>NW_025814856.1:38427500-39144375 GCF_022079265.1 Lynx rufus | reverse complement strand
TGAAGTTTGGAACTCCTAGATCAAGGTGCCTCAGTGTTGGAGTCTTGTGAGGGCCTTTTCCAGGCTGCAGACTGCTGACTTCACATGGTCCTTTGACGTGGCAGAGGGCGCAAGAGCTCTCTGGGGTCTCTTCTCTAAGGGCACTGGTCACATTTGTGAGGGCTTCCCCCCTCACAACCTCCTAAAGCCTCCAGCACCTAATGACTCTCATACTGGGGATTAGGATTTTAATTTAGGAATTTGGGGGAGGACACAAACATTCAGTCCACAATACATTTTTATGGAATCTATTTTTATGGAAAATATCAATATTTTTAAGACAAAATCTAGTTTAAGAAATTTGATTGTTTTACACCTTTGGAACTCTTTTCTGTGCCTATATTAATTGAAAATAGCCAGATTTTCATGTCTGTTCTGCATTCCATCTGTTGTGATGTGTTGTTTTGGTTGAAATCTATGAAAAAAAAAATCTAGCTTCACACAGTTGGAAAAGGAAAGAAAATTTTAATAGCCTTTTTCAGATAATTGTGATAATTTGATACCACATGAAAACGCACCACGTGGTAGTTTTTTAAAGGTTAGTTGCAGTATGAAATCTAAAACCTGATCAGTGAACTTCTTATACCATATTATATTAAAATCAATTGGTCTATGTTGTGTTTTAAATGGATCTTTTACCCATGCATGATTTTGTAAAATCATTTGGAAAATACTGGTTCACTGAGTTGTGGAGATCTTTCAAATGTTGACACATTTCATTATACAATATCAAAATGTCACATTTGTTAATATCAACACTGATCTCATCAGAAAAGTCTTTAAACACAGGAAATCTGTCAAGCACATAGTAAAGGATCCAAGTTTTTCAAAATTCCAAATTTTGCTTGAAAGCTCAATTTTTTTTTTCATTGGCAACAAATATTGTCAGTTGCTTTCCTTGAAATGACAGGCCACTGTGTAAATTTTGTAAAAAAATTTTCTGCCACATTTCCAAGAATGCAGTAACCAAAGTCTGACAGTCCTATTTTTAAGTAGAAATGGTGTTCCATGAAAAATGTGGCTAGTTGAGCTGGCAACGCAAATATTCCACAAATGCTTTTCTTTGAGACACTATCATACACGATGTGCAACAGAAGTGCTTTGTGTGTTCTTGCTGCTCCATCACCAATAATATTGGGAAAAATGTGTTCTTAAGGGTAGGGATTTAATAAAATTAATAGTTTGTAATGCTCCTGCAAGAAAAATCTTTAGAAAAACCCAGTTTGACTGGAAATGTGTGGAATAAAGAACCTGATGACTGACAAGGACAATAACTATTGGTGCTGTGCCTTGATTGGGGATAAGGTGCTAGTTTTAACTCCCACTGCTTTTGTACCATCAATGCAAATAACACAGTGAAAAGGCAAATAATGTTCTAGTACTATTATGAAAATAACTTTGCCCCAAGAAGTCTCTGAACAGGTCGCAGGGCCTTCAGAGTCTGCAAATCACATTATGAGAAATGCTGGCTTAGAAAAATGTACACCAAACTGCTGAAGCATTTATTTTGAGGAAGAAGCATATGACACTAGGGGCCTTGGAGTGGGTGGTAGATTTTTACTTCTGTATTCATTTCAGTTTTTCCAGTGATCATACATTGTCAGAAATAAAACATATTCCCAGTTTAGAAAAAGTATGAAAGAGACTTTCTTTCTGGCCTTAGGTCTTGGTTTCCCATCTGAGAAATGGGCATCCTTCCATTCTCCTTCAGGGGGCCATGAGAACTTAGGTCCCAAGCATTGGAAGGAGTGCTAGATTTGTCTCTTCTAGGCAGAGTGGTGGGCAAGGTCAGTGGAGGTGATGAAGACCGAACACTAATGGACTCCCCAGGTCCTTTGATTACCCTTTGTGGTATACTTCCTAGATTTGTAATCTCAGCTCCAGCCTTTCCTAGCTGTGACCTTGGGAAAGTTACCTAACCATTCCACCTGTCATTTCTTTTTTGGCAATAATATTTTCTTTATCTTGTAAGGTGGTGAGGACTGAATACCTGAAAAGTATCTAATACACAATTCATGCTAATAAGTGTCAGCCTTTATGAGGATGTTCACTCTAGCAGTCAAAGTGGTTTTTTGTTTTTTTGCTGCAAGTTTCCAACATGGCCAACAATTCCACGTTTTCTTCCCTGCTGGAATCAATGGGAAAAGTCTCTGTAGAGATGGGTCCTGGCCATTGAACAAGAGCTCACTTAGGGCTATATATGGAAGTGTCTTCTCTGGGCCTTTAGGGTCTAAAGGGGTTGAGCAGAAGTGTGGTCTATATTCCCTTTGCCTCCAGAACCAGGCTCTGAGGACACCCCAGAGAACTGGGCCCTGGTTGAGACCACCTGGCCTTATTTAACAGTTGAGATCTGGTTAGGGCCAAGAGACGTCATGATCTCTCCACCCAACCTTAATATCACCTAAGCTTAAAGCTTCCCTCCCATGACCTCTCCTCCTCATTGTCCCTACCTTGTATCAGAGGTCCTTGTTCTCATGAGGGTTCAGCGAGGCCCTTCTGCAAGTGAGTTGACACTTGATCAGCTTTTGTGAGTGACCAGTTGTTTTCTTTTAACTTTTTTCCATAGAGTGTGGGCAAGGTCATTATTTTTGCCTCCAACCACTTCTAGTTTCAAATGACATTATCCTCTTCTCTGTGACATGGTATGTTTGTTCCCATGAGCAGTTAAAGACAGGATAGGGAACAGTGTGTCATCACCTACTGAATAGCTCTTGAATCAGTCTGCTTCTCTTCCTTCCATCTGCCACAACTTACCTGGAAGTCATTATTTTCTTTGCTGGGATTTTGGCCACAGCCCGGCAGCTGGTCTGTAAGTCTCTGCTAATATACTCCCCTTACCAGCCAAGAAGCAAATGTGCAATAGCCCTGCCCCTGATATTTTCTGGGGCCTTGAGAATGGTATAAATGGAGGCCCAGCCCTGCCCCCTTCCCACCTCCAGCTCCACATGTATTTGGACACCCCAAATCTGCATGTCCAAGCATTGCCCCCTGTACACACACAGCTTCCTCTTAGACCAGCTCTCTGTCCCAGAGTTGTGGACAAGGCCACAGAAGCCTCCCTGGAGAAGGAAGAGAGACCAGAGACAGAGGTTTTCAGAGACCCTAGAGGTAGGTTTGGGGTCTTGGGGGCAGGAGATTCTGAGTTCTGGGTACTAAGAACATAGTCTGGGAAGGAGCACAGGCTCCAGGTCGTGTGTCCTGTGGCACCACGGACTCCTTGACCCGTGAGGAGGGGACAGAGGAGGCCAAGGGTGGGCTCTTAGAAGCATACTCTGAGAAAAGATGTGGGGTCCCCCTGTGTGAGGGCAGGATAGTCTGGAAATGGAACACAGGCCTGCAATGCTTACCTCTACCAAAGCCCTTCAGTGGCTCTTCTCTAGCCCCAAGCTCCAGCCCCCACGTCTTGGTCTCCCAGCCCTCTCCCAGTCTGGCTCCTGCCCACTTCTTAATTGACCTTGCCCTTGACCATTCTAGCTCTAGCCTTACCCTTCCATTGGCGGTCCCCACATCCCATGCTTTCTCACAGGCAGAGACTTTGCAGGATGTTGTGTCCTCTGGATCTTCCCCTGCACCCCTGGTGATGTCTTATCTTTGCTTTTTCCTGCACAGGAACAGTTGTTGCCTGACACCCTGTTCCCTCAACCTCCCTGTCTAGGTCGGGTCCTATTCTCCAGCCTTCATAGCTTTTGTCTTCTGACTCTCTGTCCTCTATCAAGAATCACAGCATGGCAGTTACCATTAGGAAGCGTTTACTGTATTTATACCCGTTTCACGGGTCAGAGAACTGAGGCCAAAAGTGGGAGCTAATTTTGTCAAATGACTAACCAAGTAGGAACAGAACCAGGCTCTGAGTTTAGACACCAAGCTTTTGACCACTGTGCCAGGAATTTTTTTATTTTATTTTATTTTATTTTTGATTTAAAACAAAACACACCTATTGTGTTACAGTTCTAGGGGTCATGGATCCAGTGCAGGCCTCATAGGGCTAAAATCAACGTCTGTTTTGGTGGGGCTGTATTCCTTGGTGTCAGCTCTAGGGGAGAATATACCTCCTTGCCTTTTCCAGCTTGTAGAGGCTGCCTGCATTCCTTGACTTGTGGTTCTTCCATTTTCAAAACCAGCAGTGGCTGGTTGAGTATTCGTAGAGCATTCTGATACTAACTCTTTTGTCTCCTCCTTTGCCATGAAAGGATTCTTGTGATGACCCTGGTCCACATGGATAGTCTAGGGTCATGTCCTTATCTTAAGGATAAGCCTCTGAGTCTTGATTCTTAAGTTTTTGAGTACAACAAAATCACTGGTGGTGATGGGGGTAAGGGGAGGAGCCTTGTGAAAAATACAGGTTCGTGGGCCACCACTCCAGTGATTCTGAATCTATGGATAGAGGGTAGGGCCCAGGAATCTGCATTGTTATAAGCTTTCCAGGAGATTGTGATGCAGGGGCAATTCGGGTGAATCACATGATTTACTGCCTAACTGCAGGGCCTAAATTGCACCCTGCTAAATGTGGGGCTCAGTGGGGCCCAGAGGTGGGGGAAAAAGGTAGAAGATACTGCCTGCATCCAGCCAGTTCTCCATGCCCTCTAGGACAGTGGTTGGCATAGGGTGCCCTCCTCTGGGCAAGAGGTACCGTATAGCCCTAGTTGTACTGTATAGATGCCACCCCAGAGCCACTGGCTCCCCCCTGTCACATCCTGTCTTTTCCAGGAGAAGAGAAAGAACCACATTTTAGAGATAGTGTTCAGATCTGGCTTGGCCTTAATTACCTGGACCCTGCTCTGTCTGGTCACTTGCCCCCACCCAGGCTCACCAGCCCTGCTGTTCATGGGAATCCAGTGATCAAATGGAGAAAGTGGGTTGAGAACATAATTATGGAGTAGTCGGGCTGTGGCTGTTGGTGCCCATTCCAGACCAGCCCACAGGAGCAGTTTTGTAACCTTTTCTACTTGTCCATCTCTTCTCTGAGGCTTGGAGACATCTAAGCAGTTGAGCAGCGGTCCTGCATAAGTGCCATAAAGCCCACGCACATGTATACTTGCATGTGGGAGTGTGCGTGTGAGAGAGAATGTGTGAGTGTGTTTGTGTGTGCGTGTGTGTACACGTGTGTGTGTGTGTGTGTGTGTGTGAAGGGGGAGGCAGAAACGATCAAGGCACTGTGTGGTGACCTCATCAGGTGGGCCTCACTCAGACTTGGCACAGGCCTTCCCTGCAAGAAGGCTCCGCCAGCAAGAACGGAGTGATAGGACCCCTCCTTGCAGAGGAGAGGAGACATGCCCCCAACTCAGGGGACCCCCAGGACAATCAGGGAGACACCAGGCTTTTCTTCTGTCTGATCGTTTCCTCCACTATGAATGTTACCTGCCCTTCAATCCCTTTGTCAACTCTGGATAATCCTCCCAGCCCACTTCACCTTCTGGGAGAGCTTGTTCCTAGAGCTGCTGCATAGGACTCCATACCCATGACTCCTGCCCCCTCATTCACAGGCTAGTGACCACCTGGCCCAAGCAGGGCCAATCAGATTTCCCTCCTGGTTACCTGGCATTAGACCTCAGATGTGAAGCAAATAGCTCCACAGAGTAAACTTTTAAGGTGTGTAGATTCTGGCTGGGACTGCCCATGCTGGACCAGCTCTGGCTGTGGTCTGAATGTTTGTGTCCCCCCAGATTTATACGTGGAATCCTAACCCAAGGTGATGGTATTAGGAGGTGGGGTCTTGGGGAAGTGATTGGGTCACGAGGGCAGAACCTTCAGGAATAGTGTTAGTCCTTTTTTTTTTTTTTTTAAGTTTATTTATTTTGAGAGACACAGAGATAGCAAAAGCCGGGCAGAGGCAGAGAGAGAGAGAGAGAGAGAGAGGAAGGGAGAGACAGAATCCCAAGCAGGCTCCCACTGTTGGTGCAGAGCCCGACACGGGGCTCAAACTCCCAACCTTGAGATCATGAACTGAGCCGAAACCAAGAGTTGGGCACATAACCAACTGAGCCACCCGGTGCCCCTAGAATTAGTACTTTTAAAGAGATCCCCTGCCGCTTCTGCCCGTGAAAACCGTGAGACGCTGGCCATCTGCAGCTAGGAGGAGGGCCCTTACCAGAAGCTGACCACGCCAGTACCCTGGTCTTGGACTTCTGCCTCCAGAGCTGTTTCTCGGCTCCCAGGCTGTGGTATTTTGTTGTGGCAGCTGGAGCAGACCCGGACAGCCATGCTGGCAGCCATGTTGGGGCCCCGAGGTGTGAGGAGGGAGCAAGAGCCGGAGGGCTTTTCTGAAGCAGGAAGGGGGAGAACGAAGCGGGGGAAGAGGAAAGTGTTCCCCAGGGACCCGAGGAGAAAGAGCCGATTTGGTTCCTGCCAGTTTTCCAATTCCCAGTACCAGTCTCTTGTGAAGCATTTCTCGTCTTAAATGAGTGGGTACCCAAATGAATTCCTGCCCTTGGGGCCCACTAGATAACCTTACTCCTCATAATTGCTTTCCCTTTATTTAAGTTAGCTCAAGTGAGTTTGTTTTTGCCAAGCAAATGATCCCTGATTAAGACAGCCCTTCCGGGAGAGGTGAGGCCTGGCCTGACGCTCTGGAAAGTTAACGCAGGCTGTCTGAGCCTGGATGTGTGCCAGGCAGTAGGCTGCAGACGCAGGTCTCAGCTGTCTCTCCTACAGTCAGGGAGGAGTCCGTGGTGCAGGGGAGCAAGGAGGGTGCTTTGTGAGCAGGGAAGGGCATTGGGAGCAGAGAGGGGGCACACGTGTGAGAAGCCACCCTTTGGTTTGATCTGTTGTGTACTGGCCAAAATGTAAGGCAGAAAGTTCCTAGGTCAGCGTCAGAATGCCCTGGACACATTTCTTAGACCCTAGAGACCTCAGTTCTCTAAGTTGTACATAGGGATGGTAACTCCAAGAGGGCGCTTGACTTCAAACAGTGCCTGGTGTGTAGGAAGTGTTCAGTTATTTGTCAGCTTTGGTTTTTTACTGGGCTGGGGGGGGGGGGGCGACTGATAAGGACCAAGATGTTAGCAGGGCCATGTTGCTGAAGGTTTGATAGACCCAGCAAAGCAGTTGGGATTTTGTCCAGAGAAACGATGAGAAACTTGAAGAATGTTAAGCAAGCAAGTGGTCTGATCTAATTTTGTACCCTCCCCCTGAAACACACATATCCAGGGGACATTTGACAATGGGTGTGTGAAGGTGCTGTTGGTTGTTTCAGCTGGGGTGGGGATGCTATGGGCCTTTAGTGGGTAGGGGCCAGGGATGCCCTTCAACATCCTGCAACGCATAGAACAGTCCCATGCAACAAAGCATGATCTGCCCCAAATGTCCACAGTGCCAGGCTTGAAGAAGGCTGGATTCATGTATTGTGAAGAAGGGAAATTAATCATGTCCCATGGTGGGGACTCAGTTTCCCATCTTTCAGAAGGTGAACTTGGAAGGACTTGGAAGAATTGGCTGACTTCTTCCTTCCACAGGAATCTGCGTGTATTGTGACTGACCCTGTAGCCTGGAACCCGTGACCTGGACCCCTCTTATACCAGCTCTGGTACTTTAAGCCTCTCTTTAGAGATAATCGTGACAGAGCCAGAGAGTTTGTGAAGAATCCAGGCTCAGGATACAGGCCACCCAAGGGATGAAATCCTGGCCCTACCCCTTGCCAGCTACAAGACCTGAAACAATTTTCTTTGCCTCTCGGAACCTCAGTTGCCTATCCATAGAAAGGGAGTGACAATAGCACCTTGCTTGTAGCAGAGTTGAGTGTTTGAAAGCTTTTAGCTGAATACCTAGCCCATAACATGTGGTCCATCAATGTGAGCCACAGGGGTACTGACTGCCCCACCTGTAAGGGTATGAGATGGATAAGCACAGGAAATTTGTGAGAAATTCGGACAGGGCTCTCTGTGGATGCCTGTGATAACCCCCTCAGAGGAAACTAAAGGCACACATACTCCTTTGAGTATTTGCTGAACTAATCACAAAGGCAGGAAAGAGCAGGAAAGGAAAGGAAAAAGGAACCCTCAGCGTAGTGCAGAGCTCGCAAACCCAGTGCCTCAGGGGCTAGGGGGGTGATGGCAGACTGCAGGGTTAATCAGTCAATTAATTACTTGACCGAAGGTAGCAGAGACATGGAAATAAGAAATCATTCTCCCAGATGTGCTGGATGGCAGATCTGGGAGCCTAAGTGGTGGGTTCAACTCCCATTTTAGCCTCAAACTATCTGTGGGAAATTAGGCAAGTTATTTTACCTCTCCATGCCTCAGTTTCCCCATCTGTAGAAATAGAGGTCTAGAAATGATAATAGCTACCTCAAAGGGTTCTGTAAATGAAATATGTGTGTGTCTGTGTGTGTGTGTGCGTGTGTGTGTGTGTATATATATATATATATATATATATATAAAATAGACACGAAAGCACAAATGCCTGTGCCTGGCACAGCATGAGTACTAGGGATGTTGATCGCTGTTACCTTTCTCACTCAGCCTGGAAGTGAAGCAGCGTGGTCTGCAGACCAGCCCATCAGCATCACTGGAGAGCTTCTTAGAAAGAGGATTACTCAGACTTCACCCCAGAACTACCCAGTCAGGAATTCTGCTCTCAGGTCTCCAGTGTGACGTTAGTCTTCCGTCAGTTTCTAGACTGTGCCAGGCTTTGTTCTGCCCCAGGGCCTTTGCATGTACTGTTCCTTCAGCCTAGAATGCCCATTCCTTGGCTCTCCCCATGGCTGACCCCTGCTATCTATCAGGCTTCAGCTTAAATGCTGCCTCATCAGAGAAGTCTTCTCTTACCACCCTCCATCGCATCCCTTGTTATTCCGTGTCTCTACGTGATATATTTCTTTCCTGGTGCTAATCCCGGTCTACAGTTCTCTTGTTTCTGAGTCTGCTTATTTGCTTCTCGTTGTCTTCTCTCTAAGTACATAAGCCCCAATAGGGCAGGGATTGGTTCTCTGTGCTCAGTGTCTGGCACAGGGTGAGTAAACATTCATAGAAATCCATAGAAGCAATGACTGTGTCATATAATGATAATGGATATAGAGTGCCCATCACACTGCTAGGCACATGGTGAAAGTCCCATTAGAAAAATAGTATTAAAATAGTTTTAGAACAAAATGGGCTTCCATGTAGGCCTGGGCTTCTTGTGATTACGGACTGTGGCTTTTGCAAACGACTCTCCGAGCAGTGCAGAGGCTAACAGGCCTTTCCGTCACTCAGCCAGCACCTGGGTGTCTCTCCTGCTCAATCATGTAATGGGGCCACACTGAAGATGCTGTCTCATTCAAATATGGAAATGGCTGTCGTATTGCTATCACCCACCCCAAGCCATCAAGCACTCCAAATTGGTTTTTGCCTTTTTATTCGGCACAACATACATTTGTTAACTTTTCAAACAGTAAACACCACCTGCAAAGTGCCTTTAATATTTAATATAACCATAAATTGTTTTGAAAATAAATCCATCCGTGTGGAAAAGCAGCAGAAGAGACAGGACGGAAATCCAGGAACCTGCTCTGGGAGGGGCAGAGCTGGTGAGGCCAGCCCTAGGCATGACCCTGGTGAGCTCCTGGCCAAACCAGCTTTTGACCCCCCGACCAGCGACACTGGCCTTTATCATGGGGAGCGTGCTGTGTCTTGTGCCCAGTGTTGAACTTGTTCACCATGTACTGTTTTTACTCCTTCGTGTCTCTTTCTGACCCTTCTCACACACGGGTGTAGGACCTCAGAACTAAGTTACTTACTTCTTTTTGTCTTACTCACCTTAGATGTAAAATTGGGTTGCTAATAATACCTGCCTTGCCGCGTTGCTGTAGATCTGAATGGGTGAGTGTATGTAAAGATGTTAGAGCAGTGCCTGGCAGACAGGACAGTTTATGAATGTTCACTGCGGGTGTGCTGCTGGGCCTGACAGGCATCGTGCAGCCGGCTCCCCATGGCTCTCTACTCCTGTTCCAGCTGCACCCACCTCTTTCTGTTCCTGCTCCCTCCCACCACTGGGCCTTTGCACCAGGTGGTCTTCTGCTGAGAGCACCTTTTCTTCTTTGTTTGCCTGGCTGCCTCTTGTTTATCCTTCAGCTGTCAGCTCCGTGGGCTAAAATGTTGAGCTTTTGTGGAAAGGCAAGCTACTCCTCTTGGTGTCACAGGTGCTCAGTGAATGCCTGGGGCTGGGAAGGTGGGACTTCTTGGATTGGCCTCCGTGGCTTCTCTGCTCACTTGTCACTGAGGCCAGAGCACTAGTATCAACAGCCCTGTCAAAAGCCCTGTGCTGGCGCTGAGGGGCTTGGCCGAAGAAGGGAGCCGCCGTTCTTGGCAGACAAAGCTGTCATTGTCCATCACAATGGGATCTGTGTCCTAGGACAGGCCCCCTGGGGACCACATGAGGAGGGGTTAGGCAGCTTTTGCTTTGGTTGAGGTAGAAGGATGAGGGCTGGTCATCTGGAAGACATTTCAGAGAAATGAATGAATGAGAGGGGAGGGAAAGAGGAGAATTCTGCGGCTTCTGAGTGCATGGTAATACCTGGAAAGGGAATGCCTATATCCATGTCGTACCAGTGACCGTATGTGATGTGGCCCAGCAAGAGTGTAATGATGTAGGAGATCTGAGACATGGTACCCAGCTCAGACAAGGGGACTGCTGTGAGAGCAAAGAGGGAGCCCAGAGGGACTCATCTCGCACCATTTAAGTAGACAGATAAATAGAATGCTGGTACTGACTTTGCTAATTAGTAAAGGGGTATTAAAGCCACCCTAGTCATTGCTTGGCCCTTCTGGCTGAATTCAAGCTAAGTCTCACTAAGTCATCTTGTTTGCTTCGTGATCTTTCCAAGAACAGTGAAGGTTCCGGTGCTAAGTACATCTCATCGTCTGTCCCCTTGGTTCTTGACTCTCCCATTAACCATGCTCCTTTGTCTGAGCCCGTTGGGTCCCTTAATGAACGGTACTGTAATAGCTGCTGAGTTATCTAAATGGCATATGGATGCAAATGGACCTGCGGATGGGAAGATGTTCTTGGTTCTGCTTGTCTGTGGCCATCAGATGTCTCAAAATAGCATGCCCAGAGAAGACTTCTTCGCTTTCCTTCCCAGACGTGACCTTCTTGTGTCAGCACATGGCATCACCGTCCACCACATCTTCAAGCCAAAAGCTAATAAATCCTCTTGGCTCTGACTCTAAAATCTGTCCCTGTGTCTCCCTGTCCAGAATAATCCCCATCACCCCGACTCCTTTCTAGTGCAGGGGTTGGCAACCTTTTTTGTAAAGGGTCAGATAGTCAATATTTTCAGCCTTAAGGGCCTTAAGGGCCATATGATCTCTGTTGCAATCACTCAACTTACCTTTAGTGCAAAAGCAGCCATAGACAATAGTAAACACAGGCATGACTATGTTCTAATAAAACTTTACTTACAAAGATAGTGGCCCACAGGCCATAGTTTGCCAATGGCTGTTCAACTCTAAGTCCCCACTATGTCTGGACCAATACAAAACCTCCTAACCGGTTTCCCTGCTTCCACTCCTACGTCTCCTACACATGATCCCATGGCAGCCAAAGCAATGTTTAAAAAGTAGTCAGATGGTATCTCTCATTGGCTTAAAATCATCCAGAAGCTCCCCACTTCTCTTCAGTGAAAATCCAGATTCTTTCTCTGTTTTCTCTTTGCCCTCCATGCTCCTGCCTTCTCTCTGACCTCTCCTCCTGTCCCCATCTTTGTGCACAGTGCACCTCACTCACTGGTTTCCTTTCTGCTCTGCTTCCCTCTGTCGTCCACTGGAACATTCTTCCCCTAATCTCCTCCTCATTCAGTTCCTGACTCTCCTACCTCCTCCCCAGAGAGAACACCTGTGATGGTTACCAAATGCTGCCCATCCCTTCATCGTCCCCCCTTTGAAACTGTGTTATTTGTGGATTTGTTGAGTGTTTGTGTTCCTCCTGTGACACAGAAGCTTCTTGAAAGCAGGGACCTGGTCTTTCTCTTCACCAGTAATCATGGCTCACAACATGTAGGAAGTCCTCAAATACTTGCTCACTGAATAAAGAGAGGTTCCGAGCTGTATTTCCAGCCAATGGCCGTACCACTGTCTCTTCACCCTCCATTTTTCCACCTTTTACCCAGCCCTTCTTTGCTGGCCCAGGAAAGGCTTACTAGTAGCTCATTCAGTGCATGTGATAAAGCAAGAAAAAACACGCTTGCCCGAGTCACTGTGCTTGTCCCGGGACCCCTGTGCAAACTTCTGTGTCCTCCCACGGCAAGCCAGGAGAGGGGCTGCTCTTCTGACGACTGGGCTCCACTTGGGGGCCTCTTTACCAACAGCTGTCATGCCCTGGAAGGGCAGTGGGGGCCCTTCATCCTATGGAGGCTCTGGTTCAGGAATCTGCCCTCTCTTCCCGGTGCTCCCTGATGTGTAGTACAGGGTTACTTGAGCTTAATTTCCCTGTTTCTAAAGTGTTCTCTCTCAGGTGTTCCTGTGTCTCTCCCACCCCCTCCCACCTACTCTTTTCATTACTGATGCTGGAAGCAAGGGACTGCTAGTTGCCACCAAATATCTTTTCTTCCCTATTCCTTGGTCACAGGACCCCAATTTTATTGGGAGTGGCAACAAATCCAGCAAAAAGACTACCTTTGTCTCTTTTGCAGTTAGGTTTGGCTGCGTGAATATGCCTGGTTAATGGGATAGAAACAGAAGCTCGGATGGAATTTCTAGGAAGGGTGGTAAGAGGGTGCAGAGTCAGCTGCGTCTTACTCTGCTCAGGCTGCCATAACAAATACATAACCAATACTATAGACTGGGTGGGGGGGCACAGACATTTTCTCACGGTTCTAGAGGCTGGGAGTCTAAGGTCAAGGCTAGCCAACTTGGTTTTCTGGTGCTGACTCTTCCTGGCTTACAGCTGGCTGTCTTCTCAGTGTGTCTTCACATGGTGGAAAGAAAAGACCTCTCTCTGTTCAGAAGGCCACCAATCCTATCAGATTAGGACCCCATCCTTCTGACCTCATTTAACCTTCCTTACCTCCTAAAAGCCTCATGTCCACCTACAGTCATGATGGAAATTAGGGCTTCAACTTGTAAACTTGGGAGAGGCACAGTTCAACCCGTAGCAGCTAGGCATGACATCATTTGGCTTTTTCCTTTCTTCCTGCCTCCTTCCTCCCACTTAGAATGCAGATATGATGGCTGGAGCTTCAGCAGCTATCTTGGACCGTGTGGTGACATTGAGAATAAGTGCCAGATGCTGATGATGGAAGTGTAGAAAAAAGGAAAGGATCTGGGTTGACTTTGTGGAGCCACATTCTCATCCCTGAAATGATGTTGGGATTTGCTTTATGTTAGAGCCCTGGTTTCCAACTGCAGCTGTACACTGCAATAACCTGGGGAGATCTGAAAAATACTGGTGCTTAGGTGTCACCCCCAGAAATGCTGATGTAATTGGTCTTTTTAGGGTACAGCCTAGGCATCAGGAGGTTTTTTTTTTTTTGAAGATTCTCTGGCGATTCTCATGTGTTAAGGTTGAGAACACTGTGTTAAAGAATAAACCCTTGCATAAGAGAATAAACTATATTTTAAACTATGGTATTTTAGTTTTGTTATATGAGACTAACACAACTCCTAACAATCAGCAGTCTAATTTGGGGAGATGAATCACTTCCATCTTCTGAGATTTTCAGAGCAAGAACCAACCACAGCCGGCAGAAGCACTGGACACATCCTACCGTTTAAGAGCATGGACTGACAAACCTCAGTTGAAGCTGAATGGTGACAGAGCTGTGAAATATTAACTACTATTTTCTGTCCCTCCACCCACATGAATAAAACAGTGTGCACAACTATAAATAAACTTCAGGATTAAAATAAACATTCAAATTAAAAATAGTCAGATGTGACACTTTTGTCACTACTTCCCCCCCCCCCCCAGCCCCCCGGAAGTGACATCCGCTGGTAAGGATCATGAGAGGCCAGTGAACTCTTCCTTTCTGTGACCCAAATGACTGCCTGTCTGTCCCTGTCCTGAGTGAGAAGAGACGAAGGGTAGGAGGTCTGCCAGCTGGTGACAGAGCTGGTTTAAAATAAACAGGTGCCTGAGTTCAAACCCCAGCCGTGCCACTTAGAAGCTGAGTGCTCAGAGTGCTTCCGATGCCCTCTGCACAAAACAGGGTGACAGTTCCACCCAGGACCTAGGAGAGTGGTGACGATGACACAAGAGCGTGCAGGAAAAGTATTTTGCCTCGTGCCTGACTGTAGTGACTGTTCAGGAAGTGTCAGCTGTCACTCCTAGCTATGGCCGGCTGTGCTTCCTCACCTACCTGTCCCTGCTAGGAGTGGGGATGCGCTTCCCCTTCACTTCCGGGAAACGGTGCCAAAATAGGGCTGCTTTTATGAATCGGGTGCTAAATGAGCAAACACGTGTCTGGAAATAAAGGTAATTCATCCCTGGGGAGATAGCATCTCCCAGGTTCAGGGGTTAATGGGCTCGGAGGATCCATAACAAACGGTGCCCGAGACAAATTGGCTGAGCAGCTATTGTTTGTCAGACGGCTCTTCAGCTGTGTCCCATTTATTAGCATGGCTGCCCGAGAAACAAATTAAAAGGCAGGCCCCCTCAAAGATAACAGAAACCGAGCACGAGGGGCAGAACGCCCTGCAAGTTTGAGCCGGCGGCAGGGAGGCCGTGCTGCTTTGTGTGCTGCCAGCCTGCAAGGCTGTCCTCGCTCAGTATGGATGCGGCCAAGAACTGAGCCCGCGCGAAAGCACTTAACGGATGAGAGGGGAGCCCATGGCGAGCGTGGTTCTCTTCGATCGTAAAACGCAACATGGAGGAAGGCAAGAGGAAACAGACCATTCTCTTTAGGACCGTCCATCTGGAAGCGTGCGGCCAGGAGCCTTACTGCTAATGAATGTGTCCAGCCCAGCAATGTCTGGGAGTGAGCGGGTGTTTTCATCCTCCTGGAACACATGGAAGAGCTCCTTACACAAACAGAGGTCTTGAAAAGCCCCAACAGATGCCCCACCCCACGCCTGGTGCCGGCATGCAGCTTCTTTTCCTCACTGCCTGTGGACTGGTTCAGCCCGTTTTCCACGGAAGGACAATGAGTGGTGAGGGCTTAAGATTCTAGAAGCTTTTGAGTGGGAGTGGGGGTCTGGGAGAGAGACAGGAGTCCTTGCAGACCGGTGGGAAATGTGGCCTCTGTGGGTAATTGGCTTCTGTAGGGTTCCTCAGACTTGGCCCTGAACCGTCTTTCATCCTGGAGTACTAGCTACTCATATGGATTCCTGTGCCCTACTCCAGACCTCCAGGATTCGACCCTTTGGGAGTGAGTGCAGCAATCCTGCATTTTAATACAGCTTTTTGAAACATTCCTATGAGTACTAAAGTAGTCTTTTCCCAGCTTGAGCCTGCATCAGAATCACACACAGAGCTCGTTAAACACAGAGTGCCGTGCCCTGTCTCAGCGACCGCTCCTGATTCAGTAGATCTGGAGCAGCACCTGCGGACTTGTATTTCCAACAAGTTCCCCCTAATGCTGCTGTGCGTGGTCTGGGGACCACACTTTGAGTAGCTTAGTGCTAAAGATGAGAAGCCGCTGGAGTATAGCGTTTGCACTGTGGCTGAGCAAATCCTCTTTGTCAACAAACATAAATGGAGCTCAGGCATCAGGCTCTCGGGGCCAAAGCTTTACTCCCAGGCCCCCAAGGGAATCTGAAGATGTCCCTCGAATTAATAATGACTCCAGGAAGACTTTGTGCTGGGGTTTCCTTTGTGGAGACAAAGGGCCTAGACAGTGGTTCTGAGCTGAGTGAGATTTTAAAAACATTCAAGTTCCTGACAAGAACACTAACCCAATTCATTTAGACTCTCTGGGGGTGGGACTCAGGCATCATCAGGGTTTTTAACGTTGCCCTGGGGAGTCCATTGTGCAGCTGGGGCAGAAAACCATGTACAAATGTTATTAACCCTGACTACTGTTCAAACCGCCCAGGGAGTGATGAAAAGACCTCACCGCTGTGCCCCACCCTCCCCCGAGATTCCAGTGTCCTGATTTGGGGTGGAGCCTGGACACTGGCATTAAAACAAAGCCTGCGCCGGGTTCCCAGTGCAACCAGATGCCGGGCTGCACACCTGCTGGGCTAGTGGGAAGAGACTTGGGAGTAGCAGATGTGGGGAAGGATTAAGGGGTGGGATGGGCCAGGGACTGGGCCGGGTTCCTTTGGGTCCCAACAAGCCGTGAAGTTGGTAAAGCAGATCACAACAGCGGAAAGCAGATCACAACAGTGGAAAGCAGTTCTGTGAAGTGTGATCAAAACAGACTTCTGGACCTGATACCACAAACAAGTGCGAAGTGTGCCCTCCTCCGTGGCTGGGGTAGGCATTTGTGGGTGGGGTGGGGAGGAGAGGACAGGAACTTCCTCTGAGGCTTCAGGCCTGCTTGGGATGCACAGATAGGGGAATGTGCCGGCCAGGCATCAAGCCCATGCGGCTGGATTTCCACGGAGTTTCAGGGGCCAAGGAGGAAGTTCTGCTAGAATTGCTTTCTCGCTGATATTATTATTATTATTATTTTTTATCAACATGCTGATTCCCTGGGTGCCATTTCAGCCTTGTAAACTTGGGGGTGGTGCCCCAGAACCCGCATTTTAAACAGATATTCTGGGTGATTCTAATGTGTATTGTAATCACAGAACCGCTTGCGTGAAGGTTTTAGCTGTCTGAGGAAAGGGGAATTTTAGAGAAGAGGCCAGAGAACAGAAGGGGTAGTTGGTTGCTGATTTTGGTTTACCCAAGGTCTCTGCTGGGCCCAGGATCTCTAGAAAAACCTTTCCCCCAAAGATAAGAGCCTGACCTTTTAACATGATTTACATCTGGGCCCATTAAATGGAGCTGACTTTACCCATTGAGCCTGGATGTCATAGTCAGCTGTCTTTGTTCTGATGTGTTTTTAAGGCCTCTCTAATAGGATGAGCTAGATTTCTGGCAAAGAAGTGGGTTTCTCTTCCCTGTGGAGAATTCTAGATCGCCCCACTAGAGATTTAGGCCGCCTGTCCCAACAATGACGAATGTTTAACGGCCCAGCTTTGGCTGATGGTCCTGGCCTGCTGTGTCTGCCCATGACACATGTTCCTTTGTGATTTGCTCACTCTGGGGTCACCCAGGATTTCAAATGGAGAGTGGGGTTGGGGGGAACTGTCTGAAGTCCGCTCTGACCTTGGAATTCACAAACCAACTGAAGCATCCAAAGGTCTATGACCCACAGCCATTGGACGAGGCACAAATTTGGACAGTGTGTGTCCTGGGGTCACTGAAGGTGAGTGGGTCATGTAGCTGCAGCGGGGACAGAGATGACCACCAGCACCTTAGCTTTGCGGACTTGCAACGTGGTACAGCTTTTGTTTCCTGGTAAAGATGGCCATGTGGTCGGACAGAGAATTTCAGAGAATAGAAATCATCATCAGCTTGCGGTACAGAGAGCACAGGGTGCTCACGAGTCTGAAAGGCACGTGATTGTGACAAAGCCAGGGATCTGTGTCATCATCTCTAGCACTCTCAATCCAGGATTCCTGGAGCTCTTAGAATCCACCCTCCCAAATATCTGTGGTCTACTGTGTGCAGGGTCATAGGGGAGGGAACAGTAACCAGAACTCAGATTCGAGTGCTTATTGTATGCCGGGAAAAGTGCCGAGAGCTTAGCACATATCATCTCGTTTAATCCTCATAGCAACCCTAGAGGTGCATACTTTTGGGATCCCGCTTTCTAGATGAGGCACGGAGAGGTTAGTACAGTTCCAACAAAGCCCCCACAGCCGGACAGTGGCAGAGCTGGAATTCGAACTGGCAGATTCTCTCCTTGACTGATTTCCTGGACTTGTGCAGCTCAGTCTTTGCAAAGAATCCCGCTGAGTCATGGAGAGAGAATCTTCCCCCATCCTTGATAGGTGATCACCCTTAATATCTGGTTAATGTAGTCCATCTTTGATGTGTAAGTCCTTGACCTGCCCTTAGCAAGAATCCTGCAAAGTCAGTTCGCCAAAAATCCTGTCCCTATTCTTGACATCCCTCTTTGTAATTTTCCCTCATGCACTGATCCCCTCTCTGCTTATTGGCTATATATTTTTAAAAATTTTTTAATGCTTATTTATTTCTGAGACAGAGAGAGACAGAGCATGAATGGGGGAAGGTCAGAGAGAGAGGGAGACACAGAATCTGAAACAGGCTCCAGGCTCCGAGCTGTCAGCACAGAGCCCGACGTGGGGCTCGAACCTACAAACTGTGAGATCATGACCTGAGCTGAAGTCGGATGCCCAACCGACTGAGCCACCCAGGCGCCCCTCTGCTTATTGCCTATAAATTCTTATTTGTCCTGCTGTATTCTACGTTGAGCCTCATCTCTCTCCCCTGTTGCACTTGTCTTGAATAAAGTCTTTCTTACTATCTTAACAAGTATCCAATAATTTTTTCGTTAACAGAATACAGGCAGCTGGACTCTGGTCCCTGCGTTTTTAATCTTTACATTGTCCCTGCAAACCACTGGTGTCGGATAGAACTATAACGCCAGCCACATTATCACTGAAAATTTTCTGGTGCCACATTAAAAAAGAGCAAAAGAGGGGCGCCTGGGTGGCTCAGTCGGTTAAGCGGCCGACTTTGGCTCAGGTCACGATCTCGCGGTCCATGAGTTCGAGCCCCGCGTCGGGCTCTGGGCTGATGGTTCAGAGCCTGGAGCCTGTTTCGGATTCTGTGTCTCCCTCTCTCTGACCCTGCCCCATTCATGCTCTGTCTCAAGAATAAATAAACGTTAAAAAAAAAATTAAAAAAAAAACAAGAGCAAAAGAAACAGGTGAAATTAATTTTTAAAATATTTTTCTTACTGAATCTTTCTGAAATATTTCAACGTGGAATGGATACTAAAAAAAGGATTGGGATATTTCACATTCTTCTGTTTTGACTAAGTCTTTGCAACCCAGTGTGTATTTTGCATTCACATCTCACTCTGGACGAGCACACTTCAAGTGCTCCGTCATCACAGGTGGTGAGTGGTTACGGTACTGGGCAGACCCCAGCAGTATACTTGAGTTGGAGGGTTTGTTTGTGCAAGAAGCTGGGGTGGTGGGGGGGGGGGTGGGTACTGCAGAGGAGGAGAGAAGGAGAATAAAGAGACAAGGAACTAGCTGAACAAAGGCACTACCGACACCTGCTAACCACGGGAGGTTGGGCCTAGGCTGTGGAGTGTGCCTGGGATGGGGGTAAAAAACTGACCCAGATTAGGAAGTGAGAACAGGGGTTGGTGAACAGGCTGGAGGAGCTGGCTCCAAAGCTGGGCCAGGGAGGACCTTGTGTGGTTGGGAAGGGCAGGCTGGTGCTGAATGAGGACAGTGTCCTTTCACTTGTAATGTGCACTCATATCACCTGGGATCCTATTCAAATGCACATTCGGACTTGGTTGATCTGGGATGAAGCCTAAGAGTCTGCATTTATTTTATTTATTTTATTTTTATTTATTTTTAAGAGAGAGAGAGAGAGAGCACAAGTAGGGAGGAGCACAGAGAGAGGGAGACACAGAATCTGAAGCAGGCTGCAGACTTTGAGCACAGAGCCCGACGTGGGGCTTGAACTCACAAACCTAAGATCATGACCTGAGCCTAAGTCGGACGTTTAACCGACTGAGCCACCCAGGTGCCCCAAGAGTCTGCATTTCTAAAGAATGCTAAGGCATGCTGATGTTGCTGGTATGTGGACCACACTTTGAGTAGCAAGGACTAGAGCACATATTCATGCTTTGAACGGTTGACATGCAACACAGGAGGGGATGAAGTTGAAACTCTTTTAAGCCACGGAGAGCTTTCGGCTCAAGTTCCTTCTAAGGTGTGGCAGTAATTACAGCTCGTGCCTATTGAGCGCCTACTATGAGCCAGGCAGTCTGTTCTGTGCTTTATACTAGGGGTCAGCCAACTATGGGTGTTGGGCCAGATCTGGTCACTTCCTGTTTTGGTGAATAAAGTATTATTGGAATCCAGCCACACCCGTATGTTTACATATTGTCACAGCTGCCTTCATGGTACAATGGCAGAGCTGAATAGTTGCAACAGAGACCATATGGTGTGTGAAACCTAAAATATTTACCATCTGGACCTTTATAGAAACATTTTCCCATCCCTTCACGTGTTGTCTTCTTCACTTCTCATCATACTGCACAGTGAGGTAAAGGCAGTTATTGTCCCTTTTTACAGATGAACAAACAGAGGCTTAGAGGCATCAAGGTGCTTACCCACCAACTCACAGCTAATAAGAGAAACAGGGCTGGTCCCAGTGACCAGGCTGACTTTGTGCCAAAGGGGCTGCAGCCCCTTTGCTAGTCTCGTGGGAATAGGAGTGGCTTCTCCAAAGTAAAATGTCTATGCGGAGCAGCAGAAGTCAGAGTGGGAACAGGTGGGAACCTACAGACACACATATTCCGTGGGCACCACCTCTGTGTCCACACAGGCTGGGTGTTTTCCGTTATAGCTCCTCCCCTCCCCCTTCCTCCCCCCTTGCCTGTCTCTGCCTTACCTGCAGCAGTGATGGCCTCTTACCTCAAACTGGCATCTCTGTCCCTGAGGCCTCTCTCTCTGCTGTGGGATTTATTGGCATTTATTAGATAAATACCCCAACTTTGTGTCCCTCGCTGGGACAAATCAGAGGCATGGTCTACAAGCTTCTTTGAGGTGTCCATGGTGGCGACCTGCTCACTCTTGACTCCCCCCACCCCCCCCCCCCGCCAACCGTCTGCGCCCGCACATCACTTGCCTAGTCCCTGACTTGTGCTTCTGGGGATTAGCTCCCAAGGAAACTACCTGCGCCCAGACCCCATGTCAGGCTCTGCTCTTAGGGAAACCCAAACTAAGACCCATAGCTGGTCAGTTAGATACCATGATAATTGTGTAGGTGCTTGCACAGCCTCACTTTACAGGTGAGGAAACGAGGTGCTCTCGAGGCGAGGAGGTAGCTTGTCTCACTTGCAGGGCTTCAGAGCCAGGTCTGTCTGACTCACTCCCTGATGAGTCACACTGCCTGCTCTTTGATGATGATGGTGATGGTGTTGATTGCTGAATGCTTGCTGTGAACCGATGAGGAGTCAGGGGCTCGGAGCAGTTAGGAAACTTGCCCAGGTTTTGTGCACACGTGAAGAGATTTGACCCAAGGAAGCCTGCAGTAGCAGAGAGGGAGACCCACGCACCAAGGCCACCATGGGCGTGGCGTTGTCTCCTCCGGGGGGCGCCCTCATGTGGCATTGGGGTCTCTCAGCCCTGCCTGCTGGGTGGGATGAGCATCTTCTTCTATGACTGCTCCTAGGGCCAGTTGCCATGGTTACCATGGAGGTCGGTGATGGTAACTGCAGCCACATCACCACCTCTGTTTGACATTCCCCCCCAACTCCCCAATTCCTAGTGCAGCTGAAGCTGGGGAGTGGGCAGGGAGCAGCCTGGTTGCCATGAGAACCCGGGGGAGCAGCTCTCATGATCTCATCTCTAGACACTCGGTGAACTTCATTACAGCGCCTGGGAGTTACTGTTGCTCTCCCCTACCCTTGCTTTACTTTTCCCGTGACCTGGACCTAAGCAGGAACCCCCCTGCCACCTGCGGATAGCGCTCCTCCTCCCACCCTCTGAAAAATGCAGTCTTATAACAGCTACAAACCCAGTGCTGCGTTAGGAGAGAGGCTTGCCAGAGTCCTGGATTCCCCCTCCGGAGGCTCTGAGCATTGCAGTGACTATCCCAGTCTTCTCATCTGTGGAATGGGGATGCCGGCTGCCGTGAGGATTAAATCAGGGACAACGGCAGGAAAGTTAAGAGCCCCATCCTTCAATTGACCTGCCTTTGAATCCTGGCTGCACTGCTGTGTGCTCCCGTAGGCCAGAATTTTCTGAGCCTCTGCTTCCTCTTGTATACAGTGGGGATCACAGCTGTGCCCACCTTCCCTGGATTTGCTGTGCTGACGGTTCTAAAGCACGGAGCACAGGACCTGTCTGCTTGTCTTGGTTCCCTTGCCTGCCTGCCAGTGACCCTGTTAGGCCTTGAGTCTGCTAAAGGCAGTGACTTTCTCATTCTAAACCAAGCACAGTGACACAAGACTGTGCCCTTTGTTGAGAGGGAGCCACTTGCCTTCCAGCTGGATGCAGGGAAGAGAGAGAACACACCTCGGTCTCCTCCCCTGACTCACTGTGCCTGTCACCCTCATCAGATAAGAGCACCAGGCGGGTGGGACCCTGTGGCTCCAGAGGGAGATGAAGAGTTTGGAGCTGATATGGACACAGAACTTCTGGAAGCACCCTTCATCACTCTCTGGCATGGGGCCAGGGTGGCGGAGGCTGAGAGGGGGAAATGGGGAAGATCTGTACAATTCCTTTCCCCAAACTATACTGATTCTTCCTTCCCTCCTTCCACCAGCCTTCAAGATGCTCTGATAGTGCAGGAGGGAAGAAGGGGGACAGGGGCCCCTCTAAAATCCACAACGGGATTTGGGGTGTCTTTGAAGTCTCCAGAAATTTCAGGACAATTTTGCGAAGATGTGCATTTTGCCAGGGAGAGAGGGAGCAGAGTATTCCTGCATTTCTCATAAACAGGGTTTTTCAACTCTGGTTCCTGTGGCAATGTGTTGGGGCCACACTCCCAAGAGCCAGTTGTTTCACTTTCAGGGATTTTGAGAGCTGGTTGTTAAATACGAACATTAAATATTAAATGACAGGGGGGCCTAGGTGGCTGAGTACGTTAAGTGCCCAACTTCGGCTCAGGTCATGATCTCGTAGTTTGTGGGTTCGAGCCCCGCGTCGGGGTCTGTGCTGACAGCTCGGAACCTGGAGCCTGCTTCAGATTCTGTGTCTCCCCCTCTTTCTGCCCCTCCCCCGCTCTCAGTCTGTCTCTGTCGCTCAAAAATAAATAAAAATGTTACAAAAATAAAAGATACTAAACGACAAAAGCTCACAGTGAAATAAGCATATTGAAAGCAAAGGTAATAAATACCTAATACTCATCCCTTCCCATTACTCTTCTCTCCATCGTGGAGCTGTGCACGTCCTTGTATCTGTAGCACCGTGTAGCAGTGTGTTGCTGAACGTCTCCCAGCTCTGCATCAGCGATGTCACATGGATAGCCTGATGTTGGCCAGGGTGGGAGTATTCCTAGCAAGTGCTACAAACCAGCCCTTCCCCATGCCCCACACTCGTGCTAAGCATTGACCAGTGCACCGCAGTGCCTGCAGCGGCCACCACAGAATTATCTGAGGCCGTCTGTTACAGATAGAGATCCTGGAGCTCCTCTCCAGACCCATGGAATCCTTAGGTTGGGGGTCTCAGAATCTGTGTTTTTAGGGAGCGCCACAGAAGATTCATGAATGCTTTGTAGACACTGAGAGCTTGGAAGGGATTAAGGAGGGGAAGGAGATGTATAGGGAAAGTGAACATGAAGGGGAAAAAAAAGGTTCTCAGGATCAGCCGTAGGATGATTTTAAAGTGGTTGAAGACTGAATTCCAGCATATTACCCTTTTGTTATTATTAGTATATTAGAGATAGCTGTTGAGCACTTGCTATGGTTCAGGCATGGTGCTAAGTGCCTTACATGTGTGTTGCATCTAGATCTCACTTGGACATAAGTCATTTATTGTATCCATTCTACAGATGAGCAAACTGAGCCTCAGGCTAAAGCGCCTTGCCCAAAGCCCGATGTAGTAAGAGTCAGAGACAAAATGCAAACAACAGGAGTGACAACAGAGCTGGTGATTTTATTCCAACTCCTGTGGCTGGCATATAGTAGGGCCTTGGTGTAGGTCAGTGGCTAGACTTATCCAGAAGTTACCACCTGGCCAGAGCAGCATTTACTCTGGACTGGGTCTAATGGCTCAAGGTGGTTCCTTGAATGCCATCTCACATAAGGAAGGAGAGGTACACATCCTCCCGAGACATGAATGGTCCGGATGGAGCGCCGCCCTGCAGGGGTCAGGCACGGCAACATGCCCCACGTTGTGTTTCATGAGGCAGACGGCTCTTCACTGCTCACTCTCCTCAGCTCCTTTGCTGGGCTAAAGAGCTACACTTGAAACATGCTGGCGAGACTGAACATAAAGATGGCAGTAAGAACAGAGCTCCCAACCTGGTCTGGCATATTCAAACGAAATGACACGAAAAATTAAAGACTCTGCAGGAGGGGCGCCTGGGTGGCTCGGTCGGTTGAGCATCGGACTGTTGATTTCAGCTCAGGTCATGATCCCAGGGTTGTGGGATCGAGCCCCGTGTCAGGCTCTGGGCCGAGCGTGGAGCTTGCTTGAGATTCTCTTCCTCTGCCCCTGTCCCGCTCATACTCATGTGTGTGCTCTCTCTCTAAAAAAATATTGAGTAAATAATCCAAAACACTGCAGGAGTCAAACAGGAAACCAAGTTGTTCCTTTAGTTTACGAGCATATTAAGTTCGGGAGATAGCAGGCAATCTTGTGGGGGGGGGGGGGGTGCACAGGAGGCCCAAAGTGGAGCAGCAAAAGATTGAAATGCAGAGCTGGGTTGGTGTCACATGGGGGGAAAGGTGAGTCAGGAATGCTGACTCTGGAAGTCAGGGATGCATGTTGTGGTTTCTAAGAGCGGAAAGAAGCTTGAAAGGGCTGTCCCTAGGAGGCCCACAGGGGGCCCTGGAGTTCTGGGGCACTCTACAGTGAGCATCCAGGTGGGGCCAGGCGGCCATGGTGGGTGGGGACCCCCCTGGAAGGCCTGGCACCCAGGCTGGCCGGCTTCCCCCAGGGTTTCAGAGGACTCCAGGACATGCTGAAGGAGAAACCCTTTCCTGCTCTACTCTCCCACCATGCACCCTTAAGGGTGCTATTACCCAAAACTGGAATCTTTGGGAATTCTGGGAAAAGAGAGCCTCCTGGGGTAGGTTCAGGAACTGCTATAGATCATATCCTTTACCATAGAGATGATAATGATCACATTACAGGTTCTGAAAAAGTCTGCAGACCACAAACATGTTTAGCTTTGTGAATCATTCCGAATTGCAGGTAGCAAACACTTGCAGGCTCCACCCAGATCCCTCAGATCCCTGGTTCCTGTTTCTGTCCCACATCTCATGCTGTCACTTCTAATGGCACCCCAGGATTTTCTTCAGAGAATTCCCCTCTGGCTATAAGACCTAATGATGCCTTGGACTTTACTTGCCCCAGGGCAGCCCTTAACCAGTGACCAATATGCCATCCTAGTTGGGGCAGCTCTGAGGCTAATTTACAGCCCAGAGCTTCCCTGTGGGACCAGCCCAGAGCTCCCCTGTGGGACTCTGCTTTATGGGTTGTCCCGGGAGCATGCCCTTAATCGCTCTCTCCATTCAGGGTCAACCTCTGGGGAACTAGACCGGCAAGACCTCGTTTCTGTGACATCAGGACTGTTTGTTTCTGAAACCCCTATCAGTGTGGTTTGGATCGCAAATTCTTCTGTGGTGTGTGTTTTGATAAACTCCACCCTGGAGAATATCCTTCATGCCACGGAATTGATTTTCTGGAGAGGAAGAACCCTGACTTGATGAGAAAGGAAGGCATCCATTGGGGCCTGTCTCTTGCTCAGTCCCTTGTTTCTGAAGCCTTCCTTTGCTGTTTTCAAACCCCAGCAGGGTTTCTGCAAGGGCTCTGAAAACAGATTTCCTGACCAGCCTGGTCGGGATTTCAGGAACAGAACCTGGGGGATTCAGCAGATTGGGTCGCACAGACTGGATTTCCAAGGCAAGCGTAATTCAGCTCTGTCACAGGGTACTTTTATTTTTGGAGAGTGGGTCCCCAAAAGCTACACCTTTCTTGTCATCTTGAATCCACGTCTCCCTTTGTGGCATGAGATTTGCTTGCATAAGCAGTCAAATGCATGCCTGGGCCAGACAGGTAATGAAGGGCGAGTCAGGTGACTGGGAGTGACAGGGCCTGGGACAGAACGGGGAGAGTGCATTCCATCTGAGGGGCCAGGTGCCCGCGGCTCCAAGCTAGCTGTTGCTGTGTAGGAATTGGACTTACAGTCCAGGAATTTTTTGAGAAGCCAGAGATCCAGATTTTTTTGAAATCCCTTAACTTCCGTATATCAGCAAATAGTTCCAGTGTTCTAAAACATTGTGGTACCAAATAGTACAGCTGTGCAGGCTCAGTGAGAGACACCAGGTATGATCTTGGTCTTGATTATCTGCAGAAGGGCACAGGTCTATGGGGAGAGACACAGCTGTGGATTCAGAGAGCTCTGCGGGCTGACCCCCCTCTCAGATGCTTTCCACTCGCTTTGCATGTGCTGGTCCCTCTGCCTGAAACACGTGTCCTCCAACTCTTTGCCTAGCTGATTCCTTCTCATCAGCTGACCCCAGTTGACCCCAGTCAACTGACCCCAGTTTTCAGAGTTGGCCTTGCCTCCCTGCAAGAGCTCCCATTGCATCACAGCTTTACCTTTCCTAAGATTCATCCCATTTATAACTACCTGTTGAAAGTCCCGTCTTCCCCACCATTCTGCTACTTTGACAGAGGCCAGAGCTGTGTCTGCCTTGTTCTCTGTTACATTCCCAGGGCAAGACACACACCTGACCCATAGTTGGTGCTTAGAAGGTTTCTTTTCAAGGAATGGAAGAGCAGAGCATCGAAGAAGTTTCCCTAAGGAGTAACAAAGATCCCACACTCAGCACAGAGGATTTTGCTCTGGTCCGTGAAAACCGTGTCCACCTGGATGGTGGCAGGCACTCTCTGTGATTGTTCTTGTTTTTCCAGAATTGAGGCCCCAAGGATACCAAGGAGAGCCACAGCTTAGGACTGGGCATGATGGGCTTTGTGAATAGTGTCTCCTAGAGTGAGGGGTGAGGGGTGACAAACTATAACCTTGAGCCAAATCTACTCACCATTTGTTTTGGTAAATAAAGTTTCTTTGAAACATAGCAACACCCATTCATCTACATAGTGTTTGAGGCTGCTTTTGTGCTACAGCAGATTTGTATAGTGAGACAGAGTCCGTGTGGTCCTCAAAGCCTAAAATATTTACTATTACAGTAACAACTTGTAGACCTGTCTGCCGTAGAGTGGTGCAGTGTGCAATCTGTACAGCCGTACATGGCAGCCATGGTGCTAAGTGCACCCAAACCCAAATTCTGAGAGCCACCAGCTAACTGAGACCAGGCAGGGCTTGTGAGTAGTCCTGTTTTGGCAGAGCCCTCACTCTCATCAGCGCCCTTTCTCCCTTCTCATCCATGGGTGGGAAAGAGAACAGGAGGTAGTAATTTGGGGGCCATAGCTGTATGTGGAACAGCAACCACATCCACCTCTTACGCGATGGAAAGTGTGGAACAAGTGAGAGACTAGTGATGGTCCTTTTGGCTGAGAGTTGTCAGGCTCTAGGCAAGGGGGTCCTGAAGGGGCAGGAAGGAACCAGAAGAGGTGGGATAGTAACTTTTAGGAGAAAGGTAGGGTGGTCTTCAGGCCCGCTCTTCAGCCTAACCAAATAAGTCAGTCTCCCATGGTTCTGTGGATTCACTGTTGGCATCACTTCCCCCCACCTACTCCCTCAGCTCGTATAGCGAAATTCCAACCCCCAAGGTGATGGCCTCTGGGAGGTGATTAGGTTATGAAGGCGGAGCCCTCATGGATGGGATTTGCGTTGTTACAACCAAATCTTCCAGCACCTTGATCTCAGAACCCCCAGCCTCCGGAACAATTTCCGTTGTGGATAAGCCACCTAGTCTGTGCAGCCCACACAGACCAGGACACATGGGGCAGTGGCTACCAGTGATGGTAGCTGGCTGTTCCCACCAGGACGGTCGCCCTCTGGGCACAGGGATCTCAGCCACAAGAAGCTCTGAGACAGATGGCCCAAAGCAGAACCTGGGAGCCTGGGAAGGAGGATGGGAGCCGGAGCCGGACCTCCTATGGCGAGTCTGTATAGCAGGGACGTCCCCACTGGGCTCTGCAGAGACCTGGTGACTGTTGCTATAGTTTTCTAATGCCGTAAAACAGACCGCCCCACGACCGGAGAGCTGACCAAAACACCAAGATGTCTTTTGCTTATGAATTTATGGTTTGGGTGACTCTCAGCAAGGACAGCTTGTTTCTGATGTACTCATTCTCAGCGAGGGGGCCTCCTGGGCGGGGGCTGGGATCACCTGACGCCTTCTTTGCGGGCCTGTGTGGTGGTGGGTGCTGGCTGAAGGCTGGAACCTTCCAGCTGGTCCACCTCCACGGGGTGTCCCCCTCAGCTGCTGGCCTTCCTCACAGTGCGGTGTCTGGTCCCGGGGCAAGTGCCCCTGTGAGAGAGCTGGATGGAATCTGGAGTGCGTGCTCTACCCTAGCTTGGAAGTTGCACGGTAAAATTCCTGCAGCATTCTCTTTCTTAGAAATAAGTCACAAGGGCTGGCCTTTAAGCAGAGGGCAACAGGAGAAACTGCGGGCATGTTTGAAAACCTCCACCGATACGCTTTACCAAGAATGAGTCTTTGGAATCATCCTACGGAAAACCCAGAAACACTGAAGCAGGAGAAGGCTGCATGCTCAGCCCCAGCTGCTGAAGGAAAAGGAAAAGGAAGCCTTTTTTCCTTCTCCCTCCATCCCTGGGGACTTGTGTGGGAGGTGGTGGCAGGGCAGGCAGGGGTGGCAGGGAGGGGAGGGAAGGGACCACTTCTGTGATCACACACAGACCCAGGACACTACTCTCAGTCCATCCTTCCTGGAGAAGTAGGCAAGTTTTTCAATCGAATGTTAGATTCAAGCTTTAATATGAATAGGGCTGGGGTCACCTGGGTGGCTCAGTGAGTTAGGCGTCCGACTTCAGCTCAGGTCATGATATCATAGTTTGTGGGTTCAAGCCCCGCATCGGGCTCTGTGCTGACAGCTCAGAGCCTGGAGCCTGCTTCAGATTCTGGGTCTCCCTCTCTCTCTCCCCTTCCCCTGCTCATGCTCTTTCTTTCTGTCTCTCTCTCTCTCTCAAAAACAAACAAACAAAATTAAAATGAATAGGGCTAAGCCTTAAGATCCAAAGTGAGACAGCTTTCATAATCAGAAGGGATGGCAGAGTTCTGGAATGAGATGAAAAGTCAGTGAATCCTTTACCACTTGGGGCAGCTGGGATGAAGCTGGGGTCGGGCGGACAGGTGTCCACAAGGCAGTGTTGGTAGCAGTGACTACAAAAGTAAAAATGGCCCATATTTACACCCCAGCACGGATGCACTGTGACTCTTCTAACTGTTTTCTTTGAAAGGCCTTGCGCAGTGGTCTGGTTCCCTGAAGTTTGCTTTTCAGGCCCTATATTTCGGGAGAATTGGATAAATTGATCTCTAGGGGCCCTTCAAGGACTAACCCTCCCTGATTTTCTTGCTAACAGGGGCTGGGTGCTGACAGTTTACTTAGTAGGAAATGGTGGCTAAGAATGTATTTAGTGCATTAAGGCATCTCTCCGTACAGAAATCACAGTAGTAGTGGGAGAAATTAACTTTGTTCTCTGATTTCACTGGAAGAGAAGTAGTTACATATGGTCTTTCCCTGTCTTCCTCTCTGGAAATGGCTGTCTCACATACCCCCTGGAGTGTGATTTGACCGGAGGGTTTCACAAACTTGCAGCAGTGGAACCAAACTTTGGAGGCAGACTTCTTGACCACCGGGAGTCAGTTTTACAACCCTTGGTCTTTGGAGCTTTACAACTCAAGATGTGGCCAGGAAGCCGTCAGCATTACCTGGAAGCTTATTAGAGATTCAGGCTCCCAAGCTCTGCCCCAGACCCCCAGGATCAGAATCTGCATTTTAACAACATCCACAGTAGAGGGTGGGGGTGTCGGAAGGGGATTCAAATCTACTTGAAAGTATGAGAAGCCCATCCTTGGCTTGTTATTATTCTTGTTTTGTCTCTTTCAAGACACCTGGAAGTAGAAGGTTCTCAGAGGCGAATTTCTTCCATTTTTGATCCCTGGAGTCCCTGGCCACCCCCTTTCTGGCTGGCTCTTCAAGGTGGCTGGAGAATCTAGGCGTAGCTCGCTGTAAATCAATAGCTAACAAGAATCAAGCCGCACTACCAGGGCGTGAATTTAAAATGCTCTTTTTTACTGTGTAACTGGAGAACGCTAGGTAGAAATACTAAATGGTAAGCGTTTATATTCAAGCGGCCGTGTTGTGGAAAACAATTGTCTTTTTTTTTTTTTTTTTAATCCAGTCTGATTCTGGAGCTACTATAGCAAGGTTTCCCAACACCCAGAGCCATTTCCAGGCTCATTTGCAACTGTGTACCTCACTCTTTAGTTAATGTCAAATGGCTTGTCCTGTTGCAAATCTCAGAAACGTTTCTGTTACAAGGTGGCTTGCCTATAGCTATTTGTCTAAGAAGCTAAATGAGCATTGGAAAGGTACAATAAAAATCCTCTCCGTACTAGAGACATCACACCATTGTGTTGGGCTGTTGGCATACTTTTGCCATCGCCCCCCCCCCCCCGCCCAAACTGAGAGCATAAAAACCAACAGGGAGGGGTTTATAAGTTAGACACCCACAGCTCTATATACATTTAGGAGGGGAAAATGCTCTCATCTGACCTGATGAAATTCTGCAAGCATTTCCATTTTCATTTCCAGGCATTTCCATTTTGAACAGATTTCTGGCTTCATCAAGGGACAACAGTCTACAGGTGGACTTGGTCCATTTTTAGGCCAAAATGGCATCTTTCTAAAAGCATATCAAACCCCTTGGGCATCAGCTAGCTCTCTGAGATATCCCACCTTAGAAACAAGGTTTCCCAGTGCCCATGAACTGTAGACCTCAGATGAATAAAGGTAACAGTGGACATTTTTAAAATGCCTGCTTGGCATTTGCTAAGCTTGGTTGTAATTTTATTTTTTAAAGTTTATTTATTTTTGAGAGAGAGCACATAAGTGATGTAGGGGCAGAGAGAAAGAGAGAGAGGGAGAGAGAGAGAGAATCCCAAGCGAGCTCTGCACTGTCAGTGCAGAGTCTGATGTGGGGCTTGAACTCATGAACCGTGAGATCATGACGTGAACCAAAGTCATACGCTGAACCAAGTGCACCACCCAGGTGCCCCATGATTTTAAATTTTCATAGAGACTGAAGCAAGAGTTTGGATTCAGGGGATTTACCTGAGAGGTAGTCCTGGGAAGCAGGAGTGAGGGCAGGGACCGGGGAGGGTGATATGGAGGAGACCAGGCCAATGTAAGGAGGCTTCCCAGGTTCACTGCATTTTGTCCAGGCCCTTGAGAAACAGAGAACACCTCTCAGAAAAGCGCCCTGAGGCTCAAGAAGTTGGGAGCACTCAGGCACTGCTCTCAAACCTAGCTGATAGAAGTTTGCACCCAGGGGCAGTGAGCCCTCCACTGTTGGGGCCTGTGCATTAGCACGAGCCTTGCAAGTTCTTGCAGCATAAAAGCCCCGGAGCCTAATGCAGAATGATCCTTGGCTTTGCATGGGTGAGATGTGGGCAGATAGAACCGCTGCTCACTGTGAGCACATCCGAGGCTGTTACCCATCTCGCCATATCTGTATGAGGCAACTCTTGTTATCTCCGTGGTAGGCTTTAGGAACGCGAAGCTCAGAGAGGTTAAACAGTGTGCCCTACTGTGCACTAGGGGCTTGGGGGTCCTAGCACCAGCTCCCCGACTCCAGAGGCTCTTCTCAGAACCTGCTACACTGCCCTGCAGAGGACTGGAAGGAGACCAACCATCCCGTTTGTCCAGTACTGTCCCAGTTTTAGCCCCACAAGTGGCCCATCCGGGAAACCCTCGATCCCAGGCAGATTGAGAGGGGTGGAGGCCCCCGATGCGTTTCTGGACGCCTGTAGCTCCTGGCTTCCTCCCTGGGCTCCCTCCTGAGCAACAACACACAAATGGGTTCCAGACGGTCTTTCTCGCATCTCTTGCTCCACTTCTGCATTCCGGTGAGGCAGTTTCCAAGTAAAACCCAGATAAATTTGGATTTCATATGGTGGTTTCCCCTGAGTGAACCTTTATGTAGAAAGTGGGAGACCAGAAAGTTTTGATTTTTTTTTTTTCTTTTAAAGGAGGCCCTTTATTCTCATGGTTGTAGGGGAGTGTGATTGATGGCTACAAATGAAATTTTATTTATTTTCTAAGTGTCCATTATTGTTTCGTTGTTTTACTAGGGAGTTTTTTTTTTTTTTAATGGAAAAAAATGTGTGTGAGTGTGTGAATGCATGTAGGCACACACATCATAAGTCTGTGAATATAGCTTCCTAGGGCTGCTGCATCGAAGTGCCACAGACTGGGTGGGTAATACAATAGAAATTTATTGTCTTGTGGTTCCTGAGGCTGGAATTTCAAGGTCACGGTATTGTTAGGGTTGGCTGTGAGAGAGAATCTGGTGCAGGCTTCTCTCCTTAGCTAATAATTATCACTCTTCTTCCTGTGTCTCCACATCATCTTTCCTTATGGCTGTTTCTCCTTCTTATTTATTTATTTAAACAGTTTTTTTTTAATGTTGATTTGTTTTTGAGATAGAGAGAGACAGAGCATGAACAGGGGAGGGGCAGAGAGAGAGGGAGACGCAGGATCCCAAGCAGGCTCCAGGCCCTGAGCTGTCAGCACAGAGCCCAACGCGGGGCTCGAAGTCACGAACCTCGAGATCACGACCTGAGCCGAAGTTGAAGTCGGACGCTCAACAACCCACTGAGCCACCCAGGTGCCCCTGTTTCTCCCTTTTAAAAGGACAGCAGTCATATTGGATGGATTAGGGCCCACCCTAATGAGCTCATTTTGACTTGATTGTCTCTGTAGGGAATTGTCTCCAGATACGGTCCCATTCTGAGATACTGGGGCTGGGACTTCAACATATGAATATGGGGGTGGGGGGTGGGGACACACAATTCAATCCATAACACCGTGGTCCAGAATAAGTAGGAAGGTGTCCGCAAAACTGAAACGTATCCGTGCCCCCCCCTCCCTTCCTCTCTCCCCATCACCTTTGACACTCCTCTGTAAGCCTGTCTTGGAGAATCCCACTGACTCAGCTCTATCCCCTGTCCGAATAGCTCAAGCAGAGAATCCTCAGGTGTTCCTGAGGAATGACGTTCTTCCATTCACTGACTTACACCTTCAACAACCATGTACCAAGCATCTGCTGGGTGCCGTGCAATGGAGTAGGTGCTGGAGGACAGGTAGAGATGAGCAGGACTCAAGCCCTGCCCTGGCTAAGCTCACACAGGGTTGTGGGGAGACCAGCCCTTGGAACCAAAGGACCTTTGGTTTGAATTCTGCTTTTATTTTTACCCAACTTTTGGTGGCCTTGCCATGTGAGGTCTCTGAGCCTCACTTCTGTTTTTTGTGGTAGTCGTCATGGGGGCGGGTGATGAAAGCACTCAGCCTGCAGGGTTGTTGGGAGGCATAAGACACAGTCTAATTAAGTGCCAAGCACAGCGCCTGGCACACGGTAGCTATTTACTCAATAACTGTTCAGTGAATGAAAAGTATGTCCTCAAATAATAGAACCTTGTGATTGTTTGGAATAGCGAATTGTATAAACAGATAAAGGGAAATACAAACCGGTAGGTGCTACCCTAGGCTGTGGGGGTCTCTGGCAGTGTAACTTTGGTCTGTTCAGCATTTTTCTTTGCGTATCCCCTCCCAGTGCTAAAGCTGATCTGAAGTTCCCTGAATCCTCAGCGCAAAGTTAGGCCCATGATCTCAGGTGGCCAATGACTGAAAAGTTTATCTTCCCTACCACAATATTGGGTTCATTGATGGGCAGGGGAACAGTGATGCCAATGATATCTCCCTGGGAGAGCCATCTTTGTGTTAGAGAGAGGATCCTGTTTTCCACCTGGCTTGCTAAACTGGGATTATATGTAGGTGGCAGTCATTGCCCCACCCTGTATACAAGTGGACATATGGGAAAGGACAGAGCTAAGAAATGGGGAGACAGAGGAGAGAGGAAACTAACGAAACTGACTGTATTGTCTGGGACCCTGGATCCAGCCATGCCTGAAGCTAGACCATTCTTGAACATCAGCTGCTAGAATCTGGCAGTTCTCTACACCCTCTTAATTTGAACTGGGCTTGGGCATTTGTATCTGAAGGATCTCTGCCTAACAGTGATTGGGATGAACAAAGTGATTGGGAACCCAGAGGCTGTTGTTCCCACTAATCCTGATGAAGGGAATGAACTTAGGTTTCTTGAAGGGCGTGACACGTGGGCCTTCTTCGAAGGTAAGTCAGTTCTCACCCAGCAGAGGAGCCCAGGGGCATGGGAAGAAGTGGGGTGTGTGCAAAGACAGTGATATGTGACAGGGCAGGGTGTGTTTAGGGCTGGAGAGGAGCCGACTGTGGTTGGAGCTGGGCTGTGTTATTGGGGATGGAGGACATGGTCGGATCACAGAGGTCCTTGAACGCCAAGGCAGCATGTCTTTTTACATTGAAGTCAGGATCTTCTGTTCTTTTCTCTCCCTCCCCTTGGGAGTAAGACAAGGAGCTGAGGGGAGCTGTTTGAAAGGGGGAGCAGTCTTGTCTCTAGACTCTCAAATGTCAGAGGAGGTGCCCATTCCCCCCGCCCCATTTCTCCCATGTCTGAGCACCCAACCTGAAGACAATAAACGAATGAGAGGAACCAGTTCATTAGGATGTGAGGGACTCCATTCTGTTGAGGGCCCGTGGTTCCTGTGCTAAAAATACTAACAAATACAGAGGGCAAAGGCCCAGAAAGAGGACTTGACACTGAGTGAAAACCTTGTAATGCTTTATCACAGTTTGTCTTCAAATGGAAATGTGGGAGCCCGAAAGAGCAGGTAGGCAGGTATCATAGCCAGAATAATAGCTCCCGTAGAGGTCCACGTGGAATCCCCAGGACCTGTGGCTACCTTACCTTCCATGGCATAGGGACTTTGTAGGTGTGATTGAATGAAGGATCTTGAGTTGAGAAGATTATCCTGTGGGCCCAGTGTAATCTCAAGAGAGAGGCTGGCGGGTCAGAGCCAGAAAAGGAGGTGTGGTCATGGAAGCTGATGCCACAGTGATTTCACTGCTGGAAGGGGCCATGAGCTAAGAAGTAGTGAGTGATCCAATCTCATGGGAAGGTCTAGGTTAGAAGTGGGTGTTAGAATTTTATCCCCCTCCCCCGTCCACCCAACATACCAAATCAAACTCATGGATCGGGGTGGTAAACTATTTCGGTGAAGGCCACTGAATCAGGCAGGGGTCATGTTGAAAACAAGAATACACAGTATTTTAGCAGAGGGAACATAACGTCGAGCAGTGGTTCTTAAAGTGGGGTCCCCAGTCCAGCCGTGTCTGCATCTCCTGGGAACTGGATAGAAAAGCAAATTCTCAGGCCTTGCCCCAGACCTACTGAATCAGAAACTCTGTAAGACTGTGCAAGCAGGAAAAGGCAAGGAATAGAGTCTCCCCTAAAGCCTCCGGAAGGAACACAGCTCTGCAGACATGTTAATTTTAGTCCATAAGATCTATTTTTGGACTTAGAATTGCAGAACTGGAAGATAAAAAACTAGCATTGTTTTAAATCCCGAAGTTTGTGTTAATTTGTTACAGCAGCCATAGGAAACAAAGTATAAAAGCAGCAGCATAGTCACAGTTACAAAACAGTAGAGTGAAAGTGCATGGGTTCCAGGGCCCCCCTAACCTGGCGTCACAAGCCAGCTCTGCCCCCGTCCAGCTTGCAGGGTAACTCGAGCTCTCTGGGCCTCAGTTTCCTCCACTATCACGTGCATTTCCTGATACCCACTTCTTACGAGAGCTGGAAAAAAATTAAATGAGGTAATGTACACAATCATAATCACAGTGCCTTTTATGTGGTAGAGGATTAAGGAATAATAGCCATTTCCCTTTCACTTTTTAAATCAGGATGTGCAGAAAAATTTTGAAAATAGGATGGGTAGCATTCAGTGTTAAAAATAAAAGACACTTTTTCTTGTTCCTCTCCTTTTAAACGTTTATCTTCCAAATCCTTTTTCCTGGGGTGTTTAGGGGTGTCATTTGTAACATAAAACAAGAGAACTCTGAAGAAGCTTTTATGAACACTTTTAATAACAATTTTTACATTTATATGGTGTTTCATGGGCTGTGCCTAAACACATAAACTAATAGGAAAAAAGAAAGCCAGCGCAAGACCGAGTTATGTTAAACACAGTCAAACCACAGCTTATTTTTTACAACAGTTGGTTATAAAACATTTCACTTGACTGGATAAAGGTAATTGGTTGTTTCAAATTATTTACCGTTTGATGCAGAAATAAGGACTGTTTGCATTTTTAAAGCACTGCATGGTATCCCACGCACTTTCCCAGACGTGTTCCCATTTTACTCAGCGGGGAACTGAGTGTTTCAAGGATCCGTGTACTTGGTCCCACGTTGGAGTGCGTGAAGGCTTTGTCCTTAGCGCCCACCCCCTTCCGTCCCTCTCTATCTCCTCTTTCATTTGTATCTTCCACAGGTGATTTTATCTAGTTCACTGATTTTAAATGTCATCATGTGCAGAAGAATCCAAAAAATACGCGTCTAGCCGTGACCCTTTTCTTGTACACCAGACCCGTATGTATTAACTGCCTATGCGACATCTCCATTTGGGTGCCTGCTTGGCATTGCTGACTCATCCTGAAAAGAACTCCTGATTTTTTTTCCTTCATTGGTTCGCTCCTCCCCCAGCCAGTCCCCTCTCAGTTAGTGGCGCCCCCATCCAAAATTCTGGGGCCTTTCTGACAACTGGTATTGTTGGCTATATATCCGCAGTATGACTCAAGTTTGTCCTTATCTTAGCATCTCTATTTTTATCCCCTTTACCTAGACGCCTTCAGCTGTCCCTTAAAGTCCTGCAGTTTTCTCCCATCTAATCTCCCAGCTTGATGCTTTGCTTCACTACAGTCTGTCCTACACAGTAGCCATGGAGAACTTTGAAAACCACAGATTTGATCTGGTCACTCTCATGTTCAAAACCCCATAGTGGCTTCTCATTGTGCAAACTACAGCCTTTACCGTGGCCTGTGGGGCCTCCATAAGTAAGTTCTCAAAGGGCATAAAAGAGCGTGTTCTGGCTGAGATGATGTGGAAGGGGAGGTGCAGAAACGGTCTCGGGGTCTGCTTCAGGGGAACCCAAACTAAGACATCTTAACCAAGCTGTCTGTAGAAGGGGAAAATCAAGTCCCTAATCAGGAATTGACGACATGCTCTATTCTCTTCCTGATTTCTGCTGTATTCTTTTTCTGTAGGAATAACAGTTCAGATTTGTATTGTGCATGTGACTGGCATAAAGACTAAATTTCCCGATCTCTGTTGCCACCAAGTGTGGTTATGTGAGTAAGTTTTGGACAGTGCAATATAAAAGTTTGTGTGTACACTTCTGGAAAGTATCCTTTACAGGAGAGGGCGTGATCTTCAATCCTTTCCTTACTCTTGCTAGCTGCGATGCAGATGTAATGTCTGGAGCCCTGGCAACCATTTTGAACCATGAGGTGACCCTGGAACAGAAGCCACACCAGAGAACATAAGAATGAAGAAGGCTGGGTTTCTGGCCATTGGAGGAATGTCATACCACCCCTGAATTGCTAATCCCCACATTTCTCTACACTTTTATTTTGAGTTTGTCTGTTACAGCAGAAACAAATGCTAACTACTGTGGGGGAGGGGCATGCCCAGACTAGAAGCTGGGAAAACAGTTTTGAGGTGCTACAGCTCACCAAGTAAAAGGCCTGAATGGGCTGGTGGAGATGGAGGGATGTGGAAAACATTGAGGAAGGAGTAGGATGCAGAAACCTTGATAATAAGTTAGAAGTAGAGTGCGAGCCCATGAAGGACAAGTGTCAGGGACGTTCCCCACTTTTCTGGCTTGAACAACCACATGGTTACTAGTGCTAGTTACTGAATCAGGGACCCAGAGAGCACACGACTAGCATTTCTGTGCAAGAGCTTTGTGATGCTGTTTATCTCTGGCATTTTGTCGTCTGAATCACTGTTTAATGTCACACATTTGCAGTGAAATGACCCACTGTTTAAATCAATGCATATCATAGTGCTGTTGTATACATTCCTCTGCTTTTCCAAATATCTTTAATTGCCATTTCTCATGAAGAGAAGTGCCCTTGTTAGAGTCTGTTTTTAGGGGTTCCTTCTCAGGCCTCGGTGTTATTCTCCCTTTGAGCTCTGGGTCAGTACAATATACACCACACACACATTGAACCCTGGGCTCTGGGTGAGTGAGAGAAATGCCATGAAAGATAATCTCCCAGGCCCTTATCCACAGGCCTTCCTTGTGTTAGATTTATGATTTGGTGGGGGCAGGGGTGGTTCTAAAATGTGCTTGGCTCTTGAACTCATTCGGCCTTCCCACTTATTTGGGTTGGCAGAGTCATCTTGTCTCTAAAGGCTTGGCTCCTTGAGGATGGTATTTTATATTTTTTATGTTAAGCTGGAATTTCCGGATTGGGTTCTGCAGCATATGGCTCTATTTTTACTAGGTTCTGGTGGGCTGACAAAGGAATTTTCCCTCTTTTGTTTATTTCGTGCTGGGGTTTAGGATCTGATCCCCACGGAGGAGGAAGGGAAGCATCGGCAGTGGGGAGATTGTCTATCCAAACACACGTTGATCCAGCCCAATTCACATTTTGGTTCCAGCTCTGGAGATCTGGTTATCCTCAGACCCCCGGCCAGAGTCATAAGCACAAGTAAAATGAACTCTACCAAGGTCCTTCTTTGCACAAAACAATTGGGCTACATGTTAAACTGTTACGCTAAGACTTCTAGTTGTAGACCCACTAAATGTTAGGACAGGGAGTCCCTGACTCCACTCGGTAGAACTATCATTCAGTCACTTTCTTAAAGACTTCCAAAAGAGTTGGCTGCTTTAGGAGAAAGTGGTATTCCATAGCCAGCCTCTGAAATGGCCCTTGGCATTCCCCACCTCCTGATATTTATGCCCTCGAGTCAACTGCTTCTACTTTGAATAGGGCTGACTTGTGTAACCAGTAAACTTCTACAGCAACGTGTCCGGAGAACATTCAGGCAGTCCTGTAAGGAAGTCGATGTGTGAGGAGTTGAGGCTCCAGCGGTGGGAACGAGCCATCTCAGAGGCTTCCGTCCACTGCAGCCCCCCACATGCTGTCTCTCATGAGACCCTAAGCAAGAACCATCCAACTAAGCTGCTCCCAAATTCCTGACCCACAGAAACTGTGAGATAGTAAACGTTTATTGCTTTAAGCCACCAAGTTTTTGGGAATCACAATTGATAACTGATACAGGTGTACTTCCAAAGATGTGATGGTACAACTTGAGAATCTTACTCGTTTCATCTTGAAATAAAATAGCAAATTAATGCTTCTAGTAGGAACCATCTTCCATATTTTTCCCCTTCTTAAAGTATTAAAAGCTTTTTTTTGTTTGTTTGTTTTGCTATCCTTGTGAGTCCATGAGGTGACTGTCTGCCGTTTGTATTTCTTCGTCCTCAATTACTTTCATCTCATAGCCATTCAAATTCCTGTTAGGAAAAAAGCCTGAGAGAGTGTGGATGTAGGATGTGGAAAGGAGGAGGCCACCATCTTTCATTTGCATCAAACTTTCAGTTGTCACCTCCAGTGGGCAACTGGGCTCAATGTCACTGAGGACCTTCTGGGAAGGAACATGCTTCACATTTCTTTCTGAAGGGCAAGGGAGCTGGATTGTTGATCTTGCAGACTCTGTCCCTCGTTGGTTAAGGGTGGCCCTTGCCCAGGAAGAGGAGAAGTCTGCTGATAGGTGAAACTCTGGGTAGCTTCTGGCATAGGACGAGGGATTAAAGGTATGCATTGACTACAGCTTCTGCAGAGGGTAGTTCATGGTGACTACTTCCTGCTGGGGAGGCCAGTTGGTGGACAAGGAGGGGGAGACGTGAGAGAGAGGGTGTAAGACCTCAGCCGGTTACCCAGGCACTTTCTCTGCATACTTTAAGTCCCAAGCAGTACAAGAAGAGGGACAGCTCTCATGGAGTTAAAAGCATTTGGATCAGACTCTTCTAGGTTCTGGTCTACAGCTCTCCTTCCTGCTTCCTTGATTCTTGTCTGTCCCAAACCTAGTCCCCATCATTCATGGAGGTCTCCTGTAAATTCCACAAGCCTTGGACATCCTTTCAAAAAGTTCCTCTGCCTAGGTTGGCCAGAGTTGGGTTCTGTTGCCCACCACAAAGAAGTCTAACCGAGACAACAATGGGTCTCCCTGAGATTAATAGTAAAGTTCACACTTTTCCAACCCAAATCCCAGCGGGATAGAATAGATTTAAGAACTTGCTAAATGGAGTCTAAAGGTCATCTATATGTGCAAGATATTCAAGAAGGCTTTGAAAAAGAAATGTGAGGCTACAAAGATCTATGGCGGCGTTAAGTGGGGACTGCAGTTTATGGAACCACTGGTTTAAAGATAAAGGGCCGCTGGCTGGTCTAATTTGGCAGACAAAAATTTCATTATCTAGAGCACATAAGCCTCCCCCTCTGTTGGACAAGGGATGAGATCCTGTCTATAAAAGCTTGCTCTCAGTTTCAAAGGTCACCACTCAAAGCGTGTACATCTCCCACCCTCTTAGTGAAGACCAAAGACTGGGTAGAAATGACTTGATATTTAATCATGACCTGCCTGTCTAGACCTTTTCATTCTCTCGCTCGCTCTCTTGCTACCACTTACACTCCAGCACCTGTAGACCTCATAGATGCAGAACTTTTATTAGCTCATCAGAAAAGGATGAGGAAAGGCTGCTTGCAGTGAGTATATCTGAGAGTCCTCAGCAATAATGCTGGTCATTTTCATCAGGTGTAGACCAGCTACTAATCTCTTTCTGCCAGTTTATTTGGTGCTGGTAGAGTGGGGGGTGGGGAGGACCCGTTTCTGAAAACATATTATTGACCTGCTGAAGGGGTGGGCCTGGTGAGGTTAGACTGATCATCGCACCCTAGCATAGTGATTCAAATCATAGTTGGTGCTTAAACAGCCTGGGTTCACTTCCTGCCTTGTTATTTTCTGGTTATGTGATTTGGAATTTTTCTAGATCTGAAAGTCATCTTCTGTAAGGTGGAATAGTAACACCCACTTCATGGAATCCTTGGGGAGGAGGATTAAATGAAACAGCACTTACCTAGCTTATAGTAAATGTTGCATAAAGCCTGTATCATTTATATCAGTGAGGGTCACAGCAGGAAGCCAGTGGTAGACTCCGAATGAGTACCTTGGGGGAGAATTTAATAAAAGGACAGTTACAAAGTGTGAGCAGGGTATAGGGACATCAAAAGGGAGTGTATAGTTACCTAGGGCTATTACCACCTTCCCCCGCACCGCCCCCCCCCCTCACCGGCAGGGAAAGAGCGAGGAGAGAGGGGCTCACTGGAACCCTGACTCTGAGAGTGTTTTGTAGAGAGGATCGCTTGACTAAGCGGTAATGAGGGACGCTGCCACATGGTGGACCTTGAGGAGAAGGGAGGGGAAATCACCCTCCTTATTGCCTTCTCTCCCCTCCTTCTAGTATCCTCTTGTTGGTGCTCTCAGTTGGTTGACCCAACAGGAAGCCAGAGAACAAGGGAATCTGGGAGAAGATACCAACAGGGCCCAGAGCAAGACAGGAAAGGGTACAGAATGGATCTGGAAGGGACAACAAGAAGTGTCCAGGCTACGACTATTGCCGGTGTTTTTGGGAGACCTAAAAGAAACTTATAGGAAATCCAGGGGCTTCCAATCAATGTGTCCATGGAATGGCCATGAAATTCTTCTCTTCTGAAAAGTCTCCATTGCCTGAAGGTATTCCGTGTTAAGCTTTCTTGATTTAAAATTATTAGGGTTCCTCTTTTTCCAACCTCTCTACCTTACTTTAGAAGAAGACTAGATTGGTTGAAGCAACTTCTCCCCTTCTTTGCTCATCTCTTTCTAGAAGTTTCTAAATCCTGGCACATTTCCCATCACCAGCTTCCCATTGAGCTTGTGGATGCAAGTTCGGTTATAGTGGCTACAAGTTTAATACAGTGTCCCCTGGTGACAGCTACATGAGGTGGAAGCTTGATAGGTAGGCTGAGGACACACAGATACCACAGTTGGGCCCTGAGTAGCCAGCTTTTCCTGGCATGCCATGGCAACCAGCCAAACTTTCAGGGTTGGGTGAAGTTTGTAGGTATGGCTTACCCAGTTGGTAGGACTTGATAGTTATTATATCCTCTTGTATTTATCCTTTGGTTGGATTCTTGTGTGATTTAAATAACCACCTGTTTGAAAATATACTGGCTTATTTATAAGGATTTAAAATATTTCTATTTTCAATTTATATAATTAATTAGTAAACTAGTCTTTATTCAAAAAATTTACTAAAATCTTAAGCTCTACCTAAATATTCGAAGACAAGGTACATCTTTTGACTTTAGCAAACTACTTTGAAATGCCCTCATTGAGTCTCCAATTTAAAAAGTTTAGAGAGAAATGTTTGCTGACGACTAGAAATTCTGAGTCTCAGCTCTTTGGAAACGGCCAGGCCTTTATATCCCTCCATGTTGATCAGACTTAGATGTGCCCCCTCCCTCAAGGGCTTTCTGCAGCTGAGGCTGTGCCTCAGGGCTGACCAGTTTTCAGCCAACTGCCAATAGCACTTTTGATCACTTGGGCACCAAGGCCTTTCTCGAAGAGGGATTTAGCAAGAACATCACCATGTCCTTCACAAAGACCTTGAGGGAAGATGTGATTTTATGCCCATTTTGTAGATGGGGGACCTGAGATTTAAGGAGCTGAAAGATCTTACTCAAGATCATACAACCATATGGGGCGCCTGGGTGGCGCAGTCGGTTAAGCGTCCGACTTCAGCCAGGTCACGATCTCGCGGTCCGGGAGTTCGAGCCCCGCATCAGGCTCTGGGCTGATGGCTCAGAGCCTGGAGCCTGTTTCCGATTCTGTGTCTCCCTCTCTCTCTGCCCCTCCCCCGTTCATGCTCTGTCTCTCTCTGTCCCAAAAATAAATAAACATTGAAAAAAAAAATTAAAAAAAAAAAAGATCATACAACCATAAATCCATAAGCCAGTATCTGACATTTTCAGGAAAAGAGTTTTATATTCAAAATTTTCTCTTTTAGAAAGGAAATTAAGTGCATCCACTGTATATTATGCTGTATCTCTGTGTTAGTTTCTGTTGCTTCTGTAACCAATAAGCACAAACTTAATGGCTTATGGCAACACATATTCACTATCTGACGGTTCTGGAGGTCAGAAAGCCTGACATCAAAGTGTTGGCAGGCATGCCTTTCCTCTGGAGGCTCTAGGGGAAATCTGCCTCCTTGCCTTCTCCAGCTCTAGGGACCACCTGCATTCTTTGGTTTGAGCTCCTTTCTCTGGCTTCAAACCAGAAGCATATCCTCTTTGAATCTACTCTCTCCCTTTGACCTCTGCTACTTTCATCTTGGCTCTTGTATCTCTGAGCCCTCCACCTCCCTCCTGGAAGGACCCCTGTGTTCACACTGAGCCCACATGGGTAATGCAGCTTACCTTCCTATCTCAGGGTCCTTCATTCAATTAGATCTGCCCAGTCCATTTTGCCATGTAAGGTCGTATCTTTGCAGGTTTCAGGAATTAGGGCATAGACGTCATAGATGTATTTGGAGGCCATTATTCTATCTTTCACAACCCCAGAGGTGTTCAGAAGAGCAGTCATAATCAGAATCAGTAATATTTCTGCAGCAAAATGTGTATATATTCATGCCAAATCGTACACATCGGTGGTTAGCAAACTATAGCTTGTACGCCAAATTCTACCTATTTGATAAATCTGTTGTGTTACAACACAGCCCTCCTCACATGTTATGGCTGCTTTTGTGCTACAGTGGCAAAGCTGCGTAGTTGTGACCTGCAAAGACTGAAATACTTACTGTCTGGCCCTTGAAAGAAAACAAAATGTGCTGACCCCTGGTATAAATAATATCGCTAGATTGTTCAGATAGAAACAAGACTGCCTGTTGGTGAGTGAGCACAGCGCTCAATCCCAGGTTGCCGCGAAGCCCTTGGTTTTAACGCAAACCGTCCTTGACCTCGTTTCCTTTGTATTTGAGGCAAGAGTGTGATGTGTCTCATTCTGGACCCATTTTAGGATCTCAGACACCCAGAAGCTTAAAGCAGAATGTGGCCCTGGGCACCACCCAGTCCATGGCTCTGATGATAATAGTCCAAAGTCTGCTTCAGACCAGAGGTGTGTTAGCTAGATCAGTGATTTAACAGCCATGCACCTGAGAGCATTCGGCCAGGAGCATGCGCACTGATCAGCTGGGTCACCAGAGTACCCTGCCTTTCTTGCTGCCTCACCCAAGCTCCTTCATGCATTGACATTCCCAGTTTGGTCCCTGAAGGCCCTGGAGATTTAACTGCTGACCTCTTCTCCTCCTTCCCATCCTATAGAGGAAGAAAACAAGATCCTGAGAAGCTTCTAACCTAAGGTCTCAGAGAAAAGAAGTGACAGAGCTGGGACCAGAACCCCGTTGCCCAGTTTTCCTTTACTTCGCTATCAGGTACTTGGTCTTGGCCCAGGGCCAGCTGTGATTCATACACACAGCCTTTACTGGCTTGTTCTCCCTGCCACGTCAGTCCCCTCCTCTGCTTGACTTTGTTTTCCCCGCAGGTCACCAGTAAATCACTTGCCTAAACAATCATCACCTTCAAATGTACAGCAGTGGTCCCAGATGTTGTAATCTCTCTTGGCTTCCTTTGGTGCTCTGGAGAGAAGTTTCCTTGGAGATCTTCCAGATTCGGGGCTGCGAACTTGTTATCGCATGAATTTCTGACTACGCCAGGCTTGGGCTTTCAAAATCATCACAGCTCACCTTTCCCCTAAGTCAGGGTTGAGTTGTGGCCTGAGGACAGAGGCACCCGAGTCTGGGTGGGTCCGTTCTAGATGGGGTCTTGTTGTTAGAAGGAAGAATTTTTGGCCCTGGGATGATGATCCACTGACATCATTCTCCCTGAGGTCATTCCTGAAGGGATTCCAGAAGGAAAAAAAAAAAAAGAAATCCACCTTAATGAGAAAGGGTATAAAATCTCTTCCAGCTGTTGGACTCTTCTTAAGGACGATAAAGTTCACTTATTGAGTACTCCTCCTCTGGTTTGAACTTAGCCAAACTTCCTCCATAAAGTATCCACCATAGGGAAACAAATCACTTTTTAATTAGAATCCTCAACGATAAGTTCAGGGTTAGGGCCAAGAACACCCTGGTATGCTCCATTACATCTTCCTCTTGAGAGGCATTGCAGAGAGCTGGATGTTTCTAGAAGCTGAATATCTGTTTTCTCTGCATTTGAATGTAGGTATTATTTTCATTATTTAGTTCCTTCAAAAAGTATATGGTCATTGACTGAACTTTGTATCTGGAAGAGGTTTGGTGCAGGGAGGAAATTAAATTCCCCCATAATTTCCGTCAACTAACCCTCTTGCAAGCCATTCCAAACGAACATGTAAAGTGATCAAAAATAAGGAGCTTCTCTGCATATGTACTTCCATGCCAAGGCCTCAGGCTATTTCCTTCCCTTCCCCCATATTGTCCCCAAGCATCTCTGGAGGGAAATTCTACAGAGCCCCTGGCTGGAATTCGGGCAATCTTATTGAAACTTTATTTGCTACTTGGATAATTACTGTTATAATCTCCCCCATTTGATAAAATAGCATTTTTCTGGAATACATGCAGAGATGTTTTTCCATAGCCCCAAACTGAGGGAGCCCTGTAATGTATAGTCGCCCCCCGGTATTTCCTCCGGTCTACCCATGTTGGTGGGCATTCCATCACATCAAGCCTTCACTGGGTTAGCCCAAAGTTTCGGTGCGGCTCTTGTGTATATTATTTGACATCTTCATTTATTCTCCAAGTGTGCTTGTATACCTACTGAGTGTCCTAGGTTCTGTGAGGATTCTTCTACTGCCTCTACTATAGGTATTATGAGTATATAAACAAATACTGGATTTCCTCCTACACCCCAGGCACTGTTTTAGGTATTTTCTCTGTTAACTCATTTAATCTTCCCGAGAATCCTATAAAGTAGGTACTATGGTGTTATTGTTCACATTTTACAGAAGAGGAAACCGAATCAAGGAAAGGTTAGGTAACTTGCCAAAAATCACACAGCTAATGAGCCTCAGCATTAACCAGGACCTTAAGTGGTTTGGACCAGAGTCCATGCTTTGTAACCATCACACTCTTTGAAGGTTAAGAGGGGATGCTTTCTACCCTTGAAGTTATTATAGCAGGGCTGCAAATGCAAATGCTGGCAGGGAGCAGGCAGGAAACGGAAAGGAGTGAAATAGGTTAGTGGGCATTGTGGGGAAATGCGTCCCCTTGCTGGGGGAGGGGGAGCGGCTGCTTCACAGACCCGGCCCGTCATAGCTCCATCAGCCCAGGATGGCCTGGGCTTACCGTAACATGCTTCCAGAGAAGCCAGAAACACACAGGTTTGGAATCTGAACTCTCTTGCTAAAATAATAATACCAACAACAACAATAATAATAGTAATAATAATAATAATAATAAAATCAGGTTTAGCAAGTATCTGTAAGCTGAGTTGAGTTGTAGGTTGTCATTTTGCTAATCTAAGTTAGATAACACACGTATGCTGGTACCTGTCTGGTGATAAGGCAGTGCTGCGCCCTAACTGGGGCCCTTGAGGGAATTGCTGTGGGAATTCAGAATGATAGGGAAAGGTGACTTCTATATGGCACTCTGTAGAAAAAGTGGCAATTAGGATGGGCTGTGGAAAGGAGCCAGATTTGTAAATACAGAGAGGCATGTAAAGGGCATGTAAGGGGAATAATAAGTTCTGTTTGGCCCCAGGGTGCTCTGGTAGTCATCGAGTGTTGAAATGTGCTGTCCTGGTTGGTAGACAGCCGTTCCTCCCTCGGGTGTCCTGCACCAGACCTTTCCCAGAACCAGAAACTAAGGGGTCAGTGGCGGGCACCAGTGACGTCTAGTCCAGTGGGTGTCTGTGGCTCCTTGTCAGGTATTTCAGTGCCGCTTCCCTTGACTGTAGAAAGGGTAACGGAGTCACGGCTGGCCAGGGAAGCCAGGCCAGTCATAGTGACCCTGCGCGCGAAGCCTGGGTGTGTGGACCTTGACTCTGAGGAGCCACGTAAGGTTTTCGCGCAGGCGCCGACCTGGTCAGTATCGGGACTTTCACTTCTGGGTCAGGTTATTGGAGAGGCTGGAGACTAGTCGGGAGGTGGAGGATGGGAGACCTGGTGACAGGAATTAGGGCAGAGGCAGTAGGAATGAAGTGGGAGGGCCCAGGCAGAGGAGGGTTCAGGCTAGCGAGAGGTGAATGTTGTGCACAAGGGTCACTTCCAGATTTATGCCCAGGTGTGTGGTGGCATTCCTAGGTACCTGGAACTGGGCGTGGGGGAATATGGATAATTTTCAGGACAATTTGGTCACTCATATGAGGACTTTAAGAGAGAAAACAGATGAACATAAGGGGTGGGAAACAAAAATAATATAAAAACAGGGAGGGGGACAAAAGAGAAGAGACTCATAAATATGGAGAACAAACTGAGGGTTACTGGAGGAGTTGTGGGAGGGGGGGATGGGCTAAATGGGTAAGGGGTATTAAGAAATTTACTCCTGAAATCATTGTTTCACTATATGATAACTAATTTGGATGTAAATTTTAAAAAATTAAAAATAAAATTAAAAAAAACATATCACAGCTTTGAGGAAATGGAGCATGGGACTGTAAGTTCTACTTCAGAAGATAAAACACTATGTTTGGGAACTTTTTAAAAAATGTTTATTTATTTATTTTGAGAGAGAGAAAGAGAGAGAGAGCGCACGAGCAGAAGAGGGGCAGAGAGAGGAGAGAGAATCCCAAGCAGGCTCTGTGCTGTCAGCACCCAGTGCGGGGTCAAACTCACGAACTGTGAGATCGTGACCTGAGCTGAAAGCAAGAGTCCCACGCTTAACCTTCTAAGCCACCCAGCCCTGCCCCCACATTTGGAAACTTTTTGATAAAAAGTCCAGGTCGGCATTGTTTCTTGATAAAAAGTCCAGGACTGAAGGAGGTAACATTTATTGAATATCTGCTCTGTCCCAGGCACAAGGCAAGGCTTTATGCAGATTATCTCATTTGATATTCAGAGCAGAATGACCCTGTGAGCTAGCTTCTCTGATTATTCCCATTTTATTAAATGTTTTTCACTATTCCTCATTTTAAAGATGAGAAATGAGGAAACTGAGGCCCAGAAATGTTAAGTCATTTGTGGGAATCGTCCAAAGGAAAGACAAGGACTTACAAGGCAGACTCGACTCACTTCGCGTTGTGTTTCGGAGATTGCCCTAATTCCAGGCGACACTGTAAATCCGGCATTTCTACATGTGTCTCAGAACTGTGACTTTTCATGAGACCACAGCACTGGTGGTGTGTGATCTTCGAGTCTTGTTGATACAGGAAGCACGTGGCTTTTCTTAGAGTTTAAGGCACCGTCCTTCAAATTTTACATAATATTCAGAGAACTTCCATATTAAGGGATATTTTTATTTGGTATGAAATCATGTTGGGGTCACCCCTTAATGACACTGTGGCTTCTACACGTGGGATAAAGTTGAAAAGCATGGACTTTGTCTTTTGTTTTGTTTTGTTTTTGGAAAGCAAGGACTTTGTCGTCAGACAGACCTGAGTACCCATCCCAGGTCCATTACTTACCATCCATGTGACCTTGAGCAAGTCATTGAAGCCTTCTATGCCTCAGTCTCCTCATATTTCGTGCCATCCTCACTGGATTGCTAGAAGGGTGATGCAGTGTTTTAAATATATGCTCTTCCCCCTTATTGTCTCCTATAATTCTCTTACATTTTTCTCATATTTTCTCCTATATTCTCTTTTTTCCACTCGTATTCCTTTTGGATGTAATCTAGACCAGGATCAGTGAACTTTTTCTTAAAGGACCACATAAGAAACAGTCTTAGGTTTGGAGGCCCTACAGTCTCTGTTACAACTACTCCACTCACTTTTGTAGAAGAAAAGCAGTCATAGACAAAGGATTCATAGGTGGGTGTAGCTGTGTTCCGATAAAACTTTATTCATAAAACCAGCCAGCATCTGATGTGGTCCATGGGCTGTAGTTAAACAACCCCTAATCTAGACTAGTGGTTGTGGGAACCACCCTGGCAGTTTAGGGAATGAACAGTGCTCTACTGGCCAGAAGCACAGATTTCCTGATGGAGGGGGAGGATTCTAAGGAGCTGCGTTTTCTAACATCCCTTGTGAACATGACTGGGAACTCTGTTTCTAAGGAAATACGCAAAAAGGCCTTAGGGATTTCTGAAATAGCTTCTAGAAGATGAGATTTTAATCACTTTTAATGGTTCTCAGATTAAACTGATCAGATTTACTTTCAAAGAGGTGCTTGTTAAAACAAACAACAAAACAAAACCATAGAGCATTGGGATTTCTGCTGCACTGAGAATGTGCTCTGCCTTACAACTCACAGAGAATGGGGGTGGGGGGCGGGAGGAGTATTGCCTCCACATGGGCTTTGCTCACTGCCTGGTTTTCTCCCACTGACCAGAATACTCTGTTGCAGGACATTCAATGCCACAAATGTCTCTAGTCCCTGGGGTCTGATTCCCCTGGCTCTTGTGCATTTTTTTTTTTTTTTAATTTGAGTGCCATATAGATCTTCTGAGGCTCAAACTCAAACAGGTACCACAAAGCATCTCAATTCTCTGAATATGTGGGGGGTTCTTTAATAATACATGTGGTGGCAATGAGTGTGAGGCATTGTAACTGGTCAGTGACCCTGTGTCCTAGTCTCTGAGATCCATCTGTGTTTATGCCAAGGCCTTGCTTCCCACAGATTGCTCCCAGCCAGTGACTGAGCGAGGATACTGAGGCAGACTTACTCCTGAGACATATGGACTCCTTTGATGCTGACTTTTGCTCTAAGCCTTCTTTAACTTTGCTTAGTCTGTACACATTCTAGGATGCTTTTATCTATGCTTCCATCCTTCTTTCCTTCACTCGGGGTCAGATGGGCCCCTGTGGTCTGAAGGCTCTCTCTGCTTTTTCGGCCTTGTCTGTTTTCTCTCATGAGTGTTTTCCATAATAAAAATCTTGCATATCTAATCCCATCTTGGCATTTGCTCCTTAGAGGACCTGGACTAACACAATATATACTTCAAAAATTACATGAATTCCCAACACCACGGTAAGAAGGCCCTCTCTGTGATAGCACCTTTTTTTAAAAAAAAAAAAACAATTTTTTCTTTTTTTTTTTTAAGTTTATTCATTCACTTTTAGCGAGTGCACTGGAGGGGCAGAGAGAGAGAGAGAGAGAAAGAAAGAGAGAAGGAGAGAGAGAATCCCCAGCAGGCTCTGCAGTGTCAGCGAGGTGCCTGATGCGGGGCTCGAACTCACAAGCAATTTGCTCATGGCCTGAGCCAAAATGAAGAGTCAGACATTTGACTGAGCCACCCAGGTGCCCCATGATAGCAGCCACCTCTTATAGACAGAGCATTTTGAGTCCCCAGCATCCCTGCCCTTAGTTTGGGTCCCCCTTGAAGACCCCAAAGACTGGGGCTTGACTGTAGTAGTTCCTTTGGAAGACAGCTGCAGGAGTCAGCAGCAGGAGAGGGGCAAGTGAGACAGGGAGAACCAAGAAGCCAGTAAAGGGTGTGTTAAAGTCACCATCGTGGGCAGCTAAATGGAGTCCTGGGGGGACCCCTGGGAGACGGTGCAAAATCCCCTGAGTGGCATCATTAATGGAGGGGTGGGCGAGGAAGCTGGTGTATTTGCCATCCATTCCTGTGTGCGATTAGTTGAGGGCTGTTCCTGGGGGTGTTGATTCCCTGACACTTCTGCCCTCTCTGAGCACGGGTGGAGCATGCTCCCCTGTCTAGTGGAAGGTGCTTAAACTAGGTGCTTCCTCTAGGAAGCCATGGGTGTAGGAATGGTGAGTGCCAGAACTTATGGTTGGCACCCTGATAGACCTTGCCCCAATCTGCATTTTCAGGTTTTGGGGTTTGAATGGCACTGATCCAAGGAGTGGTCCCATGACTCAGGTACTGTCACCTCCCAGTCACAGTGATGGGTTTGGGGCCCCAACTCGAACTGGACCAATCACAGTTCTCCCTGGAACTTTTGCTGGCACTATCGGGAAGGAGGTGCTTGCTTCTGAGATTAAGAGGTAGGTCTGTCCACCACCAAGCAGCAGCAGCTGGCAGTCCTATGGCCCTGACCATGGAATGGGCACCCTGAGAAGGAAATTAAAGTGAAGGGAGGGAGAGAGGCAGAGAGGGGCTGATAACTATTGGTGACATCACTGAAACATCTGGATCCAGCTGTGTCTGAAAGCAAAGCATTTCTGGACTTGTTGATGTCAGGGTGATTAATTCTATTTCTTGCTGAAGCCAGTTTGGATGGGGTCTTCATCATTTGAAAACAACAGGATTCTGCCTGATATGAGTAGACCCCATCTGCCTCCAAGGGTATTAATGCAGCATCTTGATGCATTGATTTGAGAGAAAGAGAACTATTTCTTAGTGTAGAATCTTAGATTTCATTGAGAAGACTTGACTACAAGATGTGATGGTCTACCCGGAAGATGGAAATGGCCCTGCCTCATTTGTGAGGGCATAACAGGAGCCAGGAGCCCTTAGAAGGCATCACAAGCCACAGATATTTGAAGGATGCCTTCCTAGACCCTGTTCTTCTCAAATGAAAACTTCATGGAATAACATTATGGAAGTTCTTAAATTTTATCATTTAAAGCTTTTCAGTAATCATAAAGTAAATGAGCACCTCAGGGCTAGATTTCCAGGTAGTTATGCCACAGGTGTGTGCTGAAAAACTATTGGAGTGTTCACCAACTTGTCATTCCATTTATTGTTTTTTTTTTTTAATGTTTATTTATTTCTGAGACAGAGACAGAGCATGAGTGGGAGAGGGGCAGAGAGAGAGGGAGACACAGAATCCGAAGCAGGCTCCAGGCTCTAAGCTGTCTGCACAGAGCCCGACGTGGGGCTTGAACTCACAAACCATGAGATCATGACCTGAGGTGAAGTCGGTCGCTCAACCAACTGAGCCACCCAGGCGCCCCTATTGTTTTTTTGTTTTTAAAGTTTATTTATTTATTTTTGAGAAATAGCATGAGCAGGGGAGGGGGAGAGAGAGAGAGAGAGAGAGAGAGAGAGAGGGAGAGAGGGAGGGAGGGAGGGAGAGAGAGAGGGAGAGAGAGAATATCCCAAGCAGGCTCTGCACCATCAGGACAGAGCCTCATATGGGGCTTGAACCCACTAACCGTGAGATCATGACCTGAGCCTAAACCAACAGTCAGATGCTTTACCCACTGAGCCACCCAGGTGCCCCTCATTCCACTCATGTTGAAGAATTCTCTGAACTTGACTTTTTTGCTGCTGGTCCCCATCTCCTAAAATTACTTCTGTGGCTGAGGCCTGTGGTTACATGCTTTTCAGCCAAAGTCCTTGACTTTGCGTGAAAAAGTACACAGCAGTTTGCCCTTTGTGCAAGGCTCACACAGCCATTAAGTAGACCTTGCAATGAAGAATTTTGCCACCCCCATTCGTATGTTAAGGCCCTAACCCTCAGTGTGATATATTTGGAGATGTGTCCTGTGCATAGCTGTTAGATTTAGAAGAGGTCATGAGAATGGAACCCTCATAATAGTATCAGTGCCCTTACAGGAGGACACACAACTTGCTTGCTCTCTTTATGCACACGTATGCACAAAGGAGAGGTCATATGAGCCCACAGAGGGATGATGGTGGTCTATAACCAGCGTGATGATGACCTTCACCAGGAACCAAAACAGGAAAAACCCTGATCTTGGACTTTCCAGATCTCAGAACTATTGAGAAAACAGATTTTTTTTGTTTAAGCCACTGAGTCTATGGTGTTTTGTCATGGCACCTGGAAATGTCCCTACCATGGTTTCTCAACAGGGTTAATAAGGGTATTTGGGGCGGGACAGTTCTTTGAGGCAGGGTTGTCACATGTATTATGGGATTTTAGTGGCCCTTGCCCACTAAATGTCAATGGGGCCTCCCAACCACTGGGACAATGAGAACTACCTCCACACATTTACAAACACCTCCAGGGTAAGGTAGCCCTGCTCCTAATAACTACCAACTGGAACACCTAGGCTCTAAGTTTTTAATCACATTGCTTTATTACCAGTCTAATACTTGACATATTAAAGCTTTCCCCATGGTCAGAGCTGCCCAGTGGGTTCTGGGGGAGAGCATTTCATTCCTTTGGGATTTGGTGAGAAGGTATCCTTGTGCTGTAAGATTTCCAGGGCTAATCAGAGATAGTAACATCTGCCTCTCCAGGGAGAGGCAGAATGGCATGTGTCCAATGGGCATGTAGTCAATATTGTACCTTGAGAAATTATTTCATTGATTTCTTGCCTCCAGACAGAAACATTAAACTTATAGAGAATGTCACCTTTTTCCCTGGCTGACCCTTTCCCATATGTCTTAGTCTCTGATCTCAGGAATACCTTCATGAATGAGTCCTGCTGCAATTTAGACCACCTTCTACTTGCCTAGGCACCCAAGTCTTATCACTCTCAGAGACGTTGTAACACACAGTGGTCTAGAGATTGATCTCTGGAGTTAGATCATAGGTTCAAATCCTTATTAATTGTGTAACTATGAATTGTGTAACTTATTAATTGTGTAACTGTCATTAATTGTGTAACTATTAGTTGTGCAAGTAAGGGCAATATATATATTTTCGGTCTATAAAGCAGGGGTGGTGATAATAGCTCCTACCTCACTGGGCTGCCAGGAGGATGAAATAAAATTCCTGGCATTCATGGGACAAAAAAGCAACAGTGACCTAAAAGTCTCCTTGCACAGAACATTCTGTGGTTTTACCAAGACGCAAGGAATTCTCAAAATTCTGTGTCATTCTTGGGCTAAGTTATTTAAAGCTCCAGTTTAAAATGCAAATATTGAGGGGCATCTGGGTGGCTCAGTTGGGTGAGCGTCCGACTTCGGCTCAGGTCACGATCTCGCGGTTTGTGAGTTCGAGCCCCGCGTCGGGCTCTGTGCTGACAGCTCAGAGCCCGGAGCCTGCTTTGGATTCTGTGTCTCCTTCTCTCTCTGCCCCTCCCCTGCTCATGCTCTGTCTCTCTCTCTCTGTCAAAAATAAATAAACATTAAAAAAAATTCTTTAAAAAAAATAAATAAAATGCAAATATTGGGAAACTCTTGGAGCACAGAGGTGGTGTGTTATTTATCTTTGTATTCTTTGCATGGAACCCATAGAAGGTGGGCACCGACTGTTGAATGAGCAGTGTCCAGAGGCTTTGTTAGGCCATTGTGATGGTAACGATAACAGCAGCTAACCTTGAAGGAGCACTCACTAAGTGTCATGCTATGTTCTCGGTGTTTTACATATATATTGAGTTATTTAATCCTTATAAGGTAGACAGTTTTATCATTTCCATTTTTTTCAGGGAGGAAACTGAAATAACGGAGAGATTGATTTGCCCAAGTTCACACAATTGGTAACTGTGACCTTGGAAAAAGACAAAGCAGCTTGGGAGGGGAGGCTAAGCTCTGTCCCAAGAACCCTTGCCTGATGGCAGCTCCCCAGGCCTGAGTGGGTGGGTGGGTGGGTGGGTGCTGAATGGCAGAGCGAATGGTAGAGGTGGTGGGTGGTGGCTTTTCTCCAAAGACTGATCGCACAGGATGTCATCTGTTCTCAATTTCCACTCTGGTTGTCCTCCGTGGCAGCCCTCCAGCCCAGCACACGTGCTCAGGCTGTCGGCCAGAAGCTAAATTTATTTGCAAGCTCAGGGTTCAAACAGGTACATAAATTACACACACGCACACCCTCATTCCTCAGTTTAGCCTGACACCGCTGAGTACCCATAAAGGTTTCACAGGCTCTGTACTCCCAGGCCTAAGCCCTCGTCACACTGCCTCCAGCTGTACCCGCCCCCTGCTGCCGCCGTCCCCTGCCACCTCACCCACAGCAGGCACCTTTATGGCTGACAACTCTGGCACATTTCCACCCTGTCCACAGTCTTCCATCTGAAGTCTGCCCAACTTAATCCTTATGTCCTGCTCCATCACGCCCTTACCTCCTCTGACCTTGTGAATCGTCCAAGTCGGGCTTCTTCATGCTTTTCCGTTGCTCCTAAATCAGAGGATACCCCGTTCAAGAAATTTACAAAGCCCTTTGCCCTGTGGTTCTTGCCCACCTCCCCAGGCCACCACCAGTGGCCTCTCTGCACCTCCCTGACCTTCCTTGGTTTTTTATGCATAAGCGGGATGTTTTGTTGTGACAAAGTCACTTTTCCTTAACTATTAGGGAATGGTCTTCTAGTGATGGAAAAGTCTGTGACCACCAATGTTTTTCTTTTTATTGTATTTATTTTTTTGGTTGGAACTGGAGGAATACCAGCAAACGTCTCACGGTGTAAATCACATTCTCGTTAAGTCTAGTCAGCCACTGAGTCGGTCCCTGCTTCTGTGTTTGCTTCAGTCACATCATATGTATGGCTTTCCGAGGGCATTTTAGGGAGGTCCACAAGACAGAAATTTCAGGTGCTCCTTAAACGTTTGAGAAAAGACCTCGTCTCCCCCAGCTACGGTTGTTGGTGTTGTTTTGTTTTGTGTTTTCTTTTTGGGAGGTTGAAGAGTCCAGTAGCTGAACTGCCTTGAGAATAGGGCCTTAGTTTGGGGATCTTTTGCCGAATTAGGCATTTGCTGAAGTGCATGGAAAGGGGTGGAGGCTGGTTAGGACCTTTTAGAGGATAAGGAGGAAATCCTGGTTAACATTTGTGGCAGCTCGAACCTGCCGCAACTGCTTTACATTAGACCCATTAATCCTCAACACAGTTCTCTGAGGACATAATATTATCCCCATTTTGTGAAGAAGGAGGCAGACCCAGAGAAGGTAAGCGAGTTGACTAGGGCCATACAGCTGGTGGTGGGCAGTGGCAAAGGCACAACTCAGGTCTTATTTTCCTTCTGGGGTGCCGAATTCCTGTTCAAGTTAGTTAAAGCATCGCCCCCTTTTCCAAACCTCTAGTGAGGGCCTCTTGATATCCCAAAACCCTACAACTCACTCCAGTTTCAAGTTTTGTCAGAATTCTGAAATTTTGGAAACCAGGCGCATCGGCAGATTTTTAAGACAGAGTTCTGGTCGTAGTCAGTGTTTGTAAGCCACTATGTGAACATTCAGGACAGTGTCAGAAACCTAGCTGAGTTATTTACCGAAGTTTCATTCAAATGTGCCTTTAATGTGAAATTTCAGTCTTTTTGCTTTTTCAATTATGGGAAATACTTGGGTTGAACTATTTCTAACAGAGAGCATGTATTTATTTGTTTTTAAGGGAGCTTCATTTTTGTTAGGTCCCGAAATACCTTTGGGGGCTCTAATTGCTGCAGATATGGAAATAGGACCACTTGGGTTACATGTTACCAGTTGCCAGTCTCACTCGCGCTTCAACAATCTGTCTCCCTTCAAAGTATGACAGCTGGCAGAGATTCTTGGGCATACGAGACTGTGATTGTTTCCCGACATTAAAAATCAGCCTTCAGATCATTGTTCCCGCATTTCAGCTCTGTCCCCCGCTTGCCTTTTCCACACAGCTGTAGCTCATCGGCATTATCGCTCACAGAGGAGACCCCCTTGTGTGTGCACACTGGGGGCGTCGGGTTTGATGCTCCCTACCTTCGCTCTGGGGTGGCTAACGGCTGCGATCCCCTCATGTAGAGAATCCATCAGCTGCCTGGAGAAGGCAATGGAGCATGTGAGACCCGGGAACTAACTCTATTTCCTAGCAACCAGGAAAAACCATTTCTCCTCTGTCAGCAGGAATGCTCAGATTTATGTAAGCTACAAACGCCCGTTATCACTATAATAAACCATATATTTGCAGGCGGTATTTACAGCCAGCTAATCGTGGCACTCCATCCTGGCAGCCCCCAAGCTTGAGGGTCTCCCATTTGGAGCCCCCCAAAACACGATTAGGTGGATGCTGAGTACTAATTTAGTTAACAGCAGTGCCTGACAAAGCTACTAACCACCTAATTATGAAGGAAGATTACTGATACCATTAATTGAATGGTTGTAAAACTCTGGGTAAAGTCAGATGGTAGTAAAGTCCATTTTCAATTTACTAGGCTATTAAAAGTATTTCCGGCTATAAAATAAACAGACACAAAGCATACTAAACGGGCTAATATGGAAACATAAAAAGAGAAGGGAGAAGCTTGTCGTAGCAATTAGTGGTCGTGATTAGCTGCGCCACAGACCTGGCGGTGGAAATTAAAGATTAATTTATGACAGTGCTCTGGCGAAGGAGATCTGCTGGTGACTTTGCGGCCTACAGGTGAGCTGGGTGCTGTCATTTTGATTGCCAGAACCATCCTTTCTGGCTTAGGCAGTGCTTCAGACTTCCTTGGGACTCTTGTGTCTGTTACCTGTAACTGAACGCTGCTTAACTGATAGTTTCTCATTCGGAGCCTCAGTTTCCCTACAGGAATGTGCTGGTTTAGAGGCATTGCAGCTGTAGGAGACCCTAAGATGACCTGTTCCCGCCCCATGCTACCAGCCTGCATCCTTACTGACCCTTAAATACAGCTCACCTGTTCATGGTGTTCCTACCTGGACGCTCCTCTCTTTCCACTCTTGGGGAAGCTAGCTCTTTTTGGTTTCCATATTTTGGGGAGTTCTTTTAGAGAACCTAGTCTCACTCACCATTTGCCAGCATTGCCTCTTCCTGCCCATATTTTCAGTTCACCCAGCTGGTAAGTTCCGGGGGTGGGGTAGGGCTCAGTAAAAATGTGTGGATTGATTGAGGGGAGAACATTCCAGAGCCATGAAGCATGTCACATCTTGGTCTTTTTCACCTGGAAGGTGTGGGAAAGTCGAGCAGAGGTTACGTAAGAAGCTGTTAGTTTGCAGAGATACCAGCAACAATACTTGGTGTGGAATTTTGCTATCAAAACACCTTTCATGCTCTGATGTTCAGAGCAGTGATAAAATAGGCTGTGATAATCATGGGCATTATGCCATTCTGGCTACTGAGAGGATCGACGCTCAGATAGGAGTGTTGACCTCTTTCCAGGCCTCAGAGACAGCAAATGACGGAGCTAGGAATAGAAGCCACGTCTCTGGCCCAGGCTCAGGGCATAATAAGAACTCCTCTGGGGGTTAGTATTAAACCCTGCAGATGCACGGAGGTCCTTGTCTGCAGAATGAGGGGAGCACTGTGACGAAACTTTTCAGACTCCATGTTGAGACTCTCCTTGTTGAGAGCTTTATCCAATGTGGAAGTGGGACTTTTTATGCTCCAGCAGAAGCTTGGGCATGTTGCCTTTTTTCCAACATCTTGGACTAGACAACTGGGGATCGCTTCGCCAAAATTTTAGCCACCCCATCACCTTCTTGTTTCTCCAGCCTAGATCTGGGCTACTCAAAATGTGGTCCCTGGGCCAGCAGAATCAGCATTCCCTGGGAGGAAGGGAGAAATGTAAATTCTTGGGTCCTACCCAAGACTGAACGAATCAGAATCGCTTCCCTAACAGGATCCCACGTGTTTCCTGGGGGTGTTTAGTGCACCTTAAAGCTTGGGAAATGCCACTCCAAATGGTTTCTCCTCAATTGTCCTGGGATAAGAATCACCTGAGGTGTTTGTTGAACACACAGCCTCCTTGGCCCCTCTCTGAAGATTCCCCACAACCCTGCTCTAGATGGGTCCTGCATGTCTGTGCGGGTAATACCTTTGGGGGTTCCTTTTCCTGAGCACAAGTCAGGATTCTCTGCTCTAACCCTGTGGTTCTCAGTCCCAGATGTCCATTGGGATTACCTGGCAAGCTTTCCAAAACTACTGAAGCCAGCAATTCCACTCCACTGGGTGTAGGTGGGGCCCAGGTACTTTCATGGTGATTTTGATTTAAAACCTTTGTTCATAGCCACTGTCTCAATCATTGGGTCTCCAAAGGTGGTCCATAGACCAGTAGTACAAACATGACCTGGGAACTTGTTAGAAATGCAAGTTTCGGGGGGAAGGGGGGTCCACCTCCCAAACCTACTGAATCAGAAAGTCTGGAGGTGGGCCCAGTTTTCTGTGTTTTAATAAGTTCTCCAGACAAGACTGGCTACATAATTTGTGGGGCCCAATGCCAAAGGAAAACACAGGGTCCCTTGTTCAGAAATTATTAAGAATTTCAAGAAGGTGACAGCAAAGCATTAAACAAAACGTGGAGTCTTCTAAGCACCCATGAAGTCAGCCCTGCCTCCCAGTGATTCTGCTGCCTGCTAAAGTTTCAGAACCACTAGTCCACATTCTTCTCCAGGTTACAGCTTGTGTCCACGGGTGACTCTTGGAACTCACCAGCCATTGTCGCTGGGATGATGCTGATAACAGTACTATTCATTGATCATTTGTGAGGTACCAAGCTTAGCACTTGCCACACATTATTTCATCCAGATAGCACCACAACCCTGGGAAGCAGGTTCTGTTCCCATTGTACAGACGGGAAAACCGAGCAACAAGGCCAGGGGCCATTGGTTGGTTGAGTATGCTTAATATCAACTGCCTGCCCCCCCTCGTTACCCTTCTTCCTGCTATAGTAATTACCAGCCCTAAAACAGTCTTTAATCCTAACTCCATGGGTGAGGAGAGATTGGAATAGGAGGATTGAAAGGCTTTGCTTTGATAGGATAGAAGGGTTTATAATCACAACTTTTCTACTGAACATTTTACCCATAGGGAGCTGGAGGCTCAGACAGGGGGCAGAGCTAGAAAGTGACAGTCAGGATTTGAATCCAGAACCTTATAATCTCAAATTCCTCCCACTGTTCGAGGGTGCCAGATTCCTAAACACTCATTTACAGTATGGATAATTTTCCTCCTCTTGTAGTTCTGAAAGGGAGAGGATGAGTAACAAACCCAGAAAAGAAATTAAGTTTCCAGGGAGGTGGAAAAAGAGAGCAAGGAATAGCAAATTACACTAGAGAAGAAAGAGAACTCTCAAGTGAAGTGGTCTGGTCATTGTCGGCTAGGCATCCCTGAGCAGATGACTTCAGCTGAGTCTGATTCCTCTCCTGCAATATGAATATAATAACAATACCCACCTTTATCAGGTTATTGTGACAATTCATTGAGATTATATAAGTGCTTAATGTGGTATGTGCTCCATAAAAGGTGGCCTTTTTTGTTATCATTGAGGAGGCCTTTGCTCCAGGCCAGTGGAACTATGAGTACAAGTCTTTGCCCTACCTCTGTCCCCAGCCCCCCCACCCATTTCTGCCTTCCTCACAGTGGAGTTAAGTAAATGAGAAAATTCAGGACAGAGCTGGGAGATCTTGGGTTCTGTCTCAACTCCACCACTGTCAATTAGACTCAGGACTTGTCTCTCCCCCATTCTGGGCCTTGGTTTTGTCAGCTGACAATGACAGGCTTGAACCCGTGACCTGCAGGTGTCTCCAGTGCCCCGCTCTCCTCTGAGCATCACAGAATCCATTTGCACTCGAAAGCCTCATTCCTGAGGACTTGTTTTTTTGAAAAATGTGTGAGAGGAAAGCTGGGAAGGGAGAAATTCCAGAGGCAAGTTAGCTTGAGGTTTGAATCTGGTCTCACCCAGCTATTAACTGGAGGAAGCTTGGGAAAGTGGAAATCCCTGCCTCTACGTGCCGACCCCTGGGGACCTGGTTTCAAGGGTTTTCCTGGCATTTCCATGAAGACCATCAGGATCCCTGAATCTCTGTGAGTCCCAGATCTGAATTCTGAATACCAAAAATTGTGATGCAGCTCATTTTTTCCCAGTCTTCCTTTTGCCTGTTGGGTTCCCCCAGAAGCGACTCTGTGGTGGAGATTGGTGGGCAGGAGGCAACATCCCTGGAAGGGAAGGGAAGGGAACGAGAGGGAGAGGGAGGGGGAGGGGAGGAGAAGGAGGGGGGTGAATTGGGCAGAGGGAGAAGTAGAACTGCAGTGCAGTTTTCCCAGGGAATTGTCCCTTGGGAGCGCCCTTTAGAGTCATGTCAGTTGGAGCTGGAGTGGGGCGGGGGGGGGCGGTCAGGCCTATGCACCCCCATATCTGTCAGTCATTGGATGCAGCCCTGTGGAGGGGGACAAGGCTTTGGAGAGGAGGGAGGTAGCTCTCTCTGGCCAAAACAGTCCCTTACAGCACTGACCGCTGAGGGCCAGCTGCTGGCAGCTCCCAGCACCCAGCGACCTAAGTGCCTCCTTCCTTAAGGGGGATTTTGATGGCTCGTTGCCACACCCACCACTCCTTATTCCTACTAGTGCTCCTTGGAAACAGACACCTCCTTGATCTTAGCCTTTGCAAATGCTAATTGGGGGGAGATTATACAGTCTCCTAGTTTTTTACCAATTTGGCCTTTTCCTCTTGAAAATAGATCACAATGTAGAAGCGACTCTTAAAAACTGAGAACAAACTGAGGGTTGATGGGGGGGTGGGTGGTGGGTATTGAGGAAGGCACCTGTTGGGATGAGCACTGGGTGTTGTATGGAAACCAATTTGACAATAAATTTCATATTTAAAAAAATAAATAAATAAAAGAAAAAAAGAAAATAGATCACAATGGGGAGTCGAAGCTGGGTAAGAGGATGAGCAGAGGCAGTGATGTGGGATGATCCTGTCCCAATACTGATATTAAGAGCTGTTAGTTGCTCTCAGTTACTGAATGCTAACTGTATTCCAGGCTTAGAATACCTCTCATTTTCTTTTAAAGTCCTTTCTCATATCTAGTGTGATATTGTGAGCGCTCAATCTGTACTTGGTAGTGCTAATAAGAGCAGCCTGATCAAGAATGTGTCGTCCAAGAAGGGCCAGAGAGGCTCGTGCTAGTGAGGGCTGCTACAGGCCCTTTGGTTTCCCACATCTTGTGTGACAACCAAAGCTTTCCTCCTTAGCATCCATACTGTTGGAAATGACGTTGTGTGTGTGTGTGTGTGTGTGTGTGTGTGTGTATAAATTTGAGCCTTTGACCAGCCTCATGAATATCAGAAATGTGCTCTTTGGTGAAACTAAAGGCATTCACAGTATATGGATTGGCTTAAATGCCTTCGCAGCATGTGTTCTACAGGGTGTAAGAATTCAGGGAGGTCTGTAAACTTGGCCCTAAGAAAATCACTACGCACAATCACTAAATGCTTCTATAAATGTTCATGCCAAGGTATGGTTGTGACAAAATAGATCATATGAACTGTTTTGTGCTCAGTTGTTAATAAAATAATAGTTTGATAACTCTCCTTATGTGTAAGAAGAAAGTCCCTTTCTTTAAAACTCAAAAACAGGGGCACCTGAGTGGCTCAGGCAGTTAAGCGTCGGACTCTGGATTTTGGCTCAGGTCATGATCTCGCGGTTAAGTTCATGGGATCAAGCTCTGCGTCAGGCTCTATGCTGACAGCTTGGGATGCTCTCCCCCTCTCTCTGCCCCTCCCCTGCTCACATGCATGCATGTGCGCTTTCTCTCTGTCAAATAAAATTAAACTTAGAAACCCTCAGAAACAAAGTTGTGCAGGGCATGGCTAAACCTTGGTACCTCAAGGTTTATCAGTGGCTGCAGTCTATATAATATTGTGAAGGGACGTAGCACTTTTCCCCCAGCCACACTGTCTCTGGTCCGTTGGCACCTGGGTACTAGGCCAACCACTGTCTGCATGTACTTCATTTAATATCCACTGCATCGTGAGGAGGTGGGCTCTGTTGTTAGTGAGAAAACCAGACCTCAGAGTGATGCGCCACCCTAGCCCAAGGTCCTTAACACTGAATCAGCAGGATTTGGACCCCTGCCTATTTCCCAAGCCTGTGTTCTTTACTTGTGGCCCATGCTGCCTGCCAGAGGGTTATCTTGGAAGGAAAGAGGGAACATGAAGCGGGTCTCGTGCTGTTTGGCTGGTGGTTTTCTGTTCCCATGTCACTCTGTGCTAAAATAATTTTAGGCAAGTGGCCATTCATGTACATCTGTGTGACACGTTTCTAAAGGATTTCTGCCAGCCCCTGTGTCTCAAATTTCACCAATTTCAGCCAGGAGAGTTTATTTCTGTTATTTGTCAGGCTGGTCAACAGGTCAGTATTTTCACCGGAATGAATGAATGAATGAATTAATTTTAAAAACCTCATTTCGGACTCTGTAAAAGCAAAGGCCTGCACCTGCCTACCTCTCCGTCACCAGTCATCCGTGTGACCCTGAGCAAGTTTCTTTAACCTTACCAAGTTTGTTTACTTCTTCCCAAATGGAAACTGTTCCTCCTGCAGATTTATGTTTGTGATATGTGTGTTTATGTATTAAGAAGTATAAAGTAGGATACTGAGGTGCTGGAACTAATCATGGGAATACTCAAAACTGGCAAAAATACCCATAGAAGATGCATCTCCTGCCCAGACATGAGTGGCACTGGCCTGTGGTGTGATAGAAAGAGGAATGGCTTTGGAATCAGGTGTCAAAGACAATGTCAGCCCCTTGCCCCAGCCCCCATCCCTTTGGCACTCACTGTTGCTATGTGCAAACTCCTATCTGGAGCTTTCTCTGGCCACAGGAGTGTGCTTAGCTTACACGTGGGCATGGTTGGATGTGCCGAGGGGTGAGACCCTTGACCGCAGCCCCAACCAAAGATGAATAGGGGTTGGTGCATAATCACCCCAGCTTCCTTGCCCCTGAAGCATATTCTACATCGTCTTCCTATGGTCCCCGGCAGGACTGTGCCCCACTTGCCCACAGAGGTACCCTGTGCACTATTGCATTCCACTGGCCTCTTCCCTTGTTTCACTTCCTCATTCCCCTCCAGTGCTCCCTGGGACCACCTCCCAGATGAGCTATTTGCTCTCGGATATTTGTTTCAGGGTCTGCTTCCATGGGAAGATATGTGGTTTAAACCACCAAGATATGTGGTTTAAATCCCTTCTGTTCCACTAACCAGTTGTTGGTCTTTGGGTATATTACTCCAGCATCCTCACCTAGAATAGTGAGTGATGATTCCAGAAAACATCCTGGGTGGATAGTTTAGAACAGCTTCTGGCATATGGTGGGCACTCAATAAATGCTACCATTGTTGTTGTTGTTGTTTTATTATTGTTGTTTTTATTATAATTGATATCTCCTGAAATTCCCTTGGCTGAATCTGAATCCATTCTGAGTGCTCTGAGCCCTCAAACCTCAGACTTACTGTGGCTGAATCTCCCTGGTTATTTCAGGGAATCTAATTCATGTATTCATTTAACATATCTTTAGCAAATATTGACTTAACACCTATTATGTTGAAGACACAGTCCTACGGTGGATATAAAGAATAAGATGAGGTCGCTGTCTCCAGGGAGATAAGACATAGCCACACATAGCTCTGGTCTAAGATAAATTGTGATAAGTGCTCTAGTCTACGTGCCAATAAAGTAGAAAGTGAGTTCAGAGGAAAGTGAAGATGATTCTATCTGGTGTAAAAGAAGAAATGGTATTGGAGGTGGGTTTGAAAGTTGGGTAGCATTTCAGCGGAGCAGAGGGAGGGAAGACAATGTGATAAAAGTGGGAGGAGTCTGGTAGTCTGAAGAGACCTCATCATGTCCTACAGGAGCACCAAGAGACTGGTGACTCTCCATCTCTCAGCTAAGGAGGCAGCAGATTCTCCAAATTATGATACTAACAATAATAATACACTTACATAGCACTTACTGTGTGCCAGCAACCAGCGTAGATGTGCTTTCTACGTTAACTCCTTTAATCCTCACCTTCAAGATCAGTTCAACTATCGGCTCCATTTTACAGATGAGGAAACTGAGGCACAGTGTCTTGCCAGTGTCTTGCCCAAGCTCACTCAAATACTGAGTGGAAGGCTGACATATAAACCCCGGGCTGGTTTGGCCCGAGGGTTCACTCTCTGCACTGCGTCTCCAGAATGGCACCTTTTCAGAACTTTCAGGGAGTATGTTCCTGGGATGTTGACAATAGAGTACAGAGTGTGAAAGAAAACCTTTGAGCTCCATAGAAGAGGTCTCCAAGGGATGGAGATGGTTCTGGAAATTGCAGTTACCATGACAACACTCCCCTCAGCCCAGCCACACCCCCAGGCTCACTCTTACTTCCCAACTCCGGCTCTGCCCCTGTGCAGAGTTCTCTTTCCTGCTGGGCCCGCTGGGGAAGTATCCATGGCTTGTGGTGGCTGCGGTTTGGCGCTTGGGACCCGTATGTAAGAGGAGCTCCCTGGGGTAGAGGCATGCATTTGTCTCCAGAACTCGAGCCCTAGAGTGCCTCAAATAGGTGGTAACATCACTGGCTTGATCCAAATCAAAACAGGGCAGGATTTTCCTGTTTGTTTTCTTTTCCTCCAGCGGGGAGAGGAAGGAATGTGCAGAGGCTGCTAATTGGATAGTGAAGTGACCGATTTATTATTTTCTTATCCGTGCTGAGCAGAGTTGCAGGAAATCTCTAGGGCGAGGAAGGACCCAGTCGGGAGTCTCTGGGTCTCTCTGAGACAGAGTTCACAGTCTGGACCAAAGCTGTCAGCTGACATGTTTTATTTGGCCTGTCCGGTGTGTAAAAAATGTTTTTAAATAGATGCTGACGTTTAAAAATGAGGGAGATTATACATAAAACTCTGCATTCCTGGCTTGTATTGAGATATTGGAAGATCTGGGGCTAAACCCCCCAACTCAACAACCGAGGCTGCTCAGCTGGGACTGCCCGTTTAGACAGAAGGCCAGAGTCCCCACTGCCAGTTTCACTCACCTGCTTTACCTCTCTGGCCCCTCAGCGTTTGAGTCTGTGACCCCCGAAGAAAGAAAGCCCTTCTTCCTAGGACACCAACCAATCTCAGGACAAACGCTACTGTGCAACTGTCATGGTTCAGCAAGCAGACCAATGGCCAAGGCATCTGGCGGAGTCCGGCAGTGAGGGGTGCTTCTAGAGTCAGTTTAATGGCAGATTAAGTTGCCCATTACGAAGCTATTAGAACGCAGCGTGATGCATCACTGGGTAAACGAGAGGGGCTGAAGTCAGAGACAGGTTCCTGGAGTGCTCCATCCAATTTAATTCTCTCTCTCTCTCTCTTTTTTTTTTTTTTCCTCCAACCCGAGGCAGATGAGAGTGGAGACTGTAAATCACTCTCTATGCAATGGCTCATCATAAAGGATATGGAGAGAAATTAGAGGAGGCAAGAGAAGGAAAAGCAGTGATGAACAAGGCAGGGTTGTTACAGTGTGATTGAAGACAGGCAGACGGCACGTGTGAAGCTGCTGGAAATCCAGCTTGGTCTCCTGGCCAGATTTTGGCCATCCTGAACTAACTGGAAAAACCTCCAGCCCAGCCTACTGCTTTGCCTCAGCAAGTGTGATGGGGGAAATACTCGGGCCCAGAACGTCCTGAGATGGTGCCTGACAATGCCAGCTGCATGGAATGTTTCTTAATCCTGGTTCTGTCACTTGGGGCTCTGTGACTTTGGATAAGTTACTTAAACTCTCTGAGCCACTTTTTTCTCATCTGTTAGTTGGAGTAAACATCATAGATGCAAACGGTGGTGCCAGAAGTCATTGCAGGCACTCATTAGGTGATGCTTTCTTCAAGGTAATGTAAAAGCTATAAATTGAGCAGTCTCTAGATGAAGGTCAAGTTCATGACCCCCTATTTCAGGGGGCAGTCATTTGAACAGGGACCTCAGCAGGCTCTGTTTTGTTCCTCCTGAGGAACGGTGGGAAGGCTTTCCCTTGCAAGGTTCTCTGAGTTTCCTGAGTGGTCATGGGCTTGCCATGAGGTACATGTGGGCAGTGTTTGAGTGGGACGGCTTGCTGTACTTTCCGGGACTCCCCATCCCTGGGCACGGGCCATGCTTGGATGGGCATGCTGGTCCCCCCCATCCAGGGTTCCATACTGTGTCCCCCTGCTCGGTGCCCTGGGACGCCGACCCCAGTAGTGCATCACCCTCTGGCTTTGCTTGGGCTTCCCCCAAAGCAGAGCCTTAGATGAGGACCGGGGGACTTGTCTGCCAGTTTCACAGAGGTCAGCGAACACGGACCTGCCATTCTGGTTTCCCTTCAAGGAAGGTCCGAGTGCCCCAGCAGCCACCTCCTTCAGCATCTGACTCAACTGCAGAGAGCACTGCTGTACCACCTGAGGTCAGGCCCTCCTTTCTGGGGGCTGCTAGCATCCTCTTCTGTACCGACACCCAGAGACTGAGTGAGGTGGGGGTGGAAAGGCCTGGCCATTCTGCCCAAGAGGCTGGCTCCAAACTCCACCCCCCACCCGCATCCCCAGGCTGCCAGAGGCTTTGTCGACCTTGTGTCACTTCTCAGCTTTTCCCTCTGCCCAAGCCTGCTTCCTTCCCTAACTTTCACAGGTGTTGGTTTCCTAATAGACATCTTGCACCCTTAATTCTGCCTGAGAGTCCGCCTCCAGAGAACCCAGGCTGCGGCAGAGCTGGTCCCAGGAATCAGGAGATGGGGAGCAGAGGAGCAGGGACAGGCAACATAAAGGTGTGTTGTGAAGGGTCTGCCGGGGGGCACTTGGGTGGCTCAGTCCGTTGGGTGTCCGGCTGTGGCTCAGGTCATGATCTCGGCGGTTTGTGGGTTCAAGCCCTATGTCGGTCTCTGTGCTGACAGCTCGCTCTGCCTCAGATTCTGTGTCTCCCTCACCCTCCTCTCCCCTGCTCATGATCGGTCTCTCTCTCAAAAATAAATAAACATAAAACATAGATACACACACGCGCACACACACACACACACACACACACACACACACACACACACAAAGGGTCTGCTAGGATCTTCGAGGAGGACCCCAGACTTCCTGGCAGTTGTCTCTTGAGGGGGTATTTGCCTTTGTCCATGAGGTGTCCATGGGGGCTCTAACAGCCCCATGTTCCTGGGCATCACTGTGCATTGGCTGAGGGCACTCCCCACCTTCAGAGAGGACCCTGAGCAGCAGGTGGATGTGCTGGAAATAGGATGCTGTCAGCATGAGTCTGAGCTTATATGAATCTCACTGTGGCTATGGCTGAAGTCAGCAGAGGGTCCAGGGGGGCATGGTACAGGACACCCCAAGGTATGGGACCCCTTCTGCCGGGGTCCAGCAGAAGGACCATCAGGAGTTCAGAGGGCGAGAGAAGAGGACGGGGTGGTCATTTCTGCCCTGCTTCTTGCTATCTGCACAGCAGCGCTCGGGCAGTAGCTCAGCTTGCACAGCCCCTGGGTGCCAGCTCTCCCTGCGGTCAGAGATCCCAGCCCCCCTCACCCCTTCTGGCTGAGGAACGGAAGGGCTTCCCTGAAATGCTGGTCTTGGGGTGTCTCCAGCCACTTCCTGCTTCCTTTCACCCTGCCCCCACCTCTGTCAGTGGTGTCCTCAAGAAAGGATCTTCAGTTGGGCACTCTGTGCGGACCCTGATTGACATGGTGGACCAGGCTACCTCTTGAGGATGAAAGCCTTGTCTTTGAGTGACCCGCCAGACCCTGTCAGCACCCCAACCCCAGCTCCTCGGTGTCTCCTCCTTGCCTGCCAGTGTGGGTCCCCCCACAGCGTCTGCTTGCTTTTGAATCTATTTCTTGGAGATAAATTTACACCCTCCTCCTTCACGGCTTTGCCTTTTGATTTGGAGGAGGAAAGAACCCATTTCTATAAAGCTATTAAATGTTTTCCTTTCACAGACACCAGTTCTGTACATCAGAAGCCTTGCCTTTCATGACTATTGAATTCTCGGAAATGGGCTTCAAGTGCCTATTTCGGGAGTTAAAATCTGAACATCAGCTCTTTTTCCTCTGTGCATTCCTGCCACGCAATCCTAATCCTCTCCGTGATGGATCCCTCTGGCTGGGTAGAGGGAGGATCATTTAAAGGAAATGTGAGAAAGAAAAGAAGAGTACTCCATTTCAAGAGATTTTTTTTTTCTCCCAGTAGTTATTTTCCGCAGGTGAGAATGGCAGCAGGTTTTTCAGTAAATATGTAACCCCTGGTCCCCAACACATACATTCTCCAGAAATGCTGGCATACCCGGTTCATGCATGCATTCAACATGTATTGAGTGCCAACTGCATGCCAGATAGCCAGGTGCTGAGAACAAAGTGTGTGATTCTGTTCCCCTACCACGGAGTCCATAATCCAGGTTGTGTGTTTGAGGCGAATTGAGTGATTCGCCAAGCGTCACATGGCAGTTTTGTATTTGGTCTGGCTCTTCCCTCTGCCTGGAATGCTTTCCCCTCAGGTATATGCGTGGCTTGCTCCACATCTCCAGGGTTGGTTTTTGTTTGGTTGGTTGTTTGGTTGTTTTTGTTTTTCCCAGTCATCACCCTTCCTGGAGGATCTCCGTGGCTACCCAACATCCCTGTTCTCTTTTCTCTTTGTTTCCTTGCGGATGGTCACTCTATCCCAGAATGTAAGGGTTGTGACAATAGAGATTTTTTTCTTTTTCTCTCTCTCTATTTTTTGTTGTTCTCTTCAGTATTCTCAGAGCCTAGGACAGTACATGGCACATAGGAGGTACTGAAATAAAGCTGAATGAATGAATGAACTGCACCAAGTACTAAGAAGTGTGGGGCTAAGAAGAGCTGGAGGAGAAAGACTTCTCAGGGGCAGTACCAGTCGGGCTGATCTAAGAAGCATCCGGAGCAGTAACCGTGTCTTAAGAGGAAAGGACTGATTGCATGCAGGAAGCCCAAGCGTGTGTGTGGCAGGGGGGAGGGAGGCTGGACTGAATGGGAGCTGGGGGCTTCAGGAGCTAAAAGGAGTTCAGTGAGGTCAAGAGCAGAGGGTGGGGCAGAGATGTGATGGCATTGTAGGGACAGCTGGCAGAGTGACACTGCTCATGCAGTGTTGGGAATGACTCCAGTCTTCACACACTAGGGAGGAAGGCGGGATACTTATCCCCATTTTAGAGGTGAGAAAATAAAGGCTCAAGCAGTTAAGGTAACTTATGCAAATCACAGACCTAATAATCGGCAACAGAGTTTGAATTCAAACCCAGGTAGTTGGACTCCAGAGTCTGTGGTCATCTCCCCTCTGGGCTTTGGTCCCTGTGGAAGGAGAAGAATCAGCTAGTATCTTTGGTGCCATGGCATGACACAGAATCTGGTGTGGGGGCTGCAGAGGAGTGGGCAGATACAGGTTGAGTGTCCCCTGGGGGAATTCTCATAGCCTTTCCAGCTCTGCATGCCTCACCCCTGCCCGCCCCCCCCCCTCCGTCCTGGCTCTCCAGAGCCACATCAGCTCTAATTGGATAGACTGTCAAAAACTTGTTTCCCATTTCTAGTCTGGATGGGCAAAATCATCCTAAACTCCCTAAAGGTTTGGCTGTGTACCAATAAGATCCTTTCAGAAATTATTATAAAGCCAGTGCTCTGTTTTCTGGGATGAGGAGTTATTTTAAAAAGGATTAACTAGGTCATTTGCAGTGCAGTGTGGGTGGTTCTCAACCTTGGCTGTCCACTAAAATCACCTGGGGAGCTTTTTAAGCATGTCTGTGTCTAGCCACCTGCGCCCCCTCCCTGTGACCATTTGTATCAGAGTCTCTAGGGGTTGGACCCAGGCGGCAATATTTTTAAAGCTCTCCAGGGAGGCCCGGTGTGCAATCAAGTTTGGGAACCACAGCTCCTTGCTGATCAAAGGGTAGACCAGTAGTCAGTATCATCAGTGTTGCTGGGAGCTTGTTAGAAATGCAGAGGGGCACCTGGCTGGCTCAGTCGGCAGGGCATGTGACTCTTGATCTCAGGGTTGTAAGTTCGAGCCCCATGAGGGGTGTAGAGATTACTTGAAAAAATAAAATCTTCAAAAAGAAAAAAGGCAGACTCTCAGACCCTCATTCCAGACTTCTTAATTTAATATCTGCATTTTAATAAGATGATTCCTGTCCATACTGAAGTCGGAAAAGCATTGCTCTAGAAGCACACTGTGCATTACTTTGGCCACTAACCACATGTGGGTATTTGGATTTAAATGAAATAAAAAAATGCAGCTCCTCAGTCGCACTAGCTACATGACATGTGCACTTGCCACATGTGACCAGTGACCACCATATTGGACAGTGCAGATATAGACTATTTTGATGATTGCAGTAAGTTCTGTTGGAGAGCATTGCTCTAGAACATTCTGGAAAGGGGTGGTAATTAGCCATCGTCTGTTTCCTTTGGCTGCTACGGGCATACAGGTAGCAGATGATGCTCCTCGCTTGGGTGGACAAAATTGAGATACGTGCACCTTGGCACATGGGGGCATATATCTAGGTTATTTTCCATTCATATCTTCCCAAGCCCCGGATAAGTGCAGTTTGTGTGGGAGTGGGGTGGAGGAGAGAGGGGGCAATGGGAGAAGCAAGACCATTTCAAGTGCTAGAACAGAATGCAAGACTGTCCCCCTGGTCCCCAGCCTCCCCTTCAGTCCCCACCCAGGCAGCAGGAACACACTCAGATAATCACCATGCAGAAAAACACTCGGCAACCGGATGTGACTGATTGGTGACTCCAGGCTCCAGGTGCAAATAGGAAAAGTGGGCATTTTGTCAGCTGAATAATAGCCAGGCGACAATGTGACAAGGCTGGGGGGCTTAGGTGGTTTTCCTTCGCAGAGGAGAGTTTTCCTTTTTCGGAGGGAGTTCAATCCCTTCAGCAGAACCCTTCCTTTTTAATTTTTTTTTTTTTTAAAAGGCCAGGCAGTGTTTCTCCTGGAGACCTTTGGTTGCTGACGGCAGGCTGCATGATGCGGCGGGAGCCGAACAGTATGATAATGGCAGCCCACGCCGGCAGTGGAAAGTGACGTGCATTTTCCTGAGAGAAAGCTGCTCTCCACTTAGAGGGACACTTTACCAGCTGGCAGGCAGAGAGGGGCAGCGCTCAGCAAGCACATCATTTATTTACTTACAGTCTTTTGGGTGCTCATCCCCCAAATTACTGTGGGGCGGGGGAGCACAATGAGAGAATGTAGCACCAGCACGTACCCCTCTGAGTAACCACGTATGCCATTGGGTGCGGTGTAAATCTTTACAAAATGTCAACCTCACGACTCCGTTAATATTGGTAAACAGTAATGCTTTGGATTTTGAAGTTGTTGTGTGATCGTTTATGAGGTCGGTCCTCAGGACCACCTCAGGAGGAAGTCAGAACAAGTTTCACCATCCCCTTTAACAAAGCCCAGGGTGGCCCAGTGATTTTTCTAAAGTCACACAGCTACTGGGGAGTTGAAAACTCAAAGCAATCATTTGTTTATTCATAACTATTTATTGAGAATCCTACTAAGTACCTGGCTCTGGGGAATGCTTTTGGATAGTTTCAATTTTCATGGAGCTTGGATTCTAAAGAGGCAGATAGATAAAAGGGGGTGGAGGGGAGCAAATTAGCTAGTGATTACAAATTATGGTGAATGCTGTAAGGGGAAAACAGACAAACAAAAACAAACCAAATGGCTGAAGGTGGAAGGATTGGGAGAGGGGTGGGCTACGTCAGTAAGTGGATTTGCAAAGGCTTCTCTGAAGGGGAGACGTTTGTGCTGAGGCTTGAGCGATGGCCAGTAACCAGCCAAGGCAGGAGAGTGCGCGGGGGGGGGGTGGGGGGGGTGGGGACGCTGCAGGTGGAGGGGACTGTGGAAAGGAAGGCTGTAAGGAGGGAAAGTGTGTGCCTCTGGGGGGAATGCCTGAGGAAGACCAGGAGACAGAGAGTATGGTGTGAGATGGGCCACTAGCTGCCCCCGACTGTCCCTCATACCACTGCACCTGTAGCCAAGGGGGATTCTCTCTCCCCTGGCTCAGTTCCTCCTCCTGGAGGTCTTCTCCTGAGAGGCAGATCTGCACCTGTTCCAAGATTTGGTGCTCTAGCATCAGGAGCATGGCGGAGAGAGATGGGTCTGGAAAGGTAGATGGAAAGGCATTAGGGCTTCAAAGACCCTGAAGCCTGGATGGAGGAGCAGAAGGTTGAGAATGAAGAATCAAGAGAGTCAGAGGGCAGAGTTTCCAGAGCAGTAGTCAGCTGTGGAGAGAGGGGAAGAGAGACTGCAGCAGGCTGGGAGCGGAAGCCTCTTCAGTCTCATCTGAAAGGTCACTTTTGGCTGTCTTTTTCTGTTTCTGCGGACAGACTATTGCCCAGAGACTGGATTACATAGGTTTATGGGGGTTATTCTAAAATATGATAAATCAAGGCTTGACTCCCAACTGAGAGCCCTGCAGAGTCTCTCAAAAGACAGTCATAAAGATGGGCTCCTGCACACAGAGATACGAGCCAGAGCCATTCAGCAAATAACAGAGTGTTTTTCTTCTCTATGCGTATGCTGGTTGGCCGGCACAGTATCTCCAGTGACTGCTGTATCTGGGAATCCTAACTTAGGGGATGGAGCTGTAAAGCATTGTGAGGTTGGCCCTTGTTGAGTCAGTAGAGGAGTAGAAGGGCTAATACATACTAGTTCATTTCTTGAACTCTCACTAATGGCACCATTCTCAGCCTATTACATGCGTTGATTTATTTTAATCCATGTAACAACCTCGCAGAATTGAGATATATGTGATCGACACCCCCATTTTACAGAAGAGGAAACCATGGTACAAGTTCTTAAGAATTAGTAGGTGGCACAGCCAGAACTTGAACTCGCTGTGACTCCAGAGCTCTTGCTCTTTAGCCCTGTAGAGGTGATGTAAGAGATCCCTAAGGTCTCACCTGACCACAGATACCACTCTCTTGGCTACAGTTCCTGACCAAATGTGACAATCACTTCTAGAAAACTTATTAAGGGCAACATTATGTAACTAATATTAGTGGAAGCTCTCTTCTCCCTCACAAATATGATACACATGGAATTTATTGGGAAGGGCAATTGGTAGGGAAAGGGTAGCTTACAGGTACGGAATGACAAACAACCAAAGGTTTAGAAAATTTGAGTTTCTGCCAACATATTTGCAAAATACATTGCAATGCAATAAACATTAAATATTTTCTAAAAGAACAAGTGAGAAAAATAAATGACCACCATGTGGATTCAACAAGCCACTGTCTGTTACCTCCTCTGCATAAGGCATCGCGTGAGACACTTAATGTTCTGGTTTGGGTTGCTGTGACAAAGTGCCACCAACTGGGGTGCTTAAAGTAACAGAGGCTTTATTCTCTCCCCGTTCTGGAGGCTTGAAGTCTGAAATCAACGTGTTGGCAGGACCACGCTCCCTCTGAGGGTCCTAGAGGAGAATCTGTTCCAGGCTTCTCTTCTAGCCTCTGGGATTGCCAGCAACCCTTGACATTCCATGACTTGTAGATGCATTGTTCCAGTCTCTGTCTCTGTGGTCACCTGTTGTTCTCCCTGTGCATCTGCCTTCTATGCACGTTTGTTTCTGTGTCTCGTCTCCTTACAAGGACACCAGTCATATTGGATTAGAGCCCACCCCAATGACCTCATCCTAACTTGATTATACCTGCAAAGACCCCATATCCAGATAAGGTCAAAGTCACAGGTACCAAGGGTTAGGACTTCAACAGCTTTTGGTAGGACACACTTCAACCATAGTCCTTAGAGTTAGTTAAGATGAATCGGATTCTTTCCGGACCATGGTAATTAGAGACCTGGGCATATCTAACAGTAACCCATGTGGTAAGCAAAAGTGTAATTTGGGAATGCGTCATGGGCAAAGTGGCAATGTCACTGGCCTTCAAAGGACGAGTAGAATTTTGGTGGTTGGAAGAGAGGAGGCAGAAGAACCTGAGTGAGTAAAGACAAGCAGACTAGAAAGCAGAGGGACTGTTGAGGGCTGAGGAATGGCTCTGTGGCTGAGTAGGAGGGAAGATTTGTAGCCAGGGTAGAGGTGTACTGATTGCTAGTCTAAGGAACGTGTCCTAGACTCTTGGCACAGGAACTATAACTGCCCTACATGTATCCCTCACCTCTCTTTACCATTTCCACACCTGAGGTCAGGTGAAGCTGGGGGTATTGGGATCTGGCAGGAACTTCTGGGTGAGGCGGCACTGTCTTTGCCCAAGGGCAACACCCTGGAGAAGGTTGCAGGCAGCAGCTGGGAAATGGGAAACAGAAAGACCCTGTGGGGTCTGGGCGGGCACCCCAGCCTCCGCTACACTAGGGAGAATTCAGGTGCCAAGGTCCTGGCAGCAGGTGGAACCAAGGCAGTGGAGATTTGGTACCAAGTCTGGGCTAAAGATGTGAGCTTGGGATTCATCCACACATGGGACACCTGGGAATGAGTGAGGTCACCTAGCAGACATGAAGAGTTCAGAGAAAGGGGGCCAGAAGACAGAGATGGAGAGAATCCTGAATTAAGGAAATCAGTGTGCCTGCACTTGTTTAATTAGGCAGCTTCAGGCGCTAGATTACCGCCAGCCAGGGTGAAAGCTAGTGCCTTGGGAGTTTCAGAAGAACTAATCCCCATCATTCTTAAGGGACTGAAAACAAGTCACGCTTCTACATGGCTGAGGCTTTTTTTTTTTTTTTTTTCAACGTTTATTTATTTTTGGGACAGAGAGAGACAGAGCATGAACGGGGGAGGGGCAGAGAGAGAGGGAGACACAGAATCGGAAACAGGCTCCAGGCTCTGAGCCATCAGCCCAGAGCCTGACGCGGGGCTTGAACTCACGGACCGCGAGATCGTGACCTGGCTGAAGTCGGACGCTTAACCGACTGCGCCACCCAGGCGCCCCGTCTGAGGCTCTTTTTAAAACAGACCTTTGAGAGACACAGGTCTTTATTCAAAAGTGACCTGTGTTAGTTCAGAACTCAGGCTCTGGGATTTGACTCTTGGATTTGGATTTTGACTCTGTCACTTATTTAACTGAGCGACCGTGTGGAAATTACTTACTTTTTTGAGCTTCCACTCCCCATCTGTTAAATGGGAAGAGTAACATTACTGCCCTAGAAGAGCTGTCAAGAAGATCATGAGATACTGCATGTAAAGTGCATGGCACAATGCTGTGCCTATAAGAGGAGCTCTATAAGTGAGTGTCACATTTAGTCAAGTCCTGTGGCCGCACTCTTCAGAGGGCAGTTGCAAGTCTAGGTTGTCACCTATGCTTCTAGCCTACCTGCTATTGACTGGAGGTTCCAACGACCCTCTCCTTGGGTTGAATTAATTTGCTAGAGTGGCTCACAGAACTCAGAGAAGCACTTTGCTTACTAGATTACCAGTGTATTATAGAAGGATAGAACTTAGAAACAGCTAGTTGGAAGAGATGCATAGGGAAGGTATGGGGAAAGGAGGTGGAGTTTCCATGCCCTCTCTGAGCAAACATGACGCTTTCCCCAAATCTCCACGTGCTCCCCAACGTGGAAGCTCTTGATCCCCTCCTTTCGGGAGGAGGCTTTACCATACAGGCACGGCCCATTAAATCATTGGCCTCTGGTGATTGTACTGGATCTCCAGCCCCTCTCCCCCCCACCCCCCAAGAGGGGGAGGGGTGGGGTAGGACTCAGAGTTCCAACCCTTGAATCACAAGAATCACATGGTGTGTTCTCCTTGCAACCAGCCCCTATCCTTAGGTGCTGTCCAAAGGTCACATCATTAAAATAACAAAAGACACCTTTATCACTCTCATCACTTAGAAAATTCCAAGGGTTTTAGGAGCTCCAAGCCAGAAGTGGGAGGGGGACCAAGTGCACATTTCTTATTATAAATCACAATATCACACCGTCCCTTGAGGGAGAGGGGAGAGGTGGCACTGAGTTAACTCTTGAGCCACAGAAAAGCTGGGTTGATATCAGAAGCTGGGGGAAAGATCGCGAAAGGGCAGAAATAACAGATGTCTGCTTGGGGGATTGTGAAATACTGCCTGGTCCTAACAAGCCTAGATTAGACAGCAGTGTGGTGTGGGTACTAAGACTCCTGGGTGTGTGGACAGAGAAAAAAAGGACAAAAGATCATCAGCCATTTTACTGTGCTGTTTGGGGATAAGGCTGTTTCTCTTGATAATGAAGAATAGTAAGAAAGATAGAGCTCTATAGTCTGATAAGTATAAATTCAGTACCAAGCTCTACCAGTTACTAGCGCCGAACCTCTCTGACCTTCAGTTTCTTCATCTGCAAAATTGGAGTAACGATACTCACCCTATAGGATTATCACCAAGATTTGGTGAGGTTGTGCATGTAAAGTAGCCAACAGAGCATTAACATATGTAGCTACAAGATGAGAATAGGAGAAGTATAAGGGCTGAAGGATACTTTCTTTTTCTGGAGAGGGAGGACATTTCTCCACTCCAAATGTGTTCTATTCTTATATCACCTTATGCAAGGTTAATATCCCCAGGAGAGACCCTCAGATTGGTCAACCTCGAATGATGGGGTGGGCCAGGTGAGGCCAGCACACCTTGCTTGACCAACCCACCAAGATTGTCCAAAATGGGTGTGGAGGGTTCCGCAGAAGGAAATTGGGATGCTGCTAGGAGAAGAGAGGGTTTGAATGCTGGGTGGGAAGAGCACCAATGTGCACTGCAGACATTCTCCAGTGTAGGGTCCCAGAAAGCCCTGTGATACTTTGGTCCCCGCCTACGTACCTCCTTGTGCCAGTTTTCTCTACTGGTGGAACCCAGAGAGGAGGAGGTGTGAGTGATTGTGGCTGACACTGTCAGTAGCCTCCCCTAAGGACCTTTCTCCACCTTCCACGTAGTTGGCAGGACCTTGGTTGAACTCAAGAGTTCACTGTCCCATATTATGAGGGGAATATTGTTGGCTCTCATTTGATTGTGGTAGGTTCACCACCCTTGCTAACAACTGTGGGCATGTGGCTATCATAGCCAGTGGGTTTTAAGGGGATATCCGCTAGGAGGCTCTTGGAGAGACATTCCTCCTGGATAAAAAAAAACCCAAAAACACATGGAGGAAAACCCTCCGCTCCTTCCGGTACATGTTAATGAGTTCCTGTGGCAGCTTCCTTGTAATTATGAAGAGCAACGTGTACCTGACGGCGATGGCAGGACAGAAGGATGGCAAGAGGCTGATTCTTCATCACACCATCATTTGCTGATATCCTTCTTGCAATGCCTGTCATCCAAACTATATTTGGATAGGGTTTCTGTTACTTGTTGGCAAAGCGTATGAATGATACATGCCTTTCCACTTCTAAATCTCTAACAAGGAAGACTTTTAGATCAGTGGTTCTCCAGCTATGGTCCCTGGACCAGGAGTATGAGTAGTCCCTAGAAACTTAGAAAAACCAATTCTCAGGCCCATCCTGTCTTCCTGGATCAGAAAGGAGGAGTGGAAGCAGCAGTTAGCTGTGTTTTAATAAGCCCTCCAGGTGATCGTGATTCAGGATGGCGTTTGCTGATCCCTGCTTTATACACCACTCTGTTGTCATACTTGTATTAGAACTAACCACTGGTAGTGATTTCACACATTATTCCTTCCAGTGCACCCGTCCTGTTATTGCTTCATTTGATTCCACCACTATCCCTAAAATTAAAAAAAAGAAAAAGAAAAAAGAAAGAAAAAAAAGTATTGGAAAACTATTGGCCAAATAAACTTTGTGCCCATCATTTCAATTTGCTTATTTGAGGTCCTCACCTCCTTCCAGACAGTACATTTAATTTCTTAGGAAGTCTACAATAGCTAGAATGTGGCAGATATTTACAAAAGGTTTTAAAATGCTAATAATCTGGGGCGCCCGGGTGGCTCAGTCGGTTAAGCATCCAACTTCGACTCAGGTCACGATCTCGCGGCCCGTGAGTTCAAGCCCCGCGTCGGGCTCTGGGCTGATGGCTCGGAGCCTGGAGCCTGCTTCACATTCTGTGTCTCCCTCTCTCTCTGCCCCACCCCCGTTCATGCTCTGTCTCTCTCTGTCTCAAAAATAAATAAACGTGGGGCGCCTGGGTGGCTCAGTCGGTTAAGCCTCTGACTTCGGCTCAAGTCACGATCTCACAGTTTGTGAGTTCGAGCCCTGCGTTGGGCTCTGTGCTGACAGCTCAGAGCCTGGAGCCTGCTTCACTTTCTGTGTCTCCCTCTCTCTCTGCCCCTTCCCTGCTCATGCTGTGTCTCTCTCTGTCTCAAAAATAAATAAACATTAAAAATAAATAAATAAATGTTAAAAAATTAAAAAAATAAATAAAATGCTAATAATATTTATTAATAATGGTCCATGGAAGTATCCACTGAGCTTTGGGAAGTAAATTTAGTAAGGAAGGTTGGGGATTTGTACAAGGCGCGAGGTAAGCAAATAGAAATCAGAGGAGCAAAAGAACTCTGAGAATCATAGATGAGGAAAAGAATGAAGGAAGTTACTCCAAAAAAGAGAAAAAGAAAAGAAAAAAAGAAAATCATTCTGGTTAGGACACTAGGTGAAGATCATTTGTTTTCTGGGACTCAATGCATTTAAACAAACGGGTTCGGGGTGGGGGGTGTCTGGGGAGGTGATCCAGTTTGGGGAGTGCTATGAACAAGGCATCAGGGAAGGAGGGCATGGGAAGGGTCTGGAAAAGCAGGCAGCCATGGATAGAACAGTCCATAGGATGCCCTGTGTGGGATTGAGTACCACAGCAAGACTGACCTCTGGCACCACTACCTACTAACTGTGGTCTTGGACTGCTTCCCTAGCTTCTCTAAACCTTAGTTTTCTCAATAGTCACCAGGCTCAATAATACAGGCTTGGTGGGAGGCTTATATGAACCAACATACTATGGACTGAATTGTGTCCCTCCCACCCCCATTCACATGTTGAAGCCCTAACCCTCAGTGTGATGGCATTTGGCAGAGGGGCGTGTGGGAGATAATTAGGGTTACCTAGGGTCATGAGAGTGGCTTTATAAGGAGAAGAGAGCAAGATCCTGCTCTGTTTCTTCACCATGCGAGGACACAGTGAGAAGGCGGTGGTCTGCAAGCCAGGAAAGGTCTCTCTAGAAACTGAGTTGGCCTGCACTTTGCTATTGGACTTCCAGCCTCTAGAACCATGAGAAAATAAGTATCTGTTGTCGAAGCCACCCAGTCTATGGTATTTTGTTATGGCAGCCTGAGCAGACTAATACACAGCATATGTTAGGGACCTTGCAGGATGCTTGGCTCAGTGTGAGTGCTCAATAAATAAATAAGATTCATGACAATAAACACATTAATAGGCAGTAAGTTTGGAGGATGAGATTGCTAAAATCTTTGAATGCTAAACTAAGTATATAATTTATTCTGTAGACAATGGGAAGTTTGTGAGCAGGAAACCAAAAGAGGAAGCATATGTGTGCTGAATCCGAGGTCACTATGACAATGGAACATTATATAAGGCAGGATTGGGCAAACTTTAGCATCAGAATCACCTCGAGGGCTTGTTAAAACACAGATCTAGGGGCGCCTGGGTGGCTCAGTCGGTTGAGCGCCGACTTCGGCTCAGGTCACGATCTCGCGGTCCGTGAGTTCGAGCCCCGCATCGGGCCCCTGTGCTGACAGCTCAGAGCCTGGAGCCTGTTTCAGATTCTGTGTCTCCCTCTCGCTGACCCTCCCCCATTCATGCTCTGTCTCTCTCTGTCCCAAAAATAAATAAACGTTGAAAAAAAAAAATTAAAACACAGATCTATGCTGCCCTCACTCTCCCTTTCAGATTCAGTGGGTCTGGGACAGCGTCCAAGCATTTGCATTTCAGATAAGTTCCTAGGCGGTGCAGATGCTGCTAGACCAGAGACCCCACTTCCAGGGAAGGGGTAAGAGAAAGAGATCAAAACTATCGTGACCTCTGGCGTGACTTGCTGCCTGGAATGGCAGCAGAATGCTTGCTCTGCAAATGTTCAGTCCACCCTGTGGTAGATGATGGATAATGTAGGTGGTTCGTGGAGCTGCCGGGAGAAATTGCTACAAGTACGGCAAGCAATTACGGCATTGGGTTTCTGTTTCTGTTTTACGGGTAAACCACTATAATTATAAAACTTGCAAAACCCTGACTTATGAAGTGAGTCGATACTGGAGTTGGAGAAACACTGCTTTCTGGCCTTCTCCAAGTTATGGATTTCTGTTCAGGGGTGGCAGTCTGGCGCCAACTGCTAAAATGACACACTAGTTGCAGGCTAATGTCATAAATAATGCCGGTGAAGTTAGTTGAACGGCAGCATCATTAAGATGTTTGTTAGCACGTGGGATGGTAGGCGTGAGACCGTCCTTCGCGTTATATTTTGTGCGACCCTGAAGTGAATGGGGGCTGTTTCGTCTTTTTTCATTGCTTCATAGTATATCTGCAACCTCCCCTCATCTTTCCTGGGAAAACGCTTGTCACCACGAGCTGCACGTGGCCCTGGTCAGGCTGCCACACTCTGTGGTTCTCCCTTCTGGCCACAGGACGGTCACGAGATTGAGGTCTGACCAATCACAGAGCCTCATCCCTCCTTCCCCAGTGAGTGGGCTGAGGAGGCACGTGACCCAGCGCAGCCTATCAGAATCCTTCCGTGGGGATTCGTCCGTGACTGGCAGGGGAGAGAGCCTTCTTCCTCTGAAGGCACGAAGCTGAGGTGATGTGAGTAAAGTTCATGCCACTCACCCAACCGCCCCGACATGATGGAGTTCTCTTGTTATAGGAGGGAATGAGGCCAACCCTTAAAGAAAAGCAAGGCTGACACTCGGAGAGATCCTTATCGTTTGCATCACTTGAATCCCAAGGCCAATACTGCAGGCAGATTTTCATTTGCATGAGTCAGAAACTTTGTGCCTTTTACCTAAGCTTTGAGTTGGTTGCTGGCACTTCTCTTTTTCTTTCTTTCTGTTCCTTCCTTCCTTCCTTCCTTCCTTCCTTCCTTCCTTCCTTCCTTCCTTCCGTTCATGTTTATTTATTTTTGAGAGAGAGAGCGCACAAGCAGGGGAGGGGCAGAGAGAGAGAGAGAGACAGAGGACTGGAATTGGGCTCTGCTCTGACAGAAGACTCCAACTCACAAACCTGAGCCAAAGTGCGATGCTTAAGGGACTGAGCCACCTAGGTGCCCTGGTACCTGGCGCTTTTTATTAAGAGTCTGAACCCCAAAGTTCGTGCATCTACCTGTGACCTTGTAGCTTCTAGAAATCAAGTTGTGCCCGAGACATTGCATATTCCGTATTCAAATGCCTACATCAGCATAGGAAGGAGTCGTTTGGAGGTGTCTGAAATTTCAGTCCCCCCACCAGGTAGCTTGGAGCATTCCCTTTGGAAACGCTAATGAGAGAGAGGGAAAAAGAGAGAAAAGGCTTACAGGTCTTCAGATGCCCGAGTTGGTTTGTTTAGGAGAGAAAGGCGGTGGAGGACCTTGGTAGTGTTTTTAGCTGATGAGAAAATGACGGGTGTTTATTATCAGGTAGTGGAAAATCCAGCGTCAGGTCCTTTTCCTACAAAAAGCACCCTTGTACTTTTCATGTTGGTAGTGGGGACGGGCACTCCCGGGGCTGTCCGTCAGGGTAAAGTTACATAACCTACATTTTTGGCTCAAGTGAATTCACCTCCATGTCCTCAACAGAGAGAGCAAGAAAAGGGGGTGCCAGTGCAGCAGTGGACGGCCGGTCCTCCCTCCCGCCTCACCTGACGGACACGTGGATGGTGAGTTCCTGCCTCGCACAGTTGAGCATCTTGCTGGACTTGTGGGCATTTGTGGGGCTTTCCCCAAAGCTCACTGTAGCTAATTTTCATTTTTTGTGAGAATTGGGAACCCGACTCCACAAGATGAGATATCCCTACAGGAAGCCCCATATTTCAGGTTTTTAATGAAGCATGTTCCGAGGGCTTGGGGGGCGAGTCTCTGTGTGTGTGTGTTTCTCAAAATATATCTGCGGCTTAGTTGAGGCTCGGTATTAATAAGCCATATAATTACTGGGTTCAGTAGTATTTGGAATCACAATCACTTTTCGATTCCGCTCCTCCTGTGGGCCGTTGTAAATGATAAGCACATCAAAATGCTTTGTGACGGCTGTGTGGGAAAAGAGTCCTCTCAGTGCAAATTACCAGGCACCTTTTATCCCGTTGAATAAACTCCGGGCAGTGACTCTGCCATCAACAACACGTAGGAAAGGCTGAACTCTGTGGTTGATCTGTTTTGTGTGAGGTGGGCCCTTGCTGTTCTATTTGCCCGGTGGCGCTTTTTAATTGGAATGATTTTTATTTGGTCTGATTTCCTGAAATAGAATACATTGCCTGCTAACTCCAGAACACCTATCCGCATGGGGAGCAAACTGTCCTGGGCTCTTGGCTTAACTCTTTGGGGAGGAGACATGGCCTTGGGGGTGGGGGAGTTGCAGCATATTCAGATCTGATATTGAAACAGTTGGTGTGTGTTTAGGGAGTAACCACAAAATTTGACATGCCATCTCCACCCAAACCCCAAACCCCAAACCCAAACCGGTTCCATTCCAATAGCCAAGCCTGCTCCAGGCCGTGGTCTCAAAGCTTCTTTTGAGTAGTTTATTTCTTCCTATTTACAACTCCCAAAGTGAGCTGTTTTTCAAGGGAAAATCAGTTTCTATTAATGTCTAGGACCCCGAGCGGGTCTTTGCCTCTAATTTGTCCTGCTTTGTTTAGGGCAAAGAACACGCTGAACCGGTAACCAGGCGAGCAGGGGCCTGTGACAGGCACAATCACCTGAAGTTGATTTATGCACAGGGATTCAAGGAGCAATCATATTTTAAATAAGGCTAATCAAGCTGTCTTTTTGTGAAAGCCCCCCAGACCGCACACAAACCTCACCCTTGGTGTGTTCTCATTTCCACCGAGTAAAAGCAAAGGGGAGAGGCTTATTAGGAACCTGACGCTGGCACATAGAATCAAGCAAATGCCACCCAGTTGTGTGCACAGCAGAATTCTTGTTGGAAGGAGGATGACAAGGAAGCAACGTGGTTCCTGCAAATTGAGGGTCTTGATGCACCACTCCACGTGCGATTTTCCTGTTTCAGTTGAGCCCACTTTGGGTTTCTTTCCTTTCTTTTGGTTGACTGTTTGCCTTCATTCTGTTTTTGCTCCTTATTTGCCCTGGCTCCAGGCTTCCAAGGCAGGGTACCAAGATCAAGTTTACTTTTTAAGTTCTGTTCTCTCCTGTTCATTCATTCCTCACCTTGTCTCACTTCCCTCCTAGCACTTCCCGCAACCACTTCTGAAACACTAACCACCTCCATGTGGCACTGGTTTTGTAACCCACCGAAGCCTGTCTTTTTTTTTTTTTTTCCAAACTACTACTTACTGAGTTTCTCCTCTGTCCCAAGGATCAGCAAACTTTTTCTGTTAAGGGCCACAGTCAATAGCTTCAGCTTTGCAGATCATATTCTCTCTGTTGCAACTACTCCACTCTTGTTACTGTATAATGAAAGTAGCCTGGCCATCAACAATACGTAAACAGGTGTGCCTGTGTCTCAATAAAACTTTATTTACAGATAGAAGCAATACGCCACATTTGGCCGGAGGGCCAGATGGAGTGAATCCCTGTGACGTATGTAGGAGACCTACCAGACTTTTGAGAGGATTCTATCAGCAGAAATACCATCAGCCAGACAGAAATGGACAGAGAGAACAAAGTGAAAGAAGACTGTCAAACCCTCAGAACTCTACAAGCAGGAAACAGGCTGATAAAACTACTCAGCTGCAAACAAATGCTACCCATCACAAAAAAGGAAGGAGAGAGCCAATCCCTGGGCTCAGGGCAGAGCTGGGAGCCAGGCCTTGAAACCTAATGGAGTTTGCCCAGTTGGAGTTAGAAATTGCTTGGGACCAGTGACTTCTTTTTTCCTTTCATTTTTCTTCCTTTTTGACCAGGAATGTCTGTAATCGTTATCCTGGTGGGATCTGCTCCAGGAGGGACCGATAACTTGTTTGCTAGTTTCACACGTCCATAGATGTTGAGGAATTGTGCCCCTAGATGGGTCATACCAAGAGTCTTGCTTGCACCTCCTTTAAATGATTTAGGGGATGAGATCTGAGACTTTTGAGCTAATTGAGACCTAGATGAGATTCTGGACTTGAGTTATGCTGTTAGGGGTTGAGAGTTTTGGGGAACTTGGAATGGGGTGCATATGAGGGAGACATGAAGTTTTAGAGACAGATAGTGGATTGCTATAGGTTGAATAGTGCCCACCCCTCCACCCCCGAAAGATGTCCACATCCTAATCCCCAGAACCTGTGAATATGTTATCTTACATGGTAAAAGGGACTTTGTAGATGATTAAGTCAAGGATCTTGGGATGAGGAGATTATCCCGGTGGGCCCAGTATAATCACAAGGGTCCTTGGGTGGGGGAGGGAGGGTGTCACAGGAGCATCGGAATTTTGCTGCGGTGATTGTCAACGGTGGGTGACTTTGTCCCCCAGAGGATATTTGGAGGTGTTTTGGGTTGTCACAACTGGTAGAGAAGGTCACTGGCCCCTTCTTTTAGGTAGAGGCCAAGGATGTTGCTAAACACAGAACATCCCCTACAAGAAAGAATTATCAGACAAAAAAGTCAACAGTGTTAAGGTTGAGAAATCATGTCTTATCAGTCCTGTTAGGGTAGGTGTGGTTATGATGCATGGTTCATAAATGACAAAACAAGAGAGGCTGAATTACAGAAGGGGGGTAGGAGATCCAATAGGTGGTATGTAGGAGAGCTGGAGCATAAGTCCTTGTCTCCAGGCCTCCAGTGCACTGCTGTTTCTTCATCCCCACTTTTCCTACTAAGCCTGGCTGGAGGCATATTGATTTCAACCCAGAGTCAATAGATGAGATGCCTCAGCCCACAGGTGGGACCGTAATGGCGGATATTTCAGACACTGGAGCAGGGAGGACAGAATTGTTTCAGGCAAAGGTATTTTCAGTGTCCATTGGTAGGTGGGTAGGAATAAGGCTGATAGGCATATTCCACCAGTATCCACGCCTTTCAGCTTCAAGTGCAGATTGATTTCCACCATGGAACTGAGCCCCTGTACATAAGCCTGTGTGTGTGTGTGTGTGTGTGTGTGTGTGTGTGTGTGGTGGGGATTGTAAAATATTCCCTACTTCTAAGGAATTTGCTACCTAGAAGAGGAGGTGGAGTCAATAGCAGGTAACTAAAATATAAGTAAAAGTGAGAACACATGTTTCAAATGGTTTCACACCCCACACTTCCCCAGGGAAGAGAGAGAGAAAGGTTCTTGGGGGTGGGTTGATAGACATCTGGAAAGTCTACAGGGAACAGGTGCCACTTGAGCAGAGGCTTAAGTTGCAAGTAGAACAGAAGGCCAATGTCCCAGTCAAACAATAGACTCACTTCTTGAAAGCGGTTTCTGCCTCCAGATGCTGAAAGAAAAACTTCCTCATTTGACTTTCAGCCAGCCCTCAGTGACGAGCTTTGAGACTTCATGCATGTTCTGATTATTGCTCTCTTTTCTCCATTCATAATTGAACAGCCAAGCAATCTAAGTTCTGTAAGCTTCTGATCGGGGCTGAAGATTTGCTGTATTTGGCATGCCTTGCGATTTCCATTGTCATCATGATTATACTAAGTTTATGAGACAAGCCTCTTACCACTGCCATCAGCACTTTTGTTTTCCCATTTTCTGCTCATTTTTCCAAAATAATAAGAGCCAACTGCTCTTAAAACAGTCAGATAATCACACTAACTAACACTCTCCTGGGCACTGATAGTGGCAAGGTAGAAAGGGAGACCACACACTCTTGATACCATCCATTCAACTACTCATGAACAGAAACCTGGTTTCTATGAGTGAGGGATGATTTGAGGCTCTCAAAGCAGAAAGCATGAATGTGCAGATAATATACATTCATTTATTCATTCCTCTATAGATATTTAGTAGATACCTTCTCTGTGCCAGGCACTATTTTAGGAACTAGGGATACAGCCACAAGACTCTACATACAGGGTCCCGGCCAGAGCTTCCAGAGTAGATGGGGGAGACCGACAATAGCAAGCAAGCAAACCCATAAACAAGGGAGACTCAAATTGTGACAAGTAGGGTTGTCAGATCACAAAATTGCCCTCCTGGCTTGCCCAGTGCTGAGTCAGCTGCCTTTTAAAGCTCCGGGCTCCAAGTCCCGCTGGTTATACAAAGTCAGGGAATTCAGCCCCTCTGGTTTGCAAAGCCAGAGTCATGGGAATTTGTCTTCCCGTGTGGGCTCCCTGGTGCTGTCCCCTCTCCGTGCCTGCCACTCCTTCCCTTCTCCCCTTCTTAACTGCTCAGATGTTGCTGCTTCTCTACATTTTCATTGTGAACTTTGTTCTGCCAGTCTTCAAAGTTTTCTCCAGGTTATTTACATGGATGTGAGTGATATCTACTCCTACATGTGGGCCAGCACGAGCTTAGGGTCCTCCTACTTGGCCACGTTCTGCTCTTCTTCAAGGTTGCCAGATCAAATACAGGAGGTCCAGTTAAATTTAAATATCAGATTTTTATAAACCACTTTTTGAAGATGTATTTACCCAAATTGCATCCTGCTTTTTTTATTTCCTAAGTCAGGCAATGTTAGTACTGAAGAACTACGTGGAGGACCTGGGATGGTGTATCTTTCAGGGTGCCACCAGAGGAAGAGAACCAGTGGGATTCTGTTCTGAGATTACTGCAGGGAGTTGGCTTAAGCAATTATGGGAGCTGGATGGGCAAATCCAAAGGCTGTAGGGCAGTCTGTGAGGAATGGTAGGCTGGAACAGGGCATATCCTGAAGTTGCTTTCCACTGGCAGAATTTCTTTTTTTTTCAGGGAAGCCTGAGCTTTGCTCTTAACACCTTTCAACTGATTGGATCAGGCCCACCCAGATTATGGAAGATAAACTGATCATAGACTTAATCATATCTATAAAATACCTACCCAGCAACAGCTAGACCAGTGTTTCATTGACTCAATGGGGACTTTCGCCAAGTTGACCATCACAGATAGAAAGGGGAGGGGTGTCCACAGTCATTAGGGAAGCTTCTTTGAGGTAGGGTCATTTCACCTGAGACTTGAACACTGAGACATTGAACGTTGAACTGCATCTAAGAGCCAGGACATCAGAACATTCTAGATGACAAGAATAGCAGGGGCAAAAGCCCTAAGGTAGGAAAGAGCCAGTTTTGTTTTAGAAACAACAAAAAAAATCCATATGGTTGGCAAGGAGTGATCAAGGGGAGAGTGGTACCTGATTGGGTGGGAGAGGAAGGCGGTGTCTGCGTCACACAGAATTGTGTGTGAGAGTCAAGTTTATAAAAACTCCAGGTCTATGACTATTTGCAAAAAGATATTGCCAGGTAGGGAAAAGAGAGCATGCCTTTGAAAAACATCTGTCTGAAGTATTTCTCGGTATCTGGTTGGTATTTGTTTGCTTAAAAAAAATTCCTAGGGGTCATTTAGGCATGGGACTTCCCCAAACTGATGTTATCTGGGACTCTACAAAGTAATACCAACACTTATTTCTGAAAAGGAATCTTTTCAAGAGGTGAAGGAGCAGCCCAGTAGGTAGGCAACCACCATAGGGCATCTCCAATTTATAGGTTTCTCCTCAACCAGTCTTTGTATTCAAGAATGTTCCTTTTGAAGACTGGAATAGTCACGTGGTAAGCCAGGTGTTTTCAAGAAGTAGCTGGATATGAGTCAACACTTACTTTCTGTCTGAGTCTCAGAACTTTATGATTTGTTTAAGGAAAGATTCTAACAATTTTCCTTAAGCAGAAAAATCAGTTTTACATATCAATCCTATATTGGACTTCCACTGGTAGTTTGATCTCTTAGCAATTGTAAATATATCTGTGAACCTTCAGTGTTGATACAGAAAAATCACTGCCTGGACTTTTGGAGTTTCCTAGAATCCATGATTCCTCCAAATTTGCCTGTTGCCTCCAAGTCCAACCAGGATCCTTCCAAAATGGATGTGATGTCTTCGGGGAAATCACCTCTTTTCTCTTGAATATAAGTTTTTCTATCTATTATTTATTTATTTTTCTACCATTTTTTAAATGAAGATTTTTCTACTCTGAATTTTTTTTCAGCTCAAAAACTCTGGTTCCATGAGAATCCTCTGTATTTTAAATTTTCTCCAGTGTCTCACCTTGGTTTGGTAGAGAATAAGAAAAGAAATATTGGCCTCTGTTGTATGTCATGTGTGAAAGCACTTCCACTCCCTGAAATCTTTATGGTGAGTTCTTCCTGTTTGTCTCTCCATCCCCACTAATAATCAGATAGTATGTAGCCGTCTTGGTTGTCTAATTGCTGGGTAACACATTACCTCTGAAATTCAGTGGCCTAAAACAGCAAGCATTTACTATCTCACAACTTCTGTGGGTCAGGAATTTGGGAATGACTTAGCTGGATTCTGGTTCAGGGTGTCTTGTAATTGCAGTCAAGATGTCAGGTGATGATGGGGCACCTGGGTGGCTCAGTCGGTTAAGTGTCCAACTTCAGCTCAGCTCATGATCTCATGGTTCGTGAGTTCAAGCCCCATGTCGGGTTCTGTGCTGACAGCTCAGAGCCTGGAGCCTGTTTCGGATTCTGTGTCTCCCTCTCTGTCTGCCCCTTCCCTGCTCGTGCTGTCTCTCTCTCTCTCAAAAATAAATAAACCTTAAAAAAAATTAAAAAAAATATGTCAGCTGAGGCTGTGGTCATCTAAAGGTTTTGCTAGGACTGGAGGATCACGTGGCTATTGGTAGCAAGCCTCAACTGTTCCTCACCATGTGGGCCCCTCCATAGACTGTTTGATGTGTCCCCCATGACATGGCAGCTGGCTTCCCCCTGCATGAGTGACCCTAGCAAGAAAGGAGGCAGCCACAGTGCCTTTGACCATCTAGTCTTGGAGGTTACACATCATTAATTCCAACCATATCTGTTTGTTAGAAATGAATCACTACTTCTAGTCCCACACTCCTCAGGGGGGAAATTAGGTTCTGCTTTTCAAGAGAACAGTGTCAAAAACGTGTGGACATATTTTTAACTATCACAGTTGTGTCTTGTGTGTATGCATGCTGGAGACATTTCACTCCCTAAGATCTTATGTTATTCTTCCAGCTCTACCTGTCTGCTCTTATCCTCACTAGCAATTAAATTGTATATAGTCTATAACTTATCTATCCCTCTGTCTTCCATAACTTCTTCCAAGCACAGTGCAACCTGGCTTAAGAAAGCCTGAACATCACAAACATTGTTGCTTTGCTCCTTTCAAGTATTACTTAACTGTCAGGATAGTAATTGACAAATCTTCCTTTCCCCCAATCCTTTGGTAGTCCATTGCTTGGGGACAGATAGAAGGGAAAGCAGAGGTAAAAGAAGGTATTTTATTCCCTGTAACTCCCTTAGATAGATGAACCATTTTATGTACCACTGCATCCCATGACAGATTGTGCAGAAATATTCAAGAGCCAGGATTGGCGGAAGATGGCCTTCTCGAGAAGCAGCAAGCTGTGTGGCTGGGACAGCAGGAATTAGCTGCCCATGGGCGACTCCCACCTCAGGCTGAGCTCCCCTAGACGTACACATGAGACAAGGATTTGTGTGCAAGTTGTTTATTTGGGAGATCTCAGAAACATTGGTAGGAAGTAGAGACTTGAAGCAGGAAGCCATGGGTTATGACGCTATTTACCCTGTGGGTGACTGGAGCCAAATCCCACTGAAAAAATCCTGGAAACAGGTTTCTCCAAACCCACATGTCAGAGTTTCTTCTACTAAGGGAAGCAAGAGAACTGGACTATTTATCTACCAGATCCCATTAGACTTTGGTTGAGAGCTGCTCCTGATTAATTCCGTAGCCTTCCTGTCCGAGGTTACTAGGGCTGCATAGCAAAGACCCACAAAGTGAATGGCTTAACATAACATCTGTGGTCTCACAGTTCTGGAGGCCAGAAATATGAAAGCAAGGTGTTGGCAGGGAGGGCCCTGCTTTCACTCAAGGTGCTAGGGAAGAATCTGTTCCAGGCTCCTTTCTTAGCTTCTGGTGTCCTCTGTTGTTCCTTGACTTGAACACATGCCATTTTATCCTCTGTCTTCACGTGGTGTTCTCCCTATGTGTCCGCACATCATCTTCCCTCTGTGTACGTCTGTCTTTGCGTCCCAGTTCCCCCTTTTCTATGAGGACGTCAGTCGTATTTGATTAAGGATCACCCTAATAATCTCATTTTGTTACCTCTGTAAACAACCTGTTTCTAAATAAGGTCACAGTCTAAGGTGTTGGAGGTTAGGATGCTGTGGCAGGGTGGGGGCTGGGCAGCCACAGTTAAACTCAGAACACTGCACATTCAGAGCTTGGGTCCGTTGTTGGGAGCAAGAAGATGTGTCCAATAGAGATCCTGGCTCAGGATCTTTGGGGTTGGCTTCTAGACGTGGAGTTCTCTAGTTACTGTTGGAATAGCCAAGGGTTCAAGCGCAGCAAGACACAACATAGGAGATGGGAAGTCTCAGCTGCATGAATCCTTATGGTCTAGGTGCTCAAGGAATGAACCTCAGAGTCATCCCCGATCCTCTTTTCATTTACCTACTACTTCCAGTCCACAGCGGATATACCAGTTCTACCCCAAACTCTGTATCTGGAATCCATCCTGGCTCTCTGTCAGCACTGATGTCTTCCTGCTCCAGGCCATCTTCACCTCATCTCAGTTACAGCTGTAGCTGCTTACCTCGCCTCCCAGCATCTGATTGGACCTGCCTGGGAATCCAGGATTCTCTTAGAAGTTGTTATGGGATGCTTTGTATCCCCTCAAAAGTTAAATGCTGAAACCCTGCCTCATTCTGTTTTTTAAAAGGATGCACCAAATTTGCTTTTCAATCTTTAATTCAGTTTTACCTTCTTTTTTCTAATCCTTACCCCCTCCCCCTCTCTCTTCTCCACTTCCCTGTCTCTCATTTCCTCTGAATGCATAATAGCACTCTGAAAAGATTGAAATGTCAGAGGCATGGAATGTTTCCACAGAGTGACGTTAATATAAATATTCTAGGGGCGCCTGGGTGGCACAGTCGGTTAAGCGTCCGACTTCAGCCAGGTCACGATCTCGCGGTCCGTGAGTTCGAGCCCCGCGTCGGGCTCTGGGCTGATGGCTCAGAGCCTGGAGACTGTTTCCGATTCTGTGTCTCCCTCTCTCTCTGCCCCTCCCCCGTTCACGCTCTGTCTCTCTCTGTCCCAAAAATAAATAAACGTTGAAAAAAAAAAAATTTAATATAAATATTCTAGAGAGAAAACCGACCCAAACACACAGACCCATCTGACGTTGATTTCGGCAAAAATGAGGTCCCAGCCTTCCAGACTATCATTCCCTCTCCTGCTGGCTTTTTCTGTCACTGCTAAGACCCATTTTCTGCTGTCCTTAATGTTGCACCACGATGTCCCTTCCAGAACTATATGTATATAATCACATATCCCTTCTCCTGGGATAGATTATTTCCCCCTGAAGTTATGTCTGCCCCCAGAACAGAGATAGCAAGGAAGTAATCAAAATCGTAGCATTTAAAACAGGTGTTTTGAGCTGCAGTGTGTGTGTGTGTGTGTGTGTGTGTGTGTGTGCGCGCGCACACGCGCGCGCGCCCAACCAGGCTTGGCCTGTCACGCACGCACGGGATAGGAGATGGATAGGATCCCAACATTCCCACAGAGCCTGACTTTACAGCTGAGCCTTCCAGCCACCGTCAGAAACCATCATGAAGCCATCAGAGAGGGATGTGGGGTCATGTCTTTCTAGGGATCCATCCAAAGGCATCTGTGAGTCAGGGTCTAGGACAACTCACCATATGGGTCCATGAGCCCATGACTTAGCTCATTCCAGTTTTTCAATACTAGTGATACCTGGTTAAAACTGAGCAGCAGATATGACTTTAGAAGAATTCAAGAGCTAGGAATTAAAGGATATGGTGAAGTGGGCATGGATCTAGTGTATCATGTCAGACGCTGCCAGGGCCTCACCTTTACCACTCTCCCTTACCAGTTCAGTGTATACTAATTTGCCTTCCATCTGCACCACCTCTATTTCTTTGCTTGGGAGCTTTCTCTTGCTGCTGGAATCTCCTCTGAGGAGCACTCAACTCATTACTGATAGGAGTTGATTGATAAATAAGAAATAGAATCCCAGCTCCCTCACCCCTGGGGCAAGATAGCTCAGAAACACCTGTTCTACACTGGGCTGCTAGAGTACAAGATACGGGAGACAAGGCCTGTATCTTAAAGACTTTAAAATCTAGGTGGCAGGGCGCCTGGGTGACTCAGTTGGTTAAACCTCTGACTCTTGATTTCAGCTCAGGTCATGATCTTTCGGTTTGTGAGTTCGAGACCCGCATTGGGCTCTGTGCTCACAGTGCAGAGCCTCCTTGGGATTCTGTCTCCCTCTCTCTCTGCCCCACCCCGACTTGCTCTCTATCTCTGTCTCAAATAAATTTTAAAAAGGAATAAACTTTAAAATCAGGTGGCAAAGTTTTAAACCAATGATAAATGTTAGGAGCTCTATCAGACGGCCCCTTTGTTACACTGAACGAGAGAGAGAGGAAGGAAGAGAAAAGGAGTCCAGTTAACTCAACAAGAACCTCAGGGCAAGGAGTAACTTTTTGCATCACCCGAATCTTCATCTTTCTACACCCAAATCCCTCTGGGGGGTGTGCATCCTGAGTTGACCCAGCTTGGAGAGTGACTCACATTAACTAAGTCTCCAAGAGTCTTGGGTGTAGATCAGAATGCCAAGTTGTGAACTAAGAGTAAGTGAATTTTTGCCAATTGCCAGGCAGACTCAGGAATAGTACTAGAGGCTCAGTAGTGCTTCTCCTCCTCCACAAGAAGCTTCCCAGCTGAAGCCAACTTGCAGTCCAGAAGTCATGAGGCTGTTGGGGAAGCCATGAAGCAGAGCCAAAGTCAAGGCCTAACAAAGATGCACAGAGATTTTCAGACTGAGAAGAGACCATCTGAAATCATTCATGTGTGATGGTTTTGAATTTCCCTTAAAAAGGGGCGGGAGAGGGAATTTTCAGAAGGTCTAGTTGGTGAGGCTGGGGTTCAAGAACAGCAAAATGTATAGCAGCCATTGTGAGGAAGACCATGCAGACTGAATAAATCAGAATGGCAGGATTTTTGAGCAGGAGTAAGTGTTTCTTGCAGCCACCACACATATGCTAAAACTACTCGAATTTGAATGTGGTCAGATTGTGGGCTTGCCAATCAGGTAGATCTAGGATTTATTCTCACTTTACCAGAAATGGACTGTGTGTGGGCAGTAGTCTCTGACCCTCATCTGTAAAATGGATATAATAATGCACCAGGCTCCTCAAGTAGATGAAGATTCAGTGAGATTATGCATGAGAAGTGCTGAGCATGGAGCCTGGCTCATAGTAAGTGCTCAATGAATACTAGCCAGGCTATGGGTTTCATTTGTTACTGTTTTTCAATTTCGACTCACTTGGCTTTCTGCAGTCTGGGGACAGTAGCAGATAACACAGGTGTCATCTATTCTTGGCAGTAGCCAAAAGTTCAGTAGTTGGGCAAGGGATCCAGGCAACAAGGGAGCCCAGGTTTGAAGTGAAAGTCAAATGCAACCCCAAGAGGGAGGGGAAGTGAGAGGGGTCTAGGACAGTTTGCTTCTTAGGCTTCATTCTGCATACAAATCACTTGTGGAACTTGTTGAAATGCAGATTCTCATCTGGAAGGTCAGGGCTGGAGCCTTAGATTCTTCATTTCTAACAAGCTCCCTGATGACATCAGTGCTGCTGGCCCTCAGCCCATTCACAGAGTTGCAGTATCTAATATCAAGCCTAGAAGAAAATAAGGATTGGAGGTTGGAGTACAAAACCCACATGTGGTCAAGGAAAGCCAATGGTATGCTTGGAGTTACATTTTCTATCATTCATCTGGATCCTTGCTGTCCAATATGGTAGCCACTAGCCCCATGTGGCTGTTGGCACTTAACCCTGATTGAGATGTGCAGGATGTGTAAAATAAACACTAGATTTTGAAGACTGGGTGCAAAGAAAATATCTCAGTACTCTTTTATGTTGATTACATGTTGAAATGATAATGTTTTAGATATTATATTAAATAAAATATATTAAAATTAATTTCACTTTTTTTTTTTACTTTTTTTTTTTTAATGTGGCCGCTAGACATTTTTAAATTACATTTGTGGCTTACATTAAATTACTACTGGACAGTACTGGTCTAGAAAGAGCCTCTTTCTCCCACCCAGCTCTGAGCTCCTGCCCAAAAATCCATCCTCGGCAATTCTCTGGGTACCTTGGGGAAAGCCTGAGACTAGAGAGGTTCATTGCTCTGAAGGGGAGACAGGCAGGCCCACGCAGGGGAGCTGTTTGGGAGGAACAAGACAGAAACATGCCAAGTCATTCTCCGCAACAGCAGAGCTATTGCCATGGGGCCGGCTGGGCGGCCTGGATCCCGGAGATGCCAGCCTGCCACGCTCCAGTGCCTTCTGTCTGGGCCTCTTCAGTTCTCTCTCAAGTTCCCTCCCCATCCTGGGCGACAGGTAATTAGCAGGGCCAGCTGGCAGGCTCCACTGGGCACTGCCGCCAGAGAGCCGGCAGCCGGCCTGCAATTACTGTAATCCTGGCGTGGCCTTGCAAAGAGAGCTCTGTTCAGCTCTCGCTCTGCAGCTTGGCTCTCGGGTGCCAGGGCTTGTAACCTCTACATTCTCAGGGTGTCTCTTGGCAGCGAAAGACCCACAGAAGAAAGTCTCCACTGTGTGTACCTGCCGCAGACTTCCCTTGGTAAATAACTGGGCAGTCGGGCACACATCGCTGCCTGCTGGTGGTATTTGAAATGTCTGAAACGAGCCATATATTCCTCAGACAGTTTGTTTTACATATTCCCAGTATCTCCTCTTTCAGGAAAGCGCTTCCCGGGATTAGCAGCTAGTCCTTCCAACTCCAGGAGGCTTGTCCAGGGCAGATCCCAGGTACCTCAGAAAGTCATTAAGAATGATGTTTGAAAATCCATGAATCTTAGGTTCCGTGAAGCTAGAAGGGAATGAGAAATAAGGCTGTTTTACTGAGTGGGATCTCTAGGCAGAGCTGGGTCTGCACAGAGGCAGCAGATAGAACCTCACCGTCAGAGCCTAACTTTTGAATTTCTCAAGCCTCAGTCTCCTTATTTGTAAAATGGACATAGGAATACCATGTACTGTGTAGGGGCTGTTGTGGGGCTTAAATGAGAGGGTCCCTGCAAAGGGCTCAGTATGGCAAGTACTCAAATGTGAGCATTAAAAACTAAGTAAAAGAATAGGGAATGAAATCTAAGAAGCTGGACAGATGAAGTACATGTAGGTCTCACCCATCAGAATGTTCCAGATTGGAGCCCTGAGATTTAAATAGGGAGGAGGTTCTTTTAAAGGAGTGGCCTCTCCCTCTGGGTCAGGAGTGAGAAAAGATTGTCTTGGAGGCATAATGAGTATAGGAGCTCTCTCCACCCCATCACCAGAAAAGTTCACACTAAATCATTTGTGAGGTTCAGCATAAGATGAAAATGCAGGGTCTCTTGTTAAAAAAGATGCCATTGAGGGGTGTCTGGGTGGCTCAGTCGGTTGAGCATCAGACTTCAGCTCAGGACATGATCTCACAGTTCGTGGGTTCAAGCCCCGCACCGGGTTCTGTGCTGACAGCTCAGAGCCTGGAGCCTGCTTCAGATTTGTGTCTCCCTCTCTCTGCCCCTCCCCCACTCATGCTTTGTCTCTCTCTGTCACTCAAAAATGAATAAATGTTAAAAAAAAAAAAGGTGCCATTGAAGACACTAAAATAGAAAACTTTTTCCATTCTTCCCCTTTTCGTCTTTCTTTGTCTCTCTGGCTCTCTTCCCCGATGTTTCTGTTTGCTATGTGATGTCCCACTCCCTCTGGCAGGGGGATTCCCACTTGGCCAATGCAGAGCATCACAGGCACCTGGGACCCTGCAGCTCAGCACTCCCCACTCCCATCCCTCCTCTTCGAGCAGCCAGCAGACTGAAGCCCCCCGTGCCCCAACCAGGGGTGGAGAAGTCAGTCCCCAACCCACAGAGGACAGGTAACCCCTGACTGTTTGGGTGCTGACTCCCAGGCCAGTCAGGTGAGGCTGGAATAAATTGCTGGTCAGCACCTGGGGTCTAGATGGTGGGGATGGCTGCAGCCATGGGCAGTGGCAGGGTGGGGGAGGCCAAGTAGGGTTCTTAGGGTGCCAGAGGGTACAGGAGCAAGCAGCAGAGAATTCATCCTGGAGAGACAGAGGTGGAACTGCAACAGGAGGTGGCAGTGCAGATGCCCTGCTGTCCCACTGGAACTGACCTCTGAAACCCCAAATCAAATGTACAGTTGTTGGGAATTTCAAGATGGCAGCTGTAGAGCATTAGCGCCCCAAGTGCAGGGCCCCTCTGAGCACGGCCCCGGGTGACACCTACTAAGGCTGAGACACCTAGTAAGCAGCCCTGGATGGAGATAATTAGTGTCTTGTAATTCCACACCTTGTTTCCCATCCCAGGTAGAGTCTGGGATCCAGATCCCAGCTCAGACGCTCACTAGTTTTGTGGCCTTGGGCAAATTGTTTAACGCCCCCAAACCTCAGTGTCTGTATCTGTAATATGGGAAAAAATGATAGAACCCAACTCATAAAGTTGTTGTAAGGATTAAAGGAGATCATGCAAGTAGGGTTTAGCTACTTTTAAAGGGAAGCACCCTTCTCCTGGTTTATCTCTTGGAGAAGCAATCCTTCACACTTTTTTGAAGCTCAGTCAGGGATCCTGTGTTTCCCTTCTTCACAGTACCTGGTGAGTAGCTGAATGAAACAAATCAATGGGAAGGGTTCCATTAACACAGATAAGAAAGTGGATATATTTAGTCCCACCCAAGCTTATTTGCTGGCAAGCACTGCTCCTGTCACAGTTTCAACTTGGTCTCATTTGCAAGAGAAAAGTGGAGAAGTTATCATATAGCTTCTATCTAACCTTACCTGTTCTTTTTTTTTTTTTTTTAATATTTTTTAATGTTCATTTTTGAGAGAGAGAGAGACAGACAGAATGCCAGTGGGGGAGGGTCAGAGAGAGAGGGAGACACAGAATCCAAAGCAAGCTTTGGGCTCCAAACTGTCAGCACAGAGCTCGATGCAGGGCAGGAACTCACAAACCCTGAGATCATGACCTGAGCTGAAGTCAGTTACTAGCTCAACTAGTAACAGAGCCACCCAGGTGCCCCACCTGTTCCTTCTTAAAGCTGATTTCATTCCCCATTTTCCTAAAAAGCCCTGCTCTAAACTCCTCATGAGAACCCACAATCTGCTACTACCTGTATGACCTTGAGTGACCACACGTAGTAGCTTCTGTCATGTGTTTAGCAACAGTCTGTTTACTAGAAGGTAAGCTACCCAAGGTCAAGATCTATGTCTGGTTTTGCCTAGGAATGAATACCCTAGCATGATCCCTGACTTATGGGAGACACTCAATAAATGTTTGTCAAAGTAAGGGAATACTAGATGGAAGGATGGATGGATGGATGGAAGGAGGGATAAATGGATAGATAGAAGGAGGAGAGGTTATATTTTATGACCTCAGAAGTCATTCCCAGCTCTGACAATCTATTATTCTGTAAGTCTACTGTATTTTCTCAACTTCTTCCCTTGAAGGATGAAGTTGAAAGCTTCAGAGCCCTCTCTTCACATGATGGACCATGCAAGGAGGAAAGTAAATCAGAAGTGTAGGGTGGGTTGTTTGGATGTCCATGACTTGGTGAGGGATTGAGAGCCAGGTATACTAGTGCCATTTTGGTCCCAGTGGAGCTTTTCATCCAGGTCGCATTATCTCTTTAGGTATCTATGGCCCTTACTGCATTCTGAGGGGCTGGACTCACAAGAGTAGTGAGTGGATGATCAGATGGGGACTGAGGCAAATTCTTTGAGCACAGAAGAGCTGCATTCCTCCCGTATGATTGGCTGGCGATATGTCCATGAGCATTCCCCAGCAGATGGCCATAAGAAGGGCAGCTGAGCACTGACTGGGCTGTCATGTGGCTCCCTGGCACTGGAATGGATGGCATCACTCCCTGAGACCTGGACTCTCTTGATCTCACTTAGTTTCTGTCTCCATGGTCCTTCTTCTTCTCTCTCTCAGAGGTGGATTCCTTTAATTTATCTGGCAGTGGGGAAAAATGTGTTCCATAAATATGCATGCAAATATTTCTGCCTTGAATTAACATTAGTGGGTTTTATTTTTAACTCAATAAATTGGAATTTGTAACCCCCCCTACCTGCTCCCCCCACCCCCCCCCCCCATGGTGACTGCTTTCCCGCAAACCAGTGGGTGACTCAGTCTAGCTGTCTGGGCTAACGAGAAAGACCCCTAGGCTAGGGATTGCTTCTCAAACTTTAATGTGCATATCCATACGCAGGAGAACTTGTTCAACTGCAGTTTCTGATTCTGTAGGTCTGGAGCAGACTGTACGGTTCCAACAAACTCTCAGATGACGCTTTTGCGGATGGCCTAACAAGCTCACGTTGAGTAGCAAGGCTCTATGGAAAAAAAGAAAAGTTCTAGGATGAAAGAGAAGAGAACAGGCACATCTATCTAATATTTCACAACATTCTTGTACCACACAGAAACAAGTTCTAGGAACAAGACTGAGAGGAAGGGAGAGAGAAGGAGGGTGGGAGGTGTGGAGAGAGAGAGAGAGAGGGAGCGATTGAGAGTGATGAGTGCAGCCAACTGGTCTACTTCTCTTTTATTGCTCCAAATTGAGTCTGAAAACCAGATGGTGAAGAATTTGTTGTCACCAGTCCATTTTCACAGGCTGGGGAGGTCATAGTGGCCAAGGTAGAAACAGAGGCACCATAGCAGGGAAGCATTTCCTCCTGGCCTCCAGAGACTGCCCTTCTAAGACAGGATGGGAGCTGCCTGTGTTCGCCACCCTAGGCCCTCCTCGAGACTGAAATCAAATGCTGGCCCTCTTCCCGTCCATCTGCCCACCGGCTGGAAGGCACTTTGCTTGCCCTGCTGCTGGTCTCTCGCACACAGCTTCCACAAATGCTCTGGGCTAATTGGAGCTGAGACAGGGAGATGGCTTTGGGCTTGAAGTGGCATTTTCCTCCTGCTTCTTGGCCAGGCTCCAGGGCCACGGGATCATTTAGGACCACAGAAGAGAAGGGCGTGAGGGCCCTTGAGTGGCCAGCACTCACACTTCTGAGTGTCTAGTGGGCTTGGACTTTGAGCCCACTGGAGGGATGGATGGAAGCTTTCATAGGCTTCATGTTGTCCTTTATTTTATATAGCAGGGAGGCAGTGACAGTCCCATACGGATTAGACGTTCAAGAGCCCTTATGGGCCACTTCTCCTTCATCCATTTCAAAGACCCACAAGTGTCCTTCCATATTCCCTTTCAAGCCAAACTCCAGCCAGCCCTCTAAATCTTTCCAAAGAAACGCTGAGTAGGGCTTAGGAAAAGACTGCCCACTCAGCTAATGAATGAGGATCTTGGCCTGCCTTCATAGGTGAAGGTCGGAATTGAGGTTGTGCTGGACTCTGCAGCTCATCAGTCTAGGATTCAGGATTGCAAACCCAAATGCTTACAGGGGCCTGGCGGGAAATATACATGAGCAAAGACAGTTGGACAGGAGAAAATCTGAAGAGAGCCTCAGATGATCGTTATCATATGAGTCTGTGGGCCCAGCTTTCCCCAGGTCCTAGGCTTTATGGGGAGATTCTAGCAGTCTTTTGAAAATAATAACAAAAGGCTTTGTGAAGTATGTACAACATGCCAGGCACTTCTCTTAGTACTTTAGATATTTTACCTTATTTTATTCTCACAGTAACTTTATGATGAAGGTACTATTACCACCATTTCACAGATGAAGAAACTGAGGCCCGGGGGGATTGACTCACTTACCCAAGGTCTTCCAGCTCGGAAAGTGGCAGAACTGGGATGTGAATCTAGGAAGTGTGGTTCCCAAGTCCCTAACCACCATGTTCTACTGTTAGCCAGAAAAGAAACTTCTAGATTCTTCTGTTCACATTGTATTAATTTCCTATTGCTGGGTAACAAATTACCACAAACTTCGTAGCTTAAAACAGCATCTATTTATTAGCTCATAGTTCTATAGCTTTGGAGTTGGAATGGGCTCATCTGGGATCTGGGCTTAGGATCTTACAAGGCCAAAATTAAGGTGTTAGCTGAGCTGGGCCCTACTCTGGAAGCTCTGAGGAAGAATCAGCTTCCCAGCTCATTCTTGTTGGCAGAATTCAGTTCCTTGTGGGAGTGTGACTGCGTGCCCATTTCCCTGCTGGCTGTAGGCCCAGGGTTGATGTCAGCCTCTAGAGGCTGTTCCTGGGTCCTTCCCTGAGACCCACTCCATCCTGTGGAGATCCTTGTGTCAGATCCTTCTTGTGTTGTCAGTCCCTTTGACTTCCCTTCTGCTACCCAAGGGGGACAACTGTCTGCTTTTAAAGGACTTGCCTGATTGGGTCAGACCTACCCAGATAATCTCAATTAGGATGATTGACTTGGAACTTTAATTTCATTTGCAAAATCGCTTCATGGCTGTGCTCGGATTCCTGTTTGAGAGAAGAACAGGGGATGGGAATCTTGGGGGACCATGTTTAGAATTCGGCTTACCATAGCACTTAACTTTAATAGGTATTAAAATCCTGTTTATGACAAACAAGACATCTACAGGAAGGGGGCTGAGGGCTTCTGACATTTGGTTTTTTATTCTGTTTATTCAACAAATCTTTTCTGAGTGCCCACTGGTTGTCCACACCATGCTAGGCTCTGGGAATATAGCAGCAAACAAGACCCACCACCCCTGGCCTTGGTCTTCCAGGTACCATGTCACTAGGGCATCTGTGGGAGTCCATTTGGTGAGGTGGCAGCCATGATCCCTGGGCTGTGTTCCTGTTACTCTGCATGAGTATTTATTTGTCTTCAGTTACATGCCCCACAAACCCTGTTTGTTTTTCTCTCCTTCCTGAATATTCATGACCACGAACTGCTCAGATTCCCTAATCAGTCTCCCATGTGAGCTACATTCAAACAGGGACCACATCTAACACCTCTGTTCTGTTGTTCTGGCCAAAGCAAATAGAATTACGAGTGTACAGGAGCCAGCTAAATTCCTGGTCCCATGAGACAGCTTTCTATAGGCAGGGCGACTGGGAGTCCCAGAAGCAAGACAGCAGATGCTTGCTGGCACTGGGAAGGCAGGAAGAGAGGCAGTAATTTCCCGACTGCCAGTTTGTGAGTCCTGCCTGTGGTTTGAGGGATTGGTAGCCTTGTAAAAGAAGGGAATTTCTCCCTCTGTTTTAGGCTTAATATCTGTTAGAGCTTGAGTTGTTAGCTCAAGAAAGAAGGGAGTTTCTCTCTCCATTTTGGGCTTAATATTCCTGAGAGCTTGAGCTGTTACCTGCTGCTAAAATATGGTTATGCACAGTCAAATGGTCTGATCCAATATGCACAGCCTTATGGTTTAATATTCTCATTAGTTCAATTTCATTAGTATTTGCTGAGCCCCTTGAGTTAGATGCTTTCAAAATTCAAGTAGTTTCGTCACCCCCACCCTGTCTACCCTTCTCTGCACATACTCTACCTACATGCCACATCCTGTACAGCCTAGCAATTGATCTGTGTATCTAAAAAGATATATCCATATGCCAGTGTCCCTCAGAGTGTGACATCCAGGAAGAAATGGAGTAATGCAGATGTGGTCTAAGCATGCCCCTTTTGGTCAGAATTAATCTCTCCTTCCTCCACACTTCTCTTCACACTGACTCCTGAATGCTGGGATCATTGTGGGATGAAACCAGACCCTGAGAGTGTACTTGCACTTGACTGAGCATTATCTGCCCTCTCTTGCTTCCTGGATAAATGTACCAGGCTCTGGGCAGGATCCTGCCTTGGTACTGCAGCATGCGTAGGAATTACAGGCAGGCCACCAAGGCTTTTTTGCATAAAGATTTCATAACCTATTGAGAGGGTGGGTCGCCAGTACTGAGTGAGACTCAATGGACCAAAACAATAAGCAGAGAAAGAGTGAGGGGCTTAAGCCCCACACTCTACCCCCAGGATGGAAGTTTTGACATGCACTGTGCTCGGCGTGTGCCTTTATTATCTCATTTAATCCTCACAATAACCTCCAGAGGTTGGTCCTTTATTACAAGCACTTTAAAGATGAAGATACAGAGTTTCAAGGAGTTAGGCATCCATGTGATGTAGCAAGTGTCAGTGCTAGGGAGAGAGAATCAGGACACTCCCGATGCAGTCTAAGACCTTGGTTTCAATCAGCTGGGGAAGATCATCTGTAGAGAACACTGCAGAGCAATGCTCGTCTCCTTCACCAGTCCATCCTGCCAGTCTAATGAGAGAGGGATAGAGATCTGCAATACTGAAAAAAAAGAAGGGGGGGCGGTGCTTTTTAAAACAAATTTCAATATTAGCATTGAGAGGGCTGGCTGGGAACAGACAGAGAAATGAGTTTTGGGTTTCTCCCGGGAGAGAGTGCTCATGGTTTTACTTTGTTTTAATTTTCTCTCCTGATGAAAAATTTGCCATGGTTAGAGAGGCATCGAATAAACAGAACTGTGACTGATGTTTTCCAAGTTCCTTAGCGGATTCCACATATTTTTTAGAGTTCCATCAATATTTCAACAGTTTCGACATGGTTCCCCACTGGGAGACTGGGGCGGAAGGAGGAGTCCCTGACATCTCCTTTCCCACCACAGTGGCCAATGCTGGGCTTGTGTCTAGGGCCCTGGGGTTCAGGAATTTTTTGAAATAGGGGCAGGCAGTATTGGGGACCCACTGTATGCCCTTGGCACTCATCTTCATCCATGAAGGCAGCTACCCCCTGCTGCTGGGACTCTGCTTAGGGGCATTCTCCTCCTAGGGCAGATCCTCCAGGCAGGGCAGAGAATGACTGTCTGGAAGCAGTCTGTTATAGACTGAATATCTGTGTTCCCCAAGTTCATAATGTTGAAATCCTAGCCCTCAAGGTGATGATAATTAGAAGAGGCCTCTGGGAGGTATAGCCTCATGAATGTGTATAGTGCCCTTATAAAAGAGACCCCACAGAGCTCCCTTGCCCCTTCCACCATGGGAGAACATGTGAGCTAGGAAGCAGGCTGTCATCAGACTGAATCCTTCAGTCCCTCAGTCTTGAACTTCCCAGTCTCCAGAACCATGAGAAATAATGTTCTGTCATTTATAAGTCTCCCCTTCTATGGCATTTTTTATAGGACAGCCCAAATGGATTAAGACACCTCCTTAGCCAATATGATAGGTGGACAAGACCCAGCCCTGCACCTGCAGGTGGAGAAGTCTGAGGCCCAGTCTGTATAGTCTTCCCAGAGCTCCCCAAAAGGAGCTCAATGGGACCTTGCTTAATAATAATGCCCTCTACTGGCTTCTTTCCCCTTCCCTCACTCACTTCCCCATCCCCTCACGTATGCTTCCTCCCAAATAAAATGCACTCAAATCTATGCCTAAGACAGGGGAGAGGGTTCCACACCAGAGAGGGACACCTGGGAGATCCAAATCAAAAAGCAAGAACTGGAAACCTAGGAAAGTGTCGTCTGTTAGAACAAATGTCTCGATTCTCATACTGTCATAGGCTTGAGGGCACTTCTCAGAGGTCCACCTGCCATCTGCCTTTGTTTTCCTTGGCCTCTTTTAGTGGATGGACAAGACTGCCAGAAAGCAGAGCTGGGCTGAGGTTGAGATACCCATGGATGATGGGTGTGTGTGTGTCCATGCGCACAGGGGTGGGGGCTAACCTGACACAAGAAAATCTCCAAGGATTAGCCTCAGCTTCCCAGGCGGGGCACAATTGGAGTAATATGGGCAGAGAGCCCATCCGGGCAGCAGAGACAGATGTAGAGTTTGAGAAGAGTTACTGGCAAGATTGTTCCACTTGATCACGCTTGGCGTAGCACACTCAAAGTCTTATTATTCCTTTCCTTCTGAGTCAGAATGACCCAGAATCATTCCTGGGAGCTGGGCCCTTCCCCCTCCACTTGCAGATCCAAGCTCCCCCAACCCTCCAGATCCATTCTCTGTCCCTGGCTTTCTCCTCTTCCAGATCTCTCTGGGATAGAGCCATATCAGTCAGGAATCATTAAGTGGTGAGCCCTGTGGTAAGTAGCTTAAATGATAATCAGATTAAATTCTGTTAAAAATCTTGTTTACTTCCATTTCATAACTGAGAACACTGAAGCACAGAGAGGTTGAATAATAGGCCCAATGTCACACAGCCAGTGTGGCCCATCTAGGATTTGACACCAGGGCTGGTTGCCTCTGAAACTTGGATTCTTAACCACTTTGCTCTTTTGCCTCCTAAAGGTTTGTTCAGTTATAGGTATAAATATGTGAAGCAGATAGTAGTTCTAATTAGACGTTGGATTTTTATAGCACTTTGTAATTTACAGGCAGGACAGAGAATGACTGTCTGGGAGCAGTCTGTTATAGACTGAATATCTGTGTTCCCCAGGTTCAGAATGTTGAAATCCCAGTCATCAAGGTGATGGTGTTAGGGTCATGTGGGGCAAGAATCATTAGGGTGTAGTTCTTAGCACATAAATGGTAGCAACTAGTCATGAGAACATCTCCCTCCTTTTGCAAGTGAGGAAACAGTCTCAGTTCAAGTGACATGGCAGAGAACCCCAATAATAAAGAGCCATGTCTTGTGAACTTGCACACAGCTCCCCTGTCACTCTTTCTCTTTGCACACTCAGTGATGGGCCTGGTACATTCTACCCATGTGTTCTTGGATCCGGCTCTCTTTTTCAGAGCCTGCTGACTGATTTTCTCTGGTATGCACAAGGTTTTCAAAGAAGTGTTTATTCTGTCCGTACTGTAAACCTAGCACAGAAATCAGAAACAGGATGTCAGAAACACAAAGGGCTCAGGTTGCAATGCTTCTGGAATGCAAAATGAAGGAACGTTCCCTTCTTGAGAGGTGTAGTGGGACGGCTGGAAATTCACTTGGACTTTTCTGGGGCCTGGGAAGGAGAGAGAAGCACAGACACAGTTTGCAGGGACCTGCTTTGATTGGAAAACAGGTGCCCCACCCATTCCAGGAGGACACAGGTGGGGAGGGAGAAGAGGGGAGGTCTGGTGATTTTATAGTCCATGCTTCCCATCTTTACAATGAAACTCTTTACAATGAGTGTACAGAAGACGGTGGCTCTCACGTGAAGGTAATTTTGTCCCCCAAGGGATGGATATTTTTGGTTGTCAGAGGTAGGGGGAGGAGGTAGGCAGAATAGTTCCAGCCTCTAGTGAGTAGAGGCCAGAGATGCTGCGAAACATTCTATAATGCACAGGACAGATGATCTGAGCAAACTTCGGTCCATAGTGCTCACATTTAGAGGCCTTTTGCGAAGACATCTTGAGCATTCCTTCTGAATTAACCCTTGTCAGCAGAGAGCAGCTGAAGAGAAAAGGCATGCCCTGAGGGTGCAAAGGGCATATTTCATTGAAGCGTTTTATCTGAAAATTTCCAAATATTACTGTGAAATTGTGACTTAGAGTAAGAAAAATATTTTGGTCTTTGTCCCATATCTGGCACAGAGCTCCTAAAACTCTTGGAATTTCCTGTGAAGAGAGCAATAAAGATGTCTTCTGTAATGTTAATGCAGGGATTTTGGGACCACACCTAGGGCAAAAGGCTGGTTGCCAGGAGAACAAACTGTGTGATTAGAAAGTTGGAGCTCTTGGTCCCACCCCCGAATCTTCTGGGAGGGAAGAGGGGCTGGAGATTTAGTTCAGTCTTCAGTGGCCACTTGATTTCTTCAGTCATGCCTGTGAATGAAGCCTCCATAAAAACCTAAAAGGAGGGGATTTGGAGAGCTTCCACGTTGGTGAACATATGGAGACATGGGGAGAGTGGCGTGCCTGGAGAGGACATGGAGGCGCTTTGTGTAATAAACCAGCAATCTAGCTAGTAACATGTTTCTTTGAGTTCTGTGAGCTGCTCTAGCAAATTAATCAAACCCTGGGAGGGGAACATTGGAACCTCCCATCTATTGCCTGTTGTTCAGAAGCACAGGTGACAGTCTGGACTTTCAGACAGCTCCTAAAAGGAATCAGGAGGGCAGTCTTGAGGGACTGAAGCCCTTAACTTGTGGGCTCTGATGCCATTATCAGTTAGATAGTGTCAGAACTAAGTTAAACTGTAGTACAGCCAGCTGTTATCTCAGAATGGCTTGGTGGCATTGGAAAAAAAAACCATGAATCACAATTGTTGTCACAATCTTAATTACGTCATACCCCAACCACAACTCACTCACCACCTGCTTATTCTCAGCCTCTTGGATGATTTCAGTTTTGCATTTGCACAATTCATGATTATTTTAGTTATTGTGTGTCACCTATGTGGTGGGTCATTTCCATAAGGACAAGGACCATGCTTGTCTAGTGGTAGCCCAGTTCCTTGCTCTGAGCTGTGTTTTAAATGTAAGACCTTATTATCCCATTTTACAGTTGAGAAAACTGAGGCAATATTTTCATTTATTTGGTAAATGAATGAACAAAACTGAGATTCCGTCCCCTAAAAAAGGCTGTAGTTATGCTGCAGGTTAATATATACCGGCTGATCTCGTGTTCCTAGGAGGCACAGCGTCCTCTGAGAAGTTTAGAGAAAGGAACATGCTGAGGATCTGGTGCGGGACTGCAGCTCCCTCAGCTCAGCTCCCTTGTTTGATCTTCTGTAAGTCAAGTCCTCATTCTGAGCCTCAGTGCATTGGTGTGCCAAAAAGACACCAAAACAGGACTGGATTAGGTCCACTTTCTTAAAGCATACCCCTTAGAACCCTGACTCCAGGAAATGTGACTCAATTTTCCTCCAAAAACATAGAGTCCCCTCATTGAATAAATGTGGGAAATGTTTTAACTAAAGAAAGATTTTGAAATGCAGGACTTTTCAGAGCCTTTCATACCACTGTATGATGTGAATGCCCAAGAGGAATATGTCTTTTTCATTGTTTCCCAAGCAAATCTCTTCAAGGAAACCGGTTTTGGAGAAGGATATTGTAGGACTTGAGTCCTGTAGCATACGCCTTGGGCAATATTGGATGGCACAAAAGCTAGGAACCCCCTTACTCTTACATTTAGAAGCTCTCCAGGGAATATAGGGAGGTAAGTGTCTGTTATTATCAGCTGGGACCCAGTATTTGTGTCAGAGCCTCTTGCTGTCTGTGATACCAGAGGTCCCCTCTCCTGCCCTGGCACATTGTTAGCAAGCATCTCTCACCTGCCTTACCTCTAGGGGTGGTGTTTGTGCCTAGTCCTGGCCCATGGGAAGAAAACAGGAGACCTAGCCTTCGGAAACTGCCCCTCTCCCCCACTCAGGTCCTTGGCTCCATACTCTGCACCCCCTCTTCCACATCAATTCCCAGTCACATGCTAGGATCCAGAAAGGTGTCCCAATAGCCGAGGCTGCCTAGCAGTGCTTATTCTGGAAAGCATTCCTTTTTTTTTTTTTCCACCTTTTTAAAGTTTATTTATTTACTCTGAGAGACAGAGTGGGAGGCAGAGAGATGAGAAAGAGAATTCCATGCAGGCTTGACACTTTCAGGGCAGAACCCGATGTGGGGCTCGAACTCAATAACTGTGAGACCGTGACCTGAGGTGAAGTCAAGAGTCGAATGTTTAACCACCTGAGCCACCCAGTGGCCCCTATTCAGGGAAGCATTCATGCACAGCTTGTACCACTCCTACTAAAAGGGAGTGGGAGGGGCGCCTGGGTGGCGCAGTCAGTTAAGCGTCCGACTTCAGCCAGGTCACAATCTCGCGGTCCGTGAGTTCGAGCCCCGTGTCGGGCTCTGGGTTGATGGCTCGGAGCCTGGAGCCTGTTTCCGATTCTGTGTCTCCCTCTCTCTCTGCCCCTCCCCCGTTCATGCTCTGTCTCTCTCTGTCCCAAAAATAAATAAACGTTGGAAAAAAAAAAAAAGGGAGTGGGAGAGGGGCGCCTGGGTGGCTCAGTCGGTTGGGCGTCCGACTTCGGCTCAGGTCATGATCTTGCGGTCCGTGAGTTCAAGCCCCACGTTGGGCTCTGTGCTGACAGCTCAGAGCCCAGAGCCTGCTTCTGCTTCTGTGTCTCCCTCTCTCTCTGCCCCTAACCCACTGGCATTCTGTCTCTGTCTCTCTCAAAAATAAATAAATATTAAAACAAAAAAAGGAGTGGGAGAATGTACAGATGATCTCGCCTTTTCCACACCTAGTGTCTCTGACCGCGAGGCGACTGCTGACATTAACAGGTGCCTTGTATTCATTTCCCAGTGTCAGTCACCAGAGGCATGGAAAGACACCTGAGGAGGATACCACTACGGGTCTGAGGTGGTAGGCCCTTTAATAGCAATGACCAATGCTCACAGGGACACTCTCCTACCTTCCTTCCTTTAATTCAGAACCAAAAACAGGATGAAAAAGAAATCCTCAGAAATCTGTGAGCTGCAGTAGTCCAAGCTTCTGTTTGCTGTTGTCAGTTTCCCGAGGATAGAGGACCTCTTGACACCTGTCAAGACCCTGACACTTCCCACCCGCCTGTGTTTGCATGGGAGGGCACTGCAGGGATTCCGTCTCCGCTGGCTGCCTGGCCCTGAGATGCCCCGGGGCTGCTGTGGGCCTTTAGAGTCCCCTGCTCAGCACCCGCAAGCACTGTGCCCTGCCACAGGAAGAGGAAGAGTCCTCGCCGCCTCTGCCAGCAGCCTGCATGTCTGGTATTTGGCACCAGGCAGTCTCAGGGAGCAGGAGGCGGACCAGGCCAGGCTGGGTTCAGTTCCATCTGTCTCCGGCTTCTGTTTGGCATCTTGGCTGTGCTGATAGGAGCCCTCTGCAGTGCCCTGCCTTTCTCAGTAGCTGCTCAACAGGACACAGGAAAATTGCTCTCTTTCCCCTGCACTGATCTAGGGAGGAGGCATCCCCAGGAAGCCTTGGGCCAGAAGCAGCCCCTGTGGCCAAGACGGAGAGAGGCCAGACCAGGCACACATTGGAAACTTCACACCGAGTCGTGTCTTTATTCCTTCCCCATCCAGCATGGCCGTTCCAGGCTGAGATATTAGCTCAGCTAAACTCAACCTGGAAATCATAATCCAGCAAGTCATGGCCATTCTTGTCAATTCTCTTAAAGGTTAATCTGCTTTTCTCCTTATTAATGAAGGGCCTCGGAAATGCAGCCAGGCCTCTCCCATGTTTTGGTAGATTTGGGCTAATAGCCTGTTTTATTTCCATGGTAACAGCTTCCAGTGTTACAGGAAGATAATTTTCCAGACAAAAGATGTGTGGGTCTTATTATTCTGTAGCGATCTGACTGTGAAGGCTGAGAAAGTGGGTTCAAGGGCTGCCCGAGATTGCAAGTTTGACCCATTCTGGAGCACCTGTTTGCCTCTGGCTTCTGGGTCTCAAGGCTTATTAGAGGGATGCATTGTAGGAAATTGGCAGGGACTGAATAGGAAATTAGCAGGGACTGAATAAAGATACTCTTTGAGAGACAATGCTGTAAATTCATTCTCTTATCAGCCAATGGGATTCGAGGGAGAAGTGGCTCAAATTATAGTGATCGCCAACACACCAGGAGCTTCTGCCCTGTGGAGTGAGCTAGGAGCCAGCCTTCCTACAGTGAGGGTCTCTTGGGGAGGTGCCTCTCAGGCATCATCACCCTCCTCACCTCCCACGTCTCAGGGCAGACAGGCAGAATTTGCTCAAGGGCTCAGTACATATATTCTGCAACTACCTCATACCAGTCAAGTGACAGGGAGACAGAGGCATGTGACAGGCATGGCCCCCAGTCAAGTGACAGGCATGGCCCCCTCTCTGAAGGAGCTTAGAGTTTACTGACTGGTGTGTTAGGGAATGGGTGGGTTGAATAGAAGAAAACGGACAATGACAGTACTTTGTTGTACATGTGATAGCAGGGACATCCAGACTCTGGAGGCACACAGTAGGGCCAGAAAAGGCACACAGGGAAAGAACTCTTTTAGAAGGACTTGAGAGTTGTGTAGGAGTGAAAGCTGCTCAGACATTCACTAAATGACCATTATGACCAAGCACTATCATAGGTCCTGGGGGATTCAAACAAACAAAACCAGACACGTTTTCTATTTATACCCTGGCAAAAAGATAATTGATCAGCATTGCAATTTATAATTGCAACTGTGATCTGTGCTACCAAGGGAAAGTCCTTAATGCCCCGAGAACTAGTGAGATGGGAATTTGACCAAGACATGTATCAGGACACTTGTGTATGGTTGAGTAGGCTGTGCACTGCACAACGCTAGGGAGAGCCCTTCATCATAAATTTGAAAATTTATTAGGATAGTTTTCTGGAAGATGGCATCTAAAGTGTCTTAAGAAAGGGGTACCTTTTCCTAAATTTCACAAAAATAATTCTGTGGCCTGATGAAACTTCTGTCAGGGAAGGAAGGAAGGAGAGTTTTCCCCAAGTAAGTGACAATGTGACAATGTCTAGGAACTAGACAGTAGGTAGGAGCTCAGTGGGTAAAGAAAGGTAAGGAAGGGTGTCCTGAGAACAGGCAACAACAGGCACTCCTTAGGAGTAGTTGCATCCCAGAGTCTGAAAAGAGGCCAGGAAGCTAGGGCAAATGAGGTAAGGGTAGTGCAGTACTGGCTGTGTGGGTCAGGAGAGAGGGCCAGCTCAGAATTTCACATCCCCGCCTTGAGCTGCCAGTGATGCTGGACATTTGGCACTCTGGGCCTTTAGATGGAAATAGGTGGGTATTGTAGATGCAGCTGTGGGAAGGGACCTTTGGTCAGTTAAGAAAATAAGGCAGACTTGCCAGCTCCCTCGTCACACCAGTGAATCTGCGAGTCTGGTCCATGGATCACCCACTTTAGAATCACCAGAGATACATGTGCCTCTCTACAGCCGTGTAAGTCCCACCCGAGACCTATCAAAACCAAATCTCTGGAACAAGGCCCAGGAACCTGCATTTTACCCAGCAGGCCATGTAACTTTGTTGGGACCTAGGTTTGAACGTGACAGGTTACGCTTGTGCCTGGGGCAGTGACATTCTGCTCATTAGTCTGCCTTAGCTGAAGTACCAGGCTTCCTTTGGATCTATTGCTTTATTGCCAACAAGTTCCATAATATCTGTCCTTTCTTCCCAGAGGATGGTGTGTTCCTTCTTCCCCCATGTTCACCGAGGAACTACTACGTCAAGTTGGCAAAACAGTTGCATTTCATGTGTAATATCCAGTTCCTCGGGGAGTAGCTGCAGAGAGAACAGTGTCAAGAAGGATTCTGCAGCTGGATGCAGATGGGTTACGAGTGTCTATCATAAGCATTGGAAGGGAGATGGTGGCACATCACTTCTCATGCTAGGGCTGTCTTGGATGAGATGCTACACCCTCAGAGCAGCTTCCCCTGACCCCCTTGAGTAGCCCTGATCACCTCCCTCACATCGCTAACACAGCCCATGTGATTTCCATCAGAGTCTTCATCACCATACATATCTCTCCATTTATTTCTTTTTCTCCCATCTTTTTCACTTCATTGACTGTAAGATCTGTGAAGGCAGGATTATGCCTCTGTGTCACTTTCTCCCTCCCTCTTGGCACAAAGTAGGTCCTGAGTAAGCATGTGTTGAGTACATGGACAAAGGCATCGGGGAAATGCCATCCTGGAACTCAGTGTGTGACACTTCAGGAAGTGCAGAAGATAGGGGCACCTCGGTGGCTCAGACGGTCAAGCATCTGACTCTTGATTTCTGTTCAGTTTGTGAGATGGACCCCCAGTCAGTCTCTGCGCTGGCAGCACGGAGCCTTCTCCGGATTCTCTCTCTCTGTCTCTGCCCCTCCCCTGTTCACACTCTCTCCTCCCTCTCAAAATAAATTTTTTTTTTTTAAAGAAAGCACAGAAGATACAGTGACACTTGACAGAGAACAACATTCAGACAAGGAGGCAAGACCTGCTTGGAAGGAAACGAACACTTGAGCCAAACAAAGGAAGTTAAAGGGTATTGTGGGACTACAGGAGGACAAAAAGAGGAAACACTTAAAAACACAAAGAAATATCTCTTCAATGAGAATGTTCTTGAAATATATAAAAAGCCATCAATGTCCATTTGCTCCGAATGGTCAAAAATGCTTTACAAATACCAGAGATGGTAAGGTCAGCATCAGTGAGGTGTCAGTAGGGAGGTCATATAAGTGAAGGTACAGATATGGGTGGGTCAGAGTACAAAGTTAACCAAAGTTTCAGGGCATCTATTTTGTGTGAAAACTTTCGTTCACGAAAAAACCTGTACACAGATGTTTGTAGCAGCTTGACTGGAAAGAAGCCTGACGTCCTGCAAGGGGTAAATAGTTAACCAAAGTGTGGTGCAAACATACCATTGAATACTACTCACTAATAAGAGGAAAGAAACCAATGATACAGGAAACAACTGGATGAATCCCCAGGGAATTACCCTGCGTGAAAAAAGCCAATGCAAAAAGTGGCATAACATTCTTGAAATGACAAAATTATAGAAATGGAGAACAAGTTAGTGGTTGACAGGGTTAGGGAGGAGGGAAAATGAGCTTGTCGGGAGGAAGGTGGGTGGGGTTATAATTAGGCAACTGGGTGAATCCTTGTGGGAGTGGAATTGTTCTTTAGCTCCGTTGTGGTGGTGGATATGCTGACTTATGTGATGAAACTGCATAGAACTAAATACACAGATGCACATTCAGATGAATCCCAGTAAAACCAGGGCAATCAGAGTAAAGTGTGTGGATTGTATCCATCTGGAGAACCTGGTCCTGATAGTCTGCTAAAGTTTTGCAAAATGTTACCATTGGGAGAGACCGGGGACTGCTGTACCTGGGATCTCTGTGTATTACTTCCTACACTTTCATGGGAAACTAATTATCTGACAATAAAAAAGTTTAAGTGGAAAAAATCAAATTTTATATCTTCCCACCTGGTTGAAAGTTGAAAGATTTCCCAGAGTACATTTCAGCTCTGCAAATGCCAGGCCACGGCCCCCGGCCCCCTGCCACAATGGGATCAAATTGTTTACAGTCCGTTCTCTCAGAGATTCTTGGCATTTCACATAAGCAGCACAATCTGTTATAGGCTATAGCTCCAGCAGAGCTCTCTGGAAGACAGCATTGAAACTCTGAGTGTCCAATGTGGATACAAAGCTAGTTTACTGGCTTCCACAGTGGCCACATCTGAGGACATTTGGGTATTGCTCCTATCGCAACTGTACTTCCGTGCTGATGAGATTAACATCTTTGATTCTCAGTGCTCGCTCCCTGCCAGGCTTCCCTGCTAGAGTGTAAGCATCTTGAGGACAGAGATTGGGGTATGTTCCTGCTATGAGCCCTGGTCCATGATGCCAGTCACATAGATATCTCCATAGTAGCCGTTTGTCATTTCTGCTTGTCTAGCATCCTTTTGTTCCGTTTCTGCCAGTAGTTCCTTGTTTTTCCCTTGAGGAATCACCTCTCCCCCACTGCAGACAGTCTTGGGGAGACTTTGAAATGGGTTGACCTGTTTTTGTTCCTTCTCTGGCTAAGGAGAGGCAGGAGACCCAGGCCAGAGCCATCAGAGTCCAGTGATGAGCCCTAGATTTTCACAAAAAGTATTTTAAAAGACAAGCTCTCTCCTTCCCCTAAGATAATTGTTCTGATAGGATGTCCATTGGGAGCTACTGGGGCCGTCTCCCTACCCTCCCTTGGAAGAGTTTATCTGGAACGGAATCAACACAGTGGAAAGCAGAACTGAGAAATGGAGAGACAACAACTCCTGATGCATCGCTTAAACACCTGGATGTAGCCATGCCTGAAACGAACACATAGACTTTTCAATCACGTGGGTTACCAGCATGTCTTTTTGCTCGAGTCAATTTGATTTGGCTTTCTGTCACTTGCAGTCAAGACTCCTAAATCATCCACGTAGTTAGTATTCGACAAATGAATGCACGAGCAAATGCAATTCTGCAAATATGTATTGAGTATCTCCTATTTGGCAGGCATTATTTTACGTCCTGCAGAAGGAAGCAGAGGAGCAGCAAAAATGACTGGCTCCCTTGAAAGCCAAGTATGTGGCCTGACAAGCTAGAATTTGGGTCAAACCATCCAATTACGGTGGCTGCTTAGAAATAGCCCTTTTCCTCTCAGCCTCTCCCTTTCTTCTCCCACCAGCGGAACTATGGCTTCTGTCAGTTCTAAGACATGGCCCACGAATACACTAACACCAACGCTCACATTCACTCTTGTGGCCAAGTGACTTGGTTCTGTCTGGTTATCAGATGCAAACTTTGTCACAGCAGGGACTTAGACTAGACATTAGGGGAATAGTGTGGTACCAGATGGTGTTTCTGAAGAAGGTTGTCCTATTTTTGCAGTTCTAGGATTTGACAATAAATCTGCCTGGCAGGCCTCGGATGTGATTTGGCCTCAAAATGGTCTCTGTTAATCCTTAATGCTGTGTGTAATCTGTTCGGGTCCAACCAGGAAAACAGAACCCGCTTTAAGTATGTAGGCAAAACGAATGTAATACAAAAAACTGTTTACTCAGATGAAGGAAGGGGCTGTTAGCAAGGGACAGGGAACTGAGAGGCAACCCAGAGCTGTGCACCAGCAGGAAGATGTTACTACTACCAGGCTAGAGAGAGGAAGGGAGCAAGTGGTGTTACCTTTGTCCTGGAGCCACCCGGCAGAGGCTAGAGCTGGGCCGCTCTGTGAGGTGGAAGCTGATGCCAAGAAAAGACATATGGTCACTGCAAGAGACACAGAGAACGAGGAGGAGACAGAGCCTGCCTTATCCATTTCTCCCACCTTCTAAACTCACAGAAACTTCCTCCCAGTGGCCACACCCAACCCAGCACCTCCCAGTGGCCACACCAAACTCAGCACCTTCTAGTGGCCACACCCAGCAAGGATATTTGAGGCAGGGAGCCTCCTGTGATAACCAGCAGAGCAGGGGTGGGCTACAATGGGTTGGAGGGCCAGCAGACCCGCCTGCACACTTCTGTCACCCCACAGCTGCCATTGCTGGGTTCCCACGTGCATCACTCCCTTTCCCACCTGGGAAGAGAAGGATCTTTGGGAAACAAAGATGTCCCCAAGTCTCTGTCAGAAATGGGGATCAAGTTCTAAGACTCTCATAGGCTGCTGATGGGAGTATAAAATGGCACAACCACTTTTACAGAACTTTTTAGCAATTTCTGCTCAAACATACATCCACCCTAATGACATAGAGATTCCATTCCTAGGTACTTGCTCAAGATCGGTGAAAATATTGCATGAAACAAACTATACAAGAATGTTTATTATATTATTTTTTTAATGTTTATTTTTGAGAGAGAAACAGAGCACGATCTGGGGAAGGGGCAGAGAGAGAGGGAGACACAGAATTTGAAGCAGGCTCCAGGCTCTGAGCTGTCAGCACAGAGCCTGACGTGGGGCTTGAACCCACAAACTGTGAGATCGTGGCCTGAGCTGACGTCAGTTACTCAACCAAATGAGCCGCCCAGGCACCCCTCCGTTATTTTTATAATAGCCAAAACTTGGAAACAACATAAAGGTCTTTCTGTAGGAGAATGGGTGAACGCAATTATCATATGGTCATAGGGTGGAATCCTACTCAGCAATAAAGAGGAACACACTACTGCTACACTCTACCATGTGGGATGGACCTTAAAACATTGTAAGTAAAAGGGCCAGACACATGCTGTCTCGTTCCATTTGTGTAGACGCTAAGAAGAGACAAGAGCCTAGTGCACGGCAATAGAAATCAGATAGTGGTTGTGGAGTGGAGGCCAGGGATTGACTTGGAAGGGACGTGAGGAAACTTTATAGTGTGATGAAAATGTCCCATAGCTTGTTTGGGGCAATGACTCCCCAGGTGTATTTAATTATCAAAACATTAAACTGAAACCTAAGATTTGTGCATCTCCTATACATTATTTATAGGTCACATTAATCATAACAGCAAAAACAAAACAAAACCAACAACCAATAATCCATTTTTAAGATAAAGGAAAAAAATCCATGCTAATTTACTTCGTCTGTACTCTCAAGAAGGAACACATTCTTACATCCTGGCAGATTTCTTATTCTGTTTTCCATTCTGTGGGATGTCACCCAGGGGGAGGTTGAGGGCACTCTGTTTCTTAAACCAGCTAATATGACTGACAGACCAGGAGTCAGATGCAGCCCTAATGCCCCACCATCCACATGACTCACGGGCATCAGGTGAATGTGTACTTTACCTTACACTAAATGACCATAAATGTTTAATCACATGACCACTCCTTTTAAATAAATCACTGATGACTGTGCTTTTCTTTTGGAAATGGTGCTCATCCGGCTTCATCCAGATACTCAGTAAGGATCACTGAGAAAAGATACTGATGCAAGAAACATGTTACTTCTCCAGAAGTCACTTCCTGTTTTCCTATGCCCACCGCCATTTTGTACTAAAGGTCCACGTGGTTCTAGGGAAGCTGCCTCTCCCCAAGGGCTTCTGATCCCACCAGTCCTAGGCTTGTAGCACATGACCTAGACTGAGCCAATCACTGCATGCCAACCCTACCATCTCCTTTCACCACAGAGATTGGGTGAAGGTGGACATTTGACCTAAACCAGTCCAGTCATATGGGATCTCAGTACTTTGGTTTACAAGGACTCTGTTCCTCAAGATGGCTGTAGTTTGGAAGTGTGAGACACTGCTGTAGCTATTTCTCCTTCCAACGGGAGAGCTATGATGGGGATATAGCAGAAAGAGATGAGAGAGAGATTGGAGCTTCACCCTGCTGACATCATGATATGTCGGAGATCTACCTTCTGTCTGTCTCATCTTTTTGGTTACATTGGAGCCAGTAAACCCTCCATATTGTTTAGGTCAGTTAGAGACGTATATAATTTGCAACCCATGGCATCATATTGTGTGACAACCAGAACATGAGACTCATTTGGGCAGCAGGCCAGAATCTATGAGGGGTCAGACTAGTTCTGGTGCTGGTGGGTCACCACTGAGCTGTATAACCATGGGCAAGTTCATTTACCCTGGAAGGATCATATTTAGTCCTCTGTACAATGAGGCAATTAGGGAGCAGGGTCTCCAAGTCCTTTTGCATTAATAGGAGTGAGAGCATTGATAATAATTATAATAATAACTTATTAAGGGCTTGCTGTGTGCCTTGTGCCGTGCTCATTGCTTTGGATTCATTATTTTATTTGATCCTTTTCTTTTAAATGTTGATTTTTGAGAGAGAGAGCAAGCAGGGGAGGCGCAGGGAGAGAGGGGGACAGAGGATCTGAAGCAGGCTCTGTGCTGACAGCACAGAGCCCAACACGCAGGTGGAACTCATGAACCGCAAGATCATGACCTGAGTCAAAGTCAGACGTTCAACCAACTGAGCCACCCAGGTGCCCCATTTCATTTGATTCTTCTATCACTTGGGGGTTTAAACGGGAAAGCACCACCACCGTGAATACTGTGGAATAAAGGATTTATTTGAAGAAAAGGAACCTCACAAAAGTGTGGGAGACACTGAAAACTAAAAGGAGGAGTTGGAGGATCAGAGTAAAGTTGACAACCAGTTCTCCAGCCAGTCCCCCTGAAGTGCTGGTGCAGGGGGAAATAGTTTGCATGGGAGTCCAGGAGATCCGGTATGTCCTGCTGTCACAGGGGGTGGTGGTGGGAGGCAGCAAAGGAGAACCTGGCGGGAAGTCTCCCAGACTCAGAGTCTGGTGGGAGAGCTGGGGTCCTTGTTGGTACGTAGGCCTGGCAGTCAGGAAGAGGAGGTGGAGGTCAGGTAGGAAAAGGGGAAGTCAGGCTGGAAATACTCATATCTCTCCATCCATCTCTGAATGCATCAAGCATAATGACCCAAGAGTAATGGTTGTTGCGTCACTGCTCCCTTCCAAATTCATGCTTTAAAAAAAAAAAAAAAAGATTTTAAAAAGCTAAACAATTTGTCCAAAGTTGCCCATCTGCCTAGGACTAGAACCAAGAGTCAGACCTAGGACTTTTTTTCTTCTTACCCCTTTGTCTCTTGTACTTGATCACTTGTTCCCCAAGTTTGTCTTTGTAAATTTTAGCCATGAAATGTTGATCTTGATTTTCTAGGTTAAGATCGCAGAGAAGTAGGGGGACCCTGGGCTTTCCTCATCCCTCGAACACAGCTATATTGAGGTCAGAACCCTTGGAACACCCAAATGATCCCAGTTGATCTGGACTAACAGAAGGATCTCCCCTGTTGGAGAGAGACATCGTGGCACGTGCTATGTTTATTTTAACAAATTAAAGTACACATGGTCAAAGGTCCAAACACTCCACCAGTGCAAGCAAGGAGGGGCTTTGCAGAGGACTGACCAGTGGGAAAGAGCAGCCAAAACACAGCAGCAGAGTGCACACAGCATGCAGCAGAAACACTTCCTGGAGTGCCAGGCCCTGGGCAGCGTATGACCGTTTTTTAATACAGTGGCACTCTGACGTGCAGGGCACATAACAAGCTTTGAAAACACACAAAGGACAGGAACTTAGCCAAAATGACAAGATGGAGGAATTCTCCCTAAAAGAGAGGTCAAGAAGAAATCGCAGCCAGCGACGTGCTCAAAACAGATGTAAGCAATATATCTGAACAGGAATTTAGAAACGTTGGTTTTATTCATTCCTCTTTTCTGCTGTCATTTTCCTGTTCCCTGGTTGATTTCATCATGACTTTGGTTCTTGCTTCTTTCACTTCACTGTCCTTAGCTTGGTGATCCCGAGCCTCACAGCCTCATGGCCACAAGATGGCTGTTGCAGTGCTAGGCACCACAAGGGACATGACAGCAAACTGCTGAAGGAGAGACAGGGGTGTTCTCGAGATTCTTTATATGGGTCAGGAGCCTCTTTCCCAGAAGCCCCCATCCCTTGGGCCTGGGTCAGTTGCAAAGGAGGCCAAATAAGCAAGTACCCAGATTTTAGCCTCCATCTTGGGAAGTCACTTGGCTAGAACACACTTAGAGGAGAAACTATCAGGCAGACATCCATGACTGTGTCTGCAATACCTTCATCAGTTCCTTCTTTATTAACCTCAGCTTTCAGTCAGCAAGACTAAATGGTTTTGTCTGTGTTTGATTTACAGGGTATAAAGATCCCTTTTCTAGTTGGAAATCCCTAAAATTGTGCACCTTAGCATCCCTGTGTAAAGGATCTGAAAACACACTCCCCAAAGCACGATGCCCTCCCAGAAGGGTGTATGAACACTACACCAAATATATAGGTTAGTGTTTCCCAATAGCTTTTTATTATCATCCTGTCCAAGTAGCTGTTGTATGCATTTTTTTTCTGATCAGCCTCCTATGAAAGTTTAAGGTGTATGTCTGTCTCTGTGCTGTATGAGTATTTGTGCTTTAAACCTAGAAACAGGAAGATGTTTTTCTATCTGAAATTCAGTTTTCTCCTTTTTGGCTGTCATATGGTTCCCATTGGGAAGGCATGATCTAGATGCCACCTTGAGCCCTTTCACACAGTTCATATTTTCCAAGGACATGGATGTTAGTATTTGTCCACAGTATTCAGATGTGTCGACCCAGCCCTGAAAAGAAGTTGAATATTTGCCTCTGTTTCTGACTTTCCATCTCTATTTTTACCGAAACTCTAATGCATTCACCTTAGTTTATGAGCCTTACCATGTGGACCTTTAGTAAAGTATAATTAAAGGTCAAGGAAGGGGACTGGGTAAAATGAAGGAGACCTAATCACACTGTAAGAAAAAACACATTTATTAGTTGAGACTCTTGGTTTGCTGGATATTGGAAGAGTTACTTTGGGCAGTGTTGCATCCACACAACTCCTGAAACAGAATGCTATGGGCACCAGTGACAGTCACAACAAAGTTTACTGCAATGAGAGGCAAGGCCAACCAATCGGGACTGATGCTCTTGACCAGAGTGTGGTCTCGAACAGCCAGGGTACAGAGTTTTTATAGCCGACCACATCGTCTTATCATCACCTGGGAAAAGAACAAAGAAATGGTTCCCAGATGGGGGTGGAAACAGTTCACACATGCCCTTGCCCCAATCCAATCAAACACTAATCCACTTGATTTTCCTTGAACTTTTTGTTCCCTTGATTGATAGGACAAGGCTGTTATCTCTTAATCTATAGTGTTAAAACAAAGCTGTTATTTCTAAAGGCTACAGGTTAGCCCTACACTACAATTTAAACCTTACAGGCAGGGGGTGGAGACTTTCCCTGGCAGGATACTGTATTGGGCTATTCTGGCTGCCATCAAAAAGGAAGGCAGACTGGGTGGCTTGAACAACAGAAATTGACTATCTCACCGATCTGGAGGCTACATGTCTTATCAAGGTGTCGGTAAGGTCGATTTCTTCTGAGGTCTCTCTGCTTAGCCTGAGGATGGCCACCTTCTTGCTCTGTCCTTACATGTCCTTTTCTCTGTGCATGTGTGTCCCTAGTAACTCCTGCTCAGACGCAGTCATATGGATTAGGGCCCACCCTAATTACTTTATACAGCCTTGATTACGTCTTCAAGACCCTGTCAATAAATACAGTCACCTTCTGAGGTACTTCAACATATGAATACAGTGGGGATGGGTGGGACAGCCCATGACAGATACAGGATCCTTTGTGGACTTCATCAATAAGGTAAATACACAGGCTGCAACAGAGTAGATACCAAAGCTGTTCCACCCGCTATTTGAGATCTCTGGTTCTAGAGGAAAAATCTCCAACTGAAATGCTTCCCAGCACTAGGAGGTGGGATAAATGAGGGAGGCAGTAATAAATGGTGTGGTGGGGACTGTGGATGACGGGAGAGCCAATGCCCCATCTGAAGAGGGTGCTACTAAACTCCAGCTGATCACTGCTTTCTAGGAGCACAGGCCCATGTGGCCAGAATGTCCGTGTTTGTTTATTTTTGAGAGTGAGGCTGAGCAAGGGAGGGGTAGAGGCGAGGGGGACAGAGGATCCAAAGCAGGCTCTGTGCTGACAGCAGACAGCCCGAGGTGAGGCTCTAACCCACCAGTGGTGAGACACTAATCTGAATGAACCACCCAGGCACCCCAGATTGTCCAGTTTTCTAAGAGATACTGAAAATCTTTTCTTTTGTTTTTGGTTTTTTTTTTTTTTTTGGGGGGGGGGTAAAGTTTCCTTTTTTTTTTTTTTTTTTAAACCTGCTAGCCAAATGAGATGTCTGCCAGCTGGATTTGCCCTGCTTGTCATTCCTTCTTCAGTGCTTTGCTGGGATGTGACCCTGCTCTGTTCTGTGTGGATAGGTTCTGACTCACTGAACTGTGGTCAGGTGTTCCTGGGAAGGATAACTCAGCTAAACTGTTGCTAGTGGTGGGGAGTGTGACAGAGAGGGTGGTACCCAAGAGTAGGGTCTTGTCAGAAATCCCCTAATGGGGAGGGGTCAAGATAAAACTAGTTACAGCTGCTTAATGTCTTTGGGAGTTGTATCATCAGTTGGAAGCAACTTTCCAGAGCTACCAGAAAAGCAAGATCAAGATCAAATAGGCTTAAACTGGAACACAAGTAATTTAGGTCAGGCTTTTGGGAAAACTTGTGAAGGAGTTGTAAGGCTCTGAGGATCTACCATGGTGTCTCAGGTACTATCCAGTGGGTTCCAAACAGGTCTGTCTTGGCTGGTCTCCTGGAAGACCTTGTCAACCCTCAGTCTTTGTCTCTCCTTGCTCTCCCCTGCCCCAAATCCTATTCACTGCCATCACCCAGAACAGTGGGGGGCCATTTTGTATCTCACCAGCTTGCAGATCAAAGTGTGATTTGGGCCCTGAGAGCCAGTGTCTCCTCCCCTATTTTTTGTCTTCCCATTCATTGAACTACTGATAGCCCCAGTGAACCCTTTGATGTTGCTGATTCTGTATTTAGGTGATGTCTTCATTTGAGAAAAAAAAAGAAAAAGAAAAAGAAAGAAACCTCTCACTGTGATAGGCTGACGCCTGTGGGAAAACTGGCATTGTCAACTGTTATTAAGGAAGAGGATGTGTGGAGGGTGATGATAAATTCCATGCATAATTAGTTATTAAGAAACAGGTTGGCACCCCTGTTCATTTACTCTGACATGTCTTTTCCCATCTATTAACTTGTGGCTCTTTGAAGGTTTCATATGCAAAACAGAGCCAGAGATATCAGTGGGGGGGCACAGCTGTTTGGGGGAAACAAATTAAATCACATCCACTGAACTATTTTGCTGTTTAAATCCATTCTAAAGATATCCGAAGACCAATGAGGGTTCTTTCTTTCTTAGTCAATCAAACCCAGCTCAGGCTCCAGAACATTCATTCTGATGATAGTACTGTCCAACATTCAGAGGACAGCAGCTGCAGAAGGGGAAATTATAGCATCGGAAACTTCCCAGCTGCTAGATTCTGTGCGGATCTGTTTCCGGTGACTTTTCTCTCTTTTATTACTTTTATAATTAATTCGCATAATGCTTTACAGTCAACAGAGTTGACAGGATGCTTTCCAACCTTCATTTGTTAGAATCAGTTCATAGGGTGCCTGCCCTGTGCCAGGTTCCATTGTTGTGGTGACAGGGAGAGGCAGAAAAACAAGTAAATAAACAAGCAAGATCATGGACCTCGGAGGTGGGACTTAAACAATAAGAAGGAGCTATGTCCGGGAAGATCTAGGGAATGCATGTTCTAGACCAGCGGTTGTCAATCAGGGATGATTTCCCCACCCCCTGCCAGGGCTCATTTTGCAATATCTGGAGACATTTTGGGTTGTCACAACTGGGGAGAGGGAGGAGTTACTGGTATATAGTGGGTAGAGGCCAGGGATGCTGCTTAACATCCTACAAGGCATAACACAGTCTCCACAGCCAGTATCCAGCCCCACATGTCACTAGTGCCAGGTTGAGAAATTCTGTTCCAGATAAAGAATAGCTTCAAACAGAGAGAACAAGAAAAAAATTGCAGGAACCAAAAAGAAAACTGAGAACCTGAGTAATTAATCACCTCTTGTAGTAATAATGCTACAGCGTTACCACGAAAACTCAATGGCTTATAACTGCAAGCATGTCATTTATTTTTGTTGCTCTGGGGTCTTTCGAGATGGTTCTGCTTCAAGCCACTTATCTAGGCTTGGCTCCAACCTATAGATTGGGCTCAAATCTGCTACACAGTTTCACTCACTGTCCTTGAACAAGTAGCCACCTGGGGCACATTCTTCTCCTGGGAAACCACAGAAGTGCAGGAGGCTGTGCCAGACTGTATACACTAAGTGCAAGGCTCTTCCCATGTCATAAACGTTAATAGGTTAGTGGCCAAAGCAAACCTGATGTCCAAGCCCCAGGTTCAGGGGTGGAAAAGTCTACTCTCTCATGGAAAGGCAGGGCTCTCAGGGAAGGTTAAGAATGGAATGCAAGATCAATCTCCATCTCACTGGGCATAGCAGAGAGGGAGGTAGAGCTGGAGAAACAGTCTGGGGCAAGCAAGATCAGAGAGGTGCAGACTGTGGATTTTATCCTAAATGCACTGCAGTGCCATTGGATGGATTTAATCTAAGGAGTTATGCATAATGACATTGAACAATTTTAAATGGCTGCTTCATGAAGCACAGATTGTAGGAAGCATGGGGAAGGCGGGGAGAGTAGGCAGGATGCCCTTTCAGAAGAGGAGGGGAGACACAGGAGTATGCTGGTCTAGGATCCAGGCAATGGAGAAAAACCACAGTGCACACATTTGGAATGTGTTTCAGAAACAGAATAATCTGGGCATATTGATAGATTTGGGATTTGAGGAACGGAAAAAAATCAGGGATGACTAAACAATTTGTCTAGAGTGACTATATTGGATGGGGGGCAGTGCCATGTATAAAGCTAGAAAACTAGGGAATGAGCAGGTATAGGGAAAATCAATCTTCATCCTGTTGAATTTATTTGTCTCAACAACTCTCTCTAGAGGTACTTTAATCATCTCCTCTTCCTAGAAGAGGAAAGAGGGACTTAGAAAACTAAAGTGAGTTGTCCCAGACCAACCCGTCAGTGGCAGAGCCAGAATTTGACTATAGTTAGTCAGTACTCAGACTATGCAACTGTACATGGTTGTTCCACTTCTTTCTGCCCCCGAAGGAGGAGACTTGATGGTTTGAGGCTGCTGAGAAGCTTGACTGCCTTTGAATCTATTTTTTTCCAGACCGTACGTTCCAGAATTAGTCATCTGTGTGTCGGGGTAGTAGGAAGCACGTATGGGATTGGAGCAGCGAGGCCTGGCCTCATGTCTTAGCTCATCTGTATTCAAGCTTGTGTATAAAGAATGCAGTTCTTAGAAGAAGCATGAGGACCAGACTCCTTCTATGACCCTGAGCCATCTGACTCGGCTCTCTCTGCGGTCACCACAGTCCTGTTCTCCCTCCCTCCCCTGCCCCAGCCACAGGGATTCTTCTTGATCCCCAGGAAGGGCTGAGTTCTTTCTCACCAGGTGGCTTTGTGCCTCCCAACCACTCTGTCAGGGTCCTTGTTCACAGCCCTTCCACAGTCACTCTGTCTCCTCCATAGTGCTTAGAGCTGTGAGGTTTCCAAAATGGTTCTTTTCCCCCATTGCCATTCCAGGAGCCTGAAGCTATTTTGTCCCTATTTTCACTGTGAGGTCCTGGCAAGGTCCCTGGAGATAAAACTCACAAAAGGATGGGACTCCCTTGGAATTTCTAACTCTCAGGCTGGTCCATGTGGAGCCCCCAGCAATTCTTCAACCAGAGTTTGACATGCTCCTACCCACTGGATGCAGTCATGGGCCCTTCTGCTCTTGGTAAGCAGTGATACGTTGTGTCCACCTGCCTGTCCCTCCGGTTCTGGGGGAGAAGTTTTCCCAGTGATCTCACTTCTCCCATGCATCTTAGATCTGCTTACTTTCATTTTGTTCAGCCTTTTTCTTGTAGTGATGGTAAAAGTGATAGCTTCTGCTCTTTAATGTTACCCAGAAACCAACGATGTTTTTTATTTTTTATTTTTTTAATGTTTATTTTTGAGAGAGAGAGAGAGAGAGAGAGAGAGAGACAGAGCATGAGTGGGGGAGGGACAGAGAGAGGGAGACACAGAATCTGAAGCAGGCTCCAGGCTCTGGGCTGTCAGCACAGAGCCCGAGGTGGGGCTTGAACTCAAAAACCACGAGATCATGACCTGAGCCGAAGTCAGATGCTTAACCTGCTAAGCCACCCAGGTTATTAGGATGTTTTGTCTATCTCTCCACTTGACAGAGACTTTCTCCATTTTATTTACTTTGTTTCCTTGAGATCCTAGAGTACAGGTTTGTACATCATAAGTGCTCAAAATTCTAGGTTCGTTGATAGGTAGGAGAACCTGGGTTCATCACTTCTGGTCAAAATTTTTAGCTAAGAGTTGAAGTACATAAGCTGTCAGAAATCCCTTCTAGTATATGCATGCTAGGATAATGAAGCAAGGGGAATTTCCTTGCAAAATGTGACCTGAAGGATCATTTATCAAGCCATGAAGTCTATTAATATAAATGAAATGGTCCAGTTTGCTAGCCAGTCTCCTTTCGAAATTTTGTATATTCATAAGGACCTCAACTACCAAATGGGGAATTCCCCATCTCCTAGGGACTAAAAAGAATAGGGGAGCCTGGCTGGCTCAGTCAGTAGAGCATGCAACTCTCGATCTCAGGGTTGTGAGTTTGAGCCCTATGTTGGGTGTAGAGATGACTTAAAAATAAAAATCTTAAAAAAATGTTTATTATGATTATTATTTGAGAGAGATGGGGGAGCAGGGGGAGAGGGAGGGAGAAAGAACCCCATGGAGGCTTCACACTGTCACACTGTCAGTGCAGAGCCTGAAGCAGGGCTCACGCTCACAAACCATGAGATCATGACCTGAGCCAAAACCAAGAGTCGGATAACTGAGCCATGAGGGTGCCCCTAAAAATAAAAATCCTTTTTTTTTTTTTTTTTTTTTTTTAAAGAACAGAAGGGACTGAAAGCTCTTTTTTTATATTTGGGAGAACCATTGGAAAGGGTATGTTTCCCTATTGTTAAGTGAACTAAATAATGCCATTTATTAATTTTTAAAGTGTAAGAAAAGAACTAATTACTTCTGACTACATACTGTTTTGTTTGGATGACATGATATTTCAAAACACAAAACAAGGGGTTATGATGAGGAAGAATATTAGAGAGCTTCTTGGTGATTTAAAATGGGGGCCAGTCTGGAACACTCAGAAAATGGAATTTCAGGTTCCTTTAGCATTAAACTCCTGTGACCCCCACCCTCCACCAAAGTGAACCTACATCATGTTCCCCTGAACTGTGTTTGTCTCTGTTTAGGGACCCACATGCTGTGGACACCCAGTGATTTGACCTGGTGCTGATCCTTACAGCAATGACCTGGTAATAGGCATCCCGATTATTCATCAGGAATCCATCCTTCCTCTTCCCCCAGACCATAGAGAATTAGCTCCAGGCCTTTTGCCTCCCTGATGAGTAGGTGGCCAGATCTGGTCAATGGGTATATTGCAACCCAGGGAAGGAAATGTGGCCGGCCATGAACAATGAGAGTCAGACTCAGGATTTTAAATGGAACTGTTTAGGAGTGCCTGGGTGGCCCATTCGGTTAAGCGTCCCGACTTCGGCTCAGGTCATGATCTCGTGGTTCGTGGGTTAAAGCCCTACATCAGGCTCTGTGCTGACGGCTTAGAGTCTGGAGCCTGCTTCAGATTCTGTGTCTCCCTCTCTCTCTGCCACTCCCCTGCTTGCTTTCTCAATCTCTCTCTCTCTCAAAAATAAGTAAACATTAAAAACAAAATTTTAAATGGAACTGTTTACAAGAAAGTTCTCTCTGTATTGGATCCGAAACTGGCAGGGCACAAACCTACAGTTGTTTGCAGCCATTTTGCTACCATATAACTAGGGTTGACTTAGACTGGGCCCCCCAAGAAGAAGATTCGGGCAGAATTTTATGTTCAAGAGGTTTATTTTGCAGGTGATCCTGAAAGGCATGGGTGGAAGAATAGGGGAATGTGATGGAAAAGGGAAGTAAGCACAAGCAGAGTGCGTTAGTGAGCGGGATGCCACTGTGAGAAGATGGGGCTTAGTCCTAAGATATCTAGAGAAAGGTATAAAGTATAGACCATGGCCCAGAGTTGTCCCACCCAAAGACAATAATTCATATACACATCAACTAATTCTGCCCGTCAGTGGCTGAGTACTGCTCCTGGGACTGTTGGATCCCTGGCACTTCTGCCTGCCTGCCACAGCCTTAACCTGCTGTCCTTGCTGGAGAAACTTCTCCAGCTGAGAATCACAGGAGCTGTCACTGGGTGCCATGGGTGTGCACATGGGAAGGCTAAGTGTGGAAGGGCTGTGTACAGGGACCCAGAGGTTCTGCTGCAGAGACCCTGAGAACAGAGCCGGCCCAGATCAAGCAGAGGGACTGAGTCCTGACTCCATTCTCTGGCCCCTTCATCCAGCATGCATCCGCTAATGCTGTGTCCCTGGATTTTCCTTTATCTGGACCAATATCTTCTCCTCAAACCTGTTTGAGACTGGTTTCTGTCCCATGTAATGAAAAGATCCTGGGTACGCAGCCTTCCGTCCCATCTTACGAGTACTTGAATACTCATCTCCCTATATCTCCCTTAGGAGTAGACTCTATAATGCATTAACTTTTGAGTCTTCTATAATACCTGTTACAAGGTTTGTATAGATTTTAAGAAATACTTGTTAAATGAATGAATGAGTACTGAAAAGACCCGCCAAAATGTCATACAAATCTGTGTACAATAGTAGCCCATTTTAAGGCACATGGCAGGGGTAAGTGACATAGGGAGAAAACAACTAGAGCTGCTTTTATCCTGACACTGGTACCCTCTAAGGTGGGGGTGGGGGTGCTGGGGATGACAGGTCTCACTGGGGCTCCCAAGTTAAAATGTCCAAGTATTAGTTCCTGCTACTCAGGAACATAGACTTTCTTGGTTCTGTTTTTTTCCAAAAGCCTCATTTCTTTTTTTTTTTTTTCAACGTTTATTTATTTATTTATTTTTAAAAAAATTTTTTTTTTTTAATGTTTATTTATTTTTGGGACAGAGAGAGACAGAGCATGAACGGGGGAGGGGCAGAGAGAGAGGGAGACACAGAATCAGAAACAGGCTCCAGGCTCTGAGCCATCAGCCCAGAGCCTGACGCGGGGCTCGAACTCACGGACCGCGAGATCGTGACCTGGCTGAAGTCGGACGCTTAACCGACTGCGCCACCCAGGCACCCCATCCAAAAGCCTCATTTCCAGCTTTTCATTCATTCCTGAGAGCTATACCTCAGCTTCCAATCAATTCTTTATTTTTCCTTAATTTGACCTGATTTTGCAGTTCAGTCTCTGTCACTTGACAGCCTAGAACCCTAACAAACATAGAAAATACGGAGCACAACCATCCCCTCACAAATCAGTGTCCCCTGGCCTCAAGTCTCAGACGCTGTCTCTAGTGGTGGCAACACGCAGATTGTGTCATCAAGCCTGCTTCCCTGCAAGATGCTGACTTTAACAGATTAGACATGTTCCCGGCACATCCCACGCTTCCGCTAATAAATGATTCCGTATCTATCATGAATGAATTTTTCAAGTCTTCCATTACTGGGCTGTGTACCTACTCACGAAGTACATTTCCAGGCGATTTTGTCTGAATTACATGGTTAATTGCCTCATATTTCCAGCTCATGTTACAGGCCCCCTGAGTTAGAACGAGGGAGAGAAGTACCATGTATCACTTCCTCTACAGAGAACAAATTCATGGATGGAGCACAGCACGCACGTACTAACGCTGAATGCTAATTTGTTTCTAGCGTGCAAGTATAACTAAGTTTTTTTAAAAACCCACAGATAGAGAGGTAAAAAAGTCAGTCGGTTATCTAGATAGACGTTTTAGCTTCCAAATTTTATACTGTTTCATTGATTAATGCTTTCATCAAGATGTGCCCAGGTGCAAGGCTGTGTGCTGGGAAAGGTGGAGGGTGAGAGCACAGAAGTGCTGTCATATCCACTCTAACGGAGGCTGTGATGTGTGCACCCATTAAAAGCCAGAAAAAGAATGAGAGCCAAATAATAAAGTTACAATACAAAGCAAGATAAATGGCTTCCAGAAGTTTAGGCAGTAAATCCTATGGGAGTTTATGGGAAGGTAAGTGTAGCCTTTTAACTGGAGGTTCATGATCAGAGTTATCTCCAAAGGCAGGAGCTGGATGGATTGTAGAGGGATGGGCATCTGATGGATGAAGCAAAAGGTGATACCGTTCCAGGATTATGAACTTTCTAGACATGGGGAAAGTTGGGGCAGTGTGCATTTCCGGTGTCACTTATGGTCGACCTCCTCTCTGTAAATGTCTTGTTGCCTCTGCTTCTTGGCTGTACATCCCCAGCTGTCTGAACTATATTGGGAGCAGAGTTGAGGCTCATCTCTGTCCCCTACAGCAGTCATCTTGACATGCATCACAATAGTCTTGAATCAAGATGGGCCCTTCTTACATTGGTTGTACAGTATTCTCCACCCTCTGCAGGTGAGCCTAAGGTTACTTCAGTCAGGGTGGCAGCAGGGAGCAGAGGGCATGCTGAAACCAGTGGCTGGGGTAGAGTTGGATAAGGGGATCATCCGCAAAGGTACGGGTGGGAGGGACACAACAAGGCATGGAACGGCACAGGGGTGGCTGCTGATAACTAAACAACTGTCACCACTACTCGGCTGAAGGGGTGAGGCAGCCTCCTGCACCTGGAGGCAGAAGGGGCTACCTTACATGGAGACCACTGCGATGCCTACCTTTCAGATCTCATTTAGTGACAGTCTTGCCACCCAGCTGCTGGTGGTAGTGTCCTACCAAGATCACACCCTTTCCCGGTGCAGCCCACATCCAGTGACCAACACATGTGGAGCATCTTGGCCCAGCGCTGGCCGATTCTGAAGAGCAATTCTAGCCTCAGGTTCCCCAGTGGGATTGGCCGAGACTGTCACTGGGCCTGCATCAGCGGGGGCTACACTTGGTTACAGTGGCCTGAGGCAGTTCTCTTTGGGCCCAGCTCACATGAAGTCCTTCTTGAGCAGTTCAGTTACATGAGTTCTGTCTTTACACCATCTCTCTGAATCGAGGGGTTCAAAGATGGTCCAGCACTTGGCAGTGGCCATTCTGCTGCCTTCATTCTACCTCCTGGTTCTAGTTTATTGTGTAAATATATGTGAAATACCTAATGTGGGCCAGATACTCTGTTAGGCACTGAGATTCAAGGGTGAGCAAACACAGTCACAGTCGCATCCTTTCTAGAGCCTGCAGTGTAATGAGGGAGCCACGCTTTATCCAATACTCCCATAAATAATGCACATCGCACCTGTGACGCATGGTCTTGCTGGAGCGTTACCGAGTGCTACGGAGTGGCACCAGTGTGGGGTGTGTCCTAGTCAGAGACGCAGATGAACCCCTTCCTACCCTCCCCCCATACCCCTTCTCCACCCTTCTACCTCCTTCCCCCTCCCCCAGGAAACCAGTGCAAGTGCAGGAAGAGATCCAAGGGATAATTAGGAGTTAAGTAAGTGAAGACAGAGTTGTAGGCAGAGCCAGCTGCATGTGCACAGGCCTTAGGGGAAGGAGTATGGTGGGGACAAGGGACAAGTCACAGAAAGGAGGACTGGGGAAGCTTAGGTGGCCCCGTGGCGCAATACAAATGCGTGAGTGCCAGTGTAAAAGAATAGCAATTCAGGAGAGTAAAATGAAGCTATAGGAGAGAAGAATTAACTCCAAACCTGATCTGGGTAAAAATGCATCTGTTCTCTCTTATCCATGACTTCGTTTTCCTGTCACTGTGGTCAGCCACAGTCTGTAAGCAGGTGACTCTCCTAACATATGTAAGTTGGTCAGCAACAGCCTGACACTGGGTAACAGTGCCTGTGCCACTCACCTCACTGCATCTCATTATGTAGGCATGTCGTCATCTCATGTCATCACAAGGAGGAGGAGGGTGAATATAGTACAAGAAGACGTTTTGAGAGAGAGAACATATTCATGTAACTTCTGTTACAGCATATTGTTAGAATTGTTCTATTTTGTTATTCTTAATCCCTTACTGTACCTAATTTATAAATTAAACTTTATCATAGGTGTGTATATATAGGAAAAAGCATAGTAAATATAGAGTTTAGTACTGTCCACGGTGTCAGACATCCCCTGGGGGTCTTGGAATGTACCCCCGCCCCCCATGCATAACAGGGCTGTAGGAGACAGCCTATAATAGACAACTATAATCTCACAATATCTGTTCACATTTCTGAAGACTCTCCATTTACACCTAGTCTGCCATACCATTGACAAAGTCTCCTTTGAGCCCTCTTTTCGAGGGGGCCTCATCCTTGGGTCTTGTCTTTGGACTGCTGAGTTTGGTTTTAGCAAGAAAACTGCTAAGTCAATTTAAAGAGAATTCCACACACCCTCAGTAATTGATTATGCTGGCTTGCCTTCAGCAAGAAATCTATTAAGTCAGGTTGGCAAGAATCCATGTACCCTTGAAGTCTTCTCTTAGTAATATTCTATCCACCAAGTGCCCCGCTCCCGCTCTGCTCCTTGGCTATAAATCCCTAGCCATTGTTACTGTATTAGGACTGAAGTTAAGGCCCTTCTCTCTCCCTTGTTGAAATAGTCTTGATATCTATCACAATTGTCTATAAACTCTTCCTACCATTTAAAAATTTTTTTTAATGTTTATTTATTTTAGAAGGAGAGAGAGACAGAGTGTGAGTGGGGGAGGGGCAGAGAGAGAGGGAGACATAGAATCTGAAGCAGGCTCCAGGCTCTGAGCTGTCAGCACAGAGCCCGACGCGGGGCTCGAACTCACAAACTGCGAGATCATGACCTGAGCTGGAGTCGGGGTGCTTAACCAACTGAGCCACCCAGGCACCCCTCTTCCTACCATTTTAACAAGTATCAGAATCATTTTTTCTTCAACACATACAAGACTGATTTATGTTTCATCAGATCCATGTCAAATTAATCTTGTCACAGATTTTGTTTGATTGCAATACTGAATGGCATATATTGAGGCATTCTTTGTCTCTGTCATCCACTGGTCATGTCGAATGGATATCCACAACTTTAAAAAATTAGAGCAGATACCATTTGGTACTCTTCAGCTCAGAAATGAAATTTGAAGTGGGGTGCCTGGCTGGCTTAGTCAATTAAGCATCTGACTCTTGATTTCGGCTCAGTTCATGATCTCATGTTTCGTGGGATTGAGCCCCACATCAGGCTCCACACTGACAGAAAGGAGCCTGCTTGGGATTCTCTCTCCCTCTCTGCCCCTTTCACCCACTCATGCTCTCTCTCTCTCTCAAATTAAATTAAATTTTTTTTTTAATTTGAAGTAATAGAAATCGATGTTTTTTTGTTTGTTTGTTTTTTTCCTAAGGTGCCTGCAGAAAGATCAAGTGAGAAGATTAAAGCCCAGGCTTTGGAGAATGTCCATGGTTAAGTTCAGCATAGGGTACTCAGGGTTAAGTGAAGAAAGCATTTCAGGAAGAGCAGACTGTATCCTGATGTCTATTAGGGGAGGAAGTCAGTGACTGGGATGGCTATACTGATCAGCATTGTTTTGGTTGCAAGTAACAGGGACTCAAGTATAACTGGCTTCAGCAAAATGATTAACTTAACCAAACAAAACATCTCAGTGAGATCTCTTTGGGAATGGTGGACCCAGTGTCTCAACATACAACATGAGGACTTGAGCTGTCTACACTACTTAGCTCTACTTCCCTCTGTACAAAATCAGAGTTTTGCTAAAATGGCAGAGTGGGGAAAATCTTGTTATACTAGAAACCAATAGATTACTTTGGTTTATAAACCCTCTACTTTGAGGTAGCCTCTCTTCCTATTATGGCACCCAACCACTTTTAACTTGTATCCTCTCAACCCCAAGTCAAGCCTCTTCAGAAAACAGAGCCTCTATCTTTGCTACCTTAATGGGTCACATTGGATGACTTGGGTACTACCAATTATGAATCAACTGTGCTAGGCAAGAGAATACAGTGCTCCACTAACCAGTTTGAGTAACATGTCTACCCTAAAGACAAAAGCAGCATTAGGTTCAGTGTAGACTGAACCTCCATGAAGGCTGGTTTTCCAAGGGAAATTCTGTCACCAAACTTTGAGGAATTAGATGTTAGAGAAAAATAATAAATGTCTTCTGTAAAAGTAGGACAGCTAGAGATTTACCTCTGGAGCATTCTTCATGAAACCCCATGATACACCATGCTTAAATTTATAGGTAAAGCGTCTGCATAGTCGGGTCAATTGTGTGTTCTCCTCAGGGGGTCTTGTCATCATGGAATCACACAGCACCTATTATCCCAGTAATTCTGTGCATTCTGAGCTCTAGAAATAATGTCAACAGATCCACAATTGTTGAGCTGTTGGGAGATAAAGGACCCCCCCCCCCTCCCCTACACACATATGCAGTGCTATCTTGGAATAAGAATTGTGAGAACTAAAAATGAATCCTTTTGGCAGACGAGGGTGGATTGGTACATACAAATGACTTTCAGGATAATGGCACCTCCTCCCCCAAGTGGATCAGATGGAGGTGCAATGTTCTGTGCTCTAAATCTTACAAGTGATTCAGGCTCTCACTGAACACAAGTCATGTGACTGACCCATGAGTAAGGTGATCGCCTGCTGCATGCTTTATAGACTTTATTCTAGAGGAGCAAGCAGGGAGAGAATGTGGTATGCTGAAAAGGCCAAAAGGAATACTTGCTTTCTCTTTAAAGCTTACTCATGTCTATTGTTGGGTAACTGGTAAGGAGTGATGGGAGTTTACTAGTCTCAGGAATCTGTTGTTTCCTATCCAGCATCCATTCCCCATCTTGCCACGTTAGCGGCTCCCTGATTTTGTATGAGCAACCATAGTGTCAGGGAGGCTGGGTCCTCCTCAGTCCTATGATGGAGCCGTGGTGTGGCATAGACTGCTGGTGGACAGTATCCATGCTTTCTACCACCCCATTCTTTTCTGTAGTAATAGAAATCCCCGGTTTTAGCTAGTACCACAGCTGTGCAGAGTAAAGACATCTCTCACCCTCTGTTACAGCTGAGTAAGGCCATGTGACTAAGTTATGCCCAGTGGGAATAAGCAGGTATGGTTTGTACAATTTCTGGAAGTGTTGTTCATAGAAAGGGACTTTGTCTTTCTGCTGCCTTTTTTCCTTCCTCCACGATGGAATGAGGCCTAGGGGATTAGAGATGGAGTAGCCATGTTGGGCGGTGAGGCAACCTGGGGCAAAGCCACAGAGGAGTGTATTACTAGGAAGAGAGATTCTCAGGCAGCCTAGTCACACTTCTGGACGTGAAAGTCACCTCCTGTCTTTCATATGTGATACAAGGTTTCAATTCTTTCAAGCCAGTGTAATTCTTGTGTAGGTGATAATTCTGTGTTTTTATGCTTGATTCAGCCTTGGGCATGTGAATTTATTCTGAACAAGAGGTAGAAGGGGACATTTAATGGGGCTGTAGGAATTGTTTCTTACCCTTCAAGAGTGAGACAAAAAAAGCTCCCTTCTCCTTTTCTGTCTTACTTTTGTTTGTTGTGATACACAAGTGTGAAGTGACCTGGGGTGCTGAGTGGAACCTGCCCAAAGCTGAGCAGAGTCTGGTAGAGCAGCCAGCGGGAGAGAACCCGAATCCTTGGTGTCCTGGTTGAGCCATGTGATGAATCTCCCCTGTCCCACAGCCTCCAGGGACCCGTCTCACATCTAGACTGTTACAGGAGATAAGGCTTTCCTTTACCTAAAAAGTATTTCCCCTTGTGTTTTCTCTGTCTCGAAGCTGGAAGCATTCTCAAAGCTATGTCAGTCTGTTTCCTTCTTTGTAAATCATGCCCGGCCTGTGAGTCGGGCATGAATAACGAGAATACAGTAGTTGGAGTAATGGTGGTGAACCTGACTGAGCACTTAGTGGGCGTGTCTTGTGCTACGTTCTGGGCACAGATTTTATCTCAGTCTCCTCCCCAAGGAGCCTCCCTATCCTTTCATTTGCCTGATGAGAAAATTGGGGGCTAGAAAAGGTAAGTAGCTCACTCCAGCTCTACAAGGTGGCGGGGCTTGGATTCAGAGGCAGGGGGTGGGGTGCGGGGTGGGCACAGGGGCTAAGGCATTGGCTCGGGGTCCAGCAGACCTAAGTGGCTACTCATCACTGGGGTCTCAGGACCTGGGAAGTGAAAGGAGAGGGTCATACTTCACACTCTGTAAGGCCCCTTTCAGGTCTGGCCATTGGCTTGTGGGAGGCAATCAGGATTCCTCCCTTCCCTAGCCCACACATTCCTCAGACCATTGTGGAGTAGGGGTTGGGATGATAACTTTTTATCTTGAAATACATTTAGATTCAAAAAAAAAAAAAAAAAGAAAAACAAAGAAATTCAGATTTATAGAAAATTCATACGAATAAAGCCAAAGATAACTCCCCAATGCAATTCACCCAGGTTCCCCATTGATGAACATTTTACCACATCTGCTTTATAGAAGGAAGGAAGGGAAAAAGGAAAGAAAGAGAGAGAATGTGAATATACTCCTTTTTACCTTAATATTTTAGTGTTTATTTCCCAGGAGCAAGTCTTTTTATACACAAATAATAGTTACCAAAATCAGAAAATTAACATTGAGACAAATACCACCATCCAATCCAGGGCCCCTTTCAAATGGGGCTTCTTGCCTCAATATTGCCCTTTATAAATATTCTTTCCTCTCTAGTCTAGGCTCACATCCAGGGCCAAGCACTGCTTTTGGTCCTGGTGTCTACTCAGCCCCTTTCGGTTTGGAATAGCTCCTCAGTGGTTCCTTAGCGTTCATGACCCTGACACTTTTCAGGAGAACGGGCCAGTTATGTTGGAGAATGTCACTCAGTTTGGTTTTGTCTGATGTTTCCTTATGATTTGATTTAGGTGACACATTTTTGGCAAGAATGTCACAGAAGTGCAGTGCATGATACCAGAAGGCACACAATGTCAGTGTTGCCACCACAGGTGACATTAAGCTTGCTAATAACATTGATTCAAGAGGGAGTCTGCCAGGTTTCTCTGCTGTCAAGTGGCCATTTTCCTCTTTATTAGTCACACACATTAGTAACAGTGGGAGGAGTCTCTGAGACTGTGTGAGTAGCTGTTCTTCAAACTTTTACCCATTAGTTACAGCACCCATTAATGACTCACAAAGGGAACAAACATCAGTTACTCTGACATTGGCCACATGCGGGCTTTCCTGAATCTTGAGTATCAGGGGGCAGTTATTCAAGAAGTGAGTGCCCCCTGTTGGGATGAGCCCTGGGTGTTGTATGGAAACCAATTTGACAATAAATTTCATATTATAAATAAATAAATAAATAAATAAACAAACAAATAAATAAATAAATAACAGTTGAAAAAAAATAAAAAGAAGTGAGTGCCCCCCTTCTAAGCAGGCCGTGTTCACCTAATGAGTCCCTCTGCCTGCCTAGAGGGTCTAGACAGCCTGGCTTTGAGCCCAGGGTTTCAGGGCCCAGGCCCCTTCTCTTCCCTGGGCATCCTCAGAAGTGTTCTGCTTTCCTACCCCTGAGAGGAGGGCTTGAGATCAGCCTCTTCTCGTGCAGAATGCTGAATTCTCTACTGTGGGCTTAGACACTGGGGGACAAGAGGGCACCACTACAGGACCCCCGTATTTGGGGTTTTTACTAACTCTGTGAGTTGCACCCTGCTCTTACCTACTTGCCCACTGTCATTCCTAGCACAGACTTTTGATGCCTGTACCACTAATGTTCTTTGGCTCTTCTCCTGGTCTCTCTTCCCCTTCTCAAAGCGGTAGGCTTGTTTGGGATATAAACAGATGCTATTGCTTTGCAGTATTTCCCATGATGGCCAGTGCTTCCCCTACTTCGGACAGCTGGGTCACCTTTTATTATCTCAGGGAAAGGTTATGCAGAGGATAGGACACATGATCCTGAAGCTTTTGTGTTTGAAAATATATCTATTTTTGTTTAGTTTATTCATTTATTTTTGAGGGAGAAAGAGCGAGTGCCAGAGGGGCAGAGAGAGGAGGAGAGAGAGAGAATCCCAAGCAGGCTTCTCACTGTCAATGCAAAGGCCGATGCAGGGCTTAAACTCACAACTGTGAGATCATGACTTGAGCCGAAACCAAGAGTTGCAGGCTTAAATGACAGAGCCACCCAGGTGCCCCCAATTATATCTATTTTTAAAAATAATATAAAGTGAGAGAGAGATTATCTTGTTCCTTTTACTCTCTGCCCTTTATAAAGTTCGTCCAGCCTGGGCTGCAGTGAGGAAGTATGGGGACCAGAGGGAAAGAGAAGGCTTAGATTCTGGGCATTCCTGCCCCTGCAAGAGAGCTGAGTGCTATTGTAGAAGGGACGGAAGGCCCCCCACATTGATACACATAATCTGAAAACAGAGGCTTGCACCCTCATTATGGGGAGAATCCAGGGATGCGGCAAGGTCCAGTGAATGTCCCAGGCCTGAGTGATTCAAGGAAGGGGCACAGCTGGAGCACAGAGAGGTGGTAGTCTTTCTGAAGCACAGAAAGGCGCTGTGGTTAGACGTGGAGGAGGATACACAGCAGCCGGCAGGACCTGCCACCAAAGGCAAGCCGGAACAGGCATGTCCCCAGACACCAGGGTGGAGCTGGAGAGAGGACAGCATTGGATTATGCCCATAGAGCTCACCCTGGAGAACTTAGAGACGATTCTGCACCAAGAAGAGGCAGGACTCTGAAGAGACAAGAAATTAAGTTTCTGCCACTATGTGGGATGGAGGTTTGGCATAAAGTTTAAGTTGGTAATTAGGTCTGAAGAAGGGTATGTTTCTTGCATCCTGAGTTTGCAGTTTGAGACTCAAACTCACTCCATAGGTCTTGTCTTCCTCTTCCCTTCCACTTTTCCATCCTTGCCATGACTTGTTCATTTTCACCTCCTGTATCAGTTTTGGTCAGCTGCGGGTAACAGAAAAACAGAAATGGCTGAAACAAGAAAGAAGTCTGTCTCTTTCTTACCAAGAGAAATCCTGAGATAACAGTCAAAGGCTAGCAATCTTGTCATCAGGAACCTCAGTTCCTTCTATCTTTGTGCTCCATCATCCTCAGCACTGGCTTCATCCTCCACATCAACTCATCATCCAGAATGGCTGCTGGACCTCTGGCTGTCACAACCAAATTCCAGGCTCATGTAAGAAGAAAGCAGGGGAGGACAAAACAGCATGATGAGTGAGACGAGTCAGCATCTTTTAAGGAGCCATCCTGACAGCCCCACGCAAAACTTGCACTCTTTAGCTCATTGACTAGAATGAGGGCCACATCTAAGTACAAGGGAAGTTGGCTAATGTGGTCCTTTGGCTGAGCATTGAATTAAAAAATGGGGTCTGTTACTAAGTAGGAAGCAAAGATGGATATTGGGTGGCACCTAGCCCTTTCTTTCAAGCCACCCCTTTTCTGTCCCTACATTTTCTTTCATCCTCTCCTTTGTATCTCTCTGGGCCTCATCTTTTCCTGTCCTACTCTGAGTTCCAGCCTCAGTTTGTAGCACCTGAAAGAGCCACCAACCTCCCAACCATAGTGTCCATTCGTAGCTCCGCACAAAGGGGCATTATTTCCATTGCATTTGCCAGAGCTGGGACAATACACAGTGCCGTCACGCTTGCCTTGCCCACATGTTTCCAGTTTCATGAGGTTGCAATGGATACGCTTCCTTCCTGACGCCGATTAAAATTTCAACCCATCTCTTGTTGCCTATTGTATGGGGTAGTCTGTGTGTGGACACGTGCCAAGGATGTCATTCCAGAACCTCCAGGAAAATGACCAGATGGCCCAGTGAGCTGGAGCTGACTTTACAGAAAGCCTGCAGTACAGGTGTCCTGGAAAATGCTGGAGAGTCTCCCCTTTGCTAAAGGAAAAGGGAGGAAAGGGGAAGGACAATCTCATACCAAGTCTGGTGGTAATAATTCTCAAATGTGACCTCAGGTGGTTTTCTCTTACACCAAAGCTGTGGTGTAGGTAGGCACTTCTCTTAGCTTGGCTTCCACTGGAAGCCAACCCAAGACCAGGGCGTGGGTGTCAGTATTTGTTTCAGCAGAGATGCCAGAAAGGACGAGTGAGGAAGTGATGTGCTGTCAGTGTTTATCAGCTGGCTCTCCAACAAGAACAACCTGATTTGTAGTGCTTGGTGATCTCCATGGTGTCAATATGCCACCATGACATCATTAAAGCCAGAATTGGAAAGAGTTGTAGAGTTGGCTCTCACAAACCAGTACAAGGTGGCACCAGCAAATCCTAAGTGAGATAAAGGGTAAAGCCAGTGAAGGATGCCTTGAACGAGCAGATCCCTGCTATGGGCTAGGGAAGCAGGTCACATTGGTGCGTTGTGTGAAGCAGTGTGAAGCACCTCTTGGAATCCATCCACAGGGACTCTGGGACACTTTTCAGACGCCCTCCTCCTATTGGTGTGGTTGCTCCTGACTTATTAACCCTCCTTCACCTCCAATTTGGCCTTCAGGCCCTTGAACAATCTCAAGTCTTTAGACAGAGAAGGGAGAGCGCAGGTCGGTGAGGCGGGAAGCTGGCGGGATGGTGGATAAAGCCTTTACTTGCAGCTGCAGGTGAACTCAGATGGCCCGGAGCACAGGAGATAGAGCAGCATTGGCAATAGCATGTGCAACAGAAGGAGCCAGCACGCTTCTGTAAAGGACTAGGTAGTAATAAATATTTTACTTCTGGCTTTGTGTGCCACATATGGGCTCTGTTGCATATTCTTTGTTGTTTGTTTATTTGTTTCACAACCTGTTAAAAATGTGGAAAAACATTCTTGGCCTGTGTGATTGAAAAAAGTCAGGCTGAAAGCCATAGATTGCCAACCTCTACCCTCCAGAACAGCAGCAGGACCCAGAGTTGTAAAAAATGCCGACTCTCAGGTTCCATCCTGGTACTGAATCACAATCTGTGTGTAAGAAAGGTTTGACAACCACTATGCTACTACACTACTATGTTCGTTATCCAGTTAGGGAAACCTAACAGTCAGAGAGATTGAATCACTTAATAAAAGTCACACAGACAGGACTCAAACCCAGGTCTGACTGATCCCGAGGCCATTCTTTTTACAGACCTAGGTATAATTATAAACAAAGTGTAAATTAATAATTTTTAAATTATTGTATTTAAAGTAAGATGGCTAGTTCAGGACAACAGCAAAGAGATGTAGCACTAATGTCATTGAGAGAGCCCTGGATGTGGGGAAATGATTCTTTTCAGCAGTCAATTTGTAAGAAGACAAGCAAGGTCTAGATCCAAGGGGGAACTTCTATGTCTATGATGACCATCTTTCTTAAACAGGATCTCAGGTATCCTAGGAGTATACTGCCTCCCTCAATAGATTGGAACCTCCTTGAGAGCAGGAAAAGAGTATTCTTTCTCCTTTATTACCTCCCAGAGGATCAATATATTGATCTACATTGGAATACAGATGAGATTTACAGACTCCCACTGCTGGATTGACCTCACGGTTACCCTTTGGCAGGATAGAGCGTAGTTTAAGACCCTCAGCCTCTGGGACTAGTTCTTTACAAGGCACCTGCCAATGGTGTCCATTCTTCTACAAGTGAGTCATGGTATGGAGGTGACAGCACATGACAGGCCCTCAGGTTGCCTTCTAGGCAGTCTGATCTGTTCTTTCTATCTAGGGGTTCTATTATATGTGTGTTGGATCTAATGGACTTATCGTTTTTAGCTCTCTTTACAAACTCTTTACTCTTTTTTGCAAAATGATTAAAGAAGTCCTTAAGCATGTTTAGCTGATCTTGGTTTTCTGAAGTATACCAGGGAAGATGCCGCTTCTAGTGTGCATATGTGTGTATGTATTTAACAGCTTTATTGAAGTATCTTTGATGTATAAAATCTATCATGTTTTTTAAATGTGACATCCATCATTTTCATCTCCATTCAGTCTTTATCAGATATTAGATTATATTTTTTCTTATGACTATCTGCCCTCATTTCAAAGATACAATGTCCCCTTGAGTCACGTTGAAAATACTAATGATAAATTACCTGTTTTTTCCTTTTTTTTGTCTTTCATAAGAAGACATTTTCTCCTTGTTTCAGATTGGTCCTCTTTTCACTGCTATAAATAGTAATCTCTGTTTGTTTACTGATTCTTTTTTTTTTTTTTTTTGAGAGAGAGAGAGAGAGAGAGAGAGGGCACAGGTGAGTGAGTGAGGGGCAGAGAGAGAGGGAGAGAGAGAGAATCCCATGAGGGGCAGCGAGGGAAAGAAAGAGAGGGAGAGAGAGAGAAGCAGGGCTTGCCCGAAGAGGGGCTCTTGCTCACCCGTTGTGGGGCTCGAACTCATGAACTGTGAGATCATGACCTGAGCCAAAGTCCTTTGCTTAACCTACTGAGCCACCCAGGTGGCCTACTGATTCTTACAGAGAATAGTCTCTCCTTGTGAATTGTTGGGGGCCAGGATGGGTTCTTTCAGAGACTGTGTTCCACCATGTCTGAATCACTGATACTCAGATGAAGGGAAAAGAGAATGTGAGGTAGTAGTGTTAGCTGGCTGGGCTCTGATGCTAGACTTCCTGGGGTTAAGTCTCAGCGTTGCCACACCCTACCTGTGTGATTTTGAGTAGTTTGCTTAGCTGCTCTAAATCTCAGTTTCTTCATTTGTTAAAAGGGGATATTAATAGTACTGATCTCCTGGGTATGTCTTTAAGATGAAATGAGACACAAGGTAATTAGGAGAGTACCTAGCACACTACAAGCTCTGAGAAAGTAAGTGTTAGCCATGGTGATGGTGGTGGTGGTGGTGGTGATGACATCTCTGATCCTGGTTATACTTTATTCTTTGCAGACTCTTCGACTTTCAAGTTCATTGTTTCTCTGCACTCAGACTAAGTCAGTTCCTGAATCCTCTCTCATATCATCACATTTTGTAGAAGTTCTTCAGGGTTTCAAGCATGTGGATATGGGCTCACTCCCTAGTATAATAATGCAGTAAATTTATTATTTTATTCAGAGCAAAATATACCCTGCTACGAAAGACTTGTTGTTCTTGGGAGATACTTTAGTTCACATTCCATAGGAAATAGATCCTGAGACAATGCTTGACTGGCAATGATTTGTGGGAGGATGCAATCCCCAGTCACGAGAGTGAGGGAGAAAAGAAATGAAGCAGAGAAGGAAGGAAAACAAGTACAGATTTGCATCACTGAGCCAGCCACAGCTGCACAACCAAGCACAGCAGGTTGATCATGTGGGGCGTGTGTATGCAGGGGGTGACGGAGAATCCTGGCGTCAGAATGGCCCTCTGGGAAAACAAGGTCCAAGGAATTTAATGGCTGGCTCCTTCACTTCCCACTCTCTGACTGCTTGGCCTCAGCCCCATGGGGCACTGATTGGTCGTGTTAGCCCCAGCCAGGCGGCTGCTGAGGATGTCAGCTTCCATGCCTCAGAGTGTGCTGCTTGTCCTGAGCCTGGAAGTGGTGGAGGAGCCAGAGCCTCAGTGGGGCAGGCCAGTTCTGGACCCCAGAGCGGGTGTGAGGAAAGCCATGTGTAAGCTCTGCCTTCACTTCAAGGGAGACGGGGCCCCTGCAGGGGTTGGAAGAAGGGAGCCGGTCCTACGGATGTGGACCCTTCACTGACAGAATCGAGAAAAGAGGATTTTATCTTCACTACAGCATATGCCCAGCCATTCAAAATATAATCTGTTTTATTGGCAACCCTTGGGTTGCCTGAAGATTGAGGCTTTGAATTGTGGAGCTGAGCAAATATGGGAAGGCCCATAAACTGGATCCCATACCGTTCAAGTGCCCAAGGATGTTCACACATGTTTATTGAACTGCTGTTTAAAGGACTAAATCCAGGGCTTTTGTCTGTTGAATAGGGAACATGACCTGAGGGCCACGGTGGAATTGCAGAGAAGTGGGGGGGGGAGCCTGGGGGGGAGGAAGGGAATGTGGGGCAGCCATCTTCCTAAGAGAAACCCGGGGAAAGACAAACAGGCTTTTCCAGAAGTTTCATGAAGTTCTGTCTGTTCTCTGCTATAAACGTCTGTTCTTGTTTTCCTTGAGGTCATCAGCAACATCTACGTTATTTCCAGTATGTTTCAAAGTCGATTTATTTGGAGCAGGTGCATTGGTCAGAGTGCTGAGTTCAGACTCAATGTGGGCACAGGGAGAGCTGAGGGCTGCATTGAGACGTCTGCTTGACTGGCTCTCACCAGGTGCTGGCTTTCCCCCTGAAGCTGCTAGATTCTTGATTTTAAACAACAGAAATTAACTCTGACTTCCTTCAGTGGAAAAGGAACCTGGAAGGACACTAGGGACTGGATGTTAGAAAATGGGCAGGAACCGAGGCAGTGCCCACAGATCAGTCAACAGGAAGACCCACATTGGGTTTTAACGTGACACATCTGTCTGGGATGCCACCACTGCCACTGCCAGGAATGAATCGGCCACGCTGGGACTTTGCCTTGCTCCCCACGGAGTGAGAGTCCAGCCTAGTGTTGCAGGTATACATCTTGCTTGCCAGGGAAGGCAGGAACGCATCCTATTCCAACTCTTGCCACATGAGTAGGAGCGGGGATTTCTTCTTGTAATTCCAGATGGAGAGGCAGAGACTGTGTTGAAGAACACAGTCATCAAAGAAGCGGACTCTAGGATCAGGTGGCCAGGATTTGAAGCCAAGGTCCACCATTTGCTTGCTAAGTGTGCTTGGGAAAGTCACTTAAACTCTGTTTCTCCGTTTCCTTGCTTCTGAAATGGGCAGAATTCATCCTTAGCTTCAAGTATCCTTATGAGGTGAAATGGTTAAAGCCCTCATTTCTAGGGGCATGGTTTTAGGGCCAAAAGTTGTTTAGCAGCTTGTAACCGATTGCCACAAACTGGGTAGCTTTAAACAACAGAAATTTATTTAGAAATGTAGGCGAGATGTGTGAAATGAAGGTGTCGGCAGGGCTGTGCTCCCTCTGGCAATTCTGTCCCTTGCCTCTCCCAGTCTCTGGAAGATCCTGGCATTCCTTGGGTTGTGGCCACATCACCCCACTGTCTGCTTTTTTTTTTCTCACACAACCTTCTGCCCCTCTGTGTTCTCTGTTGTCTGTAATGATGACACTTGTTATTCAGTTGGGGGGGGCGCTCACCTAGATTATCAAATACACGATGATCTCCTTTCAAGATTCCAACTTAATTACATCTGCAAATACCCTTTCTTCAAAGACACTGCAAGTTCACACTCACAGTATCTGGTTGGAGTGTTCAACCCACTGCATGGCTCTTTTTGCTTTTTCTCAAAAATTGAAAAAGGAGTTGACTGCTGATAACCAAGGCAGTAGACCCCTCATTTATTTATGTGTTGATAGTCCCAGTGCAGGGTGGCAGTTAGGGGAAGGGTTGCATAATCCAAGTTGGTCACATGAATCTCCACCATCAGTAAAGTTTTGATGAGAGTCCAGAGGGTGTTTTTGGAGCTCATGTCAGAAAGACCTCAGAGGAGTGAACACATAGAAATGACAGATGATTCCCCCAACATACTGTTTCCTGCCTCAAGACCCAAGCTGTCACCTAGCTAAGGAGCTGGGTGATTGAGAGCTTTTCAGCCTTTGGTAAGATGACTTAATGGCTTAAGGCTGGAACTTCAAAGATAAGCTCCATGGTAAGATCTCAGTGACCATGAGCTCTCCCATGCTGCAATGAACTTCACATTCATGCAAAGCCAGTCCTGTGTTCTGGAAGAATAGGATTCCCCTGGAAGAACCTAAGAAGGGGAAACCAAATGTCCAAAGACCCCAGTTTTTTGTTCTGTTTGTACCCTCTTGGACAGTGGCAGAAAAGAGAAAATCTGAGATCTTTCATTGAAGAGTCAGGGATAGTGAGATGTGGCTGCCTTAACTTTGTGCCATCAACGGGTGCCTGGATGGCTCAGTCGATTGAGTGTCTGACTTCAGCTGAGGTCATGATTTCACGGTTTGTGAGTTTGAGCCCCGTGTTGGGCTCTGTGCGGACAGCTCAGAGCCTGGAGCCTGCTTCAGATTCTGTGTCTCCATCTCTCTCTCTGACCCTACCCAGCTTGCACTCTGTCTCTCCCTCTCTCAAAAATAAGTAAACATTAAAAAAAATAAAAAAAAACCACTTTGTGCCATCAAGGCCCATCCTACCTCTTGAAGGAATCCAGAATATACCATTGTGATATAGAACGTATTCCAAGCATTTGAGTACCTGAAATTTCTTACTGTCTAAAAGCAGAGCCTCCCAAAAGAACTCAAAAAAACTCACTTATAATAAATCCTCTCCCCAGGAGTTACCAGAGAAGATTGAGTCATCACCAGAGGTTAGAAGTCTCCATACCACACCAAACACATGTTGTCATAAAACTATCTTGTCTCCCATCTGTTCTCCTAAGAGCCTACTTACCATCTCAAAAAGTCATTTATTTTTTGGTAGGTGCCTTCCTGTGCTTCCTCTTCCCCTATTAAGGTGGTATATAAACCTCAAATTCTAAGCACACCTTTGAGTCACATTTTTCTAAAAACTTCCATTTATACATGATTAATTCTGTCTTTTCTCTTGCCAATCTGTTTTTTGTCAGTTTAATTTGCAAGCCCCCAGTGAGTAACCTAAGAGGGTAGAGTAAAAGTTTTTCCTGCCTGTCATTTTCATACACAGTGCACCCCAGTTCTATCTTCAAGAGATACTCTTGGTTCTCTTGATTTTTTCTTTGTGTGTGTGTGTGTGTGTGTGTGTGTGTGTGTGTGTGTTTTCTTCTTCTGAAATAAGGAATCAGATCTCCCACTGGGGCTTTTATACACACATGCCCATACCCCAGCCCTAAACAGACTCTGAGACAAGGATTTAAGTGCAAGTTGTTTATTTGGGAGCTGATCCCACCAGGGAAGGGGAGAGTGAGACAGGGAAGAGAAGGAGGCCAATTATGTGTATTGCTGAGCATCCTATCCAGTGTGGCCAACTGGGTCTCAATCCTGCTGGGACTTTTAGAAAACTGGGGAGGACATGCCTCAGAGTTAAGGCACCCAGGAGGTGAGGAACCTGGGTATTTATCGTCTGACTCTCATTCGTCATTGACTGAGGGCTGCTCTTGGGTGGATCCACTTGCCAGCACTTAAAGCCCAACACATGTGCTGGGAGAGAAAGTCTTTAGTCAGATCACAGGTGTTTGCAGAAGATACCACAGGCATGTATGGACCATAAGAGCCAGCAAGATGTGAGTGGGGCACCATGCTCCTGACTGGGGGCTTCGCAGTTAGGAAGTCCTGGATCCAAATCCAGTTTCAGCTAACTGAGATTCTGGCTAGTTTCTTATCAATCTGAATTTCATTTTCCTCCTTTGTAAATTGAGGATAATAATATCTACCTCATAAGGGTTTGATCAAAAATGAAACACTTACATGAAATGTTTGGTATATGCCTGGTATGAGGGAAGCACCTGTCACCAGGAACTACTTTGTACCATCATCAGGTTAACACAGCACTAACACTGTAGATATCGTTTGAATGGACTGAAATTGCAGAGGGCTCTGGCATAAGACATTACATTGTGCACACCTGTTGGTACATCATTTAAATGAGTCCTGGAATAACTACATTCTTGGGTATTAGATTGTGGGTGAGTACCAGCATGGTGTTCTGCAGTTCAGTTCAATTCAGACATTATCTACCTAGAGTTAGCCTCAAACCCCATAGGTTAAGAGGTCAGTCCCACGAGACAGTCGCCCACTTCAGAAGCCGATCGCAAGTAGCGGGTACCTAGGGTACCCAAATTTCTGTAAAACTGGGCTACAAATCAGGGGTTCCATGATCCCCTCCAGTGTTTCAATAATTTGCTCTAATGGCTCACAGAACTCAAGGAAACACTTACCTACACCTCCAGTTTGTTATAAATAAATAAAGGATATGGTAAGTATCTAGATGAACAGCCACATGAAAAGTTACATAGGGTGAGGTCTGGAAGGGTCCTCAGTGCAGGAAACTTCGTCCCCAGGGAGTAAGGCTATGCCCCTTCCGTTGGCATGTGGATGTGTTCACCAATCTGGAAGCTCTCCAAACTCCATACTTTAGGAATTTTTGGAGGCTTCATCCTGTAAGTATGACCAATTATTAACTCAATCTCTAGCCCCTCTCCACTCCCCAGAGGATGGGGGATGAAGCTGGAAGTTCTAAGCTTCTAATCATGGCATGGACTTTCTGGTGACCATTCCCCAATCTAGGAGCCTGCCAAGAGTTGCCTCATTAGAATAAAAGACACTCCTATCATCTGTGGAATTCCAAAGGATTTATGAGCTCTGTGGCAAGAACTGGGGCTAAAGACCAAATACGTGGAACAAAACATGCTCCTAGCACCTTTATCACTTAGGAAGTTACAAAGGTTTGAGGACCTCTGGCCCAGAGCTAAGGATGAAGACCAGAATATATTCATGAATCACAGTATCACAGGGAGTGCAGTACACAGCCCCTTCCCTTTCTGGGTCCTGGTCCATGACAAGTTAGGACAAAGCAAGGAGGTATTCACCTATTCAGAGGGTTTAAAAGGCCAAGGAAAATGAAAGAGGAACCACAGAGGAGACCATCTGTGTGGCCTTCTGAGACTGCCCATCAGTGTGGACTGATGGTTACCATGGAGGCACAGCCTGCATCATCCTGTGCTGCTCTGAGTGTATTTGCACTGCTAGAAGTCAGACTGTTGAGAAGAAGGACTGTGCCTTCCCACCCTTCTCAATATTAAGAGCCCAAGAGAAGGGCTACAGGTGAAAGCCTTCCTAAACAGAGCTAGCCTCAAGCATGATAGAAGTTTTAATCCTAACTTAATCCTGCATCACATAAGGTTTCTGCTGGGCATGAAGGTCTTTAAACATATTATTTTTGGATTCTCAGTCTCCTTCGAGACTCATGATGCTAGCTGTCTTAGCCCAGATTTTTTAAACAGACCCTGAGGCAGATGATTATATGCTAATCTTTTATGGGGAAGTGCAATCCCAGGGATGCTAGAGTGAGGGAAAAGGAGAATGAGGCGAAGAACAAATACCAGCAGATTGGAGAAGGTGCACACCTAGTCAGCAAGAGGAGAAACCAACTTCTCTGTCTCTAGTCACCATCTTCAGAGAGACCACCTCAGGTCAGTGTGCTTATGGAGAAGACAGGGAAGAGTTTACCCTTCAGTTCCATCTCCCAGTGGTCAAGGGTTGCTCTACAGGGTGTTAACCCCCTGCCCACTTCTGGAGGTTGCACACATAGGGGTGCAGGGGCATCTATATCTCAGCAGCAATAGGGATGCCCCTGGGCAGGAGAGAAGAGGGCCATGTAGACATGAGGCAAGAGCTTGTTTACATCATGCTCTGGTTGGTAAAGACTCTTCTTGACCAGGCTCTTCTCCTCTGAACATTTTGTTGCCTAGGCTTTGCCCTTGGGCATGTCCTCAAATGCCCAATTTTACCATGAATCCTGTTAAGTCAGTTTTGCCAGAATCCATCATCCTCTTCCTCCTCTGACTGATATTTGATCACTATGGCCTGCCTTCAGCAAGAATCTTGTTAGGTCAGTTTAGCAAAGAATTACCTTGCCCATTTCATAATTTTCCATCCATCGATGCCCCCTTCAACCTGCTCCTTGGCTTTAAATCCCCACTTTTTCTTGATGTATTTGGACTGTAGCCCAATCTCTCCCCTACTGCAAAGCCCCATTGTAGTAGTGCCCTTGGATAAGGTCTTTCTTCCCACCTTTCACAAGTGATAGAGTAAGCTTTTTTTGAATGGTAGTTGGACCACACAGAAATGGTTGCCCTGGTGAGTTCCAAGTCCATGCAAGGTACCTGATGCACTAGCTTAGACTCTACCACTGTAGGAAAGAATGGACTCTGGGTAAAAATTAAAAACTATTATTTGTTGAGAATTTTTCAGAAAGGATATCTGAACACCAAGAGTTCTAATTAACTAAGTCTAGATCACTCAGCTAGTAACTACGAGAGCCTCAATCTGAACCCAGGGAGACTAGTTCCATACCCTGCTGTCTTACCTGTTGCATTTAACAGACACAAAAACACTTTACAGCACACAAAAATATACACTGGCTCCATCCCTTATCAACCATGTGATGTAGGGCATCTCTGTGGCCTTAGTTTGTTCATCTGTCCCATGCAAGTGGCCATGCACTGGGATTTTATGGAAATGAATATTTTGGAAGACGTCACTGAAAGTGTTCCTCTCCATGCCTGGCTTCAAATAAACACACACTCAATTTTCTGTGTTATTATTCTCAAATAACTTGGAAGTGTTTGCACTTGAAATGGTACTTGCTGAACAATATACTTTCTTTTTGGCACAAAAAATCGCAACTAGCTTCTTTCAGGTTTTAATTTTGGTCATCTGTACCTCCCCAACGTGTTCAGTGCATGCATATACAGTGTGTTGAAATGATTAGTGATTGAGCATGCAGTGACCCCATCTACTTTCTGTGAAATCCAAATTGAGTGAGCTGACACACCACAGGGACAGAGGAGAGCTGTTTGGATAATTGCTGATCATTCATGAGGATAAAATAAACCTTTGCAGGAGACCTCATCCTTATACTAGATTATTGTAATGCTTAAGCAAAATCTCTCCCTTTAAAAATGTCTTGTAAATTTAGTTTGAACGCTTGTATTAGATTTAATATCATCTTATTTTTCTGTTTTATGAATCATGGCAGTTTTTCTCTGGAGCTTGAAAGAAACACTATCCATTAAGAGAAGGGAAAGCCGTTAAGTGACTCATCCTGTCACACCACAGGGAGGTGTTCACCCCAGGTTTGTTTTATGTGCTCATTTGGGTGTGGGACACAAAGATACTAATCCCATAGCTGACCCTCAGCCCTCAGCCTGGCTCCTTTGGAAACCCTCCTGAGGCTCTTTCCACAGTGTTCCTCATCAGCATACACATCACTCTCCTCTGGCTTCGGTAGGTGATTTTGCATAGCCACACATCAATAGTTCATTGATCGACTGAGTAGAAAAAGGAAGAGTTCCCCAAAATTAAATTGTTCAACTAAATGGAGCTTATCCTTGCAAACAACACATTTAAAATTTTTAATCATATTTGAAAGAAACGTTTCTAGGAGGTATGTGTCCTAGTCAGAAATAATTTGGTAGTAAGTGATAAAAACCTACTGACACTAGCTTAAACAGAATGGGGGATTCATGGAACAGATACAGGGGCATCTCATGGAATCCAGGGCAAAAAATGACCAAGGTTTCCTAAGGGGCAGGTAAATTAACACTCCATCACTTGTCCAGCTTATACACTTGGGGACCATGTAACTACTGATCTATGATTCTCTTTCTCTTTTTTCTTTTTTGAGAGACAGAGATTGAACATGGGTGCTCACACTCACATGCAAGTGGGGGAGGGACAGATGGAGGAGGAGAGAGAAAATCTTAAGCAGGCTCTGTTCTCAGCCTGGAGCCTGACATGGGGCTCAGTCTCACGACCATGAGATCATGACCTGAGCCAAAATCAGGCATCCCTGACCTCTGATTCTCAACTAACAAACTGTAGTGGACATGACTCAGGGTCCTGAACACTCATCGAGGAGGTAGAGAGCTGGGTTTGGGTACTAGCTCTGGCTCTAACCAACACTATCATATTAACCATTTGTTTGTAGTTTAGTTAGTTAGTAGTAGAAGAGCGTCATCTCCCTCTACCCCAAAGAAGTATTAGAAAATAGATTAGAACATTATTGATTGTCACAGTTACTTGGAGAAGGGGTACTGCTGATATTTAGTAAACAGAAGTCAGGGGTGCTTGATGACCTCCAATGTGCACAGCAGCCCCACAAGTGAAGAACTGGTCTCACTCACACCACTCCCTCCCCCAAGCCCCCAGATGCCAGGGGTGTCCTGAGAAACAGGGAACTCCTTTGAATCTTGATTTCACTTTCTCATAATGAATGTGTTTAGCTCTAGGGTCCATTGTAGTTTTTAAATTCTGTGACCTAACCATGACTGTGTGGTGTCTTCGCATAGAAAGGCCCTCTGGTAATGATTGTGCTGTTAGACAAACATTATGATCATCCCCATCTGAGCACATAGAAGGGTGGGAGCATGTGACTACTGCTGGCCAGTGAGCTGTGAGCCAGAAATTATGTCACTTCCAAGGTGAACAATTAATTGTCAGTGAGTTATCCATGAAGATGCTCTTTTCTTTGCCACGGCAATAAACGTGTAACATGGTGGCTGTTGCATGAGCCATGGGTACCAAAGTGAAGATAGTCATGATTCAGAGTAAAACCTCCTGCCTATTGATGATGGACATGAGTATGAGTGAAAAATAAACCTTCTTTACTTCAAGTCATTGAGATTTGAGGAACTGTTTGTTACTGCAGCAAACTCAGCCAATCCTCACTGAGGCTCTCAGAATTGCTGTGCACCAGGAATTCTTAAGTAGTTTACAAATATTAACTCATTTAATTTTTACAATACCTTTGAAGGAGCTGCTATCATTATCCTCATTTTACAGATGAGAAAAGTGAGTTGCAGAAAAGGTTGAGTAGTTTATGCAAGTGGCAGTAAGCGATAGTGCTGGGATTCAAACCCAGGTAGTCTGGCTCCAGAATCCATTCTGTACTGCCTCTCATATCTTATATAACAGTTGCCCCTACACTAACTGACCTTAAACCAAAGTGCTTCTGTTATCTAATTTCTGATTTTAATATTTTAAAAATTACATTCTTTATTCCTCTTAGCTGTCACTTTTTTACCATTCCTACCTCTAACAATAACCTCTCTGTTTTTCTCTTCTAATATGCTATTTCTAATCCATTATGTACCAGGAAACCAGACAATTAAGCTTGTTATGTATGTTATAATTGTGACTAATTGAGTCTGGCCACCTTGATAGCGTCATTCTTTTCTGCACCCACTTGCCTCAGTCACTCTCTGGTAATTGTGTGATTGGTGGCTCTTGTATCTGTCCCCCCTCTAGACAGTGTGCTCTTTCGAGGGAGGGTAATGAGCTTAATTCACCTTCGTGTCTTTCTGTCCCCTTCCCCCAACACCTAGCACAATGCTTTGCATATGTTAGGTGACTAATAAATATCTGCTAAGACTATTAAGTAATTAGGTTCTGAGTAATGGCCTAAGAGCTTGCCTATAAGTTAATTAGATGGGCTCTGCTACTAGCCTTTGGGACATCCGTTCTAGCTGTCTGGAGGCCTCTGGGACTTTTTTATTTGTGTCTTGGATACTTAAGATTATGGGACAAAGAGATCAATGAATTCCTTCGTTTAGTTCCCCAGTAGATATTTATTGAGTTTATTTCTATTATAATATTAAAACTACTAGCAGCTTGTACTTTCTTGAATATTTACCATGTGCCAGGTAAATGTTTGAAACGCTTTATAAATATCAATTCATTCACTCACGACAACCCAGTAAAGTAGGCAGTATTATCATCATCCCATCTGCTAGCTGGGGAAACTGAGACACAGAGAGAAATTTTCTCCACATCCCACTAGCTATGAGGACTTAGACCGGCGAGGGACTTAGGATACAGATGGACAAAACAGAGAATGTGTCTGTCCCCATACACTTGGCAACCTAGTGGGAAAGCAGCAGTCCACAAGGGAAGATCACAAGCAAGCTGAAACCCGTGTTCACTCCTGGTGATGAGGGACCCCTCCAGTAGCCAGGGTCTTTCAAGACAGATCTGCACACGCATGTCTGGCTCAGTTCCTGCTTTACACCAGCAAGATGAGCCAGCAGACCAGCAACAAAGTGTATGTGTATAAAATTACCACTGCCCACCTTCTGCCCACAAGTCTCTGAGAATCACTATGTGGAAATACACAAAAAAGGGAATTCATTAGTTTACCCTAGTCAAGTTGACACATTGCAAAGCCGTTGCACCATCTCAATCTCTCCTGTGGCTGTTCGAGGGGCTCCTGACAGGAGTCCTCAGGCCCTCACTGCAAGGACCTCTCATTAGGGATGCTTGAGTGTCCTTGTGTTATGGCAGCTGGCTGCCCCCAGAGTGAATGATCCAGAGAGGGAACAAGGAGGAAGCTGCAGCATCTTCTATGGCCTGGTCTTGGAAGTCACGTATCACTTCGCACATTTTCTGTTCATAAGAGAGTCACTGAGACCAGGACACACCTTTTGCAGAGAGCAGTGTCTAAGAATTTGTGGCCTGTTTTAAAAGCAGCAGCTCAGCCAGCACAGAGCGTTTGGGACAGATGTGACAGCCAGAATCCCTGAGGAGCTTGGTGTGAGCAGGACCCTTCCTGAAGGTCATTGTGGCCAAAGCTTCAAGGGCAAGCCGCAGGGAATAACGCCCTGACTTGGGGCCAGGGCTTCTTGATCGTGATGCAGAGTTTGTGTTTTATACTAAGTGCCATGACTAGAAGTCATGGTGAGGTCTTGAGAAAAGTGTCCGATTTACATTTTTAAAGTGCCACTGGGTCCACGCTGTGAGGAGTGGATGGTGGGGTCAGAGGGGAAGTGGGAGCCCACAGGAGCATTGAAACACCTGATCTGTTCTTGTCCCAGCTCAGCCATAGATGTGATTAGTTCACTTAATAATCTTTCTGAACCTCACTTTCCTCATCTGTAAAACTAGGTGACTCTTCCCTGCACCCCTCCCAGTATGATCCCAGGACACACGGAGAGAAGGCACATGGAGACATTTCATAACTGCAAAGCACTCCATAGTTGGAGAGCTTTTGAATGACCTGCTCTGGGTTAACACCACTTCCAGACAGAGTTCAGGGATTTTAACTCCAAAAGAGCACAGTGGTCACGAGAAGACTATTTTTGTTTCACTAAGTCTGTTTGTACAATTGCTACTCAGTGTTTTAACAGAGTTAGTACCCACTGTGATGGTTAAGTGTCATGATGTAAGTGTGATGATGTAAGTGTCATTTGACTGGGTCGTCAAATGGGTCTGGTTAAACATTATCTCTTGTGTGTCTGTGGAGGTGTTTCTGGGTGAGATTAGCATCTGGATTGGTAAACTGAGTAAAGCAGATGGTCTCCCCAGTATGGGTGGCCCTCATCCAGTCTGTGGAGGGTCTGAACAGAAGTAAGGAGGAGAATTTTCTCTTTGCCCGACTGTTGAGCTGTGACATCAATCATTTCCTGTCCTCAGACTGGAACAGTACCACTGATTTTCCTATGTCTCTAGCTTGCAGATGGCAGATCGTGGGACCTCTTAGCCTATATAGTCACATGAGCCAATTCTGTTTCCCTGGAGAATCTCACCTCACATACCCAACAAAGTATTTAAATACCCAAAGGCCATCACATTTTGTGCAGTGCCTGAAGATCATGGTGTCATCCCTGCCACCATCCGTGATGACTCACACCACCCCACCCACATGGCATCACCTGTCTTTGTTCAGTGCCCTAGAAGCAGGACCTAAAAGGGGAAGCTTGGTGCAAGTGATATGATAAGGGGGTACTGTCAAAAGATACCTGTGGGGAAGAGAGGAAAGATGATACGAGCAGGCAGACATGGATTCAGAAGCCTGACCTGTGCTTGATCCCATGGGCAGTTCTGGAGCATGAACTGCACCTCCCTCATTCCACCCAGAGGCACACAGTCCTGGCTGGGTTACAACAGCCTTGCCACTTGTGTGACAAGTCACCCCAAGACACAGTGGCTTAAATCAGCCGTAACCGTCTGCACACGTGTTTATAGCAGCATTATTCACCACAGCCAGAAGGTGAAAGCCACCCAAGTTTCCATCAGTGGGTGAATGGATCAACAAAATTTGGTCTGTATGTCCATCGGAATAGTTTTCAGCCTTAAAGAGGAAGTTCATCACAACATGGATGAATTTTGAAGCACTATGCTAAAGAAAATAAGCCAGACACACACACGAAAACAAATACTGCATGATTCCACTTAGATGAACTGAGGGAGGGGGAACAGAGGGTTGTTTCATGGGTACATAGGTCTCAGTTTTGCAAGATGAAAATGTCCCCAAGATTTGGTGCAGAACAAAGTGGATATACTTTACTGAGCTGTATACTTAAAAATGGTTAAAATGGTAAAATTTGTTTTATGTGTTCTTTATCATGACTAAAAGTAAAGTAAATTTTAGGGGTGCCGGGGTGGCTCAGTCAGTTAAGCGTCAGACTTCAGCTCAGGTCATGATCTCGCAGTCTGTGAGTTCGAGCCCCGCGTCGGGCTCTTTGCTGACAGCTCAGAACCTGAAGCCTGCTTCTGATTCTGTGTCTCCCACTCTCTCTGTTCCTCGCTTGCTCATGCTCTAACTATATCACTCTCAAAAATGAGTAAATGTTAAAAAAATAAAAATAAAGTAAATTGTAAAACAGTGAGCATTTATTAGCTTTAGTGTGTCTCTAGCTCACACATAAGGGAGTGGCTTGACTGGGTTGGGCCATTCTGACTCAAAGTCTGTCACAAGGTTGCAGGAGACGGCAGGCTGATGGGGCTTAGGTCCTCTCGAAACTTCTTCCCTTGCATGTCTAGTGCTTGACTGGAGAACACTTGAAGGGCCGAGGCTCCTTCATGGCTGGTCTCTCCACACAGACGCTCTGAAGCATGGTGGCTTCAGGGCTGCTGGACCTCTTACATGGTACCTCAAGACAACAATGGCACACATTCTGACAGAGAGAGACAGAGACAGAAACAGAGGGTCAGACCCAAGCTGTATCATCTCTTGTAATCCGACTTTGGAGGGTGTATCTCCTAGGCCTGCCATAACAAAGTACCACAAACTAGGTCACAGAGAATGACAGAAATTGGTTCTGTCACAGTTCTAGAAGCTAGAAGTCCAGAATCAAGGTGTTGGGCCATGCTCCTTCTGAAGGCTCTAGGGAAGAATCCTTTCTAGCCTCTTCCTAGCTTCTGGTATTGCTCACAGTCTCTGGTCTTCCTTTATTTTAGACACATTGCACCAATCTCTGCCTTTATCATTCATCGCCCTCTCCCTGTGTGTGTGTGTGTCTGTGTGTCTGAGTCTCTATGTCTCTCCTTATAAGGACACCAGTCATTGGATTTAAGGTTCACCTTAATCAAATATGACCTCATCTTAACTTGAATACATCTGCTAAGACCCTGTTTCTAAATAAGGTCATACTGGGGATTACTGGGGTTGGAACTTAAACTTGTATTTGGGGGGATACAATTGAACCCAGAGCAGAAGGCATACAGTATCACTTTTATCTCATCCTGTTTCATAGAAATAAGTCATTAAGGTTGGTTCATCTTCAAGGGGAGAGGAATTTGGTATCTGCTTTTGGATAGGAGGAATGGCAAAGAACTTAGGGAAGGCATCTCTGAATCTGCTTCTCCTGCCAGCCGTGGGTCAGGCTTCAGAGCAGGTGCAGGTGTGAGCTGTTACAGTCGGCTCCGCACCAGCTTCCTGGTAGGCATTCTGGTCTGGAAATGGGGACCTGGGAGCCACCCCAGCAATTCCTGCTACAGAAGCATGACCACCGGCCCTTTGTAGACTGGCTCTCCCCTTAAATGCTATGCTACAGCAAACTCTTCTTCGATTATAAAAATGGGGCAGCCTTGGAAATGAAGGAACACTTAAAATTCTATCCAGACACTCAAATAATACTTCTCCTAGTTAAGTATTTATAATGGGTCAGATACTGTCTTAAAGACTTATTAGGTAGTAACAGATTTAATCTTCACAACCATGGGAGGTCATTACCACTAGTATTCCCATTTTACAGATGAGGAAACTGAAGTCCAGAGAGACTAAAGGACTTGTTGAAGTTCACATGGCTGATAAGCGGTGGAACTAAAATTGGAAGCTCAGCATCTGGATCTGTAACCTATGCTTTTAGCTGCACTACCGTACTGTGGTTCTAGAATAGAATCCAGTAAGAACAAAACAAAGCAAAACAAACGATCTTCTACTGCATAATCATTTAGATTTATAATTGAATTTAAACATAATTACAAGAAATCAGGGACCAAACAGGTCTGCAGCCACCTTTCTGAGAAATTCCACGCACTCGGGCATGACCCCTGCATAAACACTTCTTCCAGAAGAAAGAACCCAGATCTGCCAAACCCAAGGCTGCGTAAGGTGGGGTTGAGGTATCTTAGAAGAGCACATCTGATTGAGGCTCCAGATTCTAGCATTAGCAAACCCCTCAGCTGTAACTAATCTGCAACAGAGAAGAGATATGAGAGGGTATTTTGCAAGCAGACCCGTCTCCTGGTAGTCCAATGAGGTAAATCAACTGATTTCCCCAATGAGATATGTTTTTCTGTTGGGCTTGTGCTTTCAATTATCCAGATGAAGAAAAATTCCATTGTTTTGGCTCTTTACCAGATCTTGATTTTCTTGCTTATTCCCAGCTCCTGGACACTTCCTCTTCCTAGCTACTTGGAACCAGAGATTCTGATCTTTTGGCTTAGTGGACTGTGTTAGTGTGTGTGTATGTACGCCTGTGTGTCTTTGGAGTGGAGAAGGCAGGGGACCCTGAGCAGTCATGGACTGCCTGATAAAATGCCCTTGATCTGATAGGTTTGCTTCAAACCATCAAACTGCATCACTCAACAATCCAGCAGCCTCTCACCGATGGATTTGCAGAAGTGCTCAAGGATAATTGGCATTTTAATGGGAAAATGCCATGTTCCCAAGTGTCAGAATAGCAGTAAGACACCCCAAGGGCCATTAACACAGTTCTTGGGTAATTAAAGTTGCTCACCCATCAGTCTCGGTCTTAGAACCTACCGTATGCTTGCGGCACAGCTTCTGGGGATGCCCCATTCTCACAGACCACTACACTGGAACTCTAATGATCAAATGGCTCTTCACATTCAAGCCTACCCATGCAAAAGGCACTGAGAAGCAGTTGTAGCCCTGTCTGTTGCGGCCTTTCTTTCATCTTATCTTCGGCCAGGGTTGAGCTCAGGTGAGAGCTCTGAGAACTGCAGGTGATGGAAGGAATACTCCTCTCTCAATCTTCTTGTATTAACTTACTAAAGCCACATTTCAAAAGGGAATTTTGATTTCATGCTGCCACCATTTGCTGAGAGTTTTCAGGTACCGGGTATAATGTGCATGGTATCCCTTGGCTTGGTGAGTAGGTTGGGGTGACAGTCTAACCTCCATTCAACCCCTTGGCTGGGCACCCTGGTGTCCACACAGTTGCATGTGCTGACCCTTGACAGTGTCGAATGGGCATTTCTTATGTACCCAAGCATCACCTCATTCCTCCTGTATAACTCTCGTTACCTGTATGGATGAGGAAGTGGAGGTTGAGACAGGGAAAATGGCTGGTCCAAGGCCACATAGGAATGGAAAATCAAGCTCAAGCTGACTGCAGAACTCAAGGTTTTCACTCTTAGACTGTCTTTCCCTCATTCACTTTTCAGAATTTACAGATGACTCATGTCTGTTCTTATTATAGAAGTGTATCCTCCTAGGAAACAATTTTTAATTCTCATTTTGCTCAAAGGTCCTTCCCTCTGCTATATTAGGAGCACAGAATAGGGTTCAAGCACGAGGACAGATTGGGGGCTTTGAGGAGAAGCTCATGTCTTAGTCCATTCAGGCTACAAAAACAGTAATACTGCAGACTGGGTGGTGTAAAGAACAAACATTCAGTTCTCACAGTTTCAGAGGCTGGGGGGTCCAAGATCAAGGTGCTGGCAGATTTGCTGTCTGGTGAGGGCCTGTGCCCCGATTGATGGCCATATTCTCACCGGGTACTCACATTGTGGAAGGGGGAAGGAAGCTCTCTGGAGTTTGTTTTACAAGGGTGCTAATCTCATTCATGAGGGTTCCACCTTCATGACCTAGCCATCTCCTAGTGGCGCCCTTTCCCAATACCATCACGTCGGGGGTTAGCGCTTCAACATATGAATTTGGCAGGGGGGACACAGACGTTCAGTCCATAACAGCTAGTGTGGTGGGGTGATGCTTTCTTTCCCCAGGAGGGACCGTCTTCAGTAGGAGAGATGCAACAGTCAGAGTTCTGGCAAGAAACAGACGACTCGCTGAAATGGAGTTGTTTGTGGGCTGTGTAATAAAGGGACTCTACACAGCTGACGGTAGGGTTTAAGTGGATCAGGAAGGCATGGGAGAAAATTCCAAATCTGGCAAAAGTCAGAGCTGTTACTGCCTGTGGATGTGAAAGGAAATGGGACCACTGTTTCAGATCCCCAGAGATCTGGCCTTCAGGAGCCTTGGCCTTCACTAGAGGGACAGAGCCAAGCCTCTGTGAATGGACAAAGAGGAGGACAAGAGAAACATCCCCAACCTCACTCAATTCCCATCTTGCACTCTCCTGCCAGTGTCTGCCATCAGCCGAACCCAATCCAAACCCAAGGGGCACGGGATCCCCGTTCACAGGGCTCACTTCATGGGGGTAGCCTCCCCAGACACACAGCAGGTGGGCCAGGATGAAGCTGGATTTGGAGTAGGAAATGAAGGGACCCAACAGAACACAGTGACAAAATAGAGGCTTGTAAGAGGACTGAATGGGACTAACTCATTTCCTCAGAACTTACTGCTAGGGAAAATACTTATTTTCTTACTGGTGTTTTTATTGGTTGGTTGGCTTTTTGTTTGTCGCTATTGTTTTAAATAAGGAAAATCTTGGCTTCCTTTTCTCTCTTCATGTATTCATTACAAGAGGAAGAACTAATTGAATGGAAAGCTTAGGACAGACCAGGCATGGTAGCCAGCCCCTTCCCTGTCTGTCCCCCTTGGCGACCTGCCTGCCTACAGAAAGTATGTATTCTGGTCTGCCATCAGCCAGGTGGTTATCTTAGCAATAAATCTCTGCCCCTAGGGAGAAAGGCCTATGATTTTCCAGCATTGCCTGAGAATGGCTAGGTAGATAGATCAAATTCTAGGATGCAGTATTAGCGAGGCTTTCGGCCAGATCTAAATACACCTCTGGTCTAGCTTTATCAGAAATAAAACTGGTATTTTAATCTATGTGCCTTCCACGTTTGTCATTAGTCAGTTTCCAAACTGCTGTGGAGAAGACAAGGCTATATTTATTTAACCTCAAATTAGCAACTGGGGCTCAAAGTTGAGGACAAAGAAGTATCAAAGAGGTACCAAACAGACACGTCTCTGGGGCTTATTAAGAAGCACATGACTTGGTCTGCCACCATGCAGCACTGCTGTTGTGCTGCCTCCTCCCCCTGCATCAACCTGAGGTATTTGGAGGTGTCCCTTACTGGTGGGCACCTAGAAGGTAGCATTGGTGTATCTCCTGTCCCTCATCATGGAGGACAGAAGGGTGGTACTTCATCCCCGAAGCCAAGTGAAGGGAGTTACAAATGGATCATCACAGGACTGGATAGGTGGTAAAGAAGCAGAGAGAGATGGGAAGAGAGGAAAATCCACAGTGCAGAAGTGGGTCATGTATACACCACAGATTATGGATCCATCTGGGCCATCTTGCTACTAACCCACTGGAATTACTCCAGCACCATGGACAGGAGCCAGAAGGAGGGGGCTTGCTGTGTAACAAGCCATCCCAAAACTTAGACGGCTTAACACAACAACCATTTTATTCTGTGTCATGATTTTGCAGGGCAGGAATTCAGGCAGGGCTCTGCTGAGAATTCATCTGCTCCACATGGCACTGACTGTGGTCCCTTGGCAGTATGCAGCACGTGAATGGGCCGGTCTGCTGACTTGGGACAGCTGGAAGGCTGGGCTCACACTATTGATCTGAGCACCTGCATGGTGCCTTGCCAGCAAGGCATTCTCAAAATAGACTTCTCACGTGGTGACTCAGGGCTCCCGGAGAGTGTTCCAAGAAATCCTGGTGGCAGCTGCCAGGTTTCTTATGACTGAGCCTGAGAAGTCCCAGAATGTCCCCTCTGTTGTGTTCAGTCAGGTTTAAGGGGAGAGGAAAGAGATCCCTCCTCTCCACAGAAGCAGTCGCGGAGACTCTGCAGCCATCTTTACCCTGGAGGCGTTTGGCAGATGTCTAGCCAGAAGGTATGCCTCTGGTCAGGGAAATGTGGGTAGGGAAGCCGCTCTCCCAGGGCCTCCCGTATAACTTAGTTATCTGCCCCAGGAGAAAGCCTGTATTGGCTGCCAGCCCAGCACAAGGCCTTGCCAGAAAAGCCGGGAGAGCCTTAAAGAGAAACAGCAGCATTGGTTTAAAGACGTTGGTCCCTTCTTCCCCAGGCTGCCTCTCAACCCCTGATGTCCCAGAGGAGGGGGCTAAGAGATGGGGGGGAATGAGACAAAAGAGAGACCATGTCCTCGGCCCTTGTAGGATGCCCAGTGTCAAAGTCACATGTGTGTGGGGCTGGGAAGTGACAGCCTGGATATGAGATGGGAACTTGAAGCGAGGCTGGACTGGACTTTTAAAGCCTGAAAATGACTAGAAATGTATGGGATGTGTTGAACTTTCATTAAGGGGGATTAGTCATAGCATAGTTAAAGGTGGCAAGTGAACAAAAGAACACAGTTGTTTGTCTCCTTGCTGAATCCAGACTGTTCAGTGACCTGGTAACATTTGCTTAATAACACGTGAGCTCAAAGCAGGTAGTGAGGGATGGGTTTGTAGGGCTGGGAAGTGCTCCTTTCTGCACAAAGTGCAGGACTGACAGCTTTCCCAAACGAGCCACCATGGGGGCCCACTGCTTCTGCTGAGATGGGACAGGGACACAGCAGAGATATGCTTAGACACAGAACAAGGACAGTGGAACTCGGAAGGGGGAGATGCTGAGAGGGACGAGACAGTGCAGCCAGAGGACAGACTTCCCCCAATGCCTGAGTGCTGGGTGCTTGTTGGGGAGCAGAGAAGGAAAGGGCATCATATTGTACATATCCCCTGGACTTGATGCATGCCCGGGATGGGCTGTGAACAGGAATGTTGGCTTCTGGGGAGGGACTGGGACGACGTACCCTTCCTGTGCTGTTGGCACTCTGAGCACTCACGTGTGACACTAAACAAAAGCACAGATTCCAGCGCTGGGTTTCCGGGTGGCTCAGAGGAGCATCTTTCACTTAGGACAAGAGATGGACACAGAGGAATGAGTACTAATGGCGCTGATAACTGTGTCAGTCGGGGTAGTGACAGGACACAGATGGTGCTCTTGGTGTGGGTCATTTGAGGAGTGTTTAGTCAAGGGACTATTTATAAAGTGGTGGGTGGGTGTAGGGTCCCCACAATGGGTAATGCACCATCCAGGGGTGGTAACAGGGAGCTATGACCCTTCCAGAGGGGGTGGGTTGGAGGCAGTCATGTTGACCTGGAGGTGGCAAGGGCTTCCTGGTTGGAGCTGGGACCTTTAAGGGATGCTACCAACCAAAGACCACTCCAGGGAAGGGAAGAGGGGATGACTTGGTGAAACCCAACCAGAAGCTGGAGGACAAGGCAGTCAGCCTCTTGGGGCACAGAGCATGGAAGGCCGCTCCATGGCCAGTGGATTGAGGGCAGAAAATGCAAAGTATCCAGCACAGCGACAATAAAATATAGTATTAGTGCCAGTGGTCAAACAGATAACTCATTAAATTCCGAATCTAGTGCTGATTTAAATTTTTTTAATGTTTATTTATTTTTGAGAGAGAGAGACAGAGAACAAGCAGGGGAGGGGCAGAGAGAGAGGGAGACACAGAATCAGAAGCAGGCTCCAGGGTCCGAGCTGTCAACACAGAGCCTAACGCAGGGCTCGAACCCACGGACCGTGAGATCATGACCCGAGCCAAAGTCAGACTCTCAGTCGACTGAGCCATCCAGGTGCCCCCAAATCTAGTGCTGCTTTAATCCTCATGATGTTATCAGGACAGTTTCTATTCATATTGCCCAGATCACAGATTACAAAAACTGTCAGAGATTGAAAACTAGAGAGATCGAGTAAGTTGTACAGTGTCACACAGCTAAGAAGTGGTAGAATCGGACCCAAACCAGGTGTTTGTGCTCCGAAGCATGTGTCACTGACCTCAAGCTATACTGCCTCTTCTCCACAGGGGTAGCAGGTAGTCCTAGGCTTCAGGACACAGCATAAGACCCAGCACTCCTAGAGATCTCACATCAGCTTCTGGGAAGGGAAGAATTGGGAACAGTTGCCTCTCCCCAAATTCTCAGGACTCCCAAAGGGAGAGACTGGTCAGTCAGAGGGTGGGACTTGTAGGGTAGGAGGCCATGCAGGGGGACTGTGTTAAAGGGAAATACTTTTTAAAAGCTAAAATCATGACTCTTAGGCACATAAAATGAGCACAGGTCAGAGGGTTTCTTTAACTCATTAATTAATGAAAAAAATAGTAAAGTATTTCAACCAGTTCAAAGAAGAATGAAAAATTTAAAAAGCAGACACATCTATGGGTAGTCAGAAATGCTGAAACGGGTTGTTGATAATGCAATGCCATCCTCTTCCAAGCGTGAGGGGTTCAACTGCATCTCCGCTGAACAAAATGTATTTGCATTATACTCATATAATTGATTTCCTACAACATACAGAGCTTTGAAATAGCTCATTAACGACAATGGAAGGGACAGAGCCCTAAGAATCTGTTAACCTGCCTAGAAAAGTGTATCTTGTATTCCACTGAAGGGATGTCAAGTGATCTTTTTTTTTTTTTTTTTTTTTTAAACCTGTGTCAAAGGCTTTCTCAGTCATTCTTGACAATTGTGATTGTGGTCCTCTGCGAGTCTACAGGCCAATCATCCATGTGTTACCCAGATTTGGCGGTGGGTGCCTCATGGGTGAAGCAAGAGGCTGGTGGAGGGGAACTTCACGGTCCCTCAGACTGTTCGGAGACTTTCCTTCTTCATTTCTAGGGAAGATCCCACCCTCTCTTTCCTTTCTCTGGCTTCCCCCCCTCTTATCTGTTAGCAATAAACCCTGACGTCTAATTCATTAGTAACTGAGAAACTAGTTCTTTTCTCCAGCACAGCTTACTCTTCAAACTTTCTTTGGAGAGTGAAATTCTTTGCATTCTGTCCTTCAGAGCCCCCCTAGAAAAGAAAAAGAACAACAAAAAATTTAAATTTCCATATGAAAGTAAACATTAATTAATTGATTAAACTGAAATTGAAATTCCATGTTAAAGCACTCACTCTTTCCGAGTCTTGAAATCAGTGTCGCCTTCTGAGTGACATCTTCCCCGATGCCTGTTTCATCTGTGAGTCTCCCACTTCCACCCGTCATGTACCCCCTTCTCAGCTCTGCTTTTTGTCATCTTGTAACTTATGATTTACTTATTTTTGAAGGGACTCAGAATATGCCACCTCAAAATATACCACGTTGGCATAGGATGATTTTGACCTGAAGGCAATTCAGAAACAAGACCCAGGAAGAGTTCTGTCGTGTTCCTGATATCTGCCTAAGAGTAAGGCCTAAATTTCCTTTCCATAAAGGAAATTTCCATTTGCAAAGGTACCCCCCTGGCCTATACCAGGAAGAGGAAGATAACTTGTCATTCAAGATGGGACCTAGATACATGTGCATAAACAACCCTTATCTACCATGTGTTTCCTGTATGCATTTCCTAGTCACCTGCCCACATTTACCCCCAGAAGCCCAAACCCCTTTTTCTTTTGTCTGGTCACTTTTCCACAGTTCCATCCTTTGTTTAAATGATACAGAAGCCCCTAGGTCTAACTGCCTCTTGGGGGTTTTTCACTTTTTTTCTGGGAAGCCCTCATGTAGGTAGTAATATTAACATCTGTAAAATGTGTATGCCTCTTGTCAGGTAAATTTTCAGGCCCCAATGAAATCACCTAAAAGGGTAGAGTAGATGTTTTCCTTCCCTAGATTGTCTGTCTCCCTTTTCTAGAATATCCCTTCCTTGAAGGCAGTGAGTTTTGTCTCTTCTGTTCAGTGCCTTACCCATAGCACCTAGAATAATGCCTGCCACATAATAGATGCTGATTATAGATTTGCAGAATGAATGAATGAATGAATGAATGAAAATAGTTTGACTGTTCAGATCCTTTCATACCTGTTTTATTGGCTTGAGTGCCATGCTTCACACTGCCTATTACGTAACCAGTGAAGTCTCCTTCCTCAGTTTTCTCCCTTCCTCCTCTGTTTCACTTAGCCTCTAACTTTGAAAACTGCCTGAGATCATGGAGGAGGACATAGAAGCTGAAAGTTCCCAAAACTCCTGTTGTACAAGTCAAGATGCATGGGGCCCAGATTCTCAGAGTAAGATTCCAGCTGTCTCAAACACTCTCAGTGAAGATCCAAGTTTTGTGAGACCCGAGGCTTATAAAGTGGTGGGGAAGGCTGGGGAGAGGGTCCTTTAAGAAAAAAAATAGAAAACTAGGTACGAAAGTTTATATAAATGAAGAAGAATCCTGCGGCATTACTAGAGCCTCAGAGATATTGACATCCTTCTTCTGAGATCTTGTCCAATTTTGTAGGAATGCTTACACAGAAGTACTTACATGGAAAGGCTTCCTAGTTGCAACCTGGCTGATCTTTGCAACATGGAGGATCTGCTCTGGGTTCAGTGGAGCAGCAGGGGCATCACCCGGGAGCATGTGATTCTTGATCTTGGGGTTGGGAGTTCGAGCCCTATGTTGGGTGTAGGCATTACTTTAACAAATAAAATAAAGAAATGCAGAACCAAAATAAGATAAAATAGAAACTCAGAACCTCAAGCCTTACCTTAGACTCACTCAATCAGAACCTGCCTTTTCACAAGGTCCTAGGGGATTTGGTACATACGCACATTAAAGATGGGTTGACCCTGACTGAGAACCCTTTAGCACCTCATCAACTGATAGCACTTCACAGGGCCCATGCACACATGGGAACCCTGGGACATTCTGTTAGCTTCTGGATAAATGCTCCTCTGCTCCCCAGGCTTTGGTCAGGCTTGCTGCTGGCTAATCCTGCCTTGACACTCTGAGGGACTCAGACACTGGAGTTCTGAGTGAGATGCACAGTCTCCACTTGTCCTTCCTTGAGACACCATGGTGCATCCCAGCACAATCAAAAAAGGGAGCTAGTGTCCTCAAATAGACAATGAGCAGTCCTGCATAGGATTTCTGACACTCGCTGCAGTCACGGGGGGTGGGAAAGTGCAGATGCCCACTTTCTGCATAGCACATTGGCCACCACTATACGTCTCTACCGAGGACCCTCTGTGACAGCTGGGACCCCTTTGCTAGCACAGGAGGCTGCAGTATCGGGGAATGAATGCCCCAGAACCCCCCCCACCACCCCAGTAGCCTTCAGCCCATGACTGATGAGATGGGGAGCACAGGTGCCCCCACTCTCTCACTTCCACCAGGTGACTCTGAAGTGCTTGTTCTACTCGGACTCCCGAACTCCCTGGTGAGATCATGCTCCCATTGCCCACCGTGGTCACTTAAGAGCACACCTTACACTGGCATCTCCCACTGCCCTATGACTGTGTCCTGGGGCTTCTTTCCAAATAAATGACTTGTGCTTTGGTCCTTGTCTTAGGCTCTGCTACAGGGGAACCCCAGCCTAGGGCAGGAGAGACAGGGGTTGCAGTGAAGATTCCAGGCTGATGTCTCTTACTCTGTTGACCATGACAGCATCTGAAAAACCAGATCACTTCCTGTGGAACAAGTCCTTTCTATGGGAATAGAATAGAACTGTGGGGAAAAAGTGGAGCATGCAGCCCCTGAAACACTGAATAGGCAGGCCTTAAAATTCCTCTTGGGTTACCTCAGAGCTTCTCAACTTGGGCATTTCAGACTAGATAATTCTTTGCTAGGGGCAGGGGGCATGTGGGGCATTGTGGAATGTTTAGCAGCATCGTGGCCTCCACCCACTAGGTGCAAGTAATGCCATCCCCCCCCCCCCCCACCGGCCATGTGAAAATCCAGTATGTCTCCAGACATTGCCAGATGCCCCTCACCCATTCCCGGGGAGGGGAAACAAAAATAACCCCCACTGAGAATCACTGGGTTAATCGAACTCTTTTTCTCCTGAGCAATGGCAAGCAAAAGTCAGGCTCACCACTTTCCACCTGCAGTGAAACTTAAAGCCCTTTGGTTCACCTCTGCCGCTTCTGCCCTTTGCCCCGCCTTGCCCCAGGCCCTCATTATAAAACGCATTTGTCACTGCTCCTTTCCGAGGATGGGTCTCCAGATTGTCTGCTGATGGTTAACTGGATTGCGTTTCCAGTAAAAAGGCCCAACAAATCAGCTCCCTCCCTGTCTCAGGATTCCAGAGTGCCCTCAAGTGGCAAGAAACCGCCATTACCTCTGGCTCCCCTTCGAATTCCAGGCCACTCTGGGAAGAACTGTAGTGGGGCAGGGACCTTCTCTTTGCTATGTCTTCTGGAAAATCTACTTCCTCACAGTTTTGTTTTTGAAACTGTAGCAGCGTCGTCTCCAGGCTGCTTTGATTTGGAGCTTGTTTTTAGTGAGTCTGTGAAAGGTTTTTAGCATATGGAGTGTGTGTGTTCAAAGGCGTGGGCATTTTCAAAGTCTAGTCTAGTAAGGGAGGAGTACAGATGAGGTAAGTCCTGAGAGAAGAGCCTGCAAGCCACACGGGATGGGTCTGGGTGTGCATAAGTCAGCCTAGGGTGCAGGCAGAGGGTGGACAGGCCCCTGTCAAACTGTGAGGCCCAGGTGGGCTGCATGTGGCCCATGGTCCTCATTCAAGGGCCCGCATTTAGGTGCAGCCAGATCCCATGGGTCCCGTGTTCTCTCTCGATGCACCAGTTTTAGCACATGGCAGCTCTGAGAAAGAAGCATATCAGTTCTAGAGGTTTCCAGGCCTGCCTCAGCATACTAGTGTGCCTCTCCAGGAGGGAAGTGTCAGGGGATGAGGGACGGGGGCCTGCCCCAGAGGTGAAGCCTGCACAATCTAGCTTGTAAGGAGCAGGTTCATGCAAACCGAATGAACATTCAGTGCTAAGGGGTGCATCAGGCTGGGAGGAGGGGAGGCTTGGGGCACAGCACGGCATCCCTGCCTGCCAGTCACTTCATCCAGCACTAAGTAAGGATCACTCTGCTCTGTGAAACATATTTTAAAACTGCTACAGCTTGGAGATCTCAAAACAAGCTTTTCACCCCCACGAAGTCCCCGCAATGCCAAGTGTGTGTGGGCATTCAGCCTTGCCTGTCATCACTTTTGCGTAGTTACCCACGTTCAGCTGCCTGGTAGACACAGGGGAAGCCTCCCGTTACCTGTGTTGTGCAGTGCCAGAGCCCCAGTGCACAAGCGAGGAACAGCCCATAGAGGCGCTCCGTCTTCGCGTGTTGAATGGGTGTCTTAAGTCAGGGATGAGTAGATTTTGAAATGCAGAAGGGAAAGGGGAGGGGATGCAGGCACAAGGCAGTGTCTTTGGACAGTTAGAAGCCTCATTTTGACTACAAAAGAAGGCTCTGACATGAAATAGGAAGTCGTGCTAGAAGCTTGCACAGGGTATGGAGGGTCAGGAGAACAAACAGCTGATCTTAGTTTCGTGGGTCAGTAAACTGTTCTCTAGTTGTTGCACCTTTTCCTTGAAAAATATTTTGTAATGCCCCTTTGTCACCCTGGAATGAAATTCCTCAAAAAACAGAACCGATTTCCGTCATTGAAAAAAAGGAAGTATAATGGCCCAGCTCTCATATGGAGGAATAAAAGAAATGCTATTTATAGTATTGTAGGCCCTTGAATATATAACTGCTCAGACATGGATTTATTAAGAGACACAAGGAAGTAGTCAGATGCTTACGGCTTATAGAAAAGTTGGGATATAAGAAATGTAAGAGCATACTCAGCCGAATTTCCATTTCACGAGGGATCACTGTGGAAGCACCATCCGCACATGTATGTAGACCATTAGGAGTGTTTCCTTTACCTACTCGTATACCTTGAGAGGTTTTGCTATTGGTGATAATTTTCAGTGGAAAACAACTTTAAAAAAAATTAAATGTTTATTTTTGAGAGAGAGAGAGAGAGGGAGAGACAGAGAGAGAGAGAGAGAGAGCAAGTGTGGGAGGGATGGTAGAGAGAGAGGACAGAGGATCCAAAGTGTGGCTCTGCGTGGAGAGCAGAGATCTGGATGGCAGGGCTCAAACTCAAAAACTGTGAAATCATGACCTGAGCCAAAGTCAGCCGTTCAACCCACTGAGCCACCCAGGCGCCCCGGAAAACAACTTTGGATAAAGGTTCAAACAAAACAAAGTACAACTCTCCCTTGATATACACAGTAGTTTTGTTTCTAGAAACCTCAATATCTATTAAAACCAGGCATAAAAATTGTGTGCTATTATGTAGGTGGACTTATTCGCTCACATATTTTTTATCTACTGCTACATGGCATTAACCCCGAGACAGTAGCTGCCAACACAAATAACCATGTATTATCTTTCACTGTTTCTGAGGGCCAGGCATTCAGAGGAGGCACAGAAGGGACAGCTTGTCTCCACTCCACAATGTCTGGGGCCTCAGCTGTAAGGTGGAAGGATGAGGACTAGAATCATCTGCAGGCTTGACTGGGGCTGGACGATCCACTGCCTGGGCGGCTCAGTCACATGACTGGTGAGTTGGTGGTGCCTGTTGGCAGGAGGCCTCATTTCCTCCCTGTGCAAACTTTCCTACAGGGCTATGTGTCCTCATGACATGTTAGCCAGCTTTGCCCAGAGGGAGTGATCCAAGAGACATAGGGACAGACAGAAGCTTTTTATAACCCAACCTCAAAATTCACATGGCATCCTTCTCAGCACAGTCTAAGCCTGCTGCACATTCACGGGGAGGGACATTCGGCTCCAGGCTTTGAAGGGAGACATGGCAACAAATATTCAGACATCAGTTCCAACCACTAAAGCTCAGATAACACTGGTTTTCCATGTACACGAGCCGCACTCAGAAATTGTGTGGGATGTGGCACCAAATCTGTCCGTTGGAACAATTCCACCTATTATAGGATGTCGGACACTCTGTCACCCACCCCCTCCTGTACCAGATGCCAGTAGTACTTCTCTGTTGTGACAACCAAACACATGCCCTGCATTTCCATAATCCCTTCACCTTGAGAACCACCTGATAGATAACCGAGAGCAATGGAAAATTGGGGGCAAGTTGGCAACAAAATCACACGTAGGCATTATGATGACGATTCTAACGAAAGTGTGCAGGAAAATCTCCCAACTGCTTATAAGATGCAGGAATTGCGCTGGGCCACTGCCCCAGCCCCGCTCCTCCGCTGCCCTTCCCCTGCATGCTGTCAGCTCACACCAGCCTGCTCCAGGTCCGGCGTGCACGCTAAGCGCCCTTGTGGCTCAGGGCCCCTGCACCTGTTCCTCATCGTCTCTAGAACGCTGTTCTTTCCCTCTCTTGCCCTTACCCTTCCTCACCACGTGCTCAGCACTTCTTCAGATTTTCCTTCCTTTTTTTTTTCCCTCCAAAGACCTCGGATTCCCCTGCAGGCACAGGTTGCTTGATTTGAGCTCTACTGCAGCTTCTAGTTATGGATTTGTGTGATTATTTGTTCCATTTCTGTCTCCCCTCTACAAACGTGAGCTCAAGGATAGCAGGGGCAGGATGGGAGGAAGGAGGCAAGAAGATGGCATTTTTGCATTAGCCATGGAGCTGGGCAGCCTCGGATAATATAGAAAAGTTTACTATTCCTTTTGGGTTCTTTGAATGAACAGCCCCACATATCACCTGGTGAAGGGAAAAAGGGAGGGCTCAGGCCCTACTGAAATATTGGTGAAGATATATATCTGACTGTGCCTGTGCACACATAAAGAGGCGTATTATCTCCCCAGTTTGCAGTGAAAAGCCACAGCTGCTAATGGTGGTGTTGCTAGGTTGTTCTGTCGAGCGTGATTTTCTGTTTCAATTACTGCAGTGGTGGTGATTTAGCAGTCAGACCGTCTGAGAGGTGCTCCTAAGAGAGGTGCTCCTAAGAGGTTAGGTAGTAACTGCCAATAGAAAAGAGATGGCCTGGGTTTCATTCTCTCTCTCTCTCTCTCTCTCTCTCTCTCTCTCTCTCTGTTTCTGTCTCTTTTTCTGTGTGTATGTCTCTCTCTCTCTCTTTCTGCCTACCTCTCTGTCTCTGTCTCAATCTCTGTCTCTCCCTCTCTCTGACTTTCTGGCTTTCTCTGACCTCTGTCTGTCTCTGGCTCTCATCCTCTCTTTCTCCATCTGTGTCTCTCTCTGCCTCTCATGTTATAACAGGAGCATTAGCCTTTTCTCTCAATCCAGATAGGCTCTCCAGTTTAGGCTTGGCCAGACCACCACTGTGGGTGAGCTGGGGTTTGTTGGAAGGTCATGTCATAGTTTAGATATACTGGCATTCACCACTACTCTAGAGCAGGGCCGGTTGGTCTACAAAAGACCTCAGAATATCACTAACACTTACAGAGCATTTATTGTGTGCCAGGCACCCTGGCATGGTGTGCTTCCCACTGCTTGCCTAAGATGTGGGCTTATTCTAGCCTCACAGCAGCCCCAGTGGCTGCAGGTTTTGGCGTGACTTCCATGATGGCAGGGGGGTGGGGAGGCACTCGCCGTGCTAAGTGGGAGTAAGATGACACTCTTCCACTCCCTGGAGATGCCTTCAGGTAAGAATGCAGGTATACACTCCATTTCATTGCCTTACCCTTGAGACTCCTGTAGTAGAAGGCTGCTCTGGCATCATGCCCTGGGCTGGAGAGTACCTGTGGCCCCACAGAGGAAAGAACGTTCACATAGATCTGCCCAGGAAACAAGACTGAAGGTAACAATCCCTTCCCTCATTACAGCCCTCACACCGTGCTTTTGTGTGTATCATTTACTTAGGGATTGAATGTTCTGAGTCTAGTTTCCAGCCTCACGGGGCATGAGTGGTGACTGTGGTGGCAGCAGGGGTGAGGCTTCCTAAACCCTGGACCACACCCTTGGTAATGCCCTTGGACTCTGGTGTCCAATTGTGCCGCTGACCTTGCTCCTCCAGCACTCCCCGCTCACAGTACAAACTCCCCGTGCCTGCATTCAATTCTTTGCTGCTTGAAATACCTGGAGTGGTTTTGGTTTCCTGAACTCTGATCTGTAGACTCTATTTCTAGCCCTGCAGCTCTTCCTTCTTGTTCTGAGATTTCTTCCGTGTCCTTCCCCCACAACATACACCAAAAGTTTCCCTCTCTCTGCCTCTCTCTTTTTTTTTACGGTTTGGGTTTCTTTCCCCTGCAGCTAAAGAATCACGATAAATCACTTATGTTAACTCACTTAATTCTCTTAAAGTAGGCATTATTAGCCCCATTTTATAAATAAGGAAACTGAGGCTCAGAGAGGTTAAGTGGAGGGCTCTGCCAGCTCTTATGGTACCTTGTGTGAATCAGGCAAGGGAGCCTCTTCTTGGAGGATAAATTTAAAAAGGGCACCCACTCAGCAAATGACTTACAAGAGGGCACTACTCCTTCTTCCAGGAAGATGGAGGCTGAGAGCCAAACAGCTCAGCTTGGTGAGCAGCACATGGGCTGATTTCAGCCCCCACACACCCTCTAGGCCAGACACCAATGATGGGATAAAACCTGCCCAAATGTGCATGGCAGCCCTCATTAAGTGTGTCACCCAAGGTCACACAGCTCTGAGTGATAGAGCTGGGCTCCAGACCTAGTTCTCTCTCTCTTAACAACTATATTGTATTGCTGAATGGAGACCAACTTGTCACTTAGCATTTGTGTGTTTGTGTGTTGTTGCTTAGTGTTAAATGTCTATCTGCGTATATTTGTGGATATCTCTTTTTGTGCCTGTCTGGTGCTGTGTTTGCACTTAGTAGATACTCAGTGCTTACAGAAGGAATGAATGAACGAATGTTATGTTTCCTCAAATAGATTGGAAACACATGACAGGTAGGGATTATGGTTTATGGGGATTATGGTTTATATCACTTTGACACCTCTGTGCCTAGCGCTATGCATTTTATATATTAGTCCTTCAAGAAAGATACTTTCTTAATGGTGAGGATGATTTTACACTGTAAGTGCTAGCAAAATTTGTGCTACTGTGTCATAGAATTAACTTGAGAAAGTTCCATGGAGGATATGGATCCTGACTGAGGCTTGAAAAATAAGATTTCCAGAGAAAAATGGGAAGGGCATCCCAACATGAAGGAATGGCCTGGACAAAAGTGAGAACGAAGGTCGGATATGATGGATATAGAAGTAATAGTAAGAGTGGCCCAAGTAGGAGAGAGGATGTGTGTCAGGGAGCGGCTGGAAATAAGATTGGCTGAAATTAATCCCAGTCCCACATCCAGCTCCACCATATGCAATTAACCCAGACCTCTGTTTACAGAGAGGAATTTAAAGCAAAGGCCACAAAACCAATATATCACAGTTCCCCAGGGACTCCAGCCACAACTGATGACATGAACAACCATCAGTGTTCTTCAACTCTAACTTGGAGAGACCAATATCCATAAAAGACATCCTGTAATTAAAACTGTCAACCACTATCCATCTAATATTTCAGGCTCTGTGGGAGAGATTGGGGGTGGGGAGGGGATATATGCCATGTGTTTGTATGACTCGGCCATACATTATACCCCTGATACTAACAGACTTAATCTTTGTCATACAAATTTGTCATGGTATAAATATGCGTGTAAGATTAGATAAATTGGTTAGGACCCTAACTGTCAAAATAAGATACATTTGGAGACCAGATTAGGTCCTAAAGAAAGAAAATTGCCAATAAAACCAAGAAACTCATCTTCCCAGTGCGTAATTTCTGTGGTGCCCCAAAAGGTCATGCCTAGATGTTACCCATTATTGTCCTCAATTTGCCTGTCTGTGAAAAAGGGGGGAAACCAAGCCTTATTCTAAACGAGGTAAAAAGTGCAAGGCTCCTAAAATAATTCCTATTGTGCAAGTGACCATAGCAGTTGTTCTTTCACTTTCCATTCACTAGTGCTGCAGTCTGGCCATCTTCTGGCTGAGATCCTGTAAATGACAGGTAAGATTGGGGAGCAGCTAGGAATTACGGGGGCGTTCCTGAAATTCCAGGAGTCGGGCATTGTACATTCATGCTTTTGGAATGTGCTGTGTTCTCTCGGTTCTATGGTACTTCTGTCCCCACTTCACCCTATTTGCCTCAGGTCTACTCCTTGACCTTCCCGTGCTCTGTTCTGTATCTCAGGGAGGCTGACATTCAGGGACTTACTGTTTTCCATGCTCCCATTTCAGTTGATTTCACCTAAAAATCAAATGGAGGCAGAGGTGAGATGCTGGAAAGCAGAAGGAAGGGATAAGCCAAGGTATTTCACCTTGCACTCTGTCCAGCTCACATCTTGTATCTCTTCCAACTGCACGTGTGACTGCAGATCCCGCCGGCAGCCATGATTCTAGCTTCTGATAAGTGACCCCAGTGCCTAGGTCCCACTGGTACCTCTCATCGTGTGTCCCTCTAGAGTAAGAGTGGTGGTGCCCTCCTGCACCTGCTCATCTCTGGGGCTTCCTCACTAAGCCCCAGTTGCCTCTCTGTCCTACTCCGCCTCTTATGAATGAAGTGCTTGTATTAAATTGCCTCTTTTAAATATGTAGAGTGGAACCCTGACTGATCCAGCCCCAGTGGGGAGGCTTTCGTGCAGTGTCTTCATCAGGATCTCTGGTTGCAAGCATAACCAATATGGATTTGCACACCAATTCTCAGGTTAAGGAGTATCATGTTTCTTTACACTTCTCCAATTAATTGGCTTAAAACTGGCTCATTCCCCCACCCTAGTGGCTAAAAATCCCTTATCAGGCATCTCTGGCATTTGTCTGCATTCTAGGTATGAGAATCTCAGGCTCATTTTGTCTTCAGGGAGTGGGTAGGGATCTGGTCCTTGATCCACCAGGCCACCTATTGTTTCCATCACTCCTTCTGCTTCATGACCACACTGTCAAGTTCAGGTTCTGCATCACTTATCAGACTTTCTGAGTTGGCCACAGAAATGCCCCTCCCATTAGTCTTCTCTGCCCACAACAGCCTCAGCCACAAGGTACCCACGACAACACATTAAGGACCGTCAAGTTTGGTGTCCCGCCTCCTGAGCACCCCTTTCAGGGTGCTGCATAGGAGCGCCTCAGCTTTAGTGGAAGCCACCACCCTCCATCCCATCCGTTTCCTCAGGTCAGGCCACTCCTCCTCGTACTTGGCCCAAGTGCCTCCACCTGACACGCTTCACACTGTCCAACTCTGTCGTCTCCAGGGACATAGAGTCCCTGGAGTCACTCAAACCAGAGAGCTGCAGACAGAACAATGTCCATGGATATGCTCTGTCTGGTGCTCAGAGTGTTTCTAACATTTTAAAAATTATTTATAACATTTTCCTATCAGTAAATTTTATACTGAAGTTTTGACTTCCCTCCTGTCCTAAAAAATCTGAAAAATCCAGCCTCAGGGATCCCACCCTGATGCCAAGAATCATGCAGAGCTCACTAGCAGGTGTCCCTTCAGAAGGGCCCTTGCTCCTGGCTCATTGGTCTCGTGGGGCATGACTGGCCGGCTAAGTAGCAGGTGTGCCAGCTCCCGCTTAGCCCTTCAGAGCAAAGGTCTGTTCATTCTCTCCTGGCACAGCACTCCAGGACCCAAGAGCTTGGATGGTCCTGGGGCGAGAGAGGACAAGCACTTCCCCTTTTGTCTGTGTGTCTGTGTGGTTATTTTATTAGTACAATTACATTTTTAAAATCTTTTTAAATGTATTTTTGAGAGAGAAAGAGCGTGAGCAGTGGAGGGGCAGAAAGAGAGGGGGACAGAGGTTCTGAAGCGGGCTCCACACTGACCGCATTGAGCCTGATGTGGGGCTCGAACTCATAAACTGCAAAATCACGAGCTGAGCCGAAGTCAGATGCTAAACTGCCTCATGAGCCATGCAGGTGCCCCAGTACAATTACATTTTTTAAATCAAGACATATTAACTTATTAAATTGGTTAGTTTATTATGAAGGTACGAGTAAACCCAGGTCATACTAATTGGGCAGAAAATGGAAATTTATAGGGATATAGGGGTGTCTCTAAGAACTCAGAGGTGAAAATGCACATGGGTCCCAGGAAGGGACTAGAACTGGCTTTAAGAAAATCTGGATTGTCTTTCCATCTGTCATGTCTGTCCCTACATTTCTGCTTCATCCCTTCCTTCTCTTACCAGAAGATTCTCTTCTGCTTGTCAGTGAAAGATGCCCCATTCACAGTTACTAGGGATGCATGTAAAGATATAGGCACTTCAAGAGAAGGACTCTCTGCCTGGCTTCCATTTCAGCAGTGCTGGGAAGGGACTTCATTGGTCTCATTGTGAGTCAAGAGCCCATTGGAAACCAATCACCCATAGCCATAGGAGGGGCCTCATGGTATCATGTGTTACAAAATGGCACTGAACCAAGGGTTTGTGGCTACGGGGAGTTGTTGTGAAGGGGGCAGACACTTGGAAGGTGTCCACTGTAGGTGACACTGAAGGAAGTAGAGAATAACACCATCGTCCCACCGTCCATCCCACCTCTTCCCTCAGAGCACGTATGCCAGGGGTGACGAACTCTTGCTCTGTGGAAGCCTCATGGTCTGAGAATCTGGCGCAGAAAATGGCACCGTGAGCAAGCCATGAAAAATTCATTAAATGCCTGCCTCTCTGTGAGGGAAGTGATGCCAAACCTCATTCATGCTCATCATTAATTCAGACTCAGGCTGGACTCTTTGGCTCAGCACTTTGAGTTTAAAACAAATGAGCTTGGATGTACAGTCAGCCCATGGTTATCTGCAGGTGATCTATGCAGACGCTGGCTTCTCCCTGGCAAAGCCTCCTTTCAAAGTTATTGCCAGTTAACAGATTCTACGCAGCCGTAACTACCCCTTGGAGGACATTTGGGGCTCCGGATTTGCAGTTAGCACCTTTCTCTGCTTAATTACAACATTATGGATATCTCTACATCCTCTGTTTATTTTGCCTGCCGAGATGCTTGCTGAAAGCCAAGCGCCACCTGCCTGGCTCCAGGGAAGGTTAGAGATGAGACCTTTCATCAAGCGGAGAATAAACTGTCTACCCCCAGGGAGAAGTGGCAGGGAGAAACAGGCCAACACCAGGTGGGAAAATTGGCTCTTGGTTCTCTGCCTCTCCAGAGTCAGGTCTTTACTGAGGAGGGAAAGGGGGGGTCTCTTGTTATTACATTAAAAATACTAGCTCACATTATTGAGCTCTTACTATGTGCCTGTCACTTTGTTTGGTGGCCATTCTCCAAGATGGCCTCCAAAGGTCCTTACAACCTTGAAGGTAGTCCCTTCACATAATGAAATAGAGTTGATCTCCATGACCAATAGAATAGTACAGAAGGGACCATATGTGACTTCTGGGGTTAGGCCATAAAAGACATTGAAGCTTCTGCCTTGGCCTCTTGACTAGCTTGCTCTGGGGAAAGTGAGCCGCCATGTTGTGAGGACACTCAAGCAGTGCTCTGGAAAGGCCCATGTGCAGAGGGATTGAGGCCTTCTACCAACACCCAGCACCAACTTGCAAGCCATGTGTGTAAGCCATGTTAGAAATGGATGCTCTAGGGGCGCCTGGGTGACTCGGTTAAGCATCCGACTTTGACTCAGGTCATGATCTCACGGTCCGTGAGTTCAAGCCCCATGTCGGGCTCTGTGCTGACAGCTCAGAGCCTGGACCCTGTTTCAGATTCTGTGTCTCCCTCTCTCTGACCCTTCCCCGTTCATGCTCTGTCTCTCTCTGTCTCAAAAATAAACGTTAAAAAAAATGAAAAATAAAAGAAATGGATGCTCTCGTCCAGGTCCAGCTTTCAGAAGATTCCATATCCCAGGCTGCCAGTCTTTCAACTGAGCCCAGTCATCATGGAGCAGAGATAAGCTGTCCCAAGTGTGCTCCATCTGAATTATCCACATAAACTGTGAGATACAATAAATAATTGTTGTCATCTTAAGTCATTAAGTTTTGAGGTAATTGCCACATAGTAATAGACCTCTAACATGTTCTGTTTGTGTGCTACAGCATTTTTTGATTTAATCATTGCGGCATTCTATTATATACATAGACGCTATAGTCTGTCATTTCCCAAGGAAGGAACGAGGCAGGGAGAGTTTTCTTGCTTGCCTAGTCCACAGAGCTAAATATCTGGTGGGTTAGCAGCCCATCCATGTCCCCTCTGTACTCACCCTTCCAGTCCTTGCCATGTCCTCCTGTAAGTACCCGCAACTCTCCACCTGAAAGTCTTGTCTCCACCTCCATTCAGGGCAGGCCAGAATTGCCAGGAGTTCATGTGTCTAGGAGCAGCCCTCAACAGGTGAAGGGTATGACTTAGAGGATTAAACACCCCAGCTTCCTTGATGTTTTGGGCAGGATCACTCTGGGTTGTGTTTTACATGATCTCCCAGATTTCCCAATGGGATAGAGCCTCAGTTGCCCATAGTGGGAATTTGATCAACAACACACCCTTAACTAGCTACCTTCCCTTCCCCATTTTACTCTTCACTCCCCAGCATAATCTTGGGATCACTTCCCCAATTAACTACTTGCATGCAAGTCCTTATCTCAGGTTAGCTTCTAGAGACACCCAACCTGAGACAACCAGGAAGTGTCAGTGCTGATTTCCATGCTAGCTCTCTGAACCATGATACCATTGAGCTCATACAAGTCCAACTCCTTAGCATCAGAGATTCCAATTTTCAAAAGCAAATAGACCCACCACCTAATAAGACTTTGGAATTATCTGCCATTTGGGATTAGCCGTATTTGTTATTTCTTCATTCATGTAAATCATTGAGAATTCACTGAATAAATATGAGGCAGAGGGGATATTATTCAACGCTTGTTTGTGTTTTCCTCCCTAGTATCACACAGTCAGCCTTGAACTCTGTCATCATGTTTTCAGGGCCAAAGGGATGAATTAGCCCAGAGAACGGAGCCGGTTCCTCTGAGTTTCAGCCAGGGATTCCTCCTGTCTTAGAGGGTTGTGAGCTGGAGCGGCCCAAAGCCCTGGAGAGCACCGATGAGCAGTTGCCATATTATTCAGCTGGAACAGAACTGCCCAGGCTCATTTTTCTCCTTCTCATTTGCTCTTTTGAAAGCTTCAGTGCCTTTGGCAGCCTCACGGGGGTTGACCAGGAAGCCATAGGCTCTGAAAAAAATCCACCTGGCTCTGGAGAAAGCCCCAAGCTTTTCATCCTCCTCTCTCCAGAGCCCTCTGCCCCCATCCTCCTGCCCATCTGCTTCCCCTCACTGAGCTCCAGTCTCCCCTCCCTAATTCAGGAGCTTTCACTTCTTAGAAACACTACCCCCATCTGCCTGCACCTCTTCTTGCCAGTAAGGTTCAGAGCCACGAAGCCTCCCCCATCCAACACCTGTCTCCTAATGCTACTTCCAGAGCCTGCCCAGGAATAGCTTTCCCTTTTTCTTTAAAATGGAAAGAAGCGAGTAGAAAGGAATCATGGAAGAGGTATCTATCTAGTGGGCCCGTCATTTAAGTTAGCATTTCCACAGGCCTCCAACACCTGCAGAGATGGTAATAGATGTTTTATAGTCAAGTTTCTTTGGGAAATACTGCACATAAAACCTCTTCTTGAAGATTAACAGTGCACATTGGCACATTAAAGGCTCAGATATGTCCTGCAGTCAAGGATTTTAACCTGGTATTTTTAAAAAATATATGACTGCACATCACTCCCACTTTTTAAAACCGAACACCTATTAACATCTGGTGGAACACTCATGTTCCATGAAACAGCTTGGCAATCGTTATCCTAAATCTTATAATTATTGCCTACAAGAGGATGTTTCTGATACTCATTCATGCTGGGCATCTTATGTTTGTGAGATAATAAAACAGATAAGGCCATTGTTCTTTGAGTACCTGCCAGCCTTTCCAGATTGCTGAGAAGATTAAGTGAACCTGTGAGTGTTGGGTAAAGTATAAAGCATCACAGATGTCTCTTATTACTGCTTATAAACTCTCAATTGTAGTTTCATTTGTAAGGATTGATAATAAGGGAACCTCTAACAACTCTGGCAGGTTGAATAGCAGAAAGTCGACTCTGAGATGCATGGTGTGCCAGGTGTGTGTTAGGGTGTGCTCCCGACACCAACACCTGAGGAAAAGAGAAGGCAGCAAGATTGGGCAGAGGGACAAGGTGGGCCATGGTGCATCCCAGTCATAATTTAAGCCAACCCTAAGGGACACACTGGAGCTAGGCTGGCCTTGCAGACTTGGCCTTAGTTAGGGTCGGGGAGGCAGGTCTTCACATCCCCACACTGATCAGTCACTGGATACAGCCACCTCTGGAAAGCAACATGGCCTTGGGTTAGAGGGCTCTATTCATGAGAGGCAGTCCCTGCATTGGACCACCAGCAGTTGGGGGTAATAAATTCTTCATTCCTGAGGGAGGACCTGGGTGGCACATAATCATGTCCACTCAGTAACATTCCCTGAGATTCAAGGATATTAGTGTTCTATGTCTTGATCCCTCTTAGAATACCAATTGGCAATCCCATCACTGACCCTTTATTGATTGGGGGAGTTGATTAATGTCTTGCCTTTTGTAACTGACCTTTTAATACTGAACAGGGGAATTTGCAAAAAGACTCCCAATCAAAACCTACCCTTGATGTATGGTCATTTGGGAATGCCAGATTGCCCTTGCCAATGGAGTCACTTCCCCCTCAACTAGCTAAGGGCCTCTTGGTATTTTTCTTCCTTGCAGATGGGTTTCTGTCCCTTTCTTCTTTGTAGGTAGTTGTGCTGGGTATTCTCCGACTTTTTCCACTGTGTTCTGTGTCCGAGGATGGCCTGACCTCCACAGACTGCATCAGTGTGCTCCCTTCCCTTCGAGCTTCTATTTGGATTAAGCCAATGGAAGGCACCAATAGGAGAATGAAGGGGTGAGAAAGAAGACAGAGGTTGGGATGCTCCCTCCTCCCAACACCCCGTGCACAGCCAAGGACAATGGCTGCATTACTTCATCCAAGCCCCCAAGTCCTACCAGCCCCTCTCTCTTGCAGTTTGCAGTTGTTCTTTCTTTTGCTTCCTGTCAGGCCTGAGTATGCATGAAGGGAAGCAGTTTCCCTCTGCCCTTAGCTGGGCTGTGCTTCCTTGCTGCTTCTTGGCTTCCCTAAAACTTCCATTTGTAAACTGAGACTTGAAGAAAGTTTCCCTAGCTGTCCCTCTTGAGTTTTTTTTCTACCAGAATGCTGACTCTCTAAATAACCCCATTCATTTTTCTGGTACATCCCAACCTGTTGTCCAGAGATGAGGTGGCTTTGCCCAGCCTCTCTCAAGACTCCTGAAAGTCCAGGAACCGGAGAGGATCTGCGTGTCCCAGTTCTTGGAACCCCACGCTTACTTCCCTGAAGCTTGTTACTCTAGACTTTGTTCTATCTGTGTTTTATTTTTTAGGTTTTTTTTTTTTCAGTGTATTTATTTATTTTGAGAGAGAGCATGTGAGCAGGTGAGGGGTAGAGAGGGAGAGAGAGAGAAGGAGAGAGAGAGACAATCCCAAGCCGGCTCCACACTGTCAGCACAGAGCCTGAAGTGGGGCCCTATCCCACGGCCATGAGATCATGACCTGAGCAGAAATCAACAGATGCTCAACTGATTGAGCCACCCAGGTATTCCTCTCTGTGGTACTTTTAATTGTCAGCACAGTGTTTCTCAACCCTTTTAAAAGACACACTGCCATTAGTAATCATTACGAGGTCTGCTTTCCTGGACTTCTTCCTTGTCCCTCCCATCTGTCATTCTCAATAAATGTTTGTGGAAGGAGTTAGTGGATGTCTTCAGGCCTCAGTTTCCTCATTTGCAAAATGAGGGTAATAACCCTCATACAAAAGCTTCTAAAGTAGGTGTATTTATCACCACAATTTTGCAAGGGATAAGTAAATTAGGGATCAGAGAAGATGAGGCACTTGCTCAGGGTCACACAGCTAGGAAAGCACAAGATCGGAACAGTCTGGGGCTCTTGACTATAGTAAAACCACAGTCCACTATCCTTCCAGGGTAATGCAGGTAGACCAGTGCAGCTTTGAATGGTAGGAAACTCTGATTTCTTTCTTTTTCTTTCTTTCTTTCTTTCTTTCTTTCTTTCTTTCTTTCTTTCTTTCTTTCTTTCTTTCTTTCTTTCTTTCTTTCTTTCTTTCTTTCTTCCTCTCTCTCTCTTTCTTTCTTTCTTTCATGTTTATTTTTGAGAGAGTGAGCCCATGCACTCATGAGCGGGGGAGGGGCAGAGAGAGAGGGAGACAGAGGATCCAAAGCAGGCTCCGCCCTAACAGCACAGAGCCCCAGGCAGGGCTGGAACTCAGAAACCCTGAGATCATGACTGGAGCAGACAGACGTCAGATGCTCAACTGACTGAGCCACTCAGGTGCCCCAGGAAACCACGACTTGTAAGACCAGAAAGCTATCTATCTTTTTCTCTTTCCAATTGTTCTTTGAAAAACCACAGCAGAACTCTGCCCTTAAGCTCCCCTAGGATTTGGGTGGAAACATTCCTCTTTTCTTCCCATCATGGCCTCAGAAGTCCCTTGTCCCATGGGCCCCGTGCCTGTCCTTGCAATGTGCCAGGGCCTTACCTTACCTCCCTGCAGCTGTGGTTAAAAGGGGGAGTCACTGGGCTGTTGAAAGGTGGGCTGCCGTCCGAGCTACGCTGCTTGCAAAAGAACGTGTTCTTAACCTTCACAGAGCTTCAGTGTTCTCACTATAAAAATGGGCTTTCACAAAGCGATGGTAAAAGTCACCTGAAAAACATACCTAGTCCAGTGCCTGGTGCAGGGGCCCTGCTGAGTAAATACTAAATTCCATCCCGCCCAATTCCCGGGGTCAGCAGGCTATCCCTGTCTCAGGTAGGGTGCGGGAGGGGAAGCAGGGACCCACTGCTGATCTACAACTTGGCTTTCGATGTTGCATTACAAATCAGCCAAGGTGTGGAAAGAAGTTATGTCAGGCCCTGTTGTTTGCTGGGGCAGGTTCTGTTAGGTCAGGACACTGTGAGCAGAGCTCCAGAAATCCCAGTGTGCTCCCTGGCACCTTGTCAAACCTGACAACCACCGTCTGCTGTGAATCACCTCAAGCCACCGAAAGTGAAACCACTCTCAGAACTCATTCTGGGAGGGAATCAGAAATGGAAACGATTGGGAGAAAAGCCCAGTGTTTGGGGGGATTGGATATGATGAATGCCAAGCATTTCCCAGTCCACCGGCCCTCCGGGCTCTGAGAGTGGAGGCAGAGGGATCTCGAAGCTGTTGGGTTGTAAATGACCTGCTCACATTGGCTCCTTGGATGCAGTTTAAGGAAATGCTAAACCACCAGAGTTAGCATGAGGTGGGAACCAGGCACCTCTCAAGAACAAAAGTGTAGAAAGTCTGAAGTTTGGCTGTTAAAGTAACTAAACTTCCAACTCTGTCACCTCCATTTCTTGGTTGGAAGAGAGAGAAATATTTGAATGGCAAGAAGCCAGCCAATGCTCCCCCTTTCTGGCTGGCTTTTGCGCAGGGGGTGGGCTTGTGGAGGTTCAGTATAGCTGCAGGGCCCTTCCCGAGGGTGAAGGAAGCCAGTTCTCAGAGAATAATGAGGATGGATTGGCCAGAGTCCCAAGACTTGTCTGCAACAATAAGCAAATTCTTAGGCAAATTCCCATTTACACCTGGCTTCTTTTCTGCTTAAAGTGTATGAAGTACTACACCATTTGCTAAGAGCTTTCTAGAACATCTTTCAATTTCCTGACTGTGCCTAGCTCAGTTCTGCCTTAGGGTTTTTGGACACTATGTCCCCTCTTTCTGGAAAGCCCTGTCTCACCTTTGACCCTTTTCTTTGCTGGATTTCCTGCTTCATCTTCCCACCTCACATGTCATATCCTCACTGAAGTCTTCACAGACCCTCAGACTAGCTCATGTGCAGTGTCACCCTCCAGGCATATTCTGTGCTTTTTCCCTTGCTGAGTTGATTGCAAGTAGAATGGCCTGTTCATTTGTCTAATGATTTAAGGTCTGCCCCTTTGACTAAACCAGAGGCTCGGAGAGGGCAGTGATTGTCTTATTCAACACTTGATCCCCATTATCTTGGAACCTGTAGGTGCTTGCTATGCGTTGTCCTTGTTTTTTGACCATTCCCTGCTGCCTATTGGATCCAAATCTCCACCAGTGGTCAGGATGTTTGCTTTTGGTTACATCGCCCTTAGAAAGGGAGGTTCTCACAGCTCTTCTGTTGGTTGGTTTCAGGCCCCACAAAACCCAGGTACGCAAGGAGCTCAGTAAAAGCCCAGAGCTCAGCCCCACTTGCAGGGCTTTGTCTCAGAAGGGCCAGGAGAGGCTCCACTACCTGTAATTTTAACAAGCACCTGCAGTTGATTCAGATGCACAGCCTGGATGCAAAACCAGCATGCCTTAGGCTCTCTAGTGCCTCCTCTGATTGTTGTTTTGCCTCTGATTACCTGGAGGGAATTGGTCGAGTGAGCCCTGAAGTTTACCAGGAAGAAAAGCTGGACCTACTTTGTAATCAAAAGGAAATTCGTCCTGCTCCAGAAAGACAGCAGGAAGGGCCTCTGCTGAGGATTGGTTCTTTCCTGCTAGCTTTGGCCGCCTGTCTTGTACCTGGTGCGGTATGTAGGAACAGGTGGACCTCACAAGGAGGCTGATGGGCTCCAGAATCGGCTTGTAAATAAGTCATACAGCACACCTGGGTCTCTGGCCTCATAACTATTGACCAGCTGTGATTAAACTGTGCACTAATGTCACGTGATCTAGTAGGAAAGCTCCTTTATTAGGGTACTAAATAATCACAGAACCATGCCTCTTCCGTAGAACAACTTTTCCCTGTGAAGTACAACCTTCTGGCCAGATGACGCATAACCAGGAAAGGAAGAGAGAACCATCATTTCCATTAAGCATGTTACTAATGGAGCCCTGATGACATGCTAGGCTTTAAGCTGGGTGTGTCATGGTGAATGAGAAATTTTATTAGTCAGAAAATAGGTTAAAAATAGGTTCGCTTCTCTAAAACTACCTGAGATGATGTCAGAGAATGATGTGGAAGAGAAGGAACAGGAATACTGTTAGCATAAGGCCTTTATTGAAAGATGCTGTGTTAGTTTCCACTCAAATGAGAGCTTGCTATAGCGAAGGAATCAGCCCCCTGTCACTTGTGTTTGACAGACTCAAAGAGGAGAAGGAAAGCTTTTTAGTGGAAAATAGGGAAGACCTTGGGAGCGTCCTGATTGGAGGCTAGTGGCATAGAGAAGCTGGAGGCTTCTGGAACGCTAACTGCGAGTGGGGCAGCATCCTATGTAACTGGTTAGGCGTGCACGTTTAGCTTTCTCTGGTTGGTTCTAAGTTGGCAGCAGGGGTGAAATGTAGGAAAGTTGTCAGTAATCAAGTCCTGGCCATTTAGGGCTGTCTGCCCCAGGGGTTACCATTTGGCTTCAGGGGCTGGTTGCTTCCAGTTGTGGGTCAGAGTTCTTCTCTGATATATAGTCTGGCCATTGTCCATTTGTATATTCAGCCTCTCATAAGGCTGCCATAACAAAGTATCGTGTACTGAGTGACTTACAAGAACAGAAATGTATTCTCTCATGGCTCTAAAGACTAGGAATCTGAAATTACTGTATCTGCAGGCAGTGCTCTCCGAATTAGCCCCTGTTGTTAACCAACCCTTGGCATTCCTTGGTTTGCAGCTGCTGACTCTGGTCTGCCTCCGTGGTCATATAGCCATCTTCCCTCTGGATCCGTGTTTGCACATGGCATTCTCCTCTCTGTGTGTCCCTGTCTGTGTGTATTCTCTTCTTACAGGGATATCAGTCATATTGGATTAAGGACCCACCCTAATGTAGTATGATCGCATCTTAACTTGATTACATCTATAAAGATCTTATTTCCAAATCAGGTTACACTTACAGGAAGAAGTTAGGACTTCAGCAGAGATTTGGAGGGGAGGGAAACACAATTCAACCCATAACAAAGGGGGTATAGGAAATAATACAGGATTCTAGATGCTGTGATGGGCACATTGGGGAAGACCTTGGGAAGCCTGACCTGGCCTTAAAGGGACCGTAAAGGCTTCCTGGAGAAGGTGACATCAAAGTTGAGACTCCACAGATGTGAGCGGGCCTTAAACTGAGTAAAATGAGTTCCAAGTAGAACAGCCCATACGCAGAGCAGGAGACAGGAAAGAGCAGGGGTTCTTTATGAAATTGTAAGTAGTTCAGCCTGGCTGGAGCATGAAGAATGAGAAAATAGTGTCAGGAGAGGAGCTTGATGGCAAGAAATGGGACTGTGCAAATTACAACTTTTCCTAAACAGCGAACACTAGGAAAGAAAAAAAAAAGAGGGGTATGCCAAGGAATCTTTATTTGTAGGATTTTTTTTCCTTTAGCTCAAGTATCTGAGTGTCATTACCTCTATGTACAGTGCCTAGTGCTGAGCCTGGAGATCTAAAAAGAAGGACCCGGTGGCAAGCTTCTAGAGCCAATACGGAATGAGAGTGTATTTTTCCAGTGTTAGTGAGTACCTACTACACCCTGGCCATGTGGCAGTAAGCAAAAATCCACATTGCATCTGCCCTATAGGCTGTTGTAATTTAGCATGGAAGAGAGACGTGAATCACATAACCCCTCAAAATCCAGAGATACTGAGTATGATCTCTGTACAGTTACCAGGGATCCAACTCCCTTCTGTCCTTCTGGTCCACAACCTTTAGCCTAGCATCTCACAGTCCCGGATGGCTGCAGGTGCCTAGCCATCAGGTTCACATTCCAGAAATGATGAAGCACAGAAGAACATACCCCTTTCAAGAGCTTTCCTGGAAGTACCAACAAAATTGTGTTTACATACCCTCCGTTAGAACCCAGTCACATGGCTGTACCTAACTGCAAGAAAGGCCGGGAGATAATGACTTTTAGCTGGGCTCATTGTCACTCCCAAATAAAATCATGGTTCTGGAATCAAGGAAGAGGGGAAGAATGGTGGGCAGCCATCTGCCTCCACCGCAACAGGCTGTGAAGCAAAGAGATGCAAAATTAGGTGGGGTTAACCAGCGAAGGAGCAGGGAACATGGGCCCCCCCATAAACTAAACAAAGGCTGGCATGGCTGGGCCACTGATGGAGGCCCCAAGTGCTAGAAGACAAAGAATGCAAGAAAGGCAGAGACATAGTGACATTGGGCCTTGTTAGGATCTGGGGCTTTGTTCTAAGACCAGTTGGAGCTGCTAAAGGATGTCAGCAGGGAGTGGGGTGGCCTGATCCTATACATGGGTTCTGAACTTCTGTGATGTGCTTGGTGCCAGGCACTGGTAATACAGAGGTGTGGCATTCCCTTGGGGTCTACATGGCCAGTGTGTACTAACTACTTGCTAACCCTGGAACAAATACAATCTGGGGGAGCCTGGATTTTCAGGAGGGCAGCCACATCCGAGATTAGCAGTCACAGACCCATGTATCCAGACCCTGTGTGGAAGTGCGAGTGTCAAGAAAGGGTTAACGGCAGAAATGACTCCAGAGTTGAGGGTTTGGGCAGGATGAAGGGAAGGCCAAGGGTATTCTTCCAGGCAAAGTTGGGACAAAGGCTGGATATGTCTAGTGTGGAGGTTCTGCTGGTAAGGGTTATTCCTGGAGGAAGCCAGGAGATGAGACTGAAGGTTGGGTAGGGGTTAGTTCACTGAAGGTCTGGTATATCAGGCTAAGGAGCTGAATGTTGGGGCATCATGGAGGAGTGTTCGGTCAGAGAACAACACAGTACAAACTGTTTTAGAGCATCAGTTCTGGCAGCTGCATGCAGGAATGCAGAAGGAGGCAGAATCACATAGTTTATGAAAGAGGAGGCTCCTTTTCATGCACTTGAACTTCTACCTATTGGGATCCTGACTCCCATTATCCTTGCTGGCAGGCACCTACTGTCCTCCACCTCCTCTCTGTGAAATACAGAAGTTCAGGTCTAGAATCCCATACCTGCAGTTTTGAAATTCAGGAAGCTCTGAAAGCTTAATTTTTGTTATTGTTGTTGTTGTTGTTGTTGTTTTTGGTAACTCATTTGACAGCCAGACTTGAACCCTGCCTAAACACAATGAGCTGCAAAACTTTGACTTCCTCTTGTAGGAGGCTATGACTTGTCTATTTAGACCATTTACTATGAATATTTATGTTTTGTTATGCAGAAATATTAATGGGGTTGATGACAGGTATTAAATAATTGACAGTATATATACAATACCACATCTTTCAAATATCAAAAGAATTCTGAATTTCACAATATGTCTTTTTAGATAAAGGATTGTAGTCTCTGCCCATAAGCAAGAAGGTCTGAACCCTGCCAGAGAGTTTGCTTTAACTAAAGGGTTGCATTTGGAGATTGTTTTAGGGAAGAAAGGAGAATCTCCTGGATGAAGTCAACAGACAGTAATGCTAGGGAGCCCATGTTTCAGTGGATCATAGAAGCTACAAAGTTTTCCTACCTTCATGGATGAGGGGTTAATGAGGAAGAGTTGGAGCTACCCAGGACACATCTGTTAATTGTATGAAGTTAATGTCATAGAAAAAAACCAGCATCTACTCTCACAAGCCCAGTGATACTATGGCTATATTTTGTTAATAATAATAATTTGCATGTATGTAATGCTTTTGAGTGTATCAGGTGCTTTTGGAAGTGCTTTCTCCTTTAATTCTTACAATAGCCATGATGGATGAATAGGTTGGCATTCTCAGTTTACAGCCAAGGAAGGACCACAAGCCCAGAGGAGTCAGGTGACTCATTCATGGTCATTTAGACATCCTAGGGCCCAGGCTAGGCCCTTCTGATTCTGGGATCTGTGGTCTTATTTTCAACAAGCAATAACATTCTTGGCTGAAGAGTGCCAAACTTTTCAAACCATGTATCTGCTGCTAAGGGCTGGCACGATAAATTTCATCTTACAAGCCCAGTCTAGTTCATTGGCTGAGGCTGGATGATGTGCTTAGTTGTGGAATTTGAGGCTGTTTCTCGAATTCACAAGGACTTTGGTAATCTATCAGCCATGACTACCAAGGTGCAAGGCAGACTCATGGCAGGTGGGTGTATTACCATCCATTTCTAAGGGCTGAATTTTCCTTTCTCCATTTAGTCATCAAAAACATATAGATTAGCTGCCAACTGGGTGCCAGACAGTGTAGGATGGTGAGGCTAACTAACTCCATGCACGCTCAGCTGCTGTCCTCAGGGAACTCAGAAAAGTCCCATCTGTCCCAGATGTATACTACGAGTGACGTGTGATATGTCTGGGCTACAGACCCACAAGCCCAAAGAGTGATTTGGAGAAGCAAACTGAAAATCAGGTGGCCCACACAGCCCAGACTTCAGAAGACAGTGTGGTTGGTAAGTCTGGGAATGATGGTTAAGAGTTTAGGCTTCAGAATCCTTCAGGTCTATGTCCAAATCCCTCCTATGTGGACAACACCCGGGGCGGGGCTTAGCTTACCCAAGCTTCAGTTTGTCTATCCGAAAAAGAAAAAAAAAGGAAATAATAATAATAGTTATTGCAGAAGATTGTTGTCATAGTTAAAAGGATCTGATGGTAATAATATCTACTATTGGTCAAGGCATTTTATGTGCCAGGCATGTTTTAAACCCATTACATGTGCTAACTCATTGCATCTCTGCTGCAACCCAATGAAATAACACATGTAAGACCCATGCCTGGCACATACTGAGCGTTCAGAGTAAGGTTGTAATGGCCCTCGTGTTCTTGCTGCTGTTACTCATACTGGTTTTAAGAACCAGCCTGGGACTGGTGACTTAGATTCTCATCCAGTCTTTACCACTGGCTCTTTGTGATTTTGATGGAGTCACTCAACCTGTTGCCAGTTTCCTCAGTGAAAAAGAGAAGCTTGGATTAGTTGGGAGGTCAGCACCTGGGGATCTTTTCAGAAACACAGATCCCTGGGCTTCATTCCCTAAGGAGTCTGATTTGATTGGTCTGAAGCCAGCCCTAAGAATCTGGGTTGTTTTTAACTTAATAATGAAAATGTCCAAACCGACTGAAGGACACATCACCAATATCAACCACGTTCAATGTGTTGTCATGTTTGTTTCGTCTCTTTCATGCAGAATATTCTCCAGCTACCCCTCCAGGTTCACACCATCCTCCTCTGGGCCTCGGGTAGGTGGGCTACTGCCTTCACCAGCTTCCCAAGACCCTTTTTCCCAGTAAGGACTGGGAAGTTACAATAGACCAAGGCTGGTGCATGTATTTCCCTGGCTGTCTCCCTCCTGGAAGGTTGGCAATGACTATGTTCCTTCTCTGGAGCCACAACTCATGGCAGCCTGACTTCTCCATCACTACATCTCTGTCTGCAGGTCCTTATCCACTCCCTCCCCTTGCCACTGCCTAGAGATGGCAGTTTCCCTGCCGTTACTTCCTCCATCCCTTGGCCACATTCTTATAAACAGCAAATGCTCCCTGCTTACTTTCTTTGCTTGTTCCACTATTTCCTATGGGAACCCTTCCTGATATACACAACTCCTCTTTTATTTATGCCTGAATATTCTCAAGTCAATCATTATGTGTCTCCAGCACTGCTGCCACACTCTGCAAAACAATACTTCCTTAATATCTTCTATTAGAAGGCATCCGTGTATTTTAAATGCCCCTTTGATGTCTCAGTTAGGTTTGGGAATCACTGGAGTAGCCCACCTTTGAGGGTATTTCCAACTCATGTAACCTGCCTCCTAATACGTAAAGACTCTGCCAGCTTATAGATTTGAGTCAGTCTCCACCTGGTGGCAGGAAAGCTCGTCTGGACTGTGGGCTGGTTAGTTGGAACCTGGTCCTGTCAGTGAGGCGAACGTTGCCATGGACACTGCCCTGAAACACTTGGGAAGTGATTTGTACACCTAGATGTGGCTGTATCAATGGGCCAAACGGTCAGATGGACGCTGAGCTCAACATTCTACACCCACAGGTATCTTCTTCCAGGACAGGATGGCTGTCCATAGGACCAAAAAGTCATTATTGCACACCAGCCACAGGAGCATGGCTCTCCTAGTTCTCTCAAAAGAAATCTCTCCTAATATTTATCCTAGGGAGTCATTTCCTTTTTTTGAGTCTTACCTTAGATCAAACTTGTAATTACACAGGGTTTAGTCTTTGAACATTTGATTAGCTTTTTCGAGTGTAAGATCAAAAAACATCCATTAACCACACTCCTTGGTCCTCTCCCAGAAAGAGACAAATTGTGGAATCTTGCCAGTTGGAAAGGCAAGGGGCTGGTGCAATGGGACGTCCAGGCTCAGATCTCCAGCTAAGTGGCTGGGACCTCGAGCAGGCCACTGCCTGTCTCTGGGGCATGGCTGCACCCTCTGCCCTAATTCTTGGGAATTCAGAGTCTCTCAGAGAGTTTCAAGATAGCATTTCAGCCTCGTTGTACTAAATTACAATCCCAGATGAAGAGCTTGGCCAGGAAAACTCCATTCAGATTTAGAGCCACAGAAGTTGGCTGGGGATCAAAGGGCCTCATTTCCTAAAAGCCATCACCAGGGGCATCTGACCGGGTGGGTCTGTTCAGGTGTTTTTCCATGTTAGTTTCTACATGAATGCATTTTTCACTGAGGCACGTGATTTTGTATAATTCTAGTTCTTAAAGCAAACTCTAAAGTGGTTAGGCTACTAAAACCTAACTGACCCCCAGAGGCCTCTCTGGCCACCCAGTCATCCCACCGTGTAGCTACCACCAGAAGACAGAGTACGGATTTTTGCGTGTAGGTACTCAAACCAGGAGACCAGGCAGGATTCAAGCTGCAGAATGCATTTTGGTGGGAGGAGAAAGGATCACTGATTAGCTAAAAGCCATTTTGACTGTTACCTCTGCCCCTGCCCATACTTCTCATCTCTAGCTTTGCCATTCGCCTTTCTTCTACCTGGGCCGCCACAGGTTACTTGATCTGCTGAACAGTAGCACACACAGGAGACAGGAAGGCTCCATGCCAAGAGCTGCAGCTTTGCAGGCAGTTAAGGGAGACCTCACACTTGAAACCTGTGCACACAGGATCCTTGAGCTTTAAGATGATGTGCGGAAAGAAGTGGAAGCAACAATTACTTCAGGAAAACCCCTCCTGGAGAGACAGGAACTGAGCCAGCTGCCTGCTCCAGGCTGATGTTAGTTAGGGGAAACTTGTACGGTGCAGATTCCAGACAGCGTACCTCAAGATCCTGATTTAGGAAGCCTGGCTGAGCCGAGGGAGTTTGCATATTTAATAAGCCTTCTTATGGCCAGAAGTTGCAGGAAACTAGCTCAAGACTTTTTATCTTGTGTTGGTGATCTGCTTTGAGTTTGGAAGTTGACTACAAAAAAAAAAAAAAAAAAAAAACGGCTCTGAATTTGCTATGCAAGTCAGAATGATTTACAGGGGGCAAGTTGGTTTTATACCCTTAGATCATGCCACTGGGGCATCAGACATCTGGATCAATTAGGAAAAGTGATTGCTTTCCTTTAAGGTAACAGAAGGCCTCCATTAAAATGCAAACATTAGCTGAGTGATTAGTGATGCTAGCAGCCCCTAGGATGCAGTCTGAGGCAGGGAGGGGCAAACACTTAATGGTTAGGAATGCTGCTTTTGCAGAGTTGGAGTCTTGATGCAGCCACTTAACTAGCTGTGTGGCCCCCATGTGTTATTTAACTTGGGTTGTTCATCTGTAAAATGGGGATAACAAAAGCCACGTAGGATGATGTTATGTGAGGATTTTTTTTTCTTTCAAAGACAGTGCATGTAAAGCACCTAGCTCTGTGTATGTCCCAGGCAGTGCCCTCCTGTCTTTTCTCCTTTCTGGGTGTTGGCAGAGAGGAGATGCCCATGTATTAATAAATACACGAATAGCTCCTGCACTGCCCAGTCCCTGACCCACCCTGGCAATCCATCCTCCTCTGAGATGCTTCCCCCTTGGGTATCTCATCTTGTTCCACCACACCTGACAATTCTTGAGTGGTCTCTCTTGCCTGCATACTAAAAGCCCACGCTGCCCTACACGCTTTTGCCTGCCCTCACCTCCTTAGCTCACTACTCGGAACCTCTCAACTTTGATATACAGCGTGGCTTCCACTCCCTTCACTCTGTCCCCACCATTTCCCTTCTTCCCTCTGCCTGCCTTCTCCACCCCTTTCAGTTTTGACTTACTTGACCAGCTCCCACTCATTCTTTTTAAAAAAGCCCAGAGGCCACCTCCTCCAGGAAGCCTCCCTGGCCCTTGATCTCCCCCTTCATGAGGGCTGAGGGACATCGTGCCCCTGGAATAACGCTCTCTCATATTCTAACTGCCCACTGCATTAGTGGGGCTCACTTTTCTGCTCATTAGGATTACCTAGAATGTCTCTCAAGTCCTGTAGGGCCCTGGCCTCACCTCAGGCCAGTTAAATTACTCTCTGGGGATTAAGACTTGGGCATCAGGCATCCTTAAAATTTTCTGGGTGATTCTTTTGTGCAGCTAAGGTTCAAAACCAGTGCTCCAGATGGTGAGCACCTTGAGGGCATCGAATGTGTGTGCAGAAATACCTGCTTATGACTCTTAGCACAGTGAGCGCATCATTGGTGGTTTCCATTTGACATCTGAATGCATGTAGGAAGGTGGGTTATTGTATTCAGGGACTTCCAGAGCTGTGTCACCATCTGGGAGAACAGGATGTGCAGAGATGTTGGGGAAGGTGGCTTGTAGACACTTAAGGGGCCACAAGCAGGTGTAGAAATCAGAGTCAGAGGCTGAGGTGTGAGGGCTGAGAACAAACTCCAGCCACTGCCTAAGGGGTATCTGGGGCTAGTGCAGGGCAGGGAGTATCTAATGAACTTGGCTATAACCACATCCAGTTCATTCAGAAATCTTTGAACCTCCCCAGCTAGGAGTGCTTATGAAGGAAATGTGTCTATTTGATTGGTAGCTCTGCAGCCTTGCAGACAGCTCTTCCGCCCTCCAAGAGAAGGCTTTGGGGTCTTGGCAGATGGAAAATATGCTCATAGTTCATTGTCCTGGCCACACACTCTAGATGCTTCAGGACAGTGGGAGATGCCAAGTGAGTTCTGTCCCAGAAAGAAAATGTCGGGCTTCTAAGAGCCCTTTCTAGATCAATTCTTTTCAAACCCGCTTCCCTCCTGAGACTTCAATAGTTGAATCATCTTTCTCGGTAAGAAAATCTGAAAATTAACTGAGAAATTAACCAGCTTATTTTCCTAAAGGCCCACCCTCCCCCCACGAACAAGCAATTTTTTCCCTTACCTTCTCTGAAGAAGACACTTGTCCTTGTGACATGAAACCACTGATGCCCTTGTCCCCGAGGACTGGTATAAAAGCAAACAAAGAAACAGATTCTTCAAAAAACTAGAGTCAGGCTCTAGTTGATAAAGGGCTGGACCATCTACATTAGGAGGCACCTGACAGGTAGGTGGCTTGGATTTTCTGAGTCAAGGGCAACTGAGGGTTTAGGTGCAGTGAGCCGTAGGCATTTCTGGTCCCTACTAGAGCCCTGGGAAGGGCAGGACCCCTGCTGGATGCAGTGGGGGGGGGGGGGAAAGGGTGCTCTCCCTACTGCCACCCTGAGCACTTTCTTCACGAGTGGTGGCTTCTGAACCTTTTGAACCATTTTAGACTTTTAGCGGGACCCTGCAAGGGAGAGGTAGGGTGGGCAGGGAGGAGTACAGAGATCTTGAATTCTGTTTTGGGCATGTCTATGAGATACTCTGGTAGAGAGATGCAGTGACTGTAAGTACTGACCTTTGCTGCCTGTTTACAGGTTAGGGACTTTACATATAGGAGTCATTCAGTTCTCCATGCAACCCTGTGAAGTGGGGCTTCCCACTCCTTTGCAGACTGACGGAGACTGAAGCAGAGAGAGGGGTTGAGCTGCCTGTTTACAGGTTAGGGACTTTACATATAGGAGTCATTCAGTTCTCCATGCAACCCTGTGAAGCGGGGCTTCCCACTCCTTTGCAGACTGACGGAGACTGAAGCAGAGAGAGGGGTTGATTGTTCAAGGTAACATAAGCAATAAAAGGCAAATAGCCATTTGGTTGTATAGTCCTGGATCTTTTCCTTTTTTTGTTTTTCTGTTTTGTTTTGTTTTGTTTTTTGGTGGTGGTGGAGGTAGAGGCCTGGGTTGGGGTGGTTTAGGGATGCTGTTTAGATCCATTGGTCCAAATACTGTTCCCTGGGCAAAGGATGTAGGTTGAGGGAAGGAGAGCTCCTAGACTAATAAGCTTTGGGGGCTCCCAAGTTGAGAGATGAGAATACAGAGGAGCAGGGGCCAGGATGGGGACCTGAGGCAGGCAGCCGTACACGAGGAAATTGAGGCAGCACGGTGTTGTGCAATTGAAGAATAGGAAATGTCATCAAGAGGATGGGCAGGCCACTTTGTGTGAAGCTTCTGGACTGCGACATAATAAGAGGTCTGAGGAGTCATTGCCTGGCATGGAATTGCCTGTGTCCTTGACAAGAGAAACTTCTCTGGAGGGGAGGGGATGAAGTCTAGCTGCGGGAGGGTAGGAGGTGAGGAAGTGGTGTCAGGGCAGGTACGGCCCTGTGAGGGATCCCCTGTCACTGGCATTCTCTCCAGCCCTCTCCAACCTAATTTTATTCCCATGGATGCTGCAGAGCATTTTCTTTGGCCCACAAACAGGGTTGTGTCCCATTTGGTCAATAACCAAGATATGCTTGGAAAAAAGTACCAAGGAGGTAAAGGTGGGAAGCAAAATAGTAAAAAATAATAAGATGACAAGAATGGGATTGGCACACAGCAAAGATCAATGAAGCCAACACTGTATGAGAAAACATATCTCCCCATGAACCTCAGCCTTCAAGAAATCAATCAGCAGCTCTTGAAAAAAATGTGTCTCCTGTAAAAGTGTCATTGGAACTTTCAGTGTCACAATGCAGGTGCTGATGGCTGGGCACAGGATAGATAGCCCATTAATACTCATTGATGGGTTTATTGATTAGTGTGTCTGGTATAATTAGCCCCAAAGATCTTCAATCAATGCAGCCCAGGGAGGTGATGATGCAGCCCAGGGAGGTCTATGCATCGTGAACAGGGAATCAAGGGCCGGGCTCACTGGCTGTCTTGCTGTGTGGCCTAGATGCACCCCTGGATGCTTCAGAGGCTCAGTTTCCTCACCTATAAAATAAGATAGCAGTTTAGTATTTCCCAAAGTGATTTCCAGCAACTTTAGTTGTGTGGAATGTTGGTGGGTATTTTTTTTCCCCACCAAAAATGTTAAATGGCCACATTTAGGCAACACGGATTTTTAAATAACTTGAACAAGACTTCTCGGAGCCTTTGGTATGCTGGACATTGTGACTGTCTCAGAAGCAGAATAGAGTATATGTTTCTTTATTCATTTGATCTGCATTATTGAGCATGGAACATATGCCAAGCACTATGCTAGGTGCTGGGGACGCAGCAGTGATCACAAGATCCAAGCGCCTCCATCACAGTGTTTGCATTCTAGTGATGGAGCACAAATAGATAGTCAAGATGGCTAGTAAGACAGATGGTGCTAAATCCGCTGCAAAAATGAAAGAGTAATGCAGTGTAGGGGTGGAAGGTGGAGCTATTTTGTACAGAGGGGAGATGAGACTTTCCTTTCTGAAAAGGAAACATTTGAGCCGAGATTGGTAGGAAGCCCAGGAGTAAGCCATGCAGCTGTCTGGAATGAACTACATGCACAAGGACCCTCAAGTGGGAGCACATTTGTCCTGGTCATAGAAAATGAATATGGCCGGGGGCAGGGCCAGGGGGACGGAGTCAAAGGCAGCCTTCCCTCTTTGTATCTTCATAGCCCCTGAATTTGGATAGCCAGAATTCATATGACAGGGGCTGTTGGAGAGGTACAATGTGTTTTCCAAATTCACGTCATCAAGCAGATGACGTGTGTGTGTGTGTGTGTGTGTGTGTGATTTTTCAGGATTAGCACCCCACTGGAATAGATTTTGTTTTTTCCTTGAGAGAGAGAGAGAACGAGAGAATGAGCAGGGGAAGGACAGAAGGAGAAGAAGAGAGAATTTTAAGTGCTTCACACCCAGCATGGAACCCAATGTGGGGCTTGATCCCACAATGGTGAGATCATGACCTGAGCCAAAATCAAGAGTCAGACACTTAATTGACTGAACCGTACAGATGCCCCCTGGAATAGATTATTTCTTAGTGCAACACTAATGATAAGACATCTGATAACCACGTGTAATGCTCTACACATGGGGAAAAATGAATAGTATGAATTATTAAAATCCTTTTAGAGAAATGCTATTTCACTGTTTTTTCCTGAAAAATAAGATTGTGATTTATTTAGGAATGACGTCTCTAAATCAGAAAGAGCAAGGGGCTAGTATCAACCCCACAAATAAGTCTCTTTATGACCTTCAACAATTAGTTGGCTTTTCTCTGCCTCAGCTTCCTTATCTGCAGAATAAGAATTAGATTACTTCCTCCCACAATGACCAGAGTGAAGAATAATTGATGTAAAACAAATCAAGTACTTAGTACAGTGCCAGGCACGTAGTATGTGCTCAGTAAATGCTACCTGCTATGATAATTAATGTTAATCACTGAAGGAATGTTAATAACTGAAGGAATACAACCAAGTACCCCCTTTATAAATGAAAAAGGGAGACTCAAAGATAATGTCAAATGCTGGGACATCTTGAGTGCTTTCAAAGGGCTCAGAGGTGTGCTGCATGACGGGACTCTATTCTACGGACTGTGGTTGCTATCCCAGCTGTCTCCAGAGCATCTATTCTTCTGATTTCACAGAGGGAAGCGGGTGCATCCTTGCCATGTTCCATGCCACTTACCTGGACGTGGGGCTGGTCATCCAGTCAGAGTGAAGCTGGGTGCTCAGCTGGATGGCTGGGAGAAAGGAAGCTGTTCCATTCTCCATGGTGTGGAGGAGAAGCCATGCATCCTGGTAGCTGCACACAGTCTTCTCTCCACCACGAAGGCAGCCAGCCTGGGTACGAAGCCAACATACGGAGGAAGACAGAGCCAAGAGAAGCTTCATGCTGGCTCCCCATCGACCTCTAGATCAGCTCAATCCTGCAGTCCCTCCACTGTGGACTTTCCTGGTCCAGGAGCTGATAAATTGCTTTATTTTAAAGCCATGGTAAATTGGATTTTTCTTTTAGTTTACAGCCCAAAGCATCTTAACTGCTACCCACAATTTATCTCATCAGATCTCCATGACAACCCTGTTATAAGATGTTTTTATTCCCCTTTTACAATTGGAGAAATACTCAGAATGGCTGACCTGCTGTTGACTAGCTAGATATGGAAGTCTGGTAGAGTGGATTTAGGATTCAATCATTGGGGTTCCCATCTTAGGTCTGTTATGTAGTGGCTGTTTCCTCATCTGTAAAATGAATATAGTTTTTTTTTTTTTTTTAATCTTTTCTCCCGAGGTTGATATGGGGAACTGAATCAAGTAAGATTCCTTAGGAGGAAGATTTCATGACCATAAAATGCTGTGCCGGTGCCCCCCTTGCCTACACCTGGAGCCCACTGCTCCCCCCTAGAAATTCATGGTCTTTGCATTATTCGGGTTATTGGTTTAACAGGTCTCAGTGCCAGCTTGTTCTCTGAGACAGGTATATACTCTGATGTCTTGTTTGTACTGACAGCTTAATACATCCTTCCTTCATGACTAGCAAAGATCTAAAGTCAAACCTAGCCCATTACCCAATGTGTTACAAATGAGAACTCAGCTGTATGCCCATAGAGGCTTTATCAGTTGGTAGGCTTGTAGCACTCACACAGACACATAAACCCCCAATTCCCCTAGTTTGTTGGGTGCACAGGCCTATACCATTTTCCATGATTGGTTGGTAGATTTTCCATGTTCTGTTAGCATCCCGAATGTATGTTTTGCATCCTCTGCCTTCACAGATTAAAAGGATAAACACATATCATTGTGTAATGTTCTCATGTTAGGAATAACTCAGAGGTAAAAGTCCCTGTAGTTCTCAAGGCTAATGGAAGTGAAAAACTGTTTGTAATTCACATAAGAGGGGGAGAATTTGTCCTTACCATGAATATACTGGACTGCTTTGCCTAAATGATTCAGAGGTGATTTCCTAAATATATTAATCATGAGTAAGAAGAATTGTGTTCATCTTTGTACTGTTTATATTAGAATAAAGTGCTTGCCAAGCAAGGCTCTAGTTTCATAAGCACAGTATACAAGGGGAAAAATGAAATAGATTTATTCTTGTTATTTGGGGAGTGTGTAGTTTATTATACACACTTTGCTTCTGGCTTTGGAGAAAATTATTTATCTGCAAGTCTTTCCCTTTCATTTGCCTTGAATATAAAGATTAACTGATGGTTTAACAATCTTGTTGAGGCCATATTTATGTAGGGTAGCATTCTTACTCATACAACTCCCAATATTAAAGTTGTAGCATTGTTCATAAAGATATGATGGTAAGGCCTTCAGCCATAGAAGTGAGATATTGTCTCCTGTTAACAACTTCAAATGAATATGAGCAGGAATTTCTTTTGTATTAATTGGCATGGAAGAGGACAGTGACAACCACTACAAATTGGAAAACTCATTCTAGCCATCATGTTGAGTTCGTTTGAACCTGTCCAATGCCCACGTGTATGCAGGTATGTTTAGAGTGAGCGTCTGTGACTCACCTTGGTTATCCTCCAGGGCAAAACTAAGCAGTGGGTGTGACATTGAGTAGTTTGCTTGTTCTCTTCCCTTTGATCAAAGACCCCTAAAATATATTCAAGGTTGGTAGCGATGTCCTTGCGGTAGAGGGCAACCTGTTTATATTTTCTTCATCAGTGTCAGCTCTGGGGTTCCAAGGAAGAAGAAATATAATCTAGGTTCAAGGATAACAACCATTTAGACATGCATTCATCTCTGAAAGAAAACCAAAGTCTCTCAGTTTTGTTTACGAAATGCTTAAGTAATTTTTCTCTGCTGCTGGGGAAAAAAAAAAAACAGCCCACAGCTGGAACCACTTACAACACAGGTTTGATTGTTTTTTTGCAAATTGAACGATTAATTCAGGCAAACAACCAAAGATTTAATTTAATTTTAAATTGAAAGGGATGGACAGTCATGCTGACTGAATTCCTCGCTTGGCGGACTTTGGGGCCATGGCAATTAGTTTAGACAATATTGTGACTCTAGCAAGTCCACACTGGGAGGCGGATCAAGCTCTTAAAAAGTGTTTTTGTACCACTGGCCTGCCTCTCTTTTTATTAATGGTTTCCCTGCTTTAAAATTGAGGACTTGGGATAATCTCAGTCCTAAATCTCTACCCAAGGGCTCTGTGCATTTGTCTTTACATTTCACTCCCACCCCAGGGCGACAAGTGAAGTGAAGAAAAATTGCCAGTAACCATGGACAGGAATTCTTAGAATTTGGGTTAAACCTCGTGAAGTTGGGCCTAACATAGGCGCATAGCAGGTTTGGTCAACTCTTCTGCATCAGACACTTCCAAGGCTAAGCTGGACTTTGCATGAGCTATGGAAGGGCACGCTAACTAGAAGTGCTAGCCTTGACCACCCCAAGGATGAAGCTAAGAATGACCCAGGTAGTGAAGTCGGACATGTGCTTCCGTCTTTATCCAGCATCTCTTAGTAAAGGAAGCCAGGATCCCAGCTGCAGGCAGTTCTGAAAAGTACTTTTACCTGATTACAAAGTCTAATTGGACAGTGAGGCAGAGAATAGAGTTAGCAAGAAAAAAGTAATACTACTGAAGCTGCTCTGAGAGTTTTTCTCTCTGGGAAAAGAACTGAATTGCATAGAATGCAGGGGATTCTAAAACTTTCAATTATGTCTTTCCATTATTCAAAAACTTTTATGTCTTTTTTTAAAGTTTTCATTTATCTATTTTGAGAGAGAGGGAGAGGGAGAGAGCAGTGGGGAGGGGCAGAAAGAGAAGGGGAGAGAGAATCCCAAGCATCTCTGCACTGTGAGTGCAGAGCCCAACATGGGGCTCAATCCCATGAACTGTGAGATCATGACCTGAGCTGAAATCAAGAGTCTGATGCTCAACCGACTCAGCCACTCAGGGCCCCAAGAACTTTTATGTTTTAGCAAGTCTGATTGCTTAAAATGGTAGTGGGATTTCACCTCCTGGCTTTGGTCTTTTTTTTGCCCCCCGTCACTCCTCCCTGCCATCTTCCTCCCTTCCTCTTTTCCTCTTCTTCCTTCCTTCTTTCCTTCTTAAAATGAATCTTCTCGACTGACATCTGTCTGTGGTTTCCTCACAGGAACAGATCCAAGTGAATATATGTTACTTAATGAATATATTTCTAAAAACTGAGACCTAGACAATGCTGGGCTTGTCACGCTGCCGACCCATTCTCCTGAATTTCCACATCATCTCCTTTCCTGGACAAAATGCACCCAACCTTCCAGTTCAAAAAAAAAAAAGTCTCCATGAATTTTGTCCCTCCATTTTGTCACTGTGTGATGGTGACTGCCTCCCCTGAAAATCCATGCCACCTCCAGACCATTCTTTGTACACTGCCTTTTGGCAATTGTTTCTCCAAAACTTTCTGTTCATTACACAAGTAACATGGATAACTTGCTTGCTGAATAATAATGAAATAATGCAGAAGCAAACAAACCAAAATGGCCAAAGACTCCATTGCTCCCAGAAGAAATAACTTCAGAGCTCTGGATACACCTCCCCAAGAGCCCTTCTGGCTATGTACACCCTAATGCATGCATATCTACATATTTATAGATGCGTTATTTCATATATACATATATAAAATCACGCTTGTATGTCTTTTAACAGCCTTCTTGAGATAGAAGTCTTATAATACCCTTTTCTGTTTTTAACCATATGAGGTTAATTCACATCCTCGCTAACACTTGTTATTATCTGTCTTTTTGATGATAGCCATTTTAGTGGGTGTGAAGTGGTACCACAGTGTGGTTTTGATTTATATTTTCCTAGTGGCTAATGAAATATTGGGCATTCTTTCTTGTGGCTTATTTGCTAGTTATATATTTTCTGTGGATCCTTTGTCCATTTTTTATGGATTATTTGTCTTTTTATTATTGAGTTCCAAGAGTTTCTTAAATAGTTTAGATACAAGTCTCTTATAGCAAGCATTTTCTTCAATGTTATGAGTTGATCCTCTTTATTTCCTGACAGTGTCCTTTGAAGCTGTTAACAGTTTTTAGTTTGGATGAAGTCCACTTCATCTTTTTTCTTTTGTTACTTGCTTTTGGTGTCATATCTAAGGGGGCTTTGCCTAACCTAAGGTCATGCAAGTTTTCTTCATTATTTTCTTCTACACGTTTTATAGCTTTGGCTCCTCCAGTTAGATCTGTAGTCCATTTGTGCTTAACTTTTGTGGGATGCATAATGAAAAGGTCCACCTGTATTCTTTTACATGCAGTTATCTAGTTGTCCCAATGTTTGTTGTAGAGACTGTTTTTTTCGTCTTTAATTTTCCTCTTTAATTATCTTGGCACTGTTGTCAAAAATCACTTAACCATAAATATAAGGGTTATTTCTGGACTCTTTTGTATTTTGTTGGTCTATAGGTCTTTGCTTATGCCAGTACCAAAGTATCTTGATTACTATAGCTTTGGAGTAAGTTTTGAAATTAACCACGAGTCCTTTTTCAAAAGTGTTTTGACTATTCTGAGTGTCTTGCATTTCCCTTACAAATGTTAAAATCAGCTTGTCATTTTCTGCAAAAAAAAAAAAAAGCCAGCTGGGATTTTGATAGGGAATCTGCATATTTGTTATCACTTGCTTTTCACTCAACTTGATTTTTTTTACATATATAAAAAATGGCATGCTTGTGTATAAGCACAAAGTCAATATATGGGAATTTTGACCCTATGACCATCATTCAGATCAAGATTTGGAATATTTGCAGCACCTTAGGAGGCTCCCTCATGCCCCTTTCCAGTCCCTAGGTTTCTATAAAAGCTGCTAAGCTGACATCTATCACCATTGATTGTTTTTCCTTAAACTTCCTATAAACCAAATGATTTAGTATGCACTCTGTAGTGAGTGACGTCTTTCACTTAAATATACATGTTGTGGAATGCCTGAGTAGCTCAGTTGGTTAAGCATCCAACTTTTGGTTTCAGCTCAGATCATGATCTCACACTTGGTGAATTTGAGCCCTGTTTTGGGCTCCATGCTGACAGTGCAGAGCCTCCTTGGGATTTTCTCTCTCTCTCTCTCTCTCTCTCTCTCTCCCTCTCCCTCTCCCTCTCCCTCTCCCTCTCCCTCCCTCCCTTTCTCTCAGAATAAATAAAATAAACTTTACCAAAAAAATTTTTGTAAGTGATAAAAATGTTTTTAAAAAAATATATCCATGTTGTTGTTTGTATCCTTAGTTTCTTTGTTTTTATTGCTAAGCAGTATTTCATTATTTATCCATTCTGCAACTGGAAGACATTTTGTTTGTTTCCATTTGGGAGGTATTATGAATAAAGCTGCTGTAAACATTCTTGAGCATGTCACTGGGTGGGTAGATTTCTGTTTGGTACACTCATTTTTGTTAGGTATATATTTAGGAAAGGAATTGGTGCATCACCGGTAGTTATGTGTTTTGCCTCGGAAGATCTGTCAAACAGTTTCTTGCCGTGACTGCACCAGTTTACATTACCATCAGCAGTGAATGAGCATACCAGTTGTTTACATCCTCACCAGCAACTAATATTAATTAGTGGCATTCTGGTTCACGGGTGGTGACAGTTTATATTTCCCTGATGACTCTGGATGTATAGCATCTTCTCATAAGTTTTGACCTTTGTATAATCATTCTTGGGGAACTACCTATTAAAGTCTTTTGGCAATTTTCTCAAATTGGGTTGTCTTTTTCTTTTTGGTTTGTAGGCACTCTTTATATATTCTTGATGTAAGTCTTTTTTCAGATATGCATTATAAATATTTTTTCCCAGTCTGTGGTTTGCCTTTTCACTCTTACTGTTGTCTTTTTTGATGCACTTTCTAAAAGTGAGATATAATTTACATATCATCTGTTTAAAGTCTATAATTCACTGGTTTTCACCACATTGAAAAAGTTTTGCAACCATCACCACTATTGAAATCCAGAATATTTTCGTCATCCCCAAAGGAAATCCTACATCCACTCCCTCCTTCTCCCCTTCTGCCAGGCCTTAGCAACTACTAATCTGCTTTCAGTCTTTATGGATTTGCCTAATCTGGGCATTTCATATAAATGGAATCACACATTATATGGTCTTTTTTGACTGGCTTCTTTCAATTAGCGTGTTTTTAAGGTTCATCCATGTTGTAGCATGTATTAGAATTTTGTTCACTTTTTATCATGGAATATAATAATCTATTTTACAGATATACCATATTTGATTTATCTGTTCATCAATTGATAGACTTGTGAGTTCTTTTAATGTTGCTTTTGATGAATAGTTCTTAATTTTCATGAAGTTCAGTTGATCAATCTTTACTTTTGTGGATTGTGCTTTACTGAGATCTATTGAAGGAATATTTGTCTACTTCTGTGATTAACTGTTTGAATACTGTCAGTGTCCTGGAAATCTTCCCACCTGGGGATATAAAGGTTTATTTCATTCTTTCTACTGACTCCTTGTAGCAACTTCTCTATTGCTGGATATTTGGGTGATTTTCAGGGTGTTGCTATTAAGGCACTGCTACAGTAAAAATTCTCACATGTATGTGTGTGTATGCATGTACATCTGTAGGCAGCTTCCTAGAAGTGGAATTTCTGGATCAAAAGTTTTTCTGTTTTCAGTTTTGATGGAGCCTATCGAATTGCCTTCCAAAAAGGTCTTCATCAAATTTAAGTGCCCACCAACAGTTGGAAAAGTGCCCATTGTGCCACATCCATGCTGTCCCTTGATATAATCAGTTTTTAAAAATGTTTGCCATTCTATAAACATACTGATATTTCTTCAGGACCTCTTGCTTTCACAATCCTTGATGAGTAGGGACTCCTTCTACATTTATTCCTTTAGGTAAGTAAGCAATCCCTTAAGTTGGAGGTCAGTACTGTGACAGTGTTGGGGATGAAAAAGTTTCCTTCTACTCTCTTAGGTTCAGTGCTTGGGAGCTGGCCAATTAAACTAACAAAGACAGATTAATAGGAGAAAAGACATACAATTTTTATTAATATTTATGTGCCTCACATATATTTATGTGAAGTAAAACTCAAAGAAGCAATGAGGGTTGGAAGGCTCATGTACCATTTTAATAAAGGAAAGGGGGTTAGACTTCAAGGAATGATAATTGTACACGAGTGCCTGGGAAATATATGGGAGAACTAGTGGAAGATAAGGGTTATTTTAGTAAGGTCTGTTTCTCTTTTCTGGTACTGGGGAGACACCTTCACAAAGGGAAATGTATGCCCTGCCTTTAGAAAGACAAGGGGAGTGCAGAGAAAGCCATGTCCTTTTCTGTTGATTTTCACTTGCCTTTAGCTCAAAATGAGTGGTATATTTTAGAGTGGCACATTCTGGACCCCTTTAGCAGAAAAGTGAATATTTATTGTTTACTGTTAATTTAACAGATAAGGATAATTCACTCTCAACTTGACTTAAATATTTAAGTTTGAAATGAATGTGTATGTTGCTGAGGGCTGCTTAGCAATTCTCTGCTGGAGGTGGGCCTTCCAGAGTCCTCTGTCATGGGCTGCTGAGCCTTGGTCAGTGCCTCAATGTCCATCTGTTCGAGTGAAGCCTCTACAGGTGTTCAGCCTAAGCATTTACATCTGGTAGCAGATTGTTTGCACTAGGGCTGAGCACACACCTCTCCAGCCACTAAATTATGGACATTGTCTGACTCATAAGGCAGCCGTTTACATGGTTTTCATTTAGCAAGGTTAAAATGGACCAAAGGATGCATTGGCCACCTGGCTGTCTCCTCTCCCTACACAGCTTAGAGAAAAAGTTTTTAATCCCAGTGGACTCATTCATTTGGAAGCCCTAAGTCCCTTCTGATTTCTGAGCATTATTGATATCTTTCTACCCCTTCTCAACAGTCCAGGTATATTGCTTTGGTTTTAAACTGCCCTTCTGCCATTTGTCATTGAAAAAGAGGCAATATTGAGACATGATGAAATATATTTATCAGATGGCTCTGGTTTGCATGGCAGACCAAGAAGCCCAATTGGCGACTTCATGAATCAAGGTTCAATTGACACTTCAACTGTAAAGGAAGCGGTTTGTTAGTTTCAGCCTTATGAGTTAATTGCTGGCTTCATTTCTTCAAACCATAGGCTCAGTGTGAGTGGTTTTATGCTAAAGAGTTAGGTCATGAAATTAACACCCTTAATTTACATGTGGCTTTAATTCACCAAGCACCTCAATTGAAATAAATGCCTTGGCAATAGAAATGGAAACAGGATGCTCATTCATCTGCTTGCTAATTATTCTCTCCTTTCCTCATTTTCTTCTTGTCCCAAAATATATACATTAACTGATGGAGCAAGCACACTCAGCTCAGTGAGGTGCTCACACAAAGTGAAGTTCAGGGACCGGCAGGGTCATGTCTCCTGTGACACACTTGGGCCAGGACTTACATGAACACATGAAAGGGTGACATCAGCCACAGTATTTGAATTGTTATTTCTCTCTTTGTCCCTTTTTTTTGTTTGGCTGAGACAACGTGGTTGAATTTGTGTGAGTCAGTGTTGCCTTCCCAGGTCACTCCTAGAGTTTAGTTAGACTCTGTGTCCTTAGTAACAGAAAGCCACCGCACCCGTTCTGGTAAAGGTTACCCATTCTAACTGGTGGAAACTTAAGGAGATTCAAAGACAAAATCCAAATATAGCCATGCCCAAAGGGAACAGAACTAAAGAGCCAGTCTAAAGTTTTCCACATTGAGGTAGGTCTGTCCCTCTGTCTGTGTGTCTTTTTGTCTGTCAAACTCACACACCCACATTCTCTCAGCTTTTCTCCTTCATTCTGAGCCTCTCCTCTCTTCCTTTCTTCAGCTTTCATGACCCAGTAGAGGTTTCATTCCCACAGTGACTTCTAAAATAGTCCAGTTGGCCCACTTTTCTCTTTAACACATGACGATAGCCACCATGATGTGCCATCATGTCCTTCAAACATGCATGGCAGGCAAGGTTTGGCACTCTTCAGTAGCTTCTGCCCTCCCACCCCACCCTCTACCCCAGGTGGTGTTGCCTACATGCTCCGCTGAGCCTCACAAAGTCACTGTTGCACCTGGCACGCTGGATGCTAAGTATTTACTATCTGTTTGTCTCCTTCACCAGTCATGAGCTCATAATGAACAGAATCTTCTTTTCTTGAGGGTCCTATTTCACTATAGTCCTGGAAACATTGGTGTAGAGACAGGTGTTGTGGGGAGGGAGGTTCAAGAAATGTTTGCACAGATAATTGAATCTGAATAATCCCTTATCTGAGAAATACTGTGACTGTTTCTGTGTGTCTTACGCAGTTCAGGCTGCTACAACAAAATGTCACTGACTGGATGCCTTAAATGACAAACATTTATTTCTCATAGTTCTTCAGTCAGGGAGGTCTAAGATCAAAGTGCTGGTGATTCAGTTCCTGATGAAAGCTCACTTCATGGTTTGCAAATGACTACTTTTTTGCCGTGTCCTCACATGGCCAAGACAGAGAGAACTGCAGTCACTTCCCCTTTTTATAAGGATCCCACCCTCATGACCTCATCTAAACTCAGTTACCTCCCAAAGTCCCCACCTCCTAACACCATCACATTGGAGGTCATGGTTTCAGCATATGAAGGGTCGGGGTGGGGCACAAACATTTATTCCATAACAATGTACTGCATTGTCTGTCCATGTTTTTAAAATGCAGCTGAAATTAATGCTGCGTAAAATGTGATGTCCCAGGCTCTGGCTGATCTCCTCCAAAGATCAGAGAAATAGAGCAGCACTGTGTTGGGGATCTAGGTCTTATTCCTTTCACAACCTCATTTTTCCCTGTGTTCATCCCATATCTGTGGGGCCGTGCCGGGACAGGACCTCTGGTGGAGGCGGGACCTCTGCCAAATTCCAGGCTCGGAGGCGCCTTCCCCTGGATGCTCGGCGTGCTGCTGTTCTGGGGGTTGCTGCCTGGGCTGTCTGCCTGCTTCCAGCACGAAGGAACTTCATTCCTGGCCTCTGGCCCCGCCATCAGTTTGCTGTCAGTTTCCCCATTGATTTTCAATTTTATTATTGGCTTTTAGAGCACTCGAGGACCCAACGCTTTCCTTCACCATCGATTTGCTTGTTCCCAACGGAGGGAATGAGTTTTACCATCTTCATCCCCTGGCTGGTGACCAGCCCCTTTGCTTGCACTTGGAGATACCCTTGGCTTGCTCAAGGTCAAGTCTGGGAGACTGGGCTCGATTCCTCAGACATCTGTGGTGCTGAGACACTTTGCTCCTAGCCAAGTTGAAAGCTCTGTTCACCATGACCGAGTAATGAGCCAACGTGTGTCAAGTGCACCCCCTTTGTCAGCTACTATGCTAAATGCTTGACATGCACTACCTCCTTCAATCTTCCAGAAGTCCCTAAGATATAGGTAATTCTCACTAGTTTACAAACAGTGAAACTGAGGCTTAGGGAGGCACAGCAACTTAGAGACCATAGAGGTAAATTAATAATCCCTTCAATAGTGTTTGTCATGCTCACAGCCCAGGATGTGGTGTGGCTGTGCGTGATTAATACACATCTCAGGCCACAGGCAGCTCGCCCTACAAGTTCATGGTCATCAGCACCCAAACTGGTCTAGGTCACCATCAGTGAGACTAGTTTGGTCACCACACACAGCGATGTCTTGGCAGCATTAGATCGTGGTAGAAAAATTTCTCATCCTGTTCTGTCAGTTCTTAACTTTATCACCAACTGGGAACCAAGACCTCACAGACCAGCTCCAACCAGTGGCCCACTGCCCTGAAGGACCTGGAGTACCTCCTCCTGTAGACAGGTGGTCATGTGGGAATTGTTTCTATAGCCACAGGTGGGAAGGAAAGGGTCAGCCTTGCCGTGTGGCATTCTGGCTTTTTCCTGCCATATTGTCTTCACTTCCTTTTGGACAAAAGGAAGCTCCTGCAGGAGTGAGCTCTGTCTGCAAGCTCGCTGCCCTCCTCTGACCACAGAGGAAATATCCACTCTGAAACTGTGAGTTATAATACTGTAGCTCAGCTCAGCGGTTCCTACTTTTAAAGACTCAGGGATGGGACAGAACCTTTTACGGCCTTCTGCCGTCTGATCTGCCCTGCCTTTCTCCTCTCCCACCACATCCCTCCTTCTCTTCCCTTTTTGTCTCTTCTCTTTCTCCCTTCTCTTCTCTTTCTCTTCTCTCCTTCCCCATTATGTAGTCACCTGTGTTTTTCTCCATGAAATACATGTCTGTCGGTGTTAGATCCCAGGGTGGTTTTGGGAGCTGACACACCCAGGCTGTGTGACTAGTACCTGGGCAGGTGGTACGTGCCAACAGCCTAGAGCTAAAAACACAGCCAGCGCTACCAGGGGAATGGGTTCTTTTCATGGCCTCACCAGCATCTGCCACAGGCTGGGGAAGGACTGCTAACAGGCTTCAGTGTGAGTGCTAACAGAATTGGAAGGGAGGAAGCCCTTTTGAAGGCTAACATTTTTCACAGTGCAGTAATCACAGGGAAGTTGTCATTCCCTCAGGCGGGAGGCGCGTGTTTAGTTTATACACCCTGGACGTCAGGTTTTGTAGTCCGTACTGGCTCTCAGTGTGCCTTCTGGAGCGCAGAGTCCAGGATCAGGTTGGTGCCGCCCTATTGGGCATGGTCAGAGGGCCCAGAGGGCCCAGAGGTTCTCACATGCAGCATATGGGTGTCATCAGCCATCACTCACTACCCGCTCTCCCCTTTGCTAGTGAGTAATTTAACCTTCTAAACGTAACTTCCAAATATGTCCAATGGGGTTGTTAAAAGTAACCTCTTCCCAGGGACTTGGTGAGCATGAAAGGAGGTAAGGAATGTTCAAGAGCCGAGGCCTAGCACTTAGTAAGGACAGTAGATGTTAGCTCTTCTTATGGTTGTCATCATTGTCTGTAATTGACACATGAGGTCTAGAAAAAATCACCAAACTGCTCACAGTCACGTGACCAGTAAGAGATAGAGCCCAGACATTTTTAAAAAAAAAAATTTAATGTTTATTTATTTTTGAGAGACAGAGACAGGGTGTGAGCAGGGGAGGGGCAGCTAGAGAGGGAGACACAGAATCCAAAGCAGATGCTAGGCTTTGAGCTGTCAGCACACAGAGCCTGACATGGAGCTCAAACCCACAAATGACGAGATCATAACCTGAGCCGAAGTCGGACACTGAACCGACTGAACCACCCAGTCAGCCCATGAGATGAAGCCCAGATTTGAACCCCAGCAGTCTGACTGCCAAACCCAGACTCTTAACCACTGTATTTTAATGCCGTGTAAGAGTGAACTGTGTTATAGAATAGCTGATGATGGATTTCTGGAACACTCAAGGACCAGATCATGTCATTTTCATCTTTGCATCTCATTGCCAATCACAATATCTGGCACATAGTAGGAGCTCTATAAATGTTGATTCAATGAATGATTGAATCAGGAAGATCCCAGGTTCTGGAGAAATACATTGGACTCAGTAAGTCAGGGAAGGACATGGAAGGGTAGGGGCCCATAGAGTCTGTTATTTATTAACATAGGTACTAGCACCAATACATGATCAACTCAGAAACCAGCAGCATGATTAACCTAACACTTAACCAGCCACATCTTGGATCTAGAGAATGCCATGCTTCTTAGGCTAGGGATTATCTGGTCCTACACCTGCCTTGTCCTTATGTACAGCTGGGTTCAGTAAGTGGAGACTGGATAGGAGCCAAAAGTCAGGCATTGAATTGTAAAGCATGGGTTCAGAATTTTCTCAAATTCTAAAACCACTGGCTTTGAACTTTATTTGACTGCCAGCCAGGACCAGCTAGCTAGCAAATGCACATTGGTTTTGCTTGAAAGGGGTACCTGATTCAGGTGTGCATGGAGATGTTTTTTCTTCTAAAGAATAATTTTGTTTTGTGTTTTGTTTTAAAACGTGTTCTTGATCATTATAGGAAATTTGGAAAACATAGCAAAGAAGGCAAAATTTTTGACTAATTCAAGCACCCAAATTCCAAAGTAACTACTAAACACATTTGGGTGTATTTCCTTCTAGAACAGGATCACTTTGGTTTTAATTTTTTTTTAACGTTCATTCATTTTTTTGAGAGACAGAGACAGAGTGTGAACAGGGGAGGGGTAGAGAGAGAGGGAGACACAGAATGCAGCAGGCTTCAGGCTGCAAGCTGTCAGCACAGAGCCCGACCAAGGGCTCAAGCCCAGGAACTATGAGATCATGACCTGAGCTGAAGTCAGATGCTTAACCGACTGAGACACCCACGTGCCCCAGAACAGAATCACTGTTTAACTAGAGTTCCCTGAGTAGTTGACACTTTTTAGCTCTTACTGATCTGGTGAAGTTGTTAAGGTTTTTTTGGAAGGAAGAAATTTTAGGCTTCTAAAAAAGATATGATGGAGTAATGGGAAATACTCTTGGTAGGAAATCAGGTGACTTTGAGTCTGTGCTGCTGTCATCCCAACATCAGACCTCTACCAAGACATTTCACCTCACAGATTTCAGTTTATCCTTGCTTCTCCCACTTCACGTCCGTCTTTCTTTCTGAGTGATCCGTGATGCAGACTTTAGGTTCGTGTACCAGATAGAAAGAGCAGCCTCATATAAACTGTTTAGACAGCTCTTCCAATTGTAAAAGGCCAAATGTCTATAATAAATCCCTGATACTATGTGTCTTCTAAAGGTTCTGCTTTTCTGAGTGAACTCTAAATGATATGGTTGGCAAGGTGTCCACCATATGCATGAAGTCCTCCCCCCTACAAACTTAGCACTGAAAGAGTGTTTTGTCATATGATCCCCATGTAAGTCTTATGATCATTCTCTGCTCCCTCTCTCCAAGAATGCAGACTCCCTGAGGGCAGGGTTGTTGAGGGAACCCATAGCATTTATTAGTTTGCTAGGGCTGCCATAACAAAATAGCACAAACTAGGTTGTATAAAGCAACAGAAATCTATGCTGTGACAGTATTGGAGGCCGGAAGTCTGAAGTTAGGTGTTAGAGGACCTTCTTTGCCTCTTGTGGTTTCTGATAGCCTCTGATGTTCCTTAATTTGTGGCAGCATAAATGCATACTCTGCCTCTGTCTTCACATGGCATTCTCCCTGTGTCTGTGTGTCTTCACATGGCATTTTCTCTGTGTCCCTCCCTCCTGTTATAAGGACACCAGCCATACTGGATTAAGAACCCATTTTACTTGCGTATGACCTCACCTTAACCAATTACATCTTCAGTGACCCTATATCCAAATAAGGTTATGTTCCTAGGTTCTGGGGGTTAGGACTTCACTATATCTTTTGGGGAGGACACAATTTAACCAAAGAAGTAGCTGCGATGGTTAGTATTTTGTGTTAACTCGGCAGCCCCATAGTGCTCAGATACTGGATCAAGTGTGTTATTTGGGATATTTCTGTGCATGTTGTTTTTGGATGAGATTAACATTTAAATTGGTGACCTTTAAGCAAAACAGTTTTCCCTCCATAACATGCACGGGCCTCATCCAATCATTTGAAGGCCTGAATAGAACAAAGACTGTCCTCCCCCAGGGAAGAAGGAATTCTACCAGCAGACTCTCTTTGGACATGAACTACACTTCTTCCCTGCCACAATCACGTGAGCCAATTCCTTAAAACCAATTTGTCTCTCTCTCTCTATATATATATATATATGTATGTATATATCCTGTTGGTTCTGTTTCTCTGAAGAATCCTAACAAATACAGTGGTTAAGAACATGAACCCTGAAATCCTACCTTTGAGGGTCAGCTATCTCTTCTCCCACTTACTGACTTTATAACTTTGGGCACATGAACTTTATAGAGCCTCAGTTTCCTCATCTTTAGATTGGAGATGATATTAAAACCCACTTCACAGGGAGCTGTGGGGTTTAAGTGGAGTTACTCAGAATCATGCCTGGCCCATAATAAGCACCATGTGAAGCATTAGCTGCCCAGTCAGGGTTCTGTCTCTGGCATCTGAAGCCAGGAGTGCCTGTAATAGGAGATGAATAGACGTTTGTTATTGCATAGACCCCTCTAAGGCTCTTCATTAAGTTTTGGGCCAAATATGTTTAGTTCTAAAAACCTTAATCATCTCTAACTCCTCAGGCCTATGACATAGATAGTTCCCAATATTAGCAACTGATCCTGGAATGATACGTAATTTCAGGCACACTTAATAGGGTTACATGGACAATCCAAGCACCCATCTAATACCACAATTATAAATATGCCATGTACCCTGAATCTCTCTTCTCTCTCCCCCCTGTCCCCTTTCTGGGGACATGTGCCAGATTCTCCCCTTGTCTCTATTCTCCCCTCTCTCCTGCAGTGGTTAACAGAATATCTAAAATGGCAGCCTTACCCAGCACAGGTGGTTTCCGAATGGATTTAGATAGATCTTGTATCTAAAAACAAAAGGAGGCAAGATAGACTCCTTTTCCCCACAATACAGTTAACTGTGGTCACCGCAAGAGCTCAGAAGCACCATATTGGCCAGGGCTGAGTACCTATAATTCTACTCCATTAATATTCAGCAGTGAAAACTAAACCAATAAACTATTACCAAACCTTCTAATATCAATCTGAAGGTGGAAAGTTAGCCCTCCTAGCTGTATTTCCACAGAATGTGCCCTATGTGGTGATTCAGAGCTAATGAGAGCTTAAGAAGAAAACTGGAATTAGGAAGCAGTCAAACAATAAGGTGGCCCCCGTTCACATAAGTTATCTCCATGGGTGGCTTGCTTAGGAAGCCACATATGAGTTTCTAATTAAAGGGATATTAGAAGAATATGTCCATAAATTTCAGAGCCAGGCTTAATTTTCTTGTTTGAAAACTGCCAGGGAGGAGAGTGGATTGCAAATATATGAAATATGAGAAAATTGAGACTTAATGAATTCTAAGTTTATTCACTGAAGTATTTAACTATCCAAGCCATCAAGTGGGGATAATAAATTTGAGTGTGTCATAAGACTGGCCCACTTTAATTCACATTTGTAAAATGAGCTATAAATAAAGGGCTTGATTCAGTGCTTAATTTTTAGAGATACATTAACTCATAATGCCTGTGCCTACAAGATGCCAAGCCCTGGAGGGAAGGGGAGAAGCCTGAAATGATCAGGAGGGCGGTAAGAGCCCTTGTGCTTGCACCAAAGGGCAGAGGACTGGCTTCTGGAGATTCAGCATCTGCCATCAGTACAGGTACCTCCTTTTTCGACACAGAGGTCAAGGTCAAACCTGAGTCAAGCACCTAGTGGGAAAGAGATGGCCCATTTGCCGGGGGTAATTAAGGAGAGTTTAATAAAGAAAACCCAATTTAGAAAGATGAGGGCCAGGCTCAAGGAAATCAACAAAGCATGGTGAGGCACCTGGGGCTCTTTCCCCACCCCACCCCCACCCTCACACCTGGGGGTCCAAAGGAAGCTAAAAGACCCCTTCTGTTTCAGGGTCTTTCAAAAACCCGCCCTTAGGGAATCAGCATTCTTGGGGGTGGGAGGTGTAATCAGCAAACTCAGAAACAATGTATTTTCAGATATTCATAAGTCCAAAGATGGAAAATAAAGTAGAAAAGGAGGTAACCAGTGGGAAAGAGGTAGAAGAGACCTCCAGAGGAAGGTGGAAAAGGAACGCTTCCCGGAAGTGGTGACATTTGGTTGTTTTCTAGCTATGATGGGCAATAATTGGGGAGCTTTAAGCAAGGAAGTAGAGCTATCTCATTTCATTTTAAGTGTCACTCTAGCTACTGCCAAGGGGACGCACAAAAATAGAAGCAGCAAGACCTATTAAAGAGCAACTGTAGCTGCCCAGTGAGAGGTGCAGGTGGCTTGCCCCAGGGCGGGAGGATTGGGGGGAAAAAGGGTGGTGATGAGTCCAAGATCTATCCCACCTGCCCGCTTACTCTTCCACAGTTAGTGGACGAGGTGCCTCCTGGGCCTGGAGAAAGTCACTACCTGAGAATAAAAGTTGTTTTAAAAATTGGGGGCGGGGAGCATGGTATCCTAAATATTCTGCATACTGCATTTGTTTTTTTTGACATCGGAAGAAAATAAAAATTTGTAAGACATCCACTGAAGGAAAGATTTGGTGGAAGGGGCAGTTGGCTTACTACATAGAGAAGAAGAAAAATCTATATAGAGGGCTTTATAAGATAATAGGCTCACTGTGGAGTGGGGGATGGCTTTCCCAAAAAGTAATGGAATTTGTGGTTGTGTAATTAGAAAGGTGGTACCTAGAATATGGAGATTGATTCTTTGAGCTCTTTGAGGGAATGACTGTATCATATACATTTATTTGTCTCCCATTCATAGGTACTTACTGCCTGGTACCTAAAAGGCTTGGAATGTATGATATTGTGATATACTAAGAAGTATATGTTTGGGGCGCCTGGGTGGCTCAGCAGGTTGAGCGTCCGGCTTCAGCTCAGGTCATGATCTCACAGCTTGTGAGTTCGAGCCCCATGTCAGGCTTTGTGCTGATAGCTCGGAGCCTGGAGCCTGCTTCAGATTCTGTGCCTTCCTCTCTCTCTGCCCTAACCCACTCGCATTCTGTCTCTTTCTCTCTCAAAAATAAATAAACATTTAAAAAAAAAGTGTATGTTTGGTCTTTGTCCCTGGTTTTTGATACGGTGCCCCTAAATCCTTTGGAATTTCCTAGGTGATTAGAGTGGTTTTTGTTCTAGTGAGGTGATTCTTGGTGGTTCCTGGATGGGGGCTAGTTACCAGAAAGTCCAAGCTATGATTAGAAGCTTGAAGTTTTCAGCCCCATTTTCCATCCTCAGGAAAGGAGAGAGGGGGTGGAAATTGAATTACTAATCTGTCATGCTTATATGATGAAGCCTCCATAAAAATCCCTGAACTAGGAGCTTCAGGGAGCCCCAGCTCCATGGGGACAGAAGCACCTGTGACTAGTACCCTTCCGGACCTCACCTGATGTAGCTCTTCATCTTGTAATTCATTTGTACTCTTTATAATAAACCAGTAAGCATAAGTAAAGTTTTTCCCTGACTTCCGTGAGTCATTATAGCAAATTTTTGATCCTAAGGAGGTGGTTGTAGGAATCCCGGATTCATGTAGCCAAATCGGACTGTAGTGTGGGTAACCTGAGGACCCACTACTTGTGACTGCTGTGTGAAGTGGGAGCAGTCTTGTGGAACTGAACCCTTAACCTATAGGGTCTGTGCTCCCTCCAGGTGATTAGTGTCAGGATTGAATTAAATCATAGGACACCCAGGTAGTATATGCAGAGAATTGGAAAGTTGCTTAGGATGGGAAGCCCACACATTTGGTGTCAGAAGTGGTATGAGTAGAGAAACAGTTTTCCGAGAGAAGAGAGAGAAGGAAAGGACTTTTTTTTTTTTTCCAAAACTTAGTTTCTTAAATGCCTGTTCTTAATAATGAGGTTGAACATCTGTATATAATGCCTTAAGAGGCAGTCTCTAACTGGGACAGTACATGACTTGGGAAATACTCAAGAATCTTGTCACAAAAACTAGAGAATGTTTTTATGAATAGAACAGGATCCAAACAACCATTTCTGAACAAAAGACCCTGAGTCTTGTGACACTCAAAAGCATTTTGTCCACTTTGGGAAAAAGTGACCAGACTGACTGACCCAGAGGTTGGGTAAAATCTCCCTCAAACTAGTCTATGTTCTCCAAAAAAATATTCTAATCTTCATTCATTGTTCTAGGTGAACTATCTCTGGAAAAGATGTGTTCTAGGTAAAGAGTACAAGAATTCCCATTGCTGCAAAGATATATCCCCCCCTTATAAGTTAATTTACATAGTTTTATTTATCAATCTTTTGAAGATATAGTAAGGAGGTGTGACCCCCCCGCCTCTTGCAAAGATGACCTATCACATGCATACTGACCACATGGAGTTTCTTTTCTTTTTAATGTTTATTTATCCATTTTGAGAGGGAGAAAGAGAGCATAGGCAGGGGAGGGGCAGAGAGAGGGAGAGAGAGAACCCCAAGCAGGCTTCCCATAGTCGGCACAGAGCCCAACGTGGGGGTCAATCTCACGAACGTTGAGAACAAAAAGTTGGATGCTTGACTGACTGAGCCACTTGACTGACTTCATTCCCCCACATGAAGTTTCTTGACCTGCGAAAACAAGAATGAAAATTTGAAGTATCAAAGTCCAGGGCCCCCCCACCTGTTAGGTACTTGTCTAGGTATCCCTTTGGCTTCTCACAGTCTGTTAGCTTACCTCCTGCAAAGTTTACACCTGCCGCTTGGTAGTGTGTTAATAGCATGTATTAATAATAGCATTTTATACACAGCCTTCTTTCCATTTCTTAGCAGATTCTTTACCCATCAAAATTCAAAGTGCTGTGTACTAGTCTTTCTCTATTATCTGCAAGATTTTAGTTTATTTTTAATTGTGGTGCCAAAGTTAGATTCTTCAATAGGAATTCTGATACAACTCCTGAACCAAATTACTGCCGGAACTATTGCTGAACCAGCTACTTAGATTGGTTGAGCCACTTTCACTTTGAAGAGACAGAAACCCAACTGAAAAGCAGCATAAGCTAAGTTGATTCACATAACTGGAAATTCTAGGGGTGGTTACAGCTTCAGACCTGGCTGGATCCAGAGGCTGAAATGATACCCTCGGAGCTCTTGCTCTCTCCCCACGTCCTGAATGGGTTCTCTTCCTACAACCAGGGTGACAGATTTGTTCTGACCATTTAGCTAAAATGGAACTACATTTCCCCAAATTTACTTTCCTGCATAGTTCTGGGTTGATAGGAGCCACAGAGACATTTTGTATGAGATTTGCAAGTGGAGCTAGATGGCAGCCATATTTGTTTTTATGCTGGGAAGGCCAATGCAGGCCGGGAGGTGCTCGCAGGGCTTGCTCATGTTGTCACTTATCTGTTCCCTCTCGTGTGGGGTTGGGCTCACAGCATCACCAACTTCTACCAGATCCTCCTTCACCCTGAGTCCTGGGCCAAGTGCATGTCCAGATGCATACTAAAGGAGGCCACCTTCCCCTCCAGCTTAATTCAATCATCAGAGTGGGTGGCTTGGAGGTGGGAAGAGAGGAATGTGGGTCCTTGTCTCTCTACATGAACTCTTGCCCCTCCTCACAGACTTCAGTTTATCCTTGCTTCCCCCACTTCGTGTCCATGTTTCCTTCTCAACAGGCTATCTTGCAGACTTTGGGTTCCCACACAAGACACAGAAAGAGCAGCCTCGCAGAGTGTTGAACAACTCTTACAACTGCAAGACGCTAAATCGCTTTAATAAATCCCCAGTGATATATATCTTCTACTGGTTCTGCTTTTCTGAGCAGACCTGGACAGCTGTGGCGGGAAAGGTATCTGCCAGATGCATAAAATTCACAGTGTACAAGCTCAGTGCAAAGTGAATCTTTTACAGTATCTCCAACCAGACACTGAGGCAGCCTGATGCATGGATCCGTTCCTGCACCTACCATTGTGATTGGGGCACGTAGGAGGATGGGCAAAGCCAGAGACTCGTTCCCACCTGGCTAAAGAGAAGTAAGGCAGGAAGCCCCACTCAAAACATATAAAAAAAAGATTATTGTTGGAGAAAAAGGAAGTGGGTCCCCAGAAAGGAGGAGTGATAGGCAAAAGCAAACGTTCACAATAACCTTCCTGCTTTCTTGTTTCAGGTGATAACTGTATTTACTTGAACAAGGTGAAATGGGATGTAATCAAGTTATAGGAAGCGGTTCCTATGCCCAGGCACTGAGCTTAGCGCTTCTCATATATTATCTCCTTTGAAGCCCTCCAATGACTGTAGGAGGAAACCAAAGTTCAGGGAGGTACAATAGCTTATCAGAGGTCCCACAGCTGGGGAACCTCCGGTTCAGCTAGAACTTGAACTCAGGGCTGTCTGCTTGCTCGCTCAGCTTCCCCCCCCCCCCCCGCCATTCTGCCCATGCATCCAAAAGTTGTTTTGAGTTTAATAATAAACATATTCTCACTCTGTTAGATTTGACTAACCTTGGTGATCAGCTAGCTAAAAAACTTTTCTACCTCACTGCAGAAGTCATTTATGCTGCCAGTGGAAAGTAGATGGATAGCCACAATGTAACTCATTAGTGCTGGCAAGACAACTCCTACTTTAGAAACCTTAAGGGGGCGGGTGGTGGCAGGGGAGAGCTGGGAGGTTGGAGAAGAGTTTCCATTTGAACAATCTAGAAAGGTTAGGACATTTTTAGAGTGTGGCAAAGAGAGTTGCTGCTCTCTGAGAGCCTCTGTAACATTACTGTATTATCAGGTGTTTATAATGTGCAACTTTTTGTGACTGGAGAAGACTTCACATATAGTTAGCTCATTAATAGATTTTGAAATGAACTGGAGCACAGAGGTTTCAGTTCTAACTCTCTATATATTCTATAGCATAGAATTGAGTAAGGGTTTAGGGGAAAGTAGACAATTTGTATGTTTGATGAGGCGTGGAGAGTGGCCTTTGCTTCTTTGCACCAGTGATAGTTTCAGAAGAGTAAATCCCTTCCAAGGGACCGTAAGATCCTTTTCATAATGGAGGGGCAGAGGTGTTTATAACCTAAAGTTCTTTTCTACAGAACAAGGAATGTTAGTTGAGCACCTGAAAGCTGTTCAGGATTATTTAATGCATCAAATAGGTGTCTGATTATGATATGTCTCAGCTGGGGTTTGCAACTCTGTAAACCTGAAGCAATTGAACTGGAAAGTTCCAGACCAAAGATGCTAGGAGGTTATGAGGCTTTCCTCTCCCCTGCACATTTAGCTGGAGCAACCAAGTGAGCCCAGGCTGAAGCTGAGCTGCAACTATTTGAGTGATAGAAACTGTATGTGATCCTCTCACAGGTGTCTCTCTGATCCAGAACAAATTCTGCACAACTGTGGTCTTTTTCTGCCGTGGTCATACGCTTTTCTAGGAATAGGAGCTCTGAGTTCTATTGCAAGGACTCTTACCAGGGTTTTGGAGCCCTTGACATCTTTTTCACATTTACTGGAGGGCAGGTTTCGTTCAGAACATGCCGCGATTTGAGTTTAGGCAAATCAGATCTACACTATACTTGGCAAAAGAGAGAGAGAGAGAGCGCTTGGGAAATCCCATTTGACCGAATATTCTTTAACGTTCTGAGGGTAGAACAGAACAGCAGGTGGGAAACACAGCCCCAGCTCTTGCTCACCCACCTGTTCACTCACTGCACGATGTGGCCATGTTGGTTTAGGTCACCCCAGGAGCAGGCCTGAGGCATGATCTGAATGCAAGGAGTTTATGTGCGGGATGATCCCAGGAAGCACTGACAGGGGAGTAGAGAAGTGGGTCAGAGAAAGGAAGGAAGCCAGTGAAGGGTGTGTTAGCATGCAACCATGTGAGTTAGTGGAGCTGAATCCCCCAATGATGTGGGGTGTCAGTGGAGAGCACCCTTGAAGAATTTTATGTTTCTATCACTCATGGTTGAGGGCTACCCACTTGGTCTTTTTTTCTCTCTCTCTCTGTCTCCCGAGAGGGAGACTTCTGGCCTGCCATGGGCAAACAAGAAAGCTCTGGCTGCCAGAGCTCTTAGGCAAGAAAATGCAAATGGTGACACCAGGTGGCACGGTCTTCTGCACTGGTCAGGTGTGGGGGACACGGGTTGGCAATGGCAGTGACTGCTGCCACCTCTGTTTTGGGGGCAGGAGGGAAGCGTCCATCCTGAGCAGTCACCTCTTATGTGGCTGTCTGTCCAATCACTCACTCCTTTACTGCTGTGGACAGCGGCCAACTTGGCCCAAGCCCTGTTTAAGAAACTCTGAGTTCTCTCCCAGGCTCACTGAGGACAGACAATTAATTATTCACTAACAGCTTAGTTCTGCTGATAACTGTCTCCTTGGCAACCTAAGGCCCAGTGTAACAGAAATGAAATACATTTAAAAAAAATATATATATATATATGCATATATGTATATATATGTAAAATATGTAAAGGCTTTTCTGTTTCATAGAAATGCCTTGAAGTTCAGTATGGTGTTTGAACAGTGATTAAACAGAATGGATTTTCCACCACTGTCTGAGAAAGTCCTTATCACATCAGCCTCTTGTTGCTCTAGATCCATCTTGGTGATGTGTGTTTCTAGGAGACAGGCACGGATGCTTCATTCCAACTGAGGTGCCTGCTTCCCTTTATAGCAAATGACGCATTGCTACATGATGGCACCCAAGGAGTACTGCATTGCCAGTGACAAGCCTTGTCTGTTTTCAACCACTGTACTCATTTGCTGTGTGACCTTGGGCATGTTGCCTACCCTCTCTGGGCCTCACTGGCCTCATCTGCAAAAGCCGTAACCTGGATGGTTGTTCTTACAGGTGTCTCTCTAATCTAAAACAAATTCTGCTTGACTGTGTCATCTTTTCTGCTTTGAGGTATACCTTTCTCTGGGAATATCAACATTGAGTTGCATTGCGAGGACTCTGGCTGTCTCACACTCTCACAAGGGTTTTGGAGGCTTTCACATCCTTTTGTGTTTACTGGAGGGAAATCATTCCTCCGCCTTCCCCTTAATATCTCAACATGACAGCTAAGAAGTAAAGCCTCTGCCCACACTTCCTTTTGCTTCAGTGCAAAGAGCAAAGTTCCTCCTATCTCTGCCGCTCTTTCACTGTGCGGGCTGTGTGATTTGGACAAGTCGTTTAACCTCACCGAACGTGTTTCCTAATCCGAGAGATAGAATTAAAAATTGTACTGACTTCTTTTTTTTTTTTTTTAATATTTATTTGTTTTTGAGACAGAGAGAGAACGCGAGCGAGTGTGAGCGGGGGAGGGGCAGAGACACAAATCTCAAAGCAGGCTCCAGGCTCCACACTGTCAGTCCAGAGCCCAATGTGGGGCTTGAACTCATGAACTGTGAGATCATAACCTGAGTTGAAGTCAGATGCTCAACCAACTGAGCCACCCAGGTGCCCCAATTATACTGACTTCTTAGAGTTATTGGAAAGAGTTAAAGGAGGTAATCTCTGTAAAGCTACTCAGAAAATGTTATTTTCAAAAGTAAGAAAAGGATTTCAGCTTCTCAGGGTTCTGTCTTCCCTGCCTCTCTTCTGCCTCTGTCACGGCCTCCCTGTACCTGCTCTCGGGAATTGCTCTTCTAGAATTCTGGGAGTTTTTCTTTTTATCTCCTCTAGTGATTCTTAAATCTCTGTGGTTCAGTTTTGTCGAGGACATGATTACAGTTCGGTTTGTTTGGGTTTTTTGTTTGTTTGTTTCTCATTACCAAAGGAAGACGTACTCACTGTAGAAAAGAAAAAGTGGGGAAAGAAAAAGAAAGAAAGAAAGAAAGAAAGAAAGAAAGAAAGAAAGAAGAGAGAAAGCATAAAGAAATAAGGAGGTGGAGGGGACATAATCCCCCAGCCTGAAGACAACCATAGTTAACAGGTATATTTATGTGTTTACCATTTTTTTTTTTTTTTGAGGGCAGGTAAGTACATGGCTAAGGCCACAGAGCATGCAGGTTTTTGTCCTGCCTCTTACAGTTATCATAGAACTGTTTTACTCAGGCATTAAAACTTCTTGATGATGGTCTATTATGGGTGTGTGTTGTAATTTACTTAACTTGTCACCTTTTGTGGGATATTTAAGGTATCTCTATATTCTCACCATTAAAAATAACACACATGAGTCAGTCATAAATCCCCCAGCTTACCCTCTTTTTATTTTTCTTTTTTTCTCTCTTGTTTTTAAGTTTAACCATTTATTTAGAGAGAGAGCAAGAGTGGAAGGGGCAGAGAGAGAATCCTGAGCAAGCTCTGTACTGTCAGCATAGAGCCCAATACGGGACTCAATCCCACAACCCTGGGATCATGACCTGAGCCAAAATCAAGTCAGACACTCACCTGATTGAGCCTCCCAGGCACCCCCAGCTCACCCTCTTTTTAAGCCCTGTGTCGCAGTCGTGCCACGGGCACTTTTATTAAGAAATCTTCCCTGGGGCACCTGGGTGTCTCAGTCAGTTGAATGTCTGACCCTTCATTTTGTCTCAGATCACAATCCCAGGGTGGTGGGATCTAGTCCCTGGTCAGGTTCCATACTGAGTGTGGAGACTGCTTAATATTCTCTCTCTCTCTCTCTCTCTCTCTCTCTCTCTCTCTCTCACTCTCTCCTCCCCTGCTTGCATGCTTTCTCTCTCCAAAAAAGAAAAAGAAAAGAAGATATCTCCCCAAAGTTCAGCACGGCTATAGATGCAAGCTTCCCCCTCTTTCAGTGCCCTGAAGCAGGTTTATTTGGTTCCAGGTAAAGTCTCTTGCCCTTGTGGTGGATGGTCATAGCTTTTTCTGCTTACCAGTCCAGCGAGTACACTGCCCTTTTTTTGGAAGGACCCATATTCTACCTGAGCTAGAATTGAGCATGTGAGTCAGGCCTGGCCCATCCTAGTGTCCCACCCAACCAGCAGTGATGATTGGTTCAAGGAGTAGTGATAGAAACTAGTAAGGACCAATCAGAGTCCTACCTGGAAATAAACAATAGATGCTGTGAGATAAAGGACTATAGTCCGGGGCTGTGTCAGTGTTGAGCAGCGTGAAGGAAACCTTTTGAAATGGCAGCCTGAGAGCATAAGATGGCAGAGACAGTCAGTAAGGAAAAAGAAGGAGCTTGGGGACAGGGGGCACCAGTTCTGACCCTGAGGTCCTGTCTTAGATTTTGAGGACTGCTCCCAGATCCTTCCCAGCTGCCTAAGCCAGTGCCCTCTCTTTTTGCCTACACCAACCAGTGTGAGTTAGGATTGGGCTCCTTACCTAGATCCATCCCTCAAAATGGCTTCCCTAAATGTTGTCCAAGACTGTGATGTTTTCCAGGAGTGTTCAAGGTCAGGCATCTGTGGGACTTGTCAACAGCTGCCGGTTGCCCTTTCTGGGCTTCCCCAGGAAAAAAAGAAAAGGAACCTATGAAAATAAACCAGGAACCCCAGAAATCCTCCTGAATAACCCAAATGCCCCTGTTGACAATGCCTCATGATGTCATGACCCTTCATTCAAGGTGAAGGTAAACGCCCCAGCCAAAGACAAGATCGGCCCAGGAAACATGAGCTTGATGTCTGCTTATCCCCATTTTTAAAGTGTGAGTTTCTCAACCCCTTGCTTTTAGACTGCTGTTAACCTTTCTCGTCATTGGGTAAGAAGAAAATAAAGGGCTATTTTTGGTGGCATGATGCATAGGAAAATTCTCTGTAACTGTTTTCTAAACCTCTCCATTCAAAACGAGGCAGTGCGGCTCTGAAAGGTTACTAAGAGTGTGAGAAACCAGCTTTGCAAGGACTGTGCTGACATCAAGAAATGTCTCACATGGGTGAAAAACTTCTGGGAAGTCATTTTTGTTTTTGTTTTACCAAATGGCTTCATGAAACAAAGGCTCACTTAAACAGAAATCCCCTCAGCAGGATGTGTCTTATGTCTAGGAAGGGTAGGGGACCTCCTCAGACGTACTCTGCGTCAGAATCCCTGTGGGAGGTTGGAATGAAATTCAGCTTTTCTGGCCTCACCCACCCACCCACAGACTAGGCTCTCTGGGTGATTTCATAGCAAGTTGCCCAGTCTGCACACCAGCCCCCTAGTGTGATTTGAAGGCCTCCAGGGGGCAGACTTCTTCTAATAAGACCCCGTTTAGTGGCCAACTGCAGGAAGTCCCAAGTTAATTTTTATACTGCCTCCAAAAGCCCAACCTGTAGAGGTCTCAAGTGAACTCTTAGTATTTTTCTTTTAATGCAAATGTTTTAGAGCTGGAAAAGTATCTTTTGATTAGTTGTGAAGCCGTGAGATTAAACCCAAACTACTGTTGAGTCCCACCCATGGTGCTTTTCATACATTATGTCACTTAGTGCTGGTCTTACAAGGTTGTTATGATGATATTGTCCCCATTTGGCAGAGGAGGAGACTAATATTCATTGAGGGTCAATGACTTGCCTAAAGTCTCAGAACTTAGTGGGTGACCTATCTCTGGTCTGAGTACAGGAACACCTGACTCCAAAGCCTTTTTCTTTCCAGATAGACAGCTGTTTCCTATAGTAGGAAGTACAGAATGGGTAACTTTTGCTGTGCAGGAATAGGAGGAAGAAGGTTCAGAGTAAAGGATGCTGCCTGGGTGGGCAGGCCTGGGAGGGTGTCGAAGGGAGGTGGCCTGGACAACTGGGCATGCCTTGAATTACACTGAGCGAGGGGCAGATGGAGAACAGTTAGGGCCAGGATCCCTGCCTTCACTTCTTGGCCCAGGGCCACAGACACCACTGCGAATTGGCCAAAGCCACACGTCTGGCTATTGTATCCAGATCCATAACAGTGCTGGTACCAGTGGGTGCCCAGTGATTGCCTGCTGTTGTTGGCAACAGGATAGCAATGTTTTACCATTTTATTGCCCTTCCTCCACTGGCACTCACACTAGACTCCCTTTTTCTTTTCTCTTAATCAAAGAGAGGTCCTGTTCATTAAACCCTCTGCCTGAGGCACGCTGATAGCTGGAATATTGCTCTCTTGGCTCCCAATGGCAATGACCCAAGAATGTCATATTTCTGGTTGAGTAGACAGAAAGACCTATTTCTAATTTAGTATGATACCCTCTGTTGGGTTCCCTCAGAGGGTCTCTACCAGTCCATCTAGGGGCTCGATCCTTTCCACTGGTTCATCTGCCATTTCTGTTTCCTGCTGCCTGTTGAGCTGTCAACTTGACAGGTAGGATGAGTCAGGACAGCCCCCTAACTCTGTGAGAGAGAAATACTCCTATTCAGTGCTTCCAGTTGCAGCATGTAAGAATCATTTTGGGGGGAGCTTCTGGATAAACAAACACAAAAAGTCTAGGTCTCTCACCCAAGGATTCCTATTCCCTCACTCTGGTGTGGAGTCCAGATAACTGTAGCTTTTGAGAAGCCCCCCAGGTGATTCTAATGTACAGTGAGAGTTGAGAATCACTACCCTAATTTACGGAATCCAATCTGCAGTCATTGGTATAGGACCCAAAATGCTGGGCTCAGTGACCTCAAACTCCCAAGTTTGGGTTCTGTGCTACTGCTCAGTAGCCATGCTACCGATGATCTCCTCAGCACCACTCTGAATGGAGATGGCTGCGTACAGGGGATGGGTGAACACTAAAGCTTGCCACCAAACGTACCCCCCAAATCATTTTTATTGGCAATTTTTCTATATAACAGGCCCAGGTCCATAGAGTACAGATCCATAATGTAATCCTACCAAGTCGTATACTCATAAGTGAGTCAACTAATCAAAACAGAAGGTACTCAAGAGGAGTCTCCCTTCAATGCCTGCATCTCACCTCGTGCTGTTTGTTAATCAAGGGGTTAAAGTGGAAATTGGTTGGAGGATACTCAGGACCTGGTTCTCCAAAACACTAATTTCCCTACCATGCCTGTAACCATCCTGCAGCAGTACCCCGGAATGACATAGATGCCCCGGGTGCTGTGCAAGGTGTGGAGGATAGTTGTAGGAATGGCCCACACCTTTTTCCTGCCATCCTGCATTCATGCCCTCCTATAGACACCCCCCCCCCCCAATGGCTCTGGGCTTGGCCCTGTGACCTGCTTTGGCCAAGGGGACTGTAACTAATCTGACACAAGTAGCACTTGTGCATTAGGTATTGCTCTCTCTTTCTGTTCTTTGAAACACTGAAACCACCATGTGACGAAACCCAAAACAAGCTACTGAAGGATAAAAGGCCATGTAGTGGCTCTCCTCCCTCAGCAGAGTCCCTAGGCCACCTAACCTGCCAGTCACCAGTTGTGAGTAAGGCTATCCTAGACCAACCAACCCCAACCCACCTACCTGCCATCCTCTGAAGTCAGCCAGGACAGCCTAGACCAGAAGAGCCACCCAACTAATCCATAGAACTGTGAGAAATAATAAATGTTTTGTCACTTTAAGCTACTAAGTTTGGGGATGGCTTATTATTCAGCAAAAACTGATACACTAGGCAAAGTCATAAATTCAGACTGCTTACTTCTTTGACCCTTAGCCCCAGTGTAGTTTCCTGGTGAACTAGTGCTGGCCAGCGAGGGGTGAATGGAAGTGCCAGTGGCCAGTTCTTAGAGTTGATACCCCTTAAATGTGTAGGCGCTTCCATACCCTTTACACTTTTTGTTGTCTGGTGAGATGGCAACAATGGGGGTGACCTTATTGGGATCAGAGATGGAAGCCATGTATTAAGACATGAAAGTCCTGCCAACCTGCACTGCCTCCCTCAGGACTGATTGGTGAGAGAAAAGAAAACTTATATCCCATTTAGGCCAATGTGCTTTGGGCTCTTTCTGTTACAGCACCTTAGCCTACCCTAACTAATATACCCTGTTACTAGTTATGTAACTTTTAATGTTTATTTATTTATTTTGAGAGTAGAGAGAGAGAGAGAGAGAGAATGCATGCATGCATGCGAGGGGCAGAGAGGGGCGGGGGGAGAATTTCCAACAGAGGCAGGGGAGAGATCTCACAAAATCTGAGATCATGACCTGAGCGGAAATCAAGAGTCGGATGCTTAACCAACTGAGCCACTCAGGTGCTTCTAGCTATGCAACTTTGAAGCAACTTATAAACACTTCTCTGCTTCCTGTACCTCAAAGAACAGAGTTAATTATAATTCCTTCATAGTGTTGTTTCAGAGATGAAATGAGAGCACACTTATAAAGCACTTAATACTGCCTCACACAGTGGCCTCTTTCAGTGAATGGCAGCTCTCATGACATCTCCAGCACTGGTTTTGTTTGTCTAATGTTTGTAGATACCTGGCTAAACAGTGTGTCAGTTTTACCTCTAGACAATGGCTGGAAGATTGATATGGTTGATGGATGAGATTTTCTTTTACTAATTCTCTTATTCTATTGGGTATCCTTTGTCATGCATGGACCATGCCTAATTCTAGCTCTGGTAAATCCACAGGTCTGATTATCTATTGCTGTGTAACTAATTACCTCAAAATTTAGTGGCTTCAAGTGCCAGTTATTTTATTATTACCTCATGTTTCTAGGGGGGTTGCCTGGGCCCTTGAACTGGCTCACTCATGCAGTAGTAGGCAAATGGTAGCTGGGCCTTGTATCATCCATAGGGCTTCCTCTCTCATATGTCTGGGCTTGGATTCTTGCCAGTTACTAAGAGTGGGACTGTGGATCACAGTCCTACACATCTCCCTGTGGCTTGGACTTCCTCATAACCTGGAGGCTGTGTTCCGAAAGCCAGTGTACCTGAGAACCAGACAAAATCTCTACTGCCTTTAGTGACTTAGCATCAAAAGTCACATGAGCATTTCATTTGTCATAGAAACCTTCCAGATTCAAAGGAGGAAACAGACACCATCTCTTAATAGGATGTCGAAGAGTTTGCAGACAATACTTTAAAACTGCCATATCTACCCAAGAAATTGAAGGCAGGCCACAAAGCGTAGAGAAGATAGAGTGACAGAGTATACAAAAACACCTAGTCACTAGTAGCCTAGATTCTGGGGTCCAGCTGCCTGGGTACAGATTCTAGCTTCCGCCATATCTGGCTGGGTGACTTGGGCAGGTTATCTCACTTGCATGCTTTTCAGTGAATTATTCTTAAAAATCTGGGTAATAATGGTATCATCCTCACAGTATTGGGTAGTGAGGGTTGAGTATAGCATACGTGCCTGACACATAGTATGAGGTCTGTGAATGTTAGCTGCTGCGATGAGATTTCCTTTTGGCAACCAGAAATGCATTTTCTAGTGGACTTCTGGCTCTTCCCCAATCAACTGAGAAGAAAACTCCACTCTTTGGACCTCAGTGTAGTTACCCTCCCATGGCTTGGCACTCCAGGATTCTAGAAACTATGGCTGCATTATTGTTTTAAGTCATTGTTACTGTAAGGATAGAAGAAATCACACAGACTTGTGAAATCTCAGGGCCATCTCTGCAACCATCTTCCTATTTCCCAAGAGCACCTTTTCTCTTCATTCACTTGACCTGTCCTTCTGGCCTCAACCAACTTTTCCCAAATGGCTATAGACGGTGGCATGGAGTATGATGACAAAACTCACCGTGAGCCAGAAATACAACTCACTCATAAATGTTTTACCAGGAGAAGGGGAGCAAGTGGAAGCCTCTTGAAATCATTCTGGAGGCAAACACTCATTCCCAGCTGCAGTGCACAGCAGCTAAAAGCTGGCTGCCTTTCCCAAGGAAAGCCACAAGTTACTACATCTTGTTTTATTAATTTTTAATTAGACCACCAACCCCTGAATGTATTCTCCCAGTAAATAAATCTGAAACTGTACAAACAAAGCTAATATTTCTTTGACAACTCCTTGTAACAAATACTCAGACCCACACCATTCTCCTGAGGTAACCAACCTCATTTTTATCTGTATCTTTTCTGTGCCTTCATTTACATATGTGTAGAATCATTTGAAATACGTAGATTATTGTGTGTATATATTAGTTATTTATTGCTATGCAACAAATTATCCCAAACTTGGTGGTTAAAACAACAAATATTGTCTCCCAGTTTCTAGGTCAGGAATATGAGGAGGTGCTCAGCTGAGTACCTTAGTCTTGGGGTCTCCTATCAAGTGACAGTTAAGCTGGGCTCATCTGAAAACTGCATTTGGGGGGAGGGCCTACATCCAAGCCCAGCGACATGGCTGTTAGCAGGCCCATTCCCGTGTCATCAGGACTCCTCCCACTGAACTGCCTCATGATATAGGAGCTGAATTCCCCAAGGCCAGAAATCCAAGGGAGAATAAGAGAGAACACCCCAGATAGAAATCAGTCTTTTATAACTTAATCTCAAAAGTGGCATCCTGTTATTTCTCCCATATTCTGTTAACAAGTCAATAAATCCAAGGGGAGGAGCTTCCTCATAAAGGGGAGGAGATCACTGGGACCCATTTTAGAGGCTGCCTACCACTATATGTTCACATAAAACATATTATACTGCAACTCATTTTCTACAACTTCCTCTTCTTAGTTATCAGTATGCCATGGAGATCTATCAATGTTAGCACATATAATCTCAGTGCTATTTCAATACAGCATAGTGTTCCATGACATAGATCACTGTTTCTCATTTCTGGCCCATTTTTGTTTTTTTTTTTTTTGACAATACTGATGTCCAGATTACAGATCCCATACCTGTCAATAGGGATTCTGTTGCTTCTGGGTTGAGGGTCAGCACAGGTCTTCTTAAAAGTTCCCCAAGTATTTTTTGGGTACAGAGTTGAGAATGACTGCTCTGGATGTACTACAATTCATTTATCACCCTTTGTTAACCCATATTGATGGTCATTCAGGTTGTTACCTCTTTTTCTGCCATTACAAGCAATACTGCTAAGGAGTATCTCTGTTGCATGCCTCTGCACACCAAGTGGAATTTTAAGGAGGATATGTATTTTGTCTCCTGGATATGGCCAAATGACCCCTGGGGTTCCACTCCCACCAAAGTGTTCCTGTTTCCCCAAGCCTTACTAGCGCTTAATATTACCAAACCTTTGAATTTCAGCCAATTTAATGGTTGAAAAATGGCACTCATCATTTATACTTCACTACATCTTTAGAGCCATCTGTTTGCATTCATGGTGACAGTAGGGATCTTTTTTCTAAAGAACTGATTTTAGCTTCCTTACAAAGATAGGAGAAGGTCTGTGATGACCCTTGACTTTTTAGCCTACTCTCAAACGCTTTGACGTTCACAGATTGGAGCTCACTTATGATCTTCTTTCTGTGGCCATCGCTCTTTAGGTGTGGTAACGCCTTTACTGTTCCTACCAGAGACAGGAAGGAACATTTTTCTTCCCCTGGAAGCCAATGTGAATCAAATCACTCATCCTACACATGATTATCGAGTGCTTGTTATAAGCCAAATACTGTGCTAGCTATCCCCTGACCTCAGGGAGCTCATATTCTTATAGGAAGAGACATTCAGTAAGCAATTAATAGAACTCACAAGTCAATATCAAGCATGTTAGAGAGTGATAATTGCAATAAAAAAGACCAAGTAAATTAGAGTAACAGGGTTTGGAGAGTTTGAGAGCTGGAGGTAAGGGGGCAGAACATAGTATTGAATAGAGTCATGTTAGGAGTTTTCACTGAGAAGGTATTATGGGTTGGATTGTGTCCTCCCCAAAAAGATATGTTCAATTTCCAACCCCTGGTACCTCAAAATGAAACCTTCTTTGAAAATAGTCTTTATAGAGGTAATCAAGTTAAAATGAGGTCATTAGGATGAACCTTTGTCCAGTATGACTGAAATCCTTCTAAAAGGGGGAAATTTGGACCCAGAGACTGATACACACTTGGGGGGGGGTGGGAAATGATAGGAAGAGACATGGGGAGACGGTGGCTATCTATAAGCCAAGGGACACCTGAGACTACCAGAACCTAGGAGAAAGACTTGGGATGTATTCTTCCATAGCACCTTCAGAGGAAACAGGGTGCTGCTAACCCCTTGGTTTTGAACTTCTGACCTGCAGAACTGTGAAATAATATATTGCTAGTGTTCAAAGCCACCCAGTTTTTTGTGCTTCGTTACAGCAGATCTAAGAAACTAACATAGAAAATGAGCTGAACAAAACTTTGAGGGAAATAAACCGTGTGGACACACTTGCCTCTAACATTTTTGGGGCCCCAGCCAAGAGTTCAAATGGAAGCCTACATACCATACGTCCAAAAATTTAGAAGTTATAAATGAAGCTAATACTCTGTTAAATAAGCAAGGTTCTATCTTCCTACCTTGAAATTTACTTTCATCATGACCAAAAGACTTTCCAGACTACTTGGAATTCTGCACCAAAACATGGCAGTACTTATAGAGCAAGCCCAGGCCCACAGCCCTCTCCCCTTCTCTTCCTGTCCAAAGCTCACTGCACACAGGTGCCCATTGTGGTTAGAGGTACACACAGTGGCCAGCGTGAACCTAAGGAAGAGGCTATATGGGCTCTGAATGTGGACTCCAGGGTCCAGGATACATGGTGTGTGATCTCCAGGGGTTGCCGGCTCCATGTAGGTACCATTCCTTGTACTGCAAAATCCTCACTCCCTGGCAAGGAATACAGCCAGAGGAGGCCAGAGCAGGGTGCTCCAAAACAATGCTCCCCAGTGCATCTGGGAACCTGTGCCAGTCCAAAAACCATCTGTTTCCCATCTGTAAGGAGGTATGGAAGAAATCGAGAGTAAACCCTGAGAAATTGGCATAGCAGTTTGACTTGTTATAATATCCAAATGTTTATGGGCATTGAAATATGAGTTTCATGTAATTGTCATGTATCAAAAATATTATTCTTTTTTAAAATTTTTGTTCCCTAACCATTTAAAAATGTAAAAGTAATTCTTAGCTTGCAGACAGTGGAACAACCAAGGCCGGCTAGATTTGACCTAGAGGCCATGGTTCACCTAACTCTGATAGAGAAGATAGTGGGGAGGGGTGCTGGAGCTTTGTCCTTGAAGGTAGGGGGACATGAAGCCCAGTGTAGGTGGCACAGACGGTTCATCTGTGATAGCAGGAACAAGGAATGGAAACAGATAGGACTTCAGCCACTGAAATATTTTGGTTTACATCCCCTTTGAACCTTTAAAGCTGCTTGCTTTCAGTAAAGCACATACATTGTCCAAACTGCAATGATTTCCATAAAACAGGTGCATATTTACTTCATAGACAGAAAATGTATACTCAGTATGTTTATTGTTCTTCTGTCTCTTAGCTCCAGTGATTAAATGATCACATTAAATGATGCAATATTTGGTGTTGCTTCTTAATTTTTGAAAGAGAAATGCATCTTTTACCACCATGGGTTTTATTCTTTTTTTGGACCTTATTCTCCCCCTGCTCCCACAACAAATCTGAGAATCGTCTTCTTGGGGGGAAAAATGCATGAATATATTCTCCAAACCATTTCAGGCAATTCACTGATGCTCCCACAGCCAAGGTTGGCCTCAAACCCCTAGTTAAGGAATCCTGATTTACAAGTTGACCAAGGTTCTGAGAGTTGTGTTTTTCTTTCAACATTGCCCTTGAGTTTTTTTGGAAGAAAAGAGCTACATGCATGCAAAATGATTATTATAATTACACACACTGTTATGCTGATTCCAAACAGCCTACCATGGAGTTCTATTCAGAAGACTAGAGAAAAGGGCGGAGAAGCTTCTAGGAAGAAGGGAGAGGGTGGGTATCACTCAACTCCATGCCTTTCAAAACCATTCTACTTGGGATCCGCCCCATTCCTAGTCCTCTCTGTGACCTGGCTAATCTATCCTCCCATGAAAAGGAGAAATAGATAATGCTTTGTAGAAATACATTAGTTCTTTGATTATATATGTTTTGGGGGTCACACCATGAATAGTAACTTGCCATAGTAATAGATTTTATCCTTTCTACCATCAAGAAAGCTTTGTTTCCATTTGCCCAGCAATATCAGTATCTAATGCCCCAAGTGTAATTCTCCCAAACCTACTGCACAGCACTTACAAAATGTGCAGAATAAATATCAAGACCTAAGCCAGAAGAGAAAATATAAGAGGTGTTGCCTCAGACATTGAAAGTGAAAGAAAAGTCATATTCTAAAAACTTCTCATTTTCTTTCACGTATTTACATTAGCAGGCAAGACACTTTGTCAATTCTAATCCTTTCATAAAATTTAAGTTGGAATATTTCTTAATGGAATGTCACCACAGGAGGCCAGCTAAGGTCTTGGCTGGAAGACTTTCCTGGAATATTTTGTTTCCCTTGGAATTTACAGTACTGTCTGGTTGAATCTAATTTGACATTCTAACAATTGGAGCATTGTATTAGGCACAGTGAAGCAGAAAATTTACCCTATCCTACTCCCCATTCATCCTTCCTTTGCCCTTGTGAAAATTGCCCGCTGTTTTATCCCACTGAATCAAAGTGTTTGGGAGAAGACAAATGTCACATCTAATTCAGTCAACAGTTCCATAAGAAGTAGGTTTTTAATACCTAGAATAAATCTTTCATTTATTCAACAAATAGTTTTATTTAGTGGTAGCTCTAAGGTTTGAAATATGCATTGTTGACTCATTACAGTGTGCCTTCAAATAACATTACACCACGTCACACACAGTGTGAGAAACTGACAAAAATATATTTGTTTCCCCCCATTCTTTTTGCTATTGTTGTCAGATATTTTAGTTACATACATGTTATAACATCCATTATATGTTGTTGTTATTTTTACTGTAAATGGTCAATTATGTCGTAAAGAAGTCAGAAATTATTTAGAAGTTAGAAATTTATTTAATGGTACTTACCATTTAAAGTGTTCTTCATTTCTTGGTGTAGATTTTGATTTTCATTTGTTACTGTTTTTCTTCTCCTAAAGAACTTCCATTTTCGTGAGGTTCTGCTGGTGATGAATTTGGTTAGTGTTTGTTAGTCTGACGATGAGTTTATTTCTCCAGTTGTGAGGGATATTTTCACTGGATGTAGAATTCTAGGTAGACAGACTTTTTCCTTTCACACTTAAAAATGCCATCTCACTGTTTTTTGGTTCATGTTGTAGTTTTTTGATTTGTTTTGTTTTGTATGAGAAGTCAATCACAATTTCTGAGTCTTCTGTATGTAACGTGTCTTTTTACTTTGACTGCTTCTACCATTTTATTTTCATCATTGATTTCCAGCCAATTTCTCATAACATGTCTTAGTGTAGATTTCTTTTTCATTTATCCCACATCAGGTTGGTTGAGCCTCCTGAATTTCTGGGTTTATATTTTTCATCTAATTTGTAAAGATTTTGACTAAAATTTCTTTTTAAAATGTTTATTTATTTTGAGAGAGAGTAATCACGAGCAAGTGAGGGGCAGAGAGAGAGGGAGAAAGAGATTTCCAAGCAGGCTTTGCATTGTCAGCTGAGAACCTGATGTGAGGCTCAAACTCAGGAACTGTGAAATCATGGCCTGAGCAGAAATCAAGAGTCAGGCGCTTAACCGACTGAGACACCTACGTGCCCCTTGGCTAACATTTCTTAAAAAAATTTTTTCTTTGTGTACATTTCTCACTCTCCTCTCCTTCAAGAACTTGAGAATATTTGTTAGACTTGATGTTATCCCATAGGTCATTAAAGCTCTGTTCTGTTACTTTTATTTCAGCTTTTTTTTCTCTGTCTGCTTCAGTTTCATTAGTTTGAATCCCTGATATTTTCTTCTGTAGTATCTCACCTTCTGTTAATGCCATTCAGTGAATTTGGTGGTGAATACTGTGTTTTCCAGTTTTTAGATTTTGTTTTGGTTCTTTTTTATCATTTCCATTTCCCTATTGAGACTCACAGTCTATTCTTTCATAATGTTTATATTTTCTTTTGATATCCTTGGCCACATTTATAATAGTAGTTTAGAAAGCTTTGTTTCCTAATTCTGTCACTTCTGTCTTTTCTGGTCTGTTTCAATTATTGACTGATGTTCTTCCTTCACATTTTCCGGTTTCTTCATGTATCTAATAATATGTTATTATGTGCTAGACATTGTGGATGATGCATTGTCAAATGTTTGGATTTTGTTGCCTTCCTTTAAATAATGTTGGGTTTTGTCTGGAAGGCAGTTAACTTCCTTATGGATCAGCTTGATCCTTTGAAGCTTTTAAAAATACTTGTTATGTTTGGTCTAGTATATTCTTAACTCTGGGTTGATAGCAACCCTTCCCCTAATGCATAGTCTTTCTTGTGTCAACTGAGTGCCCAGGATTATCAAAGTGGTCTCTCGATTACACATACAATAATCTCTGTCAATTTCCTTTGCCTCCCTTTGTGGATTCTTGTCCTGTGCACATGCCACTTGGTATTCAGTCAAAGATTCTGGGAGATTCCTATGCAGATTTCCACCTCTCTGGAGTTAAGTCCATGATATCTGCCTCTCTCTATAAGTTAAGTCCATGATATCTGCCTTAACTCCAGTCTCATCACATCTGCTCAATGAAATTGCCATTCTCTGCTTCAGTTTTCCCTCCCTTTGCCATGATGTGGAAAGAGCGTCAAAGCAAAAACAAAACAAAACAAAACAAAACAAAACAAAACAAAACAAAACCCAGGGCAACCAAAGGGTTCAACTCATGCATTTGAAGGCAAGTTTCCAACCACACTGTCATGCACATTAGACACATTATTTAAACATTTTTTAATAAGCAGGCATAAAAGTGCTTGAACAAAACATTTTTGCAAGCTGCATGAGTTGTAGATCTCTGCCCTTTTAACTCCAGCTATTGTGGAAGGTTCACATGAGCAGTTGGGATGCTAACCTAGATGCACCATCAAGAAATCAAATCTCCAGTATCATCTTACGAGAACATGCTCCAGTCTCCATTAGACTTTGCACTCTATTCATAGAAGGACACAGAACTATCTCTACAAGACTCTGGCTAAGACCTATATCTTGAATACCACTGATTTATCCAATGAGAACCCATTTATAGCATCTAATGTATTCATTTAAAACCCGTTATTTTGTCAGTGAAAACGTATTTCTGATATTTGTTTTGTTAATGAGCAAAGACTGTTCTACTTATGGACTGTAAGTCCTTCTGGAATCTGGTCTTTATGATTCAAAACAAGTGCCTCTGGTGTATACACTTCTCATTTGGGCAGCAGTCTTCACCTAGCATGTAGCTTAAGCTAACACAGGCAAGATACTGCACTGTCTGTGTGAAAGTATTTAAGCTTCCCATAAGTTTATCCACAATGAAGAAGTGGTATCAGGAGAATCTAAAATCTCTGCCCTTCTAGGATCATGTACTATGGACGAAGGCAGAACAGAAGAATCTGGGAAATCTTCTCTCACAAGATAATCTGACTTTCAGGGCTATTTCTCCCTTCAAAATCAGATTTTTCATATTAGACTGGCATTACCTCAGTCTTTCTTCATCTGTCCTGAGCTGATGAGTGTAAATGTCTCAGGGCTACATGCTGGGGGAGTGGGGAGAGGCTTCCCCATTCTATGTGTCAGAGCAGGTTACAAGTCCAGTCCAGATGCAAGGGGTTTGGAAGTGAATTTGATTGGAAAAGACTTCATGGCCACATTTCAGCTACCACAAGATTAGTGCTCTGAAGGCAAAGAACAGCACACTACAGAAGTGTCTGAGGGATTAGCAGAAGCTCATTGACTGAAGGCTTAACTCTACCCCCAAAAAGTGATGCATCTCAAGATGCATGTCAGGGATAAGGAGGTATTTACTAGAAGGGGGGTAGTGTTTAGACAGTAGGACCATCGCGTGCAAAGGCTTGTGACGGGCAGTACATTTCATAAACCTGAAGAATGCAAAGGAAGCCTTCCTGTGCCAAGGACACCAGTTGGAAATCTCATGGGATTGTGGAAGGATACTTCTTTGTCAGTAAGCATGGTGAAGTGAACACTGAACTGAGCCTTCAAGCCACAGGGGTCCCTCTCAGCTCAGTGACTCAGTAGTTGCATCCTCTAATGGGAAAATGGTAGAATAAAAGGGCCATGGAATCATCTAGTGCTGCGTTTCCCAGAAGGTTTTCTGAACACTGTCAATTAAGTGGTCCTATCGTTTGAAATGTTTGGGAAACACCAGTTCAGTGAGTTTATTACTGAACTCCTTGGAGATATGAATAAGCTAACATGTATTCAAGTCAGTGGTGTGCTGATAAATGCTTACCAACAAGCTGAGAAAAAACATAACCCTGATTTTGAGCATTTGTCAATGTCTGGAGTTTATACTCCCACCATAACTATTTGAGGCTACCAGTGTGACCTCACTGAATACATAGCTGGTTTAGAGAAGTTTTGAAAACTTCACCATCAGCTCCAGCACACTCCTCGTGGGACTCTCAGAGATGGAGGGAATGAAGCTTTGCCCAAAACCTCATGGCCATGGCTGCATTCCTATAGGACATTTAAGGGATGAATACTCCTTAGATGCACTTTAGGAAATTCTAGTTTGGTTATTCTATAAATGGGGAAACTGACCAGCTAAGTGTCTTGACCAAGAACTCAGATCCAAGCACAGATTAAGCTCTTCTGAGCTTCCATCCTGCAGCAAAACTCTTAATGTCCCTCTTTCATTCAGGTATCCTAGATTCACGACTGCCGTTTACTTGCCATGAAGCATGTCACGGTCTCTGCTAAATGATTCCAGCTCATTGTGAGATGTGTAACATGATGTTACACATCATTGTCCCCATTTTACAGACGAGAGCACTGAAGTGCAGAGATATCAAATAACTCCACAAAATGAGGCAAAGGCATTGTTTGCTACCAGATACCTTGCTCTCAGTAAGATACCCTGGTACCGTATTGTTCCCTACCATGGCCAGATATGATAGCACAAGAATAAGGCTTGTCATCTTCCTTTATCAGCAAGAAGAATGTCAGCTTGTGTGTGTCCCCTTTCTTGCTCTCATTCTTAAGCCAGAATATCTCCACAGACCAGCTTTGGACAATGGACATACCAGCCGCCTGATCACCCCACCAGCATCTACTGGTGGGTGATATAATGGAGTGAATGTTTGTATATTGAATCCCTAACCCCTAGTGGGATGGTGTTTGGATAGGAGCCTTTGGGAAGTAATTAGGTATAGATAAGGTCATGGGGTGGGGCCCTCATGACGGGATTAGTGCCCTTATGAGAAAAGTCACCAGAGAGCTCACTGCTTTCTCAGTGCACATATAAAGAGGAGGTCATATGAGCACTTGGTGAAATGGTGGCTGCCTACAAGTTAAGAGAAGAGGCATCAGAATGAAACCTACCTTTTCAGCACCTTGCTCTTGGACTTCCCTGTCTCTGTAAGTGTGAAAAAATACAAGTCTGTTGCTTATGTCACCCAGTCTATGGTATTCTGTCTTAGTAGCATGAGCAAATTTAGCATCAAATTGTGAAATATTGAGCTCCAGGGCTGGAGCAAGAAGCGGGAGAGATAATTAGTTCAATGGTCATAGAATTCATGACCTTGCTTCTAGACGTCCACATGGTAGTTATAGTTATAATAGCTTTCTACTTAAACTCTTTTACATCTATGATGCCATTTGATCCTCAAAGGACTCTATGAATGTTTTCTGTTTCAGAGAGGTCTGACTTTGTCCAGGGTCACATAGCTCCAAGGTCAGGAGCACTGAATCATCATCTGCCCCTGTGTCTTTCCCAGTACATCAAGTTGATTTATGCTTAACTATTAGAGTATAGCTAAGCTATTAGTTCTCCCTGAATCAAAACGTGAAAGGCATTAGAGAGGCCTTCAAGATTTCAAAAAAATATGGTATACATATCTTCAAATGCGAGTTCAAACAGAAGGAGGAACATTCACTTACACGTCACTGTTGCAAGAACTCAGAACAAGGGCCAACTTAGTAATTAACACAGTGAACCCTTACGTTGTGCTTCCTAGATGTTGGACACTTTTGGAAAGTGTGACATGTACTAACTCCTTTAACCCTCACAATAATAACCCTAGGACATACCTATTATGGTGATGATGCCATTTTCCATATTAGCAAATGATAGTGTAGGGAGAAAAAGCTAAGTTCTGACTCCAGTTGTCTGTAACTGTAGATGACTGGGGAGGGATGTGTGTGTATAGAAGGTGGAGGTGAGAAGGGGGTGATTCCCAGTTACAAGGCATCGTGTTCTGCTTTCTGCTTCCTGCTTTCCCTCAGCATCATAACCATAGTGCCTCTTAGCTGCTCATTTGTACAAGCAACCCAATTTCTTCTTGACACCCTCTCCATTCCTCGCTCTTTGAACTTAAGGCATTGAGAAATTCTGTTAAAATGCAAATCTTACCCTGGAGGGGGAACACATTCAACTATTTTCCATTTACACTTTTTTTGTGAATTCATTTTCTTGATTGGCTTTTGATTCATTGAAAAAGCCCACCCAGACTGCAGAACCAAGAGATTTTTTTATTTCTGTGTTTGTTTTGGGGAAATGGGAAGGTCAAGACAGGAGACTGTCCTGAGAAAGCATAACAGTGACTGACAGAGTTGACTCTGTCACCACCTAACATCACCACCATGCTAGGCACTGGACTCCTCCCTGTGACATTCTCAGCAGCCTTGCACTATAAGCTAAATATCATTACACCATGTTGCCGATGAGAAAACTGAGGCTTGGGGACGTTAAGTGATCACTTAAGGAATAAACTAGTTAATGCTGAGGAAGGATAGCCTAGCTATAGCATTGTAACTCTGAGGGCTCTGGCAAACTGGAAAACGCCAGAAAAGTGCTAAACATCTAGGGTGTGTCTCAGTGTGAAGCAAGAGGGGAGGCAGCTAGTTATTGTGAGAAGGGGACATTCAAAGGAGTATCAATAAAGAAGGGGCTCTGGCCACCCTCTCCCTCGTGCTCCACCTCCATACTCCATTCTGTGGTGGCCTCGTGAAACCACAGGCCTTCCCCCCACCTCCTTCCCAAAGTCTCTGCAGCTTCCCTGGAGACACCTGCTTCAGCGGAGCCCCCAGGGCTCATTGGGGGTCAGTTCCTGCCAGGAGGCCAGAACCACTTTCTGGTCCTGCCTCCCACGGCTTTCCTGGTCTAGGCCTATTTCTGTTTCCTGTGTCATTATGTCATCTTCGGCAGTGAAGGTACCTGAGCATGTAGACAGGTGTGAGGACTGCAGGCTATGTAGGGAGGTGACGTTCTCTCAGAACCCCAGCAGGCTTGGGTCCTGGCTCTCCACCCTCTGAGGAGACCATCCCTCCAGACTCTTCCCTACGATGAGCCCCGGGAGCCCTCTCTTGATCACCTGCCTTCTCAAAGCCAAGGAAGGATGGAAGTTCTGTCACTTCCAGCTTAGCGACTCCGAGCAGATTGCTCAGTGCCCTTGATTTCCACATGCATAAAATGGGGATGGTGAGAATATTTGCCTCATGACCAGGAGGCTGTAAGGATTAAATGCATTAATCCTGGCCCAGGCCTGGCACATGGTAAATGCCCATCAACATCCTCTGCTCCTGGTGGCGATGTTATCATCTATAACTGAGGAGTTATATCAGTCACAGCAATTTTGGGCTACGTACCATATTTTAACATATTTTTTGCTTTTCTTCACAGACACACAGACACACATGCACGCGCACACAGACACACACACACACACACACACGCACACACACACACCACTTCATGGCTATGAGCGTAGCTGCACAGGCAGACCCAGCATTTGGAACTCCATTCATCTCTTGGCTATGCCCAACTCACTGGCTGGCCTTGAGCAAGCAACCCCCTCTCCAGCCCTGCTGAGGTCCTGCAACTTAGGAAACTGCGGTGAGCTGTCACTCGTTAGGCTGAAGGGCTTGGGCGAATCCAGATGGCAGACAGGTTCTTGGGGGTGCCACTGTGCTTTGAAAACATGGTAGTGTCACACTGAAGTCCAGATATGTGGCTCCCTCCACACTTGTGGTGACAGCACCCCCAATTCCTTGGAGCCAGGAAGGATTTTGGAAGTTGTTCATTACTGCCTGGCCCCAGGAGGCACTTGACTTTGCAAACCTTTGAACCTACAAATTCTCAAGTCTGTTCCAGCTGGAAAATTCAGCAGTTGAAACTTCAGGTTTGTCTTGCAGGGCTGAGAAGGATCCCTGCTGCAGAGGGTTAAGTGGCTACTTTCGAAAGGACAAAGCAAGAGATGGCGATAAGATAAGGAGCTGTGTTTTCACCAGACACTCCTTGGAAAGAACAGGCTTTTGTTGTGATCCAGAGGATAAGAGCCTGAGCCTCGAATTCATCAGGCCATCCCTCCTCCCCTTAGCCAGGGCTCAGGGCCGCCAGGGATGTGTCTGCAGCTGCTGCCACCTGCTGGAGCCGGGAGCCTCTGCAGTCTGCCTGCAGGTGTTTGCACAGACATTTCCTCCAAGCCTGGAAACACAGCTCTTGTCCTGATGGATGCAGTGGCCTTCACCTTTGCAGTTGCTGGTATTTCTGGAGCACCCGCTGTGGGTCAAACACTATGCTTAGAACTTCCTTGCGTTGTCTCATCTAATCCATTCACTACAATGGAGGCCCACACAGGGAGAACTTTTGTCTCTTTTTCACAACCGTATCCCTAAGTGCCTACAAAGTGAGTGGCCCACGGGAAGTACTTGGTAAATACCGACTGCATGAGAACAGCCGTAAAGATAGATTGTGTTATTAGTCTGGTTTTATAGAAGAGGGAGTTGTCGCTTGGTGACACAAAAGCTCCAGGTATTGTGGATAAAGTGGTGAGGGAAGCTGGAAAGATTCTTGCCATAGGCAGAGTTCGTCTGTCACCTGGGGTGATTTTTGTTTTTAAGTTTATGTATTTATTTTTGAGAGGGAGAGGGAGTGAGCAAGGGAGGGGCAGAGAGAGAAGGAGAGAAAATCCCAAGCAGGCTTCCCACTATCAGCATAGAGCGTAATGTGGGGCTCGAACCCACCAACAGTGAGATCAGGACCTGAGCTGAAGTCAGGAGTCGGAGGCTTAACCGACTGAGCCACCCAGCCTCCCCTGTTGCCTGGGGTGATTTTGAAGGCACAAAGTCAGGCAGCGCTAGGCTCAGGCAGCAAGGGTTCTTGGGGTGCCACTGTGCTTTGAAAAAGTCAGGGCTGCAAGCCATCAGGGAAGCAAGCCAAATCAAAATGTTGCCGTGGGCCCTGGTGACCTTGAGGCACAACCAGGGCTCTGGCCAGGGCAAGAGACCCCTGACAGATGTTTTGTGCTTTTTTTTTTTTTTAAGCAATTTTAGGTTTACAGAATAACTGATTAAAAAGTACAGAGTTCCCATCTATCCTCTCACACCCCAACCCCTTCCCCCAGTTATTATTAACTCCTCTGCCCCATTATCAACATTTTGCATTAGTGTGGTACATCTGTTATGGTTGAGGGGGTCAATATTGATACATAGCATTAGCTGAAGTCCACAGTAGTTTATGTTTGGGTTCCCTCTTGGTGTCTTACATTCTAAGTGCTCTGACAAATGTATAATGACATGTTTCCATGTTTGCAGTATCATCCAGAAAGGTTTCACTGCCCTAAGAATCCTCAGTGCTCCACCCGTTCCTGCCTTCCTCTGACTCCCTGAACCCCTGGCAGCCACTGATCATCTTTACTGTCTCCATAATTTTGCCTTGTCCAGAATGTTATGTAGTTAGGGACTTATAGTATGTAGCTTTTTTCAAATTGACTTTTTCACCAAGGATTATGCATTTAAGATTCCTCTGTGTCTTTTCAAGGCTTGATGGCTCTTCTTATCACTGCATAAAATTCCATTGAATGGACGTACCACAGTTTGTCTCTCCATTCACCTATTGATGGGCATTATTGGTGCTTCCAAGTTTTGGCAATTGTGACTAAAGCTGCTATAAACATTAGTGTACATGTTTTGTATGAACGTAAGTTTTCAACAAATTGGTAAATACCAAGGAGTGCAGTTGCTGACTCATATGGCAAGTTTTGTAAGAAATCTTTCAAAGTGGCTGTCCCCGTTTTGTACTTTTGAGCACTGCTGTTCGTGACAGGCATGCTGGCCTGCATTTTCCCCTTCTTGGTGTTGGCAAGACTGAGAGAAGACAGGCCTACATCTCCTCCCTTCCTGTCTGCATCCACCTCCCTTGCTGAGCCAAACCCACTTCCTCTGCTGAAAGGTAAAGAGAACAGAGGACCTTCTTTTTCATCCTACAAAGAGGGACACATTTCAGACAAGGTGTGATAGTGTAGCTGCTCTGGTCGCTTGAAATTCCCAAGCCATTCCCTTGGGCAGGAGGCAGATAGACTGGGCCTACCTCTCTGGAAGGTCAGCCTGTGGCTTTGGGTTCAAAATTCTTGGCATGAGCACAGCCATGTGAGCTGAAGAAGACAGTTGCCGTTTTGATGTGTGGAGCTTTGAGGCCTCTGTTCATGAAACTCTCATGAAACTAGTGCCTTGAACAACCAACTCCTGCTCACTTTCCGCCCTTTCTAAAATGTAGGCAAGTCAGATAGCTGTTTGGTTCCCATCATCTCAAAACTTAAAGTAATTGGAATGTTTTGGAAATAATAGAACTGTATGCAAGCTAGGAGTTTATTTCACTTTTCCTGTCTCTTATTAAGAAAGTCATGAAAAATTAGATGTGGCCTTTCAGAGTTACTTTAAAAACAAATTTGAGGGGTACCTGGGTGGCTCAGTCGGTTAAGCGTCCAACTTTGGCTCAGGTCATGATCTCACAGTTCAAGGGTTCAAGCCCCACATTGGGCTCTGTGCTGACAGATTCTGTGTCTGCTTCAGATTCTGTGTCTCCCTTTTTCTCTGCCCCTCCCTGGCTGTGCTCTGTCTCTCTCTGTCTCTCAAAAATTAATAAACGTTAAAAAAAAAATTGAAACTAAGTTAGGCTAACATCAAACTGTAAGTGTAGGAAAGAGAGGGAGTTTTTTTTAATTATGTTTTTGACATGATTTCCCAGAATTCAAAATTCCATGTTTGGTTACTTCTACACAATTGCATCTCCTTTCCTGGCCAGACCAACCCAACCAACAACAACAACCAAACTCTTAATCTTCCATCAGTAACTTGGAGCAAGTCATTTAATCATGGATTCATTTTTTAAGGCTCATGCTCTTTGGTGACTGCCTAGGAAAACTCAAGGAATCTCATTTGAACTGCCTCAATCTGTTAGGAGGAAAAAAAGCTTTAGTTCTGCTGGTAGGAGAGGGTTCATTTATGTGTCTCAATTTACCAGCCTAAGCACTGCAAATATAAACTCTCTGAAGGAAAATTTTGTCCTAATTACTTAACTGAATCCAGAAGCATCTGCTTTGATTTACGGTAAGTCCAGTTGGGTCTTAATCAGGCATTTTACAGCATGCTGAGGTAACTTAACAACTAGTACCTTTTCTGCTCCAACCAAGTATTTTTCAAAGGGTAGGGATAGGGTGAGGTCCAGAATAAACAATGTTAACAAATTCTCCAGATGATTCTTATAAAGACTGAAGTTTGAGAATCACTGCTCAAGGCAATACTTACTTCTTTTTAATTTTATTTTCCCTTTCAGCTTTACCTACGAATAACACATTCTGGAGAAGTTTTGTATTCCTGATATGTTTGATTGTCTCACTGGAAACATTTTTACTTTATAAGTTTCTTAAAATTTTACTTTCTAAATGAAATTATAGTAAAATTGGCTTTTTGTGTGGGTCTACACATCTGTGAGTTTTAACACATGTATTGATTCACGTAACTACCACACCACACTCAGGACACAAAACAGTTCCGTCACCCGAGAAAACTCCCTCATGATATCCTTTTGTAGGCACACCCTTCCCCCAACCCCTGTCCCTGGCAACAACTGATCTGCTCTCCATCACCAGCATTTTATCTTTTCCAGAAAGTTATATAAATGGAATCTTACAGTATATAGTATATAATCTTTTGAGACTGGCTTCTTTCACTCAGCATAATGTCTTTGAGATTCATCCAAGCTGTTGCTTATATCCATAGTCCATTTCCTTTTATTGCTGAGCAGAATTCCATTGTATGAATGTAACCCAGTTTGTTTGTTTCCCCATTGGAGAGCATTTGGCTGTTTCCAGTTTTGGGCACTCATGAGTCAAGCTGCTATAAACATAAGTGTATAGGCTTTTGCATAAATATAAGTTTTCATGTATCTAGGGTAATACCTAGGAGGATCCAGGAGTCAACTAGTAGGCACATTTTTCACTTTATGAGAAACTACCTCCCTGTTTGCTCCAAAGGCTGTACCATATTGTAGTCCCCCACCAGCAATGTGTAAGAGTCCTAGTTGCATTTTGTCTTCACCGGTATTTGACGTTGTCAGTTATCTTTTTTTTTTTCAACCCTTTCTAATAGGTGGTTAGTAGCATTTCATCATGTTTTTTTATTTTTTATTTAAAAATTTTTGTAATGTTCATTTTTTTTGAAGAGAGAAAGCGCATGAGCGGGAGACGGTCAGAAAGAGGGAGACATAGGCTCATGATGTTTTTAATTTGCATTTCCCTAATGGCTAAGGATGTTGAACATCTTGTTATGTGCTTTTTTGTCATGCGTATTTCCTCTGTCTGTTCAAATCTTTTGCTCATTTAAAAACTGGATTGTTTGTTCTCTTACTGTTGAGTTTTGTGAGTTCTTAATATATTCTGGATACAAGTCTTTGGTATGTGGTATGTAAATATTTTCTCCTACTTTGTAGCTTGCCTTTTCATTATTTTAACAGTGTCTTTCCTGGAACAAATTATTAATTCTGATGAAGCCCAGTGTATTCTTTTTCTGTTATGAATCATAAGGATTTTCCCCTATGTTTTCTTCTAAAAGTTTGATAATTTTCGGGGCGCCTGGGTGGCGCAGTCGGTTAAGCGTCCGACTTCAGCCAGGTCACGATCTCGCAGTCCGTGAGTTCGAGCCCCGCGTCAGGCTCTGGGCTGATGGCTCGGAGCCTGGAGCCTGTTTCCGATTCTGTGTCTCCCTCTCTCTCTGCCCCTCCCCCGTTCATGCTCTGTCTCTCTCTGTCCCAAAAATAAATAAATGTTGAAAAAAAAAATTAAAAAAAATAAATAAAAGTTTGATAATTTTCTGTCTTAAGTTTAAATATATGATTTTGTGGGGCACCTGAGTGGCTCAGTTGGTTAACTGTCTGACCCTTGATTTCGGCTCACATCATGATCTCATGGTTATGGGATCAAGCCCTCCATCAGGCTACATACATGCTGAGTGTGGACCCTGCTTAAGATTCTCTCTCTCTCTCTCTCTCTCTCTCTCTCTCTCTCTCTCTCCCTCTCCCTCTCTGCCCTTTTCCCCTGTTCACATGCTTTCTCTTTCTTAAAAAAGAATCATAGATATGTAATTTCATTTGAGTTAATTTTGGTTTAAGACATGAGATTTATATTGGAATTCATTTTTTCACACATGAAGTCCAAATGTTTCAACACCATTTATTAAGAAAACAATCCTCTATTGAATTGCCTCTGCACTTTTAGCACAGACTCAATTGATAAATTTAGTGCAGGGAAACTTTCTGGAGTAATGGATGTGGAAATATTTTTTATTGGGTGTGTATTATGTGTGTATATGACTTGGTCAGTCTCTTCAGTTTGCACACTTCAGGTCTATGCATTTCATTGTATATGAATTAAACTTCAATTAAAATGGCATCAGTTGGCTGGCCATAGCATCAGGTCTATTTTCAGAGTCTCTTCTGTCCCATTGATCTACATTTTTTTTTTTGCCAATACTATCCTATCTTGATCCCAATTACTGAAGCTTTATAGAAAAGTTAAAATTGAAAAGTGTGATTTGTCCAACTCTGTTCTTCTTTTTCAAAATCATTTTGGCTATTTTTGTTCCTTTGCGTTTTTATATCTGTTTAGGATCAACTTATATCTCTACAAAAAATCCTGTTGGGAATTTGATTGAGATTATGTTAAATGTATAAATAAATTTGGGGAGATTTGACATCTTTACTTGTTATTTGCCAGTCTATGAACATGGTATGTCTTTGCATTTATTGAGGTCCTCTTTGATTTCTTTCACCAACATTTTGTAGTTTTCAGCACACAGATCCTTTGCATGTTTTATTGGATTTATATTTAAGTATTTCCACTTTTGAGCTCTTTTATTCTATGTTTTAATTTTTTTAATGTTTCTTTATTTTTGAGAGAGAGAGAGAGAGAGAGAGAGAGCATGAACAGGGGAGGGGCAGAGAGAGAGGGAGACACAGAATCTGAAGCAGGCTTCAAGCTCTGAGCTGTCAGCACAGAGCCCAATGTGGGGCTTGAACCCATGAACCATGAAATCATGATCTGAGCCGAAGTCAGATGCTTAACCTACTAAGCCACCTAGGCACCCCTGAGCTACTTTAAATAGCATTTAGAAATATTTGATTTCCAATTCCTTTTTGCTGTTATGTAGAAATATAATCCTTTTTTAACATTTAGGCAGTAAATTCATCTTGTCTTTATTTCTTCTTTTCCAAATTGGATGACTTTTATTTGTTTATTTTCCTTTTTTTTGTTTTTTGTTTTTTGTTTACTTGCACTGGATAGTTTACTTGCACCATTCCAGTATGGTGTCAAATAGGAAGGGAAGTAGAGGAAGTCCGCCTTGTTCCCATTCTTTGGAGGAAAGTATTCAATCTTTTATCATTAAGTGTAATGTTTCCTGTAGATTTTTCAATGATGTCCCTTATTGGGCTGACAAAAGTCCCTTCTTTTTGTAGTTTGCTGAGAGTTTTTAATTATGAATGAACATTGAATTTTGTGAAGTGCTTGTACTGTATTAATTGATATGATCATGTACTTTTTTTTTGACAATGAATAATACATTGATTTTCAAATATTGAACTAACCTGGCATAACTCAAGATAAAGCCCATTATGGTTTGAGAGCATACTTTGGATATATGTATTCTGTTTTTATGATTGTATCTCTTTGTATAGTAATTTTAATGATTGCTGTAGAGTTTACAATATATATAACTTTTCACTTTTAAGTATCTTAGCATTTCAGGTTGAATATAGAAACCTTACCAGTAGATATGGTTTTTTTGTTATGATATGTTTTTTGTTATTTACATACAGTGAAAACTCCATCAGACAGTGTTATAATTTTTGCTTTCAACTATCAACCATACTTTAAGAAGCTCATGGGAGAAAAGTCCTGTTATGTTTACACAGAAATTTACTATTTCCATTTCTCTTTCCTCATTCTTGATGTTCCAGGTTTCCTTCAGATATAATTTGCCTCTGTCTGAAGAAACTACTTGGAAATTCCTTTAGAACAGGTCTGCTGGAAATGAATTCTCTTAGTTTTTTTTTTTTTTCACCTGAGAATGTCCTTATTTCACCTTGTTCCCAAGGCTGTTTCCAGTAGAATAGAATTCTGACTTGACATTTGTTTTCCTTCTGCACTTTAAGTATATTGTTATACTTCATTCCAGACTCTGGTTTCTCATGAGTATTCTGCAACCGCTTCTACTCTTGTTCTCCTATAGGATAACTGTCGGTAGTGTGTCCATTGTTCTCTGTTTGCTTTCAACATTTTTTCTTTTTCTTTAGTTTTCAGGAGTTTTATTATTATGTGTGTGTGGAGGGGGATTTGTTTAGATTTATGTTATTTGAGGTTTTCTGAGCTTCTTGACTGCAGATTTCTGCCTTTTGCCATATTCAGGAAGTTTTCAGGTTGTTATTCTTCAGATATGTTTTCTTCATTCTTTCCCACTTCTCAGACATAATGATGGGAATGTTAGACCTTCTGGGATTGTCCACAGGTTCCTTAGGATCTGTTTATTTTTCTATCTTTTTTCTGTCTCTTGTTCAACTTATATACTGTCTCCTAATCTATCTTCATGTTCGTTGACTTCTCTGTCATTTCCATTCTGCTGATGAACTCAGCCAGTGAGTTTGTTTCGGTTATTGTATTTTCCAGTTCTAAGAATTTTTATTTGGTTGGTTCTTTATATCTTGTTTTCTCTTTCTGAGACTTTCTATTTTTCCATTTATTTCAGGAGTGCCCAGGATTCCTGATGGAATGTTGGAGCATTTCTTTAACAGCTGCTTTAAAGCCTTTTTTCAAATATTTCTAACCTCTGTGTTATCTCAGCATTGGCATCTTTTCCCGTGTGAGTCGAAATTTCCCTGATTCTCTGGATTCAGAGTAATTTTGGTTTGTATCCTGGACATTTTAAATATTATGAGACTCTGAATCTTACTTAAATCCTATGAAGAGTGTTGATGTTTTTGTTTTAGCAGTTAATCAACCCAGTTGGGTTCGGTCCTCAATTTCCAACCAGTTTTTTGTGGGTTGTGGTTTCAAGGTCAGTTCGGTTTTCAAATCCTTTTGCAGTGCTATTTAGATCTGTTCCAGATGTTCACCACCCAGGGCTCAGCCTGGGCCTTGGGTATAGTCTGTTCCATAGCTCAGTTCCAAAGTCTCTGTATGTTGGTTAGGTCACAATCAGGAATGCATAGCTCAGAGGTTAGCCTAGGAGTCCGTGAGCAACTTTCTCCTCTCTCTTGGCTGTCTCTGACACTTTTCAGCTCCGTGAACACCTCTTTTTGCTGATTTGAACAGAAAACTGGGGTTTTATTTACCCCACTCTGGCATGTACAACCCCTAGCTGTGCTCACATCTGGAGCCAAGTTTTAGGGTAAGAAAGCCACAGGAGTTTGCCTTATCTCTGGGGACCACAGGGCCTCCTGTTGGAGAGGAAGTTCCCTTCCTCAGAGTTTTAGGCTCCTGGAGGCCTCCGGTGCTACCTCTGACAGCAGCACCATTAGTATGCCAAGACTGCTTGTGGGGTGAGGTACAGGAGAATAGAAAAAAGACAAGGAGGAATGAGAAAAAGAAAATAAGTCATTTCCTCCCCCCTTTCTAAGTATCAGGAAACCTCTTTCTCTGTCTTCAAGCCAGAATTAAAGGGCTTTTCCTTGAGCTCTCTCTGTTCACTCCCAGGTTTTAGACTGTGCTGAGTTCAGGCCAGTAGACACTAGAAAGAGAAAAAGAGTAAACTCCGGTTTGATGGTTCTTCAAATTCTGGTCTTCTTTTCCAGCCCACTTGCTACTACTTCCTTTTCAGAGTCCTCAAATGGCTGATTGATGCAATCTCTCCAGGTTGTATAGCTGCATTCAGTGAAAAAGTGTATTAACTATATTTCCTATTCTTTATGTTCTGGTATCTAGGGTCTTGCTAACTGGGGAGGGACTGCACCTCTCAGGATTAGCTAATTCTTAGAGATTTTCAACAGTTCACCTGGGAGCACACTTTTCATATACAAATTAAAGAGTCCAAACCCCATACCCCCAACCACCTCCTTTACTGAAGTCTAACGCTTTGGGCTACCGGATCCACCTGCTCTAATCACCCCGGAGCCAGACACCAGACAACCCAGGACAGCCCCTATACCCTAGAGCCTCCTGAAATTTTTCAAACTAGCCAATTCCATACCTGCTTACCTTGACCCTCGTGTTCCTTCCCACAGAAACTAGAGTAAATCTTCTTGCCCAGTTTTCCCTGCTGCCTCTGCCTCTGCCTCCTGACCATCCCAGGTGCTTCCCCATGTGGCCCCTCATGGAATGGTATGACCCTCCTCTTGGAAACTGTGAGTAAAAATCTCTCATGCCAATAACGGTCATCTCCTAATCTGTTGGCCTCACCATAACTAAATAATAATGAAACCTACATTTAAAAACAGAAGGACAGGTTAGAATGTGCTTATTTCATCTCACATGGAACACTCTTTATTTGTATACATAATCAGCCACCACTTTTTTCAGTTATAAATCAGAGAAATTGGCTTTCCCAAAAGATGGGCTTTTTATGCCTTGAGTAACTGAAAAGTTCAGTTTATTTGTTTTTCCTTGTCTGTACTTTCTCATTTTTTAAATTTTATCTATCTACCTAAGTAATGTCTACATCCAACATGGGGCTTGAACTCACAATGCCGAGATCAAGAGTTGCATGTTCTTTCTGACTGAGCCAGCCAGGCGCCCCTGTCCGGGCGCCCCTTCTCCTTATTAAAACAACAAGTCTGTGTTAGTGTTATAGGGGGTCATGCTTCTCTGTGTAGTATCCCTTCCCCTTCCGACTGTGAATTTCCTTTAAGGAACCACTCCTGAGCGACTGCCAGCCTGTATGGTTTGGGTGTGAGTCACCATGGCATCATCCCCCACTGCACAGAGGTCACAGATCTAGTCTGCCCAGTGACATATTTCAATGTCCTGACCACAGCTGTCAGTTCAGAAATTAAAGCCAAGCCCAAGACTTTGCATGAAACTATTGAGAAAGAGCATCTCTGTTTCTGCTGGTGTTACTTAGTGAATGGAATGTAAATCTGAAGTTGCCTCTTCCCACTGTTTTTAAAGAGGTTACCAAATGGTAAAAAAACAACCAAGAAGAAAGCAGAGCTGTGTGTTAGTAAACAGATTTTTGGTAATATTGATATGGGTCCACCACTGCTGAAGACCTTCCTCTTCCCATGGCACTTTAGTTACACAAATTAGTGAATTCCTGTTTTGCTTGAGCCAGTCTGTGTTCGTTTTCTGTCACTTGCAGCCCAAATGTCCTGACTAATGTATAAATGAGCCCTTTGTCTATTATAGTTTGTTGTGGCCTGAATCTTGAGTTGATTATCTTTAATCAACAGCACATGGAAATTTTTATTGGAGTCATTTGTTGAAATCCATTGGAAGGAATTGTAACTTGCTGGGTGAATTTTATCTGTCCATACCCTCTTCTTGTTGTTTTTGTCAATGAGACTTGGTCTGTGTTGCTTAGAGTGCTGATGAGTTTGAGTTTTCCCCAGAAGCAGACCCTGGGTAGATTTGAAAGCCAATAGTTTATTTCAAAGGCAATCCCAAGAGTATCAGCAGGGGATTGAGGGAATAAAAGTGGAAAGAGAAGAATGCATTATTACAAAGGTTTCTGGGGCTCATCCCTGCCTGGGAATTCTAAAGAACATTGTAGAATAAGCTCTAAAAATACCAACTCAGAGTATATGGAACCAGAGGGTATTTATCCTCCAACTCATATCCATCATTGGCTGAGGTCTGTTTCCAGGGCTTTAATTCTCCCAGCATGCCTGGCCTGCCCTGCTCAGGAGCTGAGAGCAAGTCTTTAGGTGGAGAGTTGTAGATACCTGTAATAGAATGTGGTAGGCATGTGTGTGAGGGACCCAAGGTTCAGAGGGATGTGGGAGGCGCACAGCCAACCTCTGCCACCAGAACTATGAGTGTTCTTGTTTTCCATTTCTATGCTTCTAGCTTAGCCTCTGAAGGTGTATTGATTGCATGTGTATTGATTCATATGTAATGACTCTTCACAAACACAGTAGCTTTAAAACTTATCAGCTTCCTCCATGTTTGGGACGATGAAATTGAAGTCAAAAGTGTGGTGTTTTCTAGGCTATTTCAATCATTCATTCATTCATTTCTACAACAAATGCTTTGGGACGACAGAAATCAATAAGCAAAAGTCTCTGTCCTTGCCAAGCTCAGAAACTGATGGCAGGCAGATAGAAATGTAATTACTGGTGGAATAAAATCATACTTGCTTTCATAGAGGTGAGTAAAAACTGCTATGAGAGCACACAAAGAAGGCTGTGGTTTTATCTTTAAAGATGAGGAAGGATACTTATTCTCCTTGTTATTGCTATGTAGCAAACCACCCCAAACTTGTGGCATAAAATAGCACCCATTTCTTTATGCTTATGCTTTGGTGGGTCAGTAATTTGAGAGGGAGTGTAGAGGAGTTAGTGTGTCTTCACATTATGGTGTCTGGAGCTTGGCTACAAAGGCTTGAAAGCTGGAGGCAACACACTGGGTAGGGTGTGGAACCATCTGAAGGCTTCTGGCAGTTGATGTTGATGTTTGCAGAGACTACACAGAGGTTGCCAACTGGTACATCTACACTTGGCCTCTCCATGGGGCTCCGTGGCATCCTTATAGCATGGTGGCGAGATCGAAAAGCAAGTGCCCCAAGACAACCTGTCAGAAGCTGCATTGCCTTTTAGGGCCAACCTTCAGAAGTCATGTAGTATCACCTCCACTGTGATCACAAGCCTTCCCAAACCCACTAGAAGAGATCTTAGACCCATCTCTCAGTGGGTGGAGTCTCAGTCATATTACACAACAAGCAGCATTTGGGAAGGGAAAGATTGGTGCATCCACTTTGGGTAAACACTGTCTACCACAGTATTGAAGGGATAAAATCATTTTGTCCATCTGCTATTTAGTAATATATTTTCTGGGCCACATTATTTTCTGAGAAGTACCATTTGAAATTATTTACGTTGCCTAAATCAGGTTGTCTCATAAAGATAGGAAGAGAGGGATTTATTATTTAATGCATTTGTCACTGCTCCATTGCCCGCACAGACTTCCTCCCTCATCCATATTTTGAGAACCATTGCCATAGAGCCTGGACACAGTGGTGAAGAGGGCACCAAAATTAGGAGACCAGACTCTTTTTAGAGGTCAGGCAAGGGCAAAGACTGTAAATATTCTTTTCTTATCTTAGTACTAAGTTGTTTATGGACATACAAACCCATATACCTGCTAAGTTCATTTCTTTTTTTTTTTTTTTTTTGGTCTTTTCATAGTGTTATTTAAATTCTAGTTATTTAACATAGAGTACAATATTGGTTTCAGGAGTAGAATTCAGTAATTCACCACTTGTATACAACATCCAGTGCTCATCATAACAAACACCCTCCTTAATAACCATCATCCATTTAGTCCATCCCCTGTGCACCTCCTTCCATCACCCCTCAGTTTGTTCTACATTGTTAAGAGTCTCTAATGGTTTGGGGTGCCTGGGTGACTCAGTCAGTTAAACATCTGACTTCAGCTCAGGTCATGATCTCATGGTTTGTGAGTTCGAGCCCCGCTTTGGGCTCTGTGCTGACAGGTCACAGACATGAGCCTGCTTCAGATTCTGTGTCTCCCTCTCTCTCTCTGCCCTTCCCCTTCTCGTGCTCGCTTGCTCTCTCTCTCCCTCCCTCCCTCCCTCCCTCCCTCCCTCCCTCTCTCAAGAATAAATAAACATTAAAAAAATTTTAGCTCCCTCTAGCTGCCATCTTTGTGTCCCAGCGTGTGTGTGCCTAATCTCAGCTGGTCCACCCAAGATCCCCTGAGCACCAACCCTAGTCCCCCATGCATGGTCCCATTTCCACTCCAACCAGGTGAGAGAAACTATCACAAACCAGGAGAAACTTGCCAAACTTGCAAGCACAAGTGCACGCTGGTGGGAAAGGAGAACTGCTCACAGAAAGAAGAAAGTGGCTCATAAAACAGCTACAGCAGATGATAAAAAACTTTATTTCTCCTTAAAGAAGTTAGGGGTAAACAATATCTCTGGTGTTGAAGAAGCAAATGTGTTCACAAACCAAGGAACAGTGACCCACTTTAAAAACCGTAAAGTTCAGGCATCCCAGGCAGCGAACAGGCCATGCTGAGACAAAGCAGCTGACAGAAATGCTACCCGGTATCTTAAACCACCTTGGTGCAGACGGTCTGACTAGTTTAAGAAGACTGGCCGAAGCTCTGCCCAATCTGTGGATGGAAAGGCACCACTAGCTACCAGAGGGGACGATGATGATGAAGTTCCAGATCTTGTGGAGAATTTTGATGAAGCTTCCAAGAATGAAGCCAACTGAATTGAGTCAACTTCTGAAGAAGATAAAACTTGAAGAAGTTACAGGGAGCTGGTATTTTATATTATGACTGCTTTTTAAAAATTTTCTTGGGGCGCCTGGGTGGCTCAGTCGGTTGGGCGTCCGACTTCGGCTCAGGTCACGATCTCACGGTCTGTGAGTTCGAGCCCCGCGTCGGGCTCTGGGCTGATGGCTCAGAGCCTGGAGCCTGTTTCTGATTCTGTGTCTCCCTCTCTCTCTGCCCCTCCCCCTCCCCCGTTCATGCTCTGTCTCTCTCTGTCTCAAAAATAAATAAACGTTAAAAAAAAATTTTTCTTCATGGGTCTGATAAAATCTAGATCTCTGATATTTTTAAGCCCATGCCCCTTGGACACTGCAGCTCTTTTCAGTTTTTGCTTATACACAATTCATTCTTTGCAGCTAATTAAGCTGAAGAAGGCTGGGAATAAAGTTTGAAACAAGGTTAATAAAGTTCTTTGCCTAGTTAAAAAAAATTTTTTTTAAGAGTCTCTTATGGTTTGTTTCCTTCTCTCTTCTTTCTTCCCCCACCATATGTTCACCTATTTTGTTTCTTAAATTCCACATATGAGTGAAATCATACGATACGTCTTTCACTGTTTTCGCTTAGCATAATACACTCTAGCTCCCTCCACCTCACTGCAAATGACAAGATTTAATTCTTTTTTGATAGCTGAGTAATATTCCATTGTGATTATATATACCACATCTTCTTTATCTCATCATCAGTTGGTGGACATTTGGGCTCTTTCCATAATTGACTATTGTTGATAGTGCTGCTATAAACATCAGGGTGCATGTGCTCCTTCAAATCTGTATTTTTGTGTCCTTTTGGGTAAATACCTAGTAGTGCAATTGCTAGATCATAGGGTAGTTCTGTTTTTTAACCTTTTGAGGAAACACCATAGTGTTCTCCAGAGTGGCTGCACCAGTTTGCATTCCCACCAACAGGGCAAGAGGGCTCCCCTTTCTCTGCATCCTCACCAACATCTGTTGTTTCTTTTGTTGTTAATTTCAGCCATTCTGACAGGTGTGAGTTGATACCTCATTGTAGTTTTGATCTGCATTTCTCTGATGATGAGTGATGTGTAGCATTTTTCCAGGTATCTGTTAGCTGTCTGGATGTCTTCTTTGGAAAACTGGCTATTCATGTCTTCAGCCCATTTCTTAACTGGATTATTTGTTTTTTGAGTGTTGAGTTTAATATCTTTATAGATTTTGGATACTAACCCTTTAGTATCTGATATATCATTTGCAAATATCTTCTCCCATTCTTTCAGTTGCCTTTTAGTTTTATTGATTGTTCACTTTGCAGAAGCTTTTTATCTTCATGAAGTCCCAATAGTTCATTTTTGCTTTTGTTACCCTTGCCTCTGGCCTGGTGACATGTCTAGCAAGAAGTTGCTCTGGCTGAGGTCCAAGAGGTTGCTACTTGTGTTCTCCTCTAGGATTTTGATGGTTTCCTGTCTCAAATTTAGGTCTTTCATCCATTCTGAGTTTATTTTTGTGTATGGTGTTAGAAAGTGATCCAGTTTCTTTCTTCTGTATGTTGCTGTCCAGTTTTCCCAGTACCATTTGCTGAAAAGACTGCCTTTTTTCTATTGGATATTCTTTCCTGCTTTGTTGAGGATTAGTTGGCCATATAATTGTGGGTCCATTTCCAGGTCTGCTGTGTTCCATTGATCTATGTGTCTGTTTTTGTGCCAGTACCATACTGTCTTGATGTCTGTAGCTTTGTAATATAGCTTGAAGTCCAGAATCATGATGCCTCCAGCTTTTCTTTTCTTTTTCGGGATTGCCTTGGCTATTTGGGATCTTTTGTGGTTCCATACAGATTTTAGGATTATTCCTTCTACCTCTGTGAAGAATGCTGGTGGTATTTTGATAGGGATTGCATTAAATATGTAGATTGCTTTGGGTAGTATAGACATTTTAACAATGTTTGTTCTTCCAATCCATGAGCATGGAATGTTTTCCATTTCTTTGTGTCCTCTTCAGTTTCCTTCATAAATGTTCTACAGTTTCTTTTAATAAGTTTATTTATTTATTTTGAGAGAGACAGAGACAGCATGAGTGGGAGGGTGTCAGAGAGAGAGGAAACAGAGAATACCAAGCAGACTCCATGCTGTCAGCACAGAGCCCAACCCCGGGCTTGAACTCACAAACCTGTGAGATCATGACCTGAGCTGAAACCGAGAATTGGACGCTTAACCAACTGAGCTACCCAGGTGCCCCAAGTATTCTCTAGTTTGCAGAGTACACATCTTTTACTTCTTTGGTTAGGTTTATTCCTAAGTATCTTATGGTTTGGGATACAGTTGAAAATGTGATCAATTCCTTGATTTCTTTTTTTGCTGCTTCATTATTGGTGTATACAAATTGAACAGATTACTTGATTTTATATCCCAGGACTTTGGTGAAAACATGTATTAGTTCTACCTATTTTTTGATTGAGTCTTTTGGGTTTTCTACATAGAATATCATGTCATCTGAAAATAGTGAAAGTGGACTTCTCCCTTGCTGATTTGGATGTCTTTTATTTCTTTCTTCTCTTTTCTTTTTTTTTTTTTTTTTTGTCTGATTGCTAAGACAGGCTGAGACTGTGAGTACTATGTTAAATAGTAGTGGTGATAGTGGACCTCACTGTCTTGTTCCTGTTTTGTTCCTACTGTCTTGTTCCTGACAGTAGAGGAAAAGCTCTGAGTTTTTCCCCATTGAGGATGATATTAGCTGTGGGTCTTTTGTATACAGCTTTTATGATGTTGAGGTATGTTCTGTCTATCCTCATTTTGTTGAGGGTTTTTATCAAGAATGAACACTGTATTTTGTCCAATGCTTTTTCTGCATCTACTGAGAGGATCATATGGTTCTTATTTTTTATTTTATTAATGTGGTGTATAAGGTTGATTGATTTGCAAATATCGAACCACCCTTGCAGCCCAGGAATAAATCCCACTTGATCGTGATGAATAATTCTTTTAATGTACTGTTAGATTCCATTTGCTAGTATCTTGTTGAGAATTTTTGCATCCATGTTCATCAGGCATATTGGCCTGTAATTCTCCTTTTTAGTGGGGTTTTTGTCTGGTTTTGGAATCAAGGTAATGCTAGCCTCTTAAGGAGTTTGGAAGTTTTCTTTCCCTTTCTATTCTTTGGAACAATTTGAGAAGACTAGGTATTAACTCTTCCTCTTGGAAGGGGCACCTAGGTGGCTCAGTCCGTTAAGCATCCGACTCTTGATTTTGGCTCAGGTCATGATCTCATAGTTTGTGAGATTGAGTGCAGAGCCTGCTTGGGATTCTCTCTCTCCTTCTCTCTTTCTCTCCTTCCCCAGCTTGTGTTCTCTCCCCACCCACCCTGTCTCTTCCTCTCTCCCTCCCCCTCCCTCCCTCTCTCCCTCCCTCCCTCCCTCTCTCTTTTAAACTTAAACTTAAAAAAAAACTAAGAATTCGTCTGGGAAGCCATCTGGCTCTGGACTTCTGTTTGTTGGAAGATTTTTGGTTACTGATTCAGTTTCTTTACTGGTTATGGGTCTGTTCAAATTTTTTACTTCTTCCTGTTTCAGTTTTGGTAGTTTGTATCTTTCTAGGAATTTGTCCATGTCTTCCAGATTGCCCAGTTTCTTGGCATAAAATTTTTCATAATATTCTCTTATGATTTCTGTGGTGTTGGTTGTGATCTCTCCTCTTTCGTTTGTGATTTTATTTATTTGGGTCCCTTCTCCTTTCTTTTTTGTAAGTCTCATTCGGGGGGGGGGTTATCAATATTATTAATTCTTTCAAAGAACCAAGTTTTAGTTTTGTTGATTTGTTCTACTGGGGTTTTTTTTGTTGTTGTTGTTTCTATATTGTTTATTTCTGCTGTAAACTTTATTATATCTGTTCTTCTGCTGGGTTTAGGCTTTATTTGCTGTTCCTTTTCTAGTTCCTTTGTAGGTGTAAAGTTAGGTTGTGTATTTGACACTTTTCTTGCTTCCTGAGGTAGACCTATATTGAAATATACTTTCCTTTTATGACTGCCTTTGTTGCATCTCAAAGGTTTGGGCTATCATGTTTTCATTTTCATTTGCTTTCATGTACTTTTAATTTCTTCTTTAATTTCCTGGTTAACCCATTCATTCTTTAGTAGGATATTCTTCAATCTCCATGTATTTGTGGTCTTTGCAAGTTTTTTCTTTTAGTTGACTTGAAGTTGCATAGCGTTGTGGTCTGAAAACATGCGTGGAATGATCTTGATCTCTTTGTACTGTTGAGGGCTGATTTGTGACGCAGTATGTGATCTATTCTGAAAATGTCCCATGTGCACTCAAAAAAAGTGTGTATTCTGCTGCTTTAGGGTGAAATGTTCTAAATATATCTGTTAGGTCTATCTGGTCCAGTGTTTCATTCAAACCCATTGTTTCCTTGTTGATTTTCTGCTTATATGATCTGTCCATTGCTGTAAGTGGGGTGTTAAAGTCTTCTATTATTGTATTATCATCAATGAGTTTATGTTTTTTATTAATTGATTTACATATTTGGGTGTTGCAAGTCAGGGGCATAAATATTTACAATTGTTAGGATCTTCTTCATTGATAGACCCCTTAATTATGATGTAATGCCCTCCTTCATCTCTTGTTATAGCCTTTGTTTTATAATCTAGTTTGTTTGATATAAGTATGGCTACTCTGGATTTCTTTTGGCATCTATTAGCATGATAAATGGTTCTCCATCCCCTCATTTTCAATCAGCAAGTGTCTCTAGACACTTTAAACACTTAAATGAGTGTCTTGTGGGCAACATATTGATGGGTCTTGGTTTTTAATTCCTTCCGATACCCTGTGTCTTTTGATTAGAGCATTTAGTCCATTTACATTTAGAGTGATTGTCGAAAAATATGAATTTAGTGCTATTGTGTCACCTGTAAAGTTGGTGTTTCTGGTGATGTTCTCTGTTCCTTTCTAGTCTTTTTTCCCCACTCAAAGTGTCCCCTTCAGGGATGCCTGGGTGGCTTAGTTGGTTGGGCGTCCCAGTTCAGCTCAGGTCATGATCTCATGATTTGTGGGTTCGAGTCCTGCATTGGGCTCTGTGCTGGAGGCTTGGAGCCTGGGGCCTGCTTTGGATTCTGTGTCTCTGCTCCTCCCCCACTCACACTCTTTATTTCTCTGTCTCTCAAAAAATAAGTAACCTTAAAAAAATGTTAATAAAGAATCCCCTTTAATATTTCTTGCAGGGCTCTTTTAGTGGTCATGAACTCCTTTAGTTTTTCTTTGTTTGGGAAACTCTTTATCTCTCCTTCTATATTGTATGATAGCCTTGCTGGATAAAGTAGTTTTGGCTGCATATTTTTCCCATTCAGCACATTGGATATATCCTGCCATTCACTTCTGGCCTGCCAAGTTTTTGTGGATAGATCTGCTGTGAACCTTATTGGTCTTCCCTTGGAGGGTAAAGACTTTTTCCCTTGCTGATTTCCAGATTCTTTGCTTGTCTGTGTATTTTGTGAATTTGACCATGATATGTCTTGATGATGACTGGCTTTTGCTGAATTTAATGGGAGTTCTCTGTGCTTCTTGGATTTCAATGTGTGTCCTTCCCCAGATTAGGGAAGTTTTCAGCTATAATTTGCTCAAATAATCCTTCTGTACCTTTTCTTTCTCTTCATCTTCTGGGACTCCTATGATATGGAAGTTAGCATGTTTTAAGAAGTCACTGAATTGCCTAACTGCCTTCTTGATCCAATACGTTTCTTCTCCTCTTCTTTATAGCTTCATTATTTTCTATGATTTTATCTTCTATAACACTAATTCATTCTTCTCCTTTGTCCATCCTTGCTCTTATGGCATTCATTTGGGTTTGCATCTTGGTTATAGCATTTTCAATTTCTGCCTGACTAGATTTTAGCTCTTTTGTCTCTGCAGTAAGGGATTCTCTAGTATCTTCTATGATCTTTTCAAACCCAGCTAGTATACTTATAATTGTTGTTATAAATTCTAATTCAGACATTTTATTTATATCCATATTGATTAAATCCCTGGCTGTTACTTCTATTTCCTGTTCTTTCTTTTGAGGTGAATTTCTTCATCTTGTCATTTTTGTCCAGGAAAAAGAAAAACAAAAGTGAGATCCTAGGTTGTTTTGGTCTGCTTGTTAAAAGCAGCTAGATCCAAAATATTAAAATATATATATATTATATATATATTTTTTTATATATATATATTTATATATATATTATATATATAAATTTTTTAACAAAAAAATAATTTAAAAAAATAAAGGAAAGGATAGCTAAATCCTATTTCCCCTAGAGCTGAAGCTTTACAGCACTTTATGATTAGTAGATGTGGTGTAGGCAAGGAATTTATGCTGGTCTTCTGGGGAAAGTGCCTGTTGTGCTGATTCTCAGGTCCACTTGCCCTAGTAGAGATGCACCTACAGGGCACAGGGAGGGGGTAGAGAGCAGGGTTTGGTGTGACTCCTGTCTCTAGTTGGTGGCATTGTTTAGCTCTCTGAGGTTGGTCAATGCTAACTGGTGGGAGGCAAACTGGCAGCGCCCTGCTCTCTTGCCTCCAGAGCAGAGAGCTCACACCTGCCTCTCTTCAGGAAGCCTTCACAGGAGAGCATTCACCTGCCTTGCGTCCCCGGCTTCTGCCAGATTCCCCCCTTCACCTTCTCTGTGTCCGAGCTGTCCACCTACCAGGTTGCATAGTACTCCTGTGTTTTATCTCAGGTGCACAGCTGGGTTTCTAAACTCCAAATTTTAGGGACTCCCTTGGCATGACCCACGCTGGTCCTCCAGGGGAGCGTCTCACCACACTTTTGCTGTTTGCCATCTTGTCCCAGGAAAGCCATCTCATGAGCACACAGCAATTTGGAGTTTATGGCAAAGCAGATCATAAAGCTGGCACCAAGGCTCAGTGCCTTCAGCCAGCATCCCCACTCTTATGCCTGGGAACAGTGCACCTGTTTGCGCCACCTGTTCTTCTGTCAGGGGAAAGGCCTTGCCACCACTCCCAACTGCACTCCACCCCAGGTTTATCCAGGTAAGACCAAGGGGATCCTCAAACCATCCTGTCTGCTCCTGGGTCTCTGCTCTCCTTGCCCCAAGGAGCACTGTTAAACCAGATATGACCCTGGTGGTAGCGGACTTCTAAAACTTCAGATTTTGCACTGCACTGATTATTATACCTTGCAGTAGTCTCCACAATCAGGGCTCCCTCCCCTCTGCAGCACCCAAAGTTCTCTCTCCCTCAAATTAACTCTTCACAGCTCCTACCTTCCACAAGCTGGTTATTTTTCTACTTATAGACATGCAGTTTTGTTCTTTCAGTCCTCAGATTGATTTCTTGGGTATTCAGAATGATTTGATATTTATCTAGCTGTGTTTGAGGGAGGAGGCAAGCTTAGGGTTGTCCCTACTCCTCGGCCATCTTAACTCCTCCCCCTCAACTAACCCATTTCTTTTGTAGTAGAATCTAATTCTCAAAAATGTTAAAAAATCTTAAATTTATTTAGTGTGTGGGATGATTACCCCCCAGAATAAGATTCTAATTTATGCTCCTTTTTGAATGATTGTGCTGAGTGTCTGTGCTGAAATGATCTCTTTTGTCCATTATTTAGACTTTTTTTCAAAGTTGTAATTTAATACTTCTCATTTTTTAAAATCATATTTAAAACATCTTCACAATAGACAATTTGTAATTAAGGTACACAATACACAGAGACATTTCGACTCTTAGCTGAATGAAGTAGCTAGGAGGCAGCCTTGTACTACAGTCTGATAATTTGTGGATTGAATCCCAAATGTGCTACCTACTGTTCTATGATCTGGGGCAAGTTATTCAACTTCTTGGAGTCTTGGTTTCTTAATCTGTAAAATGGGGGTCATGATACCTACTTTTTAGTATTGCATCACAGATGAAATAAGACAATTAAAGAGCCTAGTACCTAGGAGATAATAAATTGAATATTGGAGGATTCTAAGAGAAACACAGCCACTATATGCTCCCTTGGTTCTCTCTGGAGTTAGAGAGCAGATCAGTAACCATATAATCAACCTTCATATTTTCCCCTCATTTCCTGCCTGCAAGGGCTGAGACAAATGCATAAAATGAGCTGAGGCTGAAGGCCTTCATGTTACTTACGTGTGGCTGTGTGTGCGTAGGTGTGGGTGTGGCTGCCACAACTGTGGCTGGGAAGAACATTTCCTTTATCAACCATTTCCTCTCCCCTCACCTTGTCTCCTCTCTGTTTCCATTTCATAAGACTACAAGCTTCACAGACATTTCTTGATTATTTCTCAGTGACACGTATTCACTGAAGAGGAGGCAGAGCCTCATGGGGGAAATGCAGCTCAAGTCTAAAGCACTGACTTGGCGAGGACCTCCAGCTCTCTGAGCAGCCTCCCTCCCCTTTCCCCACAGTTTAATTTAGAGCCAGCCTGTGGTGTCGCTCCCTGGCCCCCATGGAGCTGTCAGGAAGGCAGAGCCAGAATCTGCCCTGCCTGTAATTAAAGGTCTGGTCTTCCACCCCCTCCCCAACCATGTTGCGTTGAGACACCAGGTTCACTTAACACCCCTGGAAATGGCAAGAAAATCAATGTCTTGCTTGATATTCTTCTTGCTTGCTTTTCTTTCCTTTTATTTTTAAGTTAGAAAGTCAGGAAGTCACCCTGAAATCACTGAAAATGTCAACCAGAGAGCTGCCCATTTCATTTGGCCCCTGTGTGGGTTTTTTTTCCTCTTAATTATTATATCGATGACATTCCACCTTTCAAATTAAATCCCTTTCCTCATTATCTGGGGTTGCCATTATTACTGTGTGAGTTGAAATGGATTTCATGACAACTCTGAAAAACCAGGGTTGGCTAAATTTAGCTTTAATTAGGCATCATCGTAGCCCCGTGATTATTTCCTCATTTCATTCGGATTCTAACCGGAATGCTGAGCGAGGGTTTGGCATGGCTTTTGTGCAGTTTTCACAGAATTATCCCCCACATTTCTTGTGATCATGGTAATTGTTTTGTGCCACAAATGGTTTTTGCAGATAGAGCTTTAGTCCCCTTTTATAACCCAGAGTTTATTAGAAATAGTCAAGCTATGTTCCACAGCTGGCAGCTTGTGCGAGGAAAACCCCAAACAAAGTATCAGGATGTTTCTGCCTAATGTTGACCCTCCTGAAATACCCCCAGTGGTAACTAGACACTGGCTATTCCACTTCAGGTGTACCTATCACCACTGAATGGAAGGATTGCCACAAACGATGTGCAAAGTGGAATTTTTCAGATCTTGCCTGGTCCTTCCCTTGCCTAGAGACATTCAAGCGTCCCAGTTAAGAGAAGGTTCTTCATGAAGCCAGAATGCCAAGTTCAAATCTCAGCTTCACTTTTTTTTTTTAAGTTGATTTATTTATTTCGAGAGGGAGAATGAGAGAAAATGGGGGAGGGGCAGAGAGAGAGGAAGAGAGAATCCCAAGCAGGCGCTGTCAGTGCAGAGCCCAACGCAGGGTTCGAGGTCACAAACGGTGAGATCATGACCTGAGCCAAGACAAGAGTCAGACACTTAGCCGACTGAGCCATCCAGGCGCACCTCAGCTTGACTTTCTAGTGGCCCTTTGACTTTAGGGAATTTCTTTGAGTCTTGGTTGCTGCACGTGTCAAACTGAAATGTGGTAGTACTGCTTCATAGTGTGATTTTGAGAACTAAGTAAGTTAACATACATAAAACAATTAGAACAGTGCCTGGCACAGCATATCACACATAATTGCCTGTTGCTGCTGCCGCTTCTCTTACTACAGGGCCCTCAGAAAACAGCATCATACCACAGTTATGTTAGCAGATAGCAGTAAGGCAGGCATAGGCTGGGATTGAGGGGCAAAATTTCATTCCCTGAAGAGGAAATCACGGGAACTAGTCAGATTTTAATATGTAGTGGACATCTATTGATTTTGCCTGCCAGAAATATATACCCTTTCCTGGATTTTCCTCTAAGGAATGTATGAGCCAGGTTCTAGTTGGCACAACACAAACCATGCCAGGTATTTCAAACAGAGGGAATTGTATTCCAGCAAAGAGTTATGCAGTTGGGAGGGATGGGAAGCCAGACGGGATGGTGAGGCTGCCCAGTGGTTAGCAACAGCAGGCTATCTCTACTCTAATACACAGAGCTAGGAGGCCAAGGGAGGGGGGCAGAGTCCAGGGCCATCTGTTGGAAGCTGGAACAATGGTGGGCCTGACCAGCTGGAGCTGAACCATGAAGGGAGGAGCCCCAGGGGAGACACAGCCATTGTCTGTGATACCCCTTGAAGTAGAGGGAGAGGGATCAACACCTTGGCTCCTCTCTCTTCCTACCCTCTAATCTTCTGTCAGTGCCTCCAATTAGCAGAGTCTACCTGAGAGCCAGAGGCAAAGCCATCAAGCAGAGAGAGTTCTCTGTGATCAGAGTAGCAAATAGGCAAATGTCTGGCCCAGAAATGACCTCTCCTCCAACCACCCACTCATACCATCCTGGTGCAGCAGACCTCGACCTTTGGCTCCAAGGGTAGGCATGTGACCTAGTCCTGGCCAATCTGCATTTTCCCCTCCTCTGGCTATAGTGCCCTGAGTTGGTCCAATGAGAGTGAGCCCTGGAATCTGGGGGAAAGAGGAAGCTGCTTTCTGATAAGGTTCCCAGGCATTTGGAATGTAAAGATAGAGTTGCTAATGGCCATGTTGCTACCATAGAGAAAAGACTGGCTTAGAATGAAGCCAGCATAAAGGGAAGCAGAACAAGGAGAAGAGAAAGATTACCAGCAACTGTGTCTGAATACCTGGATTCAGCCATTGCTGTGCCTGGACCTCTCAGACGTTTCAGCCATAATCTCTATCCTTCCTTCTTTTTTTTTTTTTTTTTTTTTTGTAAGGTTGTTTCTGCCACTTTCAGCCAAATGTGTTATAAATAATACACAACAGACCTAAGACACACCTGGGGTACTAGGAGATGGCTACAATAAAAACTTGTGAACACTGGGGTGCCTGGCTGGCTCAGTCAGAAGAGCATGGGACTCTTGATCTGGGAGTCATGGGTTCAAGCCCCACATGGGGTGCAGAGATTACTTAATAAAAAAAATTTTAAGCAACCCCCCCCCCAAAAAAAAGCAAAAAACAAAACAAAACAAAACTTGTGAACACTGACTAAGAGAGAAGTCTGTCTATCTGTGGAGTCAGTCATGGGGTTGGACATTTTTGTATAAGTCAGAAACCCAGAGATCTGAAGAAGGCTCCCCATCAGGATCTGACATTCTACTTCTCATGCAGGATCTAGTTATAATAAACTTCTTACAAATTCCTCAGCTGCATTTTTTTCTCCTTTATCTCCAGGCTGTCACACTTGTTACTCCTTCAATATTGAGAACTCTTTCTTACTTTCATCCTTAAAAATTATTTTTCTTGTGAAGCTTTTTATGTGTCAGATACTGTGTTAATGAACTTATGTATATAGGAATTTATATATATGTATACATATATATATATATATATATATATATATAGGATCTATATATGAACATGCATAAGTGTATTCATATGAATACATATATACATTTCCTATTTAATCTTTACCTTTGAGGACAGTAATTTATGAGGTAAGAATTGTTATTATTTCTTTTTGCCTTTTTAAAGTGTGGAAACTGAGGCAGAGTTGGGTTAATAACTTTGTCTAGGACTTGAACCTGGGCATCAGATCCCATATCCCACCATTGTAACCATGAAGCCTCCTTCTTCTCTGAGCATACTTATTTATCCATCTGGTGTCAGCTCGGATCTGTGCTTCAATTAGAATTTTGTCCTGTTGCTGTGTATTCCATGAGCCCCCTGCTCTTCCTCCTCATAGTTGTCAACAGTATTGCCCACCACACCGTGTGCCACTTGCCATGACAGGTTGTATCTTGCATCTTCCCTGAGCTCTGTGCTATCCTCAGTGCCTAGCACATCACAGACTCTCAGTGACCATTTCCGTAACTAAAGGAATAATGAGTGTTGAACCACCGCTGTTGATTTGAAGGAATCCTGCCTTTCATTGAGGATTAACCTGAAAATTTGGTGAGAAGTGACCATTAGGATCAAGGAATTGTCAAGTAGTATTCCATTGTATACATACACCACAACTTCTTTATCCATTCATCAGTTGATGGACATTTAGGCTCTTTCCATAATTTGGCTATTGTTGAAAGTGCTGCTATAAACATTGGGGTACAAGTGCCCCTATGTATCAGCATACTACTTGGCAATGAGAAAAAATGAAATATGGCCTTTTGTAGCAACGTGGATGGAACTGGAGAGTATTATGCTAAATGAAATAAGTCACACAGAGAAAGACAGATACTATATGTTTTCACTCTTATGTGGATCCTGAGAAACTTAACAGAGGATCATGGGGAAGGGGAAGGGGGAAAACAAAAGGTTAGAGAGGGAGGGAGACAAACCATAAGAGACTCTTAAAAACTGAGGATGAACTGAGGGTTGATGTGGGTGGGAGGGAGGGGAAAGTAGGTGATGGGCATTGAGGAGGGCACCTGTTGGGATGAGCGCTGGGTGTTGTATGGAAACCAATTTGAGGGCCGCCTGGGTGGCTCAGTTGGTTAACCGCCCGACTTTGGCTCAGGTCATGATCTCACAGTTTGTGGGTACAAGCCCCGTGTTGGGCTCTGTGCTGACAGCTCAGAGCCTGGAGCCTGCTTCTGATTCTGTGTCTCATTCTGTCTCTGCTCTTCCCCCACTTGTGCTCTGTCTCTCAAAAATAAAATAAAAATGTAAAAAAAAAAATTAAAAAAAAGGAAACCAATTTGACAATAAATTTCATGTAAAAAAAAAAAAAAAGGGATCAAGGAATTGGCCTGTTAAGGAGCCAAGGACTACTGTAGCGAAGGAATCAGATACAGCTTGATCCAGCTCGAGTCTGAGGAATGGGAGATTCCAGGCCTGATAGCCAGATAAGGAGAGACTGTTGGGCAAGGGGAGTCTTGCTATCCTCCCAGATCACACCATGTGTATCTTCCCTGCTTATCCCACAACAAAGATTGTCTCTTTACTCACCTTCTCCAGGAGGGTGTAAGCTTTCAAGAGCAGGATTTCTGTCTCTCAGCTCTATTTCCTGGCCCTCGAGCTGGGGCTGGGCACCCTGTGGCCCCTTCCTGGATGCTACTTGGTCAGTCATTGATGGAATGTTCACTCCCAAGTCTACCTTCATCACTGTCCCAGGCTGAGCTGTGATGGACAAGGCTCATGCTAAATCCTCAGTGGCTGTCTGCTCTATGCAGCCTTAGTGGAAGTGCCAGCTATTTAAGAGACCAGCGCAGTGACATTTCACAAATTCCTCATGCTTCCTTATTATTTTTGGTAATGTTATCTACTGGCAGATATTGCTCTTCATTACTCAGAATATGTGATGATTAGCTTAAATGTATCCCTGTAGGCATTGTAGGCATATTCACTCATTTGGTCGTGTATTCATCACTCAGCAAATATTTACTGAGCATGTAAATGTATCCAAGTACAAGGAGACACATGGTAGGTTCATGGCTGTTGGTAATGGGGCAAGGGGAGGGATAAAACAACATAAATCCTGCTCTCAAAGAGCTGAGTTGACAGTACAGTAGCTACTATTTCTAAGGCACCTACTGTGTTCCAGACATATGCTAAATATTGTTTGATTTATTCTTTTTTTAATGTTTATTTATTTTTGAGACAGAGAGTGCAAGTGGGGCAAGGACAGAGAGAGAGGGGAACAGAGGATTGGGGTGGGGCTCAAACTCACGGAGCACGAGATCATGACCTGAGCCGAAGTCAGACACTTAACCCACTGAACCACCCAGGCACCCTTGTTTGATTTATTCTTCACCATCACCATAAAATGTGGATAATGGATGGAGAAACTAGCGATCTATATGTTAAAGCTACTTGCTCATGATCACATAGCTGGTAAGAAGCAGAATCAGGATTCTTTCCCCCATTTCTGAGAAACCAAAGCCTCATTCTTACCTCTATGCTATACTGCCTCCAAAATAAGGATGAATAGAAGATGGGCTGTGACCTTTATTTCAAAGTGCCATAGAAGATCGGGGGTGGCCACTTTCAGCCATGAAACTGCTGACCACTTCTGGAATGTGGAAGCCATCCATGTGGGTATCTCTACCTTTCCCTTAATCTGGATGGAAACGGGAAATTCAGTGGAATCTTAGGTATCTGTGAACCCCAACATGAAATCACCAGGTATTTGGAATCAACTTTCCATTTCTATAAGATGGCCCATGTGTGGCACACACAGCCTTTGGGGTTTTTCCATTTTGCCTTGCTTGGCCCTAAACATCTGTGTAGCTGTGCTCCATATGGAATGTGTTCTGGGAACAGGCACAGGTTAACCCTTTTTGTTTGTTTTAAAGTTAGAAACTAGGGGCGCTTGGTTGGCTTAGTCATTTCAGTGTCCAACTTCAGCTCAGGTCATGATCTCACAATTCGTGAGTTCAAGCCCCACATCAGTCTCTCTGCTGTTAGCAAAGAGCCTGCTTTAGATCCTGTATCTCCCTCTCTCTCTGCCCCTCCCCCACTCTCTCTCAAAAATAAATAAACATAAAAATATGTTAATAAACATTAAAAAATAATAATGTTAGAAACTGTAACTTTTAGGACTTCAAACTGTATGTTATCTAAGGTAGAGATTATCCTGCGAGCGAAGGCACCTTTGTTCTGGGAGGTCCCTTCTGGTGGGCACTGCTAATCAAGGCTAGTGAGCCAATACGTGAATCTGGGAAGTCACCCAAAGGCAGACTATCCAGCCTGTCCATGTTCTGTTGAGTGACTATCCAGCCTGTCCATGTTCTGTTGAGTCCTGTAAAGTGAGAGCACATCAGAGATGTGTGAGAGAATTTCTCTCCTCCTAAAGCTAGATTGAAGCTATCCCATATCTGAAAAAATTTATCTGAGCTATTTATGTGTTCCTCGTAGATTGTGAATGTTGGTCAAGACAAGTTACCTTCGCATCAGGTTAGAAGAAAAACTGTATTTGGCTTAGGAGAGAGCTACCTAGCGAGTGTCGGTTTCACACACAGAGTGAACAGCCCCAGCTGGAGAATTTGGGCCAGTCCACTTCAGTGACCCAGTTCTGGCCATTGGGTAGGACCGAAGTATGTGTTGGGCGTGGTGGGCTTCCCTTCAAATAAGTTCATGTTACCACTGTTGATCTTCCTGGGAACTTAACAGGCACTCTGAGAACTATATTAGGCTCTAGCATTCTTTTCTCCCCTTTCATTGAGACCTTGACTCCTGGGTGGGTGGCTTCAGTTGATTCCTGACCTATGGGAGTCTCCTAGGAAGCAGTAAAATCCCTGAGAATGAGTTTAGGACTAACCGTCTCTGGAAGTAATGAATCTTGGAGCAGATGTGAATTATCCTTTGTGGAATATTTCTGTGATTTCCAAGTCTTTAGTAAATTCTCATTAGAAGAGAAAAGGTAGAAGTTCCAGGTATAATTGCTGGCATCCTCCGGGTTTTACATTCTTTGTTTTACTAGCTCTGTGCCTGTCAGCTTACTTAATGTCTCTAAGCCTGTGATTCTTTATTTGTAAAGTGGGTAACAATTATACCTAACATATAGTATTAGTGCATGCTAGCTGAAAATGTGTCAAACTAAATCAGATTCTCCCTGTGATGTTGGTATCTCCATGGCTAATTTCCCAGATGCAGGTTGGCTGTAAACTGAAGACAATTATCATTAGACTTTCAAAGCAACACACTTAGACTTTTTGTTAAAAAACAACAACAACAACAACTTTCCCCAGAGAAGCTCCAATTAGATGTTGATAGGATAGGCTATTTTCGTTTTTTTCTTTTTCTTTTTTTAGCAAGGATTTTGAAAAGCATTAATGCCTGCTAATGAGATCATCATGACAAAGGTACTATAAAGAAATGCAGTAAAAATGAACCTATAACGATAACATCACTTTCGTGAAACTTATTTATTATTAAGCATATTTAAAAAGAAAAATGGATAGCAATTTAATTCAATTTATAACACTTTAATGGAATAATTTTCATAATGGGAAGGAATCCATATTTTGAAACAAGCTGTTCATGTTTGTCTACGAGGGGGAAATTCCATTGCTTCGGGAGCCAGAAAAAGCTGAACAGTATTTCCCCTCAACAAACAAGGCATTGTCCTGGAAATCTGGTCTTCCTTATCCCCCCAGGTTTGATTGTTCAGCTACTCTGTTTCTACGGGCAGTTTTCAAGCAAAGTGAAATTGGGCATTTGGTTATAAAATCTGGTGTGAAGGCATTACAGTGTGCTATTGGGAGAATATCAGAACAGCTCATAACTTCATGAGCCATTAATGAAGTTTAGATTCTCAACACACAGGCGTATTTCTTGACTAAGCACAATGTTACAGGTGATTTTTCTGGCTGCTTGCGGTTATGTGCCTATACTCTTATTTTTTTGAAAAAAAAATATATGCTTTCTACGTTTCTCCATTACTTCAGTAACACTGTAAGAAACTTCTAAGACACATGAATTCATATTTTGAAGAAATAAAAGTGTAAAAAACTATGTTAATTTAATTTTTCTTTGCTTTTTGGTTTCTTTTTAGTTCAATTTATTTAAACTAAAAAATAACATGAAAATAGTTCACCCATTTCTCCCATCCTCCCCCCCCGCCCCCCCCCCCCCCCCGCCACCTCTGGTAATCGCCAAGCTGTTCTCTGTATCGGTGAGCTTAGTTTTATATATATAGTTTACACACACACACACACACACACACACACACACATATGTATGTATATATTTAGACTCCACGTATAAAAGAGGTCATATAGTATTTGCTTTCTTTGTCTGACTTATTTCACTTGGCATAATGCACTTGAGGTCTGTCCATGTTGTCACAAATGGCAAGATTTCATTCTTTTTCTTGGCTGAGTAACATTCCATTGTATAAATATATACTACATCTTCTTTATTCATTCATCCATTGCTGGTTATTATGTCATTTCCATATCTTGGCTATTGTAAACAACTCCTCAGTGAATATATATCTTTCTGAATTAATGTTTTCATTTTCTTCAGGTAAGTACCCAGAAGTGGAATTGCTGGACCATGTGATTGTTCTCTTTTTAATTATTTCAGGAACCTCCATACTGTTTTCCACAGTGGCTGCCCCAATTTACATTCCCATCAACCATGCACAAGGGTTCCCTGTTCTTACATCCTCATCAATGCTTGTTATTTTGTGTCTTTTTGATGATGGCCACATGAACCAGTGTGAGTTGATAGCTCATTATGGTTTTGATTTGTATTTCTCTGAAGATGAGTGAAGTTGAGCATCTTTTCATGTACCTGTTGACCATCTGTCTGTCTTCTTTGGGAAAATATCTATTCAGATCTGCCCAATTTTTAATCACATTGTTTTTTTGCTATTGAGTTATATGAGTGTTTAAGTGTATTTTGGATATTAGCACCTTATCAGATATATGATTTGCAAATACATTCTCTTGGCAGTAGGTTGCCTTTTCATTTTGTTGATGGTTTCCTTTGCTATGCAGAAGCTTTTTAGTTTGACATAGTCCCCTTGTTTAGTTTTGTGGTTGTTGTCTTTGCTTTCGTGTCAGCTTCAAAAAAATTATCAAGACCTGTGTCAAGGATCTTATAACCTAGGAGTTTTATGGTTTCAAGTCTTAAGTTCAAGTCTTTACTTGAGGTAATTTTTGAGGTAATTTTTGTATATGGTGTAAGACAGTGGTCCAGTTTCCTTCTTTTGCATATGGCTGTCCAATTTTCCCAGTGCCATTTATTGAAGAGACTGTTCTTTCCTAATTGTAAATTCTTGCCTTTTTTTTGTCATACATTGATTGACCATGTATGCATGGATTTATTTCTGGGCTCCATATTCATATGGAGTTATCTATAGGTCTATTATACACTACTGTTTTAATTACCATATTCTTGTAATATCGTTTGAAATCAGGGAGCGTGATGCCTCCATCTTCATTCTTCTTTCTCAAAAGCGCTTTGGTTATTCAGGGTATTTTGTGGGTCCATACGAATTTGCAAATTTTTTGTTCTATTTCTGTGAAAAATGCCATTGGAATTTTGATAGCAATTGCACTGAATCTGTATATTGCTTTGGGTAGTATGGACAGCTCACCAATATTAATTCTTCCAATTCATGATCATGGAATATCTTCCCATTTATGTGTGTCTTCTTAAGCTTCTTTAGTTAATGTCTTGTAGTTTTCAATATGTAAATATTTTATCTCTTTAATTAAATTTATTCCTAGATTATTAAATGTGCAGGCAGTAACCTCTTTGACATCAACTGTGGCAATTTCTTCCTAGATGCCTCTCCTAAGGCAAGGGAAACAAAATTAAAAAAAAAAATCTAGGGGCGCCTGGGTGGCGCAGTCGGTTAAGCGTCTGACTTCAGCCAGGTCACGATCTCACGGTCCGTGAGTTCGAGCCCCGCGTCGGGCTCTGGGCTGATGGCTCAGAGCCTGGAGCCTGTTTCCGATTCTGTGTCTCCCTCTCTCTCTGCCCCTCCCCCGTTCATGCTCTGTCTCCCTCTGTCCCAAAAATAAAATAAACGTTGAAAAAAAAATTAAAAAAAAAAAATCTAGTGGGACTACATGAAGATAAAAAGCCTCTGTACAGTAAAGGAAACTATCAGCAAAACAAAAAGCAACCTACTAAATAGAAGATATTTGCAAATGATATATCTGATAAGGGGTTAGTATCCAAAATATATTAAGAACTTATATAACTCAACCCCCCCAAAATGAATAACCCAATTTAAAAATGGGCAGAATACATAAATAGACATTCTTCCAAAGAAGACATACAGATCGCCAGCAGACACATTAAAAGAAGCTCAACATCACTCATCATTCAAAATTACAATGATATATCACCTCACATGTGTCAGAATGGCTAAAATGAAAAACACAAGAGGACTACCTGGGTAGCTCAGTCATTTGAGCGTCCAGTGCTTCATTTCAGCTCAAGTCATGATCTCACAGTTGGCGGGATTGAGCCCCATATCACTGACAGCGCAGAGCCTGCTTGGGATTCTCTCTCTCATTCTTTCTCTCTGCCCCTCCCCCATTTGTCCTCTCTGTCAAAATAAAGTAAAAAGAAAAAGAAAAACATAAGAAACAACAGGTGTTGGTGAGGATGTGGAGAAAGGGGAACCCTCTTGCACTGTTGGTGGAAATGCAAACTAGTATAGCTACTCTGGAAAACAGTATGGAGGCTCCTCAAAAAGTTAAAGATAGAATTACCCTACAGTCTAGCAATTGTTCTACCAGATATTTACCCAAAGAATACAAAAATACCAATTTGAAAGGATATAAGCACCCTGATGTTTATAGCAGTATTATCAACAGTAGCAAAGTTATGGAAACAGCCCAAGTGTCCAACAATTGGTGAATGAATAAAAAGGATGTAGTATGTATGTTTGTATGTTATGTATGTGTGTGTGTATATATATACGGACACACAATGAATATTAACCTTAAAAATGAATGAAATCTCACCATTTGCAACGACATGGATGGAGCTAGAAAATATTATGCTAAGTAATAGAAGTCAGTCAGAGAAAGACAAATACCATGTTATTTCACTGATATGTGGCGTTTAAGAAGCAAGACAAATGTGCAAAGGAGGAAAAAAGAGAGAGAGAGGCAAACCAAGAAAACAGACTCAACTATAGAGAACAAACTGATGGCTACCAGAGGAGATGTGGATGGGGGGATGGGTTAAATAGGTGATGGGGATTAAGGAGTGCACTTTTTGTGGTGATCGCCAGATGTTGAATCGTTGTATTGTGCACATGAAACTAATATTACACTGTATGTTAACTAACTGGAATTTAAATAAAACCTCAAAAATGTTATTCCTAGGTGTTTTATATTTTTAATGCAATTGCAAATGGGATTGTTTTCTTAATCTCTCTGATAGTTTATTAGTAGTATGTAGAAACACAACGAATTTTTGTGTATTGATTTTGTATCCTGCAGCTTTATTTATTCATGTATTAGTTCTAATAATTTTTTGGCAGAGTTTTTTGGGTTTAGTCTTTTTATATATAATATCATGTCATCTACAAATAGTGACAGTTTTACTTCCTCCTTACCAAATCAGTTGCCTTTTTTTTCTATTTCTTGCCTAATTTCTCCAGCTGGGGCTGCCAATGCTATGTTGAGTAAAAGTGGTGAGAGTGGGTGTCCTTGTCTTGTTTGTTGTTTTAAAGGAAATGCTGTCAGCTTTCATCATTGAGTATGTTAGCTGTGGGCTTGCTGTAAGTGGCCTTTATTATGTTGAGATACATTCCCTGTATACTCAATTTGTTGAGAATTATTTTATTATAAATGGATGTTGAATTTTGTCACATGCTTTTTCTGCATATGTTGAAATGATCGTATCACTTTTATTTTTCATTTTGTTCATGTAGTGTATCACATTGACTGATTTATGGATGTTGAACCATTCTTGCATCTGTAGAGTAAATCCCACTTGATCATGGTATATGATCCTTTTAATGTATTATTGAATTTGGTTTGCTACTATTTTGTTGAAGATTTCTGTATCTATGTTCATCAAGGATATTGGCCTATAATTTCTTTTCTTGTGGTATCCTTGACTGGTTTTTGGTATCAGGATAATGCTAGCATCATAAAATGAGTTTGGAAGCATACCTTCCTTTTTTTTTATTTTTTAAAAGAGTTTGAGAAGGATTGTTTTAATTCTTTTTTGAATGTTTGGTACAATTCACCAATGATGCCATCTGGTCCTGGACTTCAGTTTGTTGGGAGGTTTTTAATCACTGATTCAACCTCATTACTGGTAATCGATCTCTTCAGATTTTCTATTTCATCATGATGCAGCTTGGGGAGGTTATATGTTTCTAGTAATTCATCTATTTCTTTGTGTTGCCCAGTTTGTTAGCATATACCTGTTCATAATAGTCTCTAGTGATCCTTTGTATTGTAACATTTTCTCTTTCATATCTGATTTTAGATGAGTCTCCTCTCATCTTGGTCAATCTACCTAAAGGTTTGTCAATTTTGTCTCTTCAGAGAGCCAGCTCTTGTTTCATTGCTCCTTTCTATCATCTTTTCAGTCCCTATTTCATTCATTTCTGCTCCAATCTTTATTCTCTTTTTTTTAATTGTTTTTAATGTTTTATTTATTTTTGACAGAGAGAGAGAGACAGAGCATGAGCGGGGGAGGGTCAGAGAGAGAGGGAGACACAGAATCCGAAGCAGGCTCCAGGCTCTGAGCCATCAGCACAGAGCCCGATGCGGGGCTCGAACTCACAAACTGCGAGATCATGACCTGAGCCGAAGTCGGACGCTCAACCGACTGAGCCACCCAGGCGCCCCAATCTTTATTTTCTTTATTCTACTAACTTTTGGCTTCATTTGTTCTTCTTCTTTTTTTTTTTTTTTTTTAGTTCCTTGAGGTGCAAAGTTAGGTTGTTTATTTGAGACTCTTCTTATTTTCTTGAGATAGGCATTTATTGCTATGAATGTCTCTCTTAAAACTGCTTTTGCTGCCTCCTATAAATTTTGGAATGTTACATTTCTATTTTCATTTATCTCAAGGTATTTTTTTATTGCTCTTATTTTATTCGTTGATCTACTGGTTCTTCATTAGCATGCTGCGTAATTTCCTAAGTGCCTCTACTTTAAATTCTTTCTAAATCACAAACAATAATATTTAAGCAATTTGGAGCTTAGATTCTGTAGTCAAACCGCTAAGGTTAAAATCCCAGATCTACCAGTTTTTAACTATGTGAGCAGGTCACTTAAAGTTCTTGAAAGCTCAGCTCATTTGTAAGTCTTTAAAATGGAAAGAAATAAGGATAACTTATCTCATGACTTACAGTGAGGACTTAATGAAATAACATGTAAAGTGCCTAGCACAGTTCTCAAAAATTATTGGTAGTATTTTCTTTGCTTTTCTTGTACTTGCACATGATTGGAACATAACTCAAGTAAGTTTTCAAAAATAATGATAGCATATTTTGGGGACACAGTATGTGCCACTCACTAGGATAAACATTTCATCTTGTTTTATTTAATTAAAAGGACTTTTCAATATTGCATTTGTGGAAAACCTAGGTTTGGTCTGGATCTGGGTAAGGCTGGACCCAGGAGTTTGAATGCGGTCCTCAGAAATCTGTCTGTCTCTACCTTTCAATTCTCACCTCTATATTAACTTTGGTCTCAGCCAAATTCTCTCCATGAGAAAGCCAGATACTACTAGTAGTTCTAGATGTTCATGCATTCAGCTCCTCTAGCTCACGCCTTCCAGCAGAAGTCCTAGATCATTTTTGTTTGGGTACATTTGGGTCAGTGTCCTTCCCATGATGAACCTTCTGTTAACCTGATGTGGGTCACTCTCTCAATCCTTGTTTGGACTGAAGATTGAGGATCTGAATTGATGATAGTTCAGCTTATAAGCTTTCTTTTCTAGTTTCTGAAAAGCAAGGAGACCACCCATGTAACAAAAGTCAAAACCCAATGGACAGTATCTTCAGATGTTGTAGGAGATAGAAAAAAAAAACAAACCCAGACCCAGAGGGAGCAGACCTGATATGAAATCAACAACGGTGGAACAGGAAGGAAGGGGGATTCTGAAATGTCCTGCAAGCTGCAAATCCACCAAATGGCCAAACACAAGAGAGGGTTGCATCCTGAGTGAGAACTGTTGTGAGCAGATTTGAGAACAAAGAATAAAACTAGGGAGCTGAGAAAGGGAGGAGCACTTGTATACTGCCAATTACCTCTCTATAAATGGAATGGCCAGCAAGCAATGTCGTCTCAGGATTGATTTAAGCACCCAGGTTGTGTATTTCAATACATCCCCATGGCTCCTTAGAGAAATGGCTCATTCTAGGTCTGGGGCAGGGAGAATGCAGGGTGAGCTGGAGACAGCTTGTTTGTCAGAAAGCAAGGAAACTATCCAAGACTAATAGAGTTGCATCAACGTGACATAGGAGGTGGTCTGAAGAGGCTCCCAGTGGCTAAAGTTGGGAAAATTTGGACATCAAAAAGAGCAATGATTATAGATACAATGTATTTGATTATATAAAATTCATGACTTTATAAAGATACCCAAAAAAGAGAAAGCCAGAAAAGCATCATATGAGATGGCCATTAAACACCACCTTACTTTTCAATTTGTAATTAAAGGAAAAATAAAATATCTATTCTGCCTCCCCAGTGGGAACTATATGGCACAATTACCAGCTGGCTCATTTGATAAAGAACTCTACATAACAAAAGAATACCAGTTAGTAAATGTAGAAGGAATGATAGAATTTGAAAACATCAGGGGCACCTGGGTGGCGCAGTCGGTTAAGCGTCCGACTTCAGCCAGGTCACGATCTCGCGGTCCGTGAGTTCGAGCCCCGCGTCGGGCTCTGGGCTGATGGCTCGGAGCCTGGAGCCTGTTTCCGATTCTGTGTCTCCGTCTCTCTCTGCCCCTCCCCCGTTCATGCTCTGTCTCTCTCTGTCCCAAAAATAAATAAAAAACGTTGAAAAAAAAATTAAAAAAAAAAAAGAAAACATCATTTTGTAAGACCTAAAACCTAATGGAAATAGGGATTGAAGCAAGATTTGTATGTTTGGTGAGTGTTTGATGGAGGACAAGACATTGCAGAAGGCCAGAACAATACTATACCAATTCGTTTCTGATCGTGTATCAGTTATCTATTGCCAACTAACAAGCCATTCAAAAAAAAAGTAGTGGCTAAAAACAGTAATCGTTTATGATTCTTCATTACTCTGTAGGTCAGTTTTGCTGGTCTCTGTGATTAGATGGTAGCTCGCCTAGAGCTGATCGATCTCAGAGGTCCTCGCTCACATGTCTGGCAGTTGACAACAAGGGCTGGATGGCTGAGGTCCTCTACAGAGTTTCTCAAGATGACCTAGCCTGGCTTCACTCACATTTCTGGGACCTCAGCTGGAATAGCCGTGGCACTCTCCACGTGGTGTCTCCTGTTTAGCTTCTTTACATGATTGTCTCCAGGTTTCAGCAGCAAAGGAAAGAAAACTACAGGGCCCATTTTCCAAGCTTCTATTTGCATTGTGTTTACTAGTATCCAATTCACTGAGGAAAGTCACGTAGCCAAGCCCAGACTCAAGGGGTGGAGAAATGGAATCCGTCTCTAGCTAGCAATCCAGTATAACTTTCTGTAATGAAGGAAATGTCCCATATCTGCACTCTGCAAATGATAGCCACTAGCCACATGTGGCTGTTGAGTGCTTGAAATGTGATTAGTGCAACTGAGGAACTTAATTGTCAATTTTAATTAATGTAAGCGTAAATTTCAATAGCCACATGTGGCTAGTGAGAGCTAGCCACATTGGAGGGTGCATTTCTTAGTACAGAATCACCTGTGGCATATTTTAGCCAAAAATGTTGATCATGAATCCGTCAATCCTTTAGATCTAACTTCAGGTTCATAGGAGATTGAGGGTATAGGAATCAGCTACATAGTACAACAAAGAAGCAACCAGAAAAATCTAGAAGGTGCAACATTCCATGGGAAAACTGGCCCTGTGTCTTCAGCAAGCCAAAGTCATAAAAAGAGAATCATGACAGATTGAAGAGACATAAGGAAAATAAAAGCCAGATATGTTTCTTGATAGGATTCCTGCATAGGACCAAACAGTTGTAAGGTATTATTTAGCTTAATTGGGGAAATTTGCATGTGGTTTAGCTATTCAATAACATAAGAAAATGTACTGAAATGGAAAGGTAAAGATCACTGACGAGCAACGGTTATGTTTTAGAATAGTATGTAGGGTATAATCTCACGTGGGTGAAGAAAACATACATAGAAATATGTGTGTATATAAATACAAATTTACATGCACACATACAGATATCCAGAAGCATATGCACTAAAATGTAAGACACGCTAATTCTGGGTGATGGGAAGAAGTTTTGTTTACTTGTTTGCATGAGTTTACTAATTTTTTTTACAAACGTAAAGTGTGCTGCCTCTAGAATAAAAAAGGGGTTATTTTTTTAAAAGGTAAAGACACTACTAAGTGTCTAGGAGGTACCAAAAATAAGCAGCCATAGTACTGTGTGTGTGTGTGTGCGTGTGTGTGTGTGAGCACGCGCCCGTTGAGAAAATGCTTCCTCATGATAATGTTGCAAATGTTTCCTGTGCACTCGGGAAGACCATGGGGTTCTGCAGGTGCTGGAAATGGCTTAGCTAATCTCAAGGATCTGGTAAATGGATCACTTCTCTCTGACACCCAGAAGCTTCAGCCATCAAGTTAGATTAGTCACAGCATATCCCATTGGCTAGCATGTTCTAGAGTGCTCTAGTATGAATCATTCATGTAGGCTTCTAATTATGTTGCTTGGTTTCCCTCAGAAATAATGGCCCCAGGGACTGAATGTTGTGTCACAGAGAAAGTGAATAAATTGGCGCAGGCCTTGCCAGGTGTCAAACAAATAGGAATATACAACAAGAAAAGTGTTCCATCCATAATTAATGACAACATTTTAAAGTTTTACCAGAAATTGATAATACGGTGCTTTATTTTAATGTGATTTTCCCTTAGTGATGTGTATGTATTTTCAAGTAGGTCTAATATCAGATATACATTAAACTTTCCTTATTGAAAATGTAATTGCTGAATAGAAAAATACTATATTTATAAACGTCTCCTTGTCACTCTTTATGCAGTTATTCACTCTGTGTGTTCAATGTGGAAGTTTCAAGAATATAATGTTTTTCACAGAAAACATATTCAGGACTACTAAGTGAATTGATGACTGCCAATTTTTTTTTACAATTTTTACATAGTTGTCAAATTGTTACTGCCATAATAAAAATTGGGATTGACACGAGTTTCTTTTGGAATCACATGGCTATCTTTTAAAATAAACATGTATTACCATTTCTGAGTTACAAGCCCATTTGGGTAACTAAATCTTCCTAGCAGTCAACTGAATAATTAAATAGCAAGGCAAGAGCTTTTATTATCCCCCAAATCTGCAATTGAACATTTGCGACGGAACAAATGGATCCATTCCTCTTTGGGACCCATTAAGGAGAAAGGAGAATTTTAAAACTCTTATAGTCTAGCAAACAGCAGTTGTTCAAGTGTTGAGTTCTATCAAATAAAATTAAGTGAAATCAAATTCTTTTCCCATTTGTATACTTTATGTCTTTGTTGAAATCACTTATTCTGAGACACAATAGGCTGTCACACCTGTCCCCTAAGTTTCCAAAGCATTAAGTCATTGCTCTACTGTCTAACTTCTCTTAGTGCCATATGCATTTTCCCTTAAATTTTGGAGTAAACAAAAGCTTTAACAAGTTCACAGACTCCTCTTCTTTTCAACAGAGTGACCTACTTCCAGCCTTGCTATCAAGTCCCTGAGGATGTTCCTGTTTCGTTGTAGTTAATTTGAAAATGATACACAATATGATGCTTTGGTTATAGATAAAGGGTGATAATGATTTCGTCGCATTTTGCCCTTTGCCTTTCTATTTACACAGAGCCCTCTCAAATGACTTGTCCAGGGACCTAGCCACAGTGTTTACTGAGCATGCTGGTTTATAGAGTATTTCATCTAAATGAGGAGAGTGAAGGGTATCACAGGCAGAGAAATGCAAAGCCTTCGGGGCTGGAAAGTATAGATTGTGTATATTCCTTCTTTTATATCCGTTGAGTGCTTGCAATATGCAAACATCACGCTAGGTGTTAGAGGTATGTGGGTGAACCATATAGGCTCTCACGTACTTTACAGCCTACTAGGAGTAGCAGATAATTACAAATGCAATTCATCAATTAATTAACTGTAATCATGAGAAGGGATATGAAAGAGAAAAACAGATACTATAAAAACAGATGCAGCAGGGTATCTGACCTTTTGGGTGTAGGGATTGGAGCCTGGGTAAGGGGAAATCAGTCACAAAAAGCTTAACTAAATGCCATTCAAAAGGAAGGAAGGAGGAGGATTTCATAAGTGAAGAAGAGAGAAGTATTACAGACAAGGAGGAATTGCATGTGCGAAGGCCCTGAGGTAGAAGGGACATGACAGATTTGTTAACAAACACAATTCAACTGGGTAAATTTGAAGATCTAATTGGCTTTATTAAATGATTCATGAGTTGGGTGACATCTCATGTAGCAAGTAGAGAGATACTCAAAGGAATTGTCTAAAATAGAAGGTTTTTATAGGGAGGTGGGTGGACAAGGAAGTTATTATCAAAAGAAAAAACAAAGGATTCTTTCAGGCAAGGTCACCTTTCCTTAAGGGGAAGGGCAGTGGTTCTTACTAGGTCGATTACCTCATCTTCCATTGTGGTAGATGGAGAGGGCCCCTGTGATACCCTGCTGATTTGGTTCTGACCAGAAGATTCCTGACTGGCTAGTTAATACTACATTTATGGGGGAGGTTGAAACTGCAGTTAGATCAGGTATTAAGCCACTCTTTGGTTATTTGGCTTAGCATAAGTGAATCCATTTTGGGCTGGCAGTGTTTTATTTTGTTTTTAAACACATTTTAAAGAATTGAAAGAAGACAAATAGGGCTGATATACAGAGAACAAAGGGAAAATGGCATGGTATGGCCAGAAAGGGGCAGAAGAAGAGAAAACAGGACACACAAAGGGCATCAGATAGATTTGATTACCTGGATTGAAGGTGAGTAAAACGGAAAGATTGTGCCAAATGGTTTGGCTTTACTCTAATAAGCAAGTGTGCAGCACTTGAGCAAGAGGGAAAAAACAAAAACAAAAAAAACAAACACATTCTGTCGATGGTGTCAGAACAGTAGTGCATGGCCAAGGTGACATCAGTGTGGAACTAGAGATGGGGCTTACAGCTCAAAGGATACATAGAATTCTGCCCAACGGGCTTATGAGTCTGGATGCAGAAGGGAAAGAGGAGGAAGTGTGGAACTGAGCCCAGTAGAGGGATAAGAACCCATTGGCGGTGATGACAGAGTAAATGAGAAGAGGGAGAGAGAACTGAAAATAAGGCTAAGAATATAAAGCTCATGCTGATGCCACTGAATAGCCTGTAGCTGATGGCAGAGTGTGGGTACATACTCCAGCTGCTTGGGGCATGTTCTACTCTGTCACTCAGAACTGCCCAGTTGTCCTCCTTCCTCACATGCTTGATGCCACCTCCTTTATCATCTTTCTTTCCTTCTCCATCTTACTTCCCAGGTCCCCCACTTCCTGAAAACATGTGCCAGATAAATCCACTTGATCTCACATCAACTACTTCAGGAAACAAAAACTAAGGCAGTATGAGTGGAGAGGAAAAGAAGAAACACACATGCGTGGGGGCACGCACGCGCGCGCGCACACACACACACACACACACACATTTTCAGTTTCAAAGTGTCAGCGGAGTGAAAGCTTGGGATACGGCTCTGGATGTCATCTCCATGCCCATGACAGTTGAAACCCGCAAGAGGCTGAATTTCTTACAAACAAAACGGGAGAAGCGCCTGGTGGCTCAGAAGGTTAAGTGTTTGACTTCAGTTCAGGTCATGATCTCATGGTTCAGGCCCCTCATTGGGCTCTGTGCTGACAGCTCAGAGCCTAGAGCCTACTTCGGATTCTGTGTCTCCCTCTCTCTCTGCCCCTCCCCTGCTCATTCTCTCTCTCTCTCTCTCTCTCTCTCTCTCTCTCTCTCAAAGATAAACATTTAAAAAATTTAAAAAAAAGAAACAGGAGTCTCAGACACTGCTAGAGAATACAGAAGGTAAGCTTACAGTGGCAGAGAGGGTGTTGTTTAAACTAAGAGTAACTAAGTTTGACTTTGTAGCTTTTAACACAGAAAACTTTAAGAATAGCGGCTCAGATGGGGCGCCTGGGTGGCGCAGTCGGTTAAGCGTCCGACTTCAGCCAGGTCACGATCTCGCGGTCCGTGAGTTCGAGCCCCGCGTCAGGCTCTGGGCTGATGGCCCGGAGCCTGGAGCCTGTTTCTGATTCTGTGTCTCCCTCTCTCTCTGCCCCTCCCCCGTTCATGCTCTGTCTCTCTCTGTCCCCAAAATAAATAAAAACGTTGAAAAAAAAATTAAAAAAAAAAAAGAATAGCGGCTCAGAAATTTGGAAGAGAAGTTGCACCTTTGAGAAGATTGTGTAAGTAGAGCACACGTGATGTATGAAAAGCTTTGGGGTTTGTGTGTAGGTTTTGTTTTTTGTTTTTTGTTTTTTTGTAGTTTGTGGAGTAATAAGTTACTTCAGTAAGAGGTCATGCAGTTTACTTAACACAATAGGTTTAAAAAAAGACTCTAAGAGTGTGTGGTTTATGAGATTCATCTGAGGTTACTTCTAGGTGTGTTTCCAAAGTTTCCCCCCCAAAGTATTGGCTTAGAAATTAAGCCAAAAAGAAAAATGCTACATGTAATATCGCCTTCTACCCCTTTAGCCCATTGTTATTCCAGATATTTCACCACTATTTTGCATCACTTTAATGACTTACCAAATATTAGTTAGGAAATGCATTATTATCCTCATTGTCTACAGGAGGAAATTGACACAGAGAAGAAATGTGACTTACCTAGTTACTACTTACTTCCACAATTAATGATGAATCTAGGACAACCCACAGTGCCTCACTTCTAGCATTTCTGTGTTTTGAATTTAATTAGAAATTAATATAATTTAATAGGGTTTTTTTTTGTTGTTAGATATTTGATGATGGTTTATAAAGGAAATGTTCTTTGAGCAATCATCATGAAATGAAAGGGTGTGTTAACATGGGCATGTTAACTGAATGAAAGGGCAAGGGACCTGTTTAGACAAAGTAGTTCAGTGCCTTTATGTTACAGATCTGTCCTTTCTTGCCTTTCACATTGTCCAGTAATAGGGAGAGATTCCACAAGATGAAAGACTTACCCCCCTGAAACCATAGGATCAGGGAGTTCAGTGGGAGACACCATCCCAAAGAATTTGGTCTAACAGAGTTCATGATTATTCTGAAAGGTCTTATGGTAACCACACTAATGTGAGTTCACTTCTTGGTGAGTTACAGATAGAGATGATACCAGATGGAGTAGTCACACAAAGAAAACTTTACTTGTAGCAAAAAAGGAGATCATGGAGAATAACTCCCAAAGCTGGGACTCCCCCAGCAGGGGTGAGTGGGTCCCTTTTATTTTGGGGTAGAATGAATATAAAGAAAGGTGAGTTTTGTCATTGCATGTAGAGATGGGCATAAGGTCGTGCACATGTATGTATGAAACATCCGTATACATGCATCATATATTATGTTAATGAGGTTTGTGCTTATATAATGAGGTAGAGGTGACTGCCCGACACTCTGTGGTCCATCTGCACAGGTAGTGGTCAGTGATCAAGCTCAAACTGGTCAAGGCTGGCTAGAGGTCTTCCTATTGTTTGCCTTTAAAAGATAAGGTTAGGGGTGCCTGAGTGGCTCAACTGGTTAAGCTTCAGACTCTTGATCTCGGCTCAGGTCATTATCTCACGGTTCTTTTCTTTTTTTTTTTTTTTAATTTTTTTAATGTTTATTTATTTTTTAGAGAAAGAGAGAGAGAGAGGCAGAATGTGAGTGGAGGAGGAGCAGAGAGAGAGGAAGACACAGAATCCAAAGCAGGCTCCAGGCTCTGAGCCATCAGCACAGAGCCTGACATGGGGCTGGAACTCACAAACTGTGAGATCATGACCTGAGCTGAAGTCAGGCGCTCAACTGACTGAGCCACCCAGACACCCCATATCTCACGGTTCTTAATACTGAGTCTCATGTTGGCCTGTGCGCTGGGCACGGAGTCTGCCTGAGATTCCGTCTCTCCCTCTCTTGAAAATAAATAAATTAATAATAATAACAAAAGATAAGGCTAACATTCCTGTGAAGAAGAAGAAGGGGGGTGGTCAGTGGGAGTCTTGCTAGTGACATTATTAGACCTAAATTATTCAGTCTCAAAGCAGAGTATTTTCTAGTTTTTTTCTCTTTCTAATTTTTTTTTTGGACAGAAGCAGAGTTTAAACTTGGGCTCTTGAATCCTCAGACGTGATCTTGGGCAAGGAATTTTCACTCAGACTCAGTTTCCACACCTGGGAAATCTGAATCATAAGAGTCCCTACCATAAAGGTTTCTGATAAGGTTTAACAAAGATGATTCAAGTGAAGTACTCAGTACATAGTTAGTACTCCATAAATGTTAATTGTTGTCATCGTTAATGATCATCCGGGTCAGTGCCTGAGACCGATAGGTTAACGAATCCAAAGCTTGATGTCTGATTCTGCGAGGTTGACATTCTTTCTAAATCTCTTCATTGTTTCAGGCTGCTTTTTGTTTGTCTGAAATATAAGGGGGAATGGTGGTCTAAAGATTCACCTGGAAGCCGTGGCATGTATTTGAGGGGCTTCTACATGGACGAGGCCCGTCTGACTTTGTCTAGGGGAAAGCTTATTGCAAAGGCACCAAAAGGAAAAGTATTACTGTGTCTCCCTACTTTACTAAAGATGGTAATTGCAGTTGACGAGTAGCACCCACGGAGGCACTCAGCAAGGGTTACAGCTCATTTAAAAACGAATAAGAGCTCAAATTCAAACATTAATAGGGTGATTTTGACTTGGTATTCTTTCAAACATGTAACCACTTTTCTCTTTTTAAATTCAAGGCCAGTTGCTTTATTCCCTTGGGCCTTCATTTAGAAATGAGTGGCTCATTAATTATCTTCTTGACTGCAGAATATAGATGATGTTTCATTTCATTTTCACGTTGGATGAGTCAACTAAAAGGGGTCTCAGTGCTGAAAATCATGGATCACAATTTCTCTTTGTTTCTCCACTGTTAGGAATAGCTCAGACCTACCCCCTGCAAAGAAGCATACTAATTCTCCCAATTGCCTTTAGCTTGTTAAGTAAATCTCATAAATTTGGTGCAGTGAGATGTTTGGCTATAACTTCATCAGAAATATCATTTATGTCCTTTGTCATAACCTCATGCCAGGGTAATCATACATTGGAGACCCATCAAATAAAACGATTTATGAAGAATATTGATTCCATTCTTCTTTCCACACAGATATTTACAATTGGAAACAACTTTCCAAATAAAAGGGATATGAAATCTGCCTTTGTTCTTGGGTATCAGAAGAAAGCATTTCGTAAATATTCTCCAGATGAACAAAGTTTCAGGCAGATTTGCTTGAGGTACAAATTACACAGACCTGAGCTTTCTCTCTCTTTACTTAGTTTTCAGACTTTAAAAAACTGATTCATAGGGTTATTTTTCAAAGGCTAGCTACTGAACAGGATGGCGTCTATGAACACTGCAAAATACAGGAAAGAAGTCCAGCCTCTGCTCGGCTTCTTACAACCAGCATCAGTTTTTCTGACTTCCAACATCTTTTTTTAAACGGGGAAATGACGCATTCTCTATGTTGGAAGCATGATTGTTTACCATTTATTTCATTTCTCCCTAAAATGCTTTTGCTCCCTTTTGTATAATCACTATGGGTTTTTAAAGGTCTTTTCTAAGCAGAATGGGTGTACTTTTTCTCCTCACCTTAACAAAAGCTATGTCTTCAGCTGTCTTTTGCTCTCTCTCTTTTTTTCCCCTTTCAATAGAACCAGTTAAATATTAGCAGCAAAAGGAGAATAATTTATTTATAGGGTATACACCTTTGAACGAATTACCCCCAAATCCCACACAATTATAAGACAGAAGCACTTAAATGAGTTCAGTACAATAAAACAGAGTGAACCAATCAAAAAAAGTATACAAACAATGGGTCTAGACTGACTCTTTAAAGTGTGGACCAGAAAACCCACTTCTAAATGGCTTTTGAATATTCAATTAGACAAATTGTGGCCCAGGGAAGCTTTCCATTACAGTGGTGGGTAATTTTTCAATGGATGATAGATTTGAGGATGTTTTTGCATTTATAAGGAAGCACTCCTTAAATAAACACTAAATCCCCCAAGGAAGAACAAAGAACTCTGGAGAACACAAAATCTGATTGGGTGTGACCTCAAGCACTGAGTATGTGGGGATGAGCATTGAGTACTGACTGATGAATGAACGCAGAATGGGAACAAGAATAGCAAGACACACCCAAGTCCCAACTGTGATCCCCTACATGTTCACCTGCCCCACTGGGAATCGCACTTTCATCTCTGGGCCATCTGCAAATATTGGGCAAAATTCGCTTGTTGAGGAGCAGATCCCTCTGTAGGGCTTTAGAGAAGAAAGGAAGAGGTAGCATAGAAAACCATAGGGCGAGATTTCTCTGGGACATAAAGACCAGTTCTGCCTTCATTGCCAAACCCACCCCACCCCACCCCCCACCCCGGGGCCAAGCCTCTCTTCTCTCTGGGTCTTAGTTTTCCCTTGTGAGATGGAAATATTACTACCCATCTTGTAGAGTGGTGCATGAAAAAGCACTTGACAAACACGATGCTCAAAATGTTACCTCCATTGGGGCACCTGGGTGGTTCAGTTGGTTAAGCAGCCGACATCGGCTCAGGTCATGATCTCATGGTTCGTTGAGTTAGAGCCCCACATTGGGCTCTATGCTGACAGCTCGGAGCCTGGAGCCTCCTTCTGATTCTGTGTGTGCATGTCTCTCTGCCCCACGCCCGGCTCACTCTCTCTCAGTCTCTCCAAAAACTGAATAAAAGTTAAAAAAAAATATTACCACTGATCAAGTCATCTTAGCCACTTAACCAGCAGAGAGCTTGTGGGGGACTTGGATTTACAGGGTTATGCAAAAGGAAGTTTGCTAATGTGCAAATGCAAGAAATCCTGTTTGGTAATCACCAGAAGATGGTAGCTATGTGACAGAATGGAATAAAGCCACTGAGATAAATTAACTAGCTTTGCTATATTGTAATAGCTCAAATAAAGGTATTATATTTTTTAAAAATGAATATATAGTGGTGCCTGGGTGGCTCAGTTAAGCATCCAACTTCGGCTCAGGTCATGATCTCCCGATTTGTGAGTTCGAGCCCCACGTCAGGCTCTGTGCTGACAGCTCAGAGCCTGGAGCCTGTTTTAGATTCTGTGTCTCCCTCTCTCTCTGCCCCTCCCCTGCTCGTGCTCTGTCTCTGTCTCTCAAAAATAAATAAATATTTTTAAAAAATTTTTTAATGAATATATAGATCAATGTGAATTTTTCTTACCTCCTGTCCCTTTCCCAAGCAACCAACTGGACCACAGTTTTTTGTCATTTTCATAGGGACCCATTTCAGCCTTTGTTGAATGTTTGTGTTGATACTAGAGGAAATTTCTTACTACTCTCGAAGTTCTGTTTCATGTTGTTTCAGTCATTGGGTTTTGCTTTAGTACTGGTTTTTTGGTCCCCACCCCACCCCCACTGCTGCCAGAATGACTATGTTATCACCTAAAAGTGTCCCCTCCAACAGGGGTGTGCTGTTTTTTCTAAAACATATAAATACAAGATGCCCAGTTTAATTTAAATTTCAGATCAACAATGAATACATTTTTTAGCGTAAGTATATCCCCAATGCTTTGTGGACCAAACTCACACTGAGAAATTATGGGTTGTTGATCTAAAATTCAAATGTACCTGGGTGACCTGGATTTAGGCTGGCAGGCCTACCTCAGGAGCTGGGTGTGGCCTAGAGGGTACTTCTGCATCCTCAGGAAGAAGTTTTATTCCCACCAGAGGCCCAAGCTGAGGCACTGAAGGAAAAGAGAGAGGCCCCATATATTCCTGGAATGGGGGCAGAATATGGCTGTCTGAAAGCAAGGAATGGGTTTGGTCATGTGGGATTCTGAATCTTGCCCCCTCTGCAAGGGCCCACCCAAGCAGGGCTGTCCTCTCGTCTGAGGACTTATTCTGATTTAGTGCCAATCACAGATCTGGTTAGAAGAGACCAACTACCTGCACGTTAATGTTTGATACGCTTGTACATTTCAAATCGATAAGCAGCAAGTGGTGGTCAAACACACCCTCCTCTTTGGTGAGGTCAGTGTGAGACCCCATGAAAGGAAAATTTTGCTTTCATGTAATAACTTGAGATTGGTTTATTTTATCCCAGAGCTTTTTGCAATCAAATAAAGCTGATTTTTGAAGCGGGTAAGTGTGTTCTCTTTTTCTTTCACATTTTTCCTGCTTTTTCTATCTGTGCTAGTCTCTAATTTTAATTCTTTGTTATTTTTAGGATAAGAAGTAATAAGTACCACAAAGCTCATGAGTGTGTTGTTGTAGTCATTTTTTCAGGTAATTCCTATCAAAGTTCTTGACAGAATAATAGTTGTTATTTTTGTTATGATTTGTATGCGATGCATTTTGACTTGGCTCCCATATAATTTGAACATTCAGTGGCAAATTGAGGCTGTAATGTTATAAACAATGTCATTTCCAAGATGAATTATTAAATGTTATGTAGAAAAATGTTTTGAGTGAATTATCAGTTTATTCCATTTACCAACTATAAATTTAGGATCATAAACATGATGATACAGAGGATAGAATTTCAAGATCTCCTCTCGGTGATTCCGATTATCTTACAACAAAGATACCACTAGAGTACATTTGTAAAGAAAATTACAAATATTATTGGTTATTAAATAGGAATAGTTTTATTTTTTATAATTTTTAATATGATGCTGACATCATTTTATTGTCAAAGATGCTATGAGAAAGTTCTGTAACATTATGCTGGAGTAAGTGAGTGGGTATGTGATCCCCTTTCAGAGCTCTCTCAAATTCTAGATGTTTTTTTTTTTTTTAATTTTTTTTTTCAACGTTTATTTATTTTTGGGACAGAGAGAGACAGAGCATGAACGGGGGAGGGGCAGAGAGAGAGGGAGACACAGAATCTGAAACAGGCTCCAGGCTCTGAGCCATCAGCCCAGAGCCCGACGCGGGGCTCGAACTCACGGACCGCGAGATCGTGACCTGGCTGAAGTCGGACGCCCAACCGACTGCGCCACCCAGGCGCCCCTCAAATTCTAGATGTTTTAAGTAAAAATGAATAAATATTTAATATTATAAACACACTAAGTAGGAACGTATGGTATAATATAATCTCAAAGTCACTGTGCGTAACATTCTAATTCTCCTGGCAACCTTGCAAGATAATTATTATTGTATTGGTTTATTCATGAAGAAACTGAGGCTCAGAGAGCTTGAATAAATTGTCTAAGGGCCCTGTGCTAGTAAGGGCAGAGCTAAGATTTGAACCCTGGTCTGGCTGACACCAAACCCGTGTACTTTCCCTATACCATTCTGTTGTTAGAAGGAGTACTGGACAAAGATGAATGATTTATAAACTTCTTCCCTTCAAAAAAGGAATAGAGTCAATGTAATATCAAAATAAGACATTGACAAATGAAAGCAGAATATACAATCATTTAGAGCTGGTGTTGCATGGGAGTCGTGGGAAATTACTTTAGGTGAGTCCTAAACAAAGCTATGACTGTACTAGTAGCCAAGGAAGAGAGGAAATTGAAGAGTACATTGGTTGTTTTCCTCTTAAAAAGTCAAAGAATGAGCTCATTTGCAAAGGCAGTCTTTTTCCTTTCATGATCTGATGGAGGAGTTTCTGAACTGAGTTCTTTAGTGAGAAATGCTAGGTATCAAATGAATATTGCCTTACTTAATCTTTGGTTTTGTAGAAATCTAGTTAGTTTCATGGAATCCTTGAAGCTGAACTGCATTTGAGGCTAATTTGATTGATTGATTGATTGATTGATTGATTTATAAAAAGACACAGTGTTGTGATCAGACTATTCCATCTAGCAATCAACAGCATGAGTGAAAAAAAATCTATATTAAAACGCTTTGTTGGAATGCTTTACACTTTTCACAGAATGGAAACTAAAATAACCTGTTGTACAGTTAGTCATGAATACAGTCCTTGAGTTTTCTGCCCATGAACATGAGTACTGTCTAAAACAGGTCTTCTTTGTAGCAATTAGGCCCTGCCCCCACTGTGCTTGGCTGAGTTCACAAAAGTGTTGTAACCTGTAGCTTCCCTGTCACTTCTCTGGCTCTTCTCTCCTGCTAAGCTTTGTTTCCTGACAGTAATTAAAACCTTCTACCCGCTTCCATAGCTACTGCTGCTCCTGGAACCGCATAGCCACCTGGTTACGTGGCTTGGCAAAGTATTGGCCTCCGTCACCATAGGGGCCAGGGCTTCTGCCTCCAAAATTTCCTCCTCTCATGGGTCCAGAATTTGAAGAGTGATTGCTATAATCATCAAAGTCATTATTAGCTTCCACCACCTCCAAAGTTGCTTCCATCGTTACCAAATCGATCGATCATAGCTGTCCGTGTTGTTGCCATATCCACCACCAACTCAACTGCTACCAAAGCCACCTTGCCCACTGAAATTTCCTCCATGACCAAGGTTGTCATTCCCACCAAAACCACCTCCATGACCACCACCAAAGTTTCCAGAACCACTCTGACCTCTTTGGCTGGATGGAGCACTAGCCATCTGTTGCTTAGATAGGGCTTTGCTTACGTCATAGTTGTGGCCATTTACAATCTGGTATTTTAGGGTGTTGTTGTTGTTGTTGTTTTTAATTTTATTTAAATCCAAGTTAGTTAACATATAGTGTAATAATAGTTTCAGGAGTAGAATTTAGTGATTCATCACTTACATATAATACCCAGTGCTCATCCCAACAAGTGCCCTCCTTAATGCCCATCACCCATACAGCCCATCCTGCCACCCAACACCCCCTTTAGTAACCTTTAGTTGATTCTCTGTATTTGAGTCTCTTATGGTTTGCCTCCTTCTGTTTTTATCTTATTTTTCCTTCGCTTCTCCTATGTTCATCTGTTTTGTTTATTAAATACCACATATGAATGAGATCATATGATATTTATCTTCTCTGTCTTATTTCACGTAGCATAATACACTCTAGTTCCATCCATGTTGTCGCAAATGGCTAGATTTCATTCTTTTTGATCACTGAGTAATATTTCATTGTGTAAATATAAACCACATCTTCTTTATCCATTCATCAGTTGATGGGCATTTGGGTTCTTCCCATAATATGGCTATTGTGGACAATGCTGTTATAAACAGTAGGGTGCATGTGCCCCTTCAAATCAGCATTTGTATCCTTTGGATAAATACCTAGTAGTGCAATTGCTGGATCATAAGGTAGCTCTATTTTTAATTTTTTGAGGAACCTCCATACTGTTTTCCAGAGTGGCTACACCAGTTTGCATTCCCACCAGCAGTGCAAAAGTGTTCCCCTTTCTCTCCATCCTCACCAACATCTGTTGTTTCCTGAGTTGTTACTTTTAGCCATTCTGACAGTTGTGAGGTGGTATCTTTTTGTGGTTTTGATTTGGATTTTCCTGAGGATGAGTGATGCTGAGCATCTTTTCATGTGTCTGTTAGCCATCTGGATGTCTTCTTTGGAAAAGTGTCTGTTTGTGTCTTTTACCCATTTCTCTACTGCATTATTTGTTTGTTGAGTGTTGAGTTTGCTAATTTCTTTATAGATTTTACATAGTAACCCTTTATCCAGTATGTCATTTGCAAATATATTTTCCTATTCTGCAGATTGCACTTAGTTTTGTCGATTGTTTCCTTCTCCGTACAGAAGCTTTTTTCTTCACAAGGTCAACATTGGTTCATTTTTACTTTTATTTCCCTTGCCTCTGGAGACATGTCTGGTAAGTTGCTGTGGCCAAGGTCAAAGAGGTTGTTGCCTGTGTTCTCCTCTAGGAGTTTGATAGTTTGCTGTCTCACATTTAGCTCTTGCATCCATTTTGAGTTTATTTTTGTGTATGGTGTGAGAAAGTGGTCCAGGTTCATTCTTCCACGTGTCGCCAGCCTGTTTTCCCAGCATCATTTGCTGAAAAGACTGTGTTCTTTCCATTGGATGCTCTTTCTTCCTTTAAGACTGGTTGGCCATACATTTGTGGGTCTATTTCTGGGTTCTCTCTTCTGTTCCGCTGATGTTTGTGTCTGTTTTTGTGCTAGTACCATACTGTCTTGTTGATTACAGCTTTGTAACACAGCTTGAAGTCTGGAATTGTGATGCCTCCAGCTTTGGTTTTCTTTTTCAGGATTGCTTTGGCTATTCGGGGTCTTTTCTGGTCCCAAACAAAATTTAAAACTATTGGTTCTAGCTCTGTAAAGAATGCTGGTGTTATTTTGATAGAGATTATACTGAATGTGTAGATTGCTTTGGGCAGTATTGACATTTTAGCAATGTTTTTTCTTCCAATCCACAAGCATGGACTGTTTTTCCATTTCTGTGTGTCTCCTTCACTTTCTTTCATAAGCTTTCTATAGTTTTCAGCATACAGATCTTTTATTTCTTTAGTTAGCTTTGTTCCTTATGTATTTTATGGTTTTTTGTGCAATTGTAGATGGGATTGATTCCTTGATTTCTCTTTCTGCTGTTTCATTATTGGTGTATAGAAATGCAATCAATTTCTTTATGTTGATTTTATATCCTGCGACTTTGCTGAATTCATCTATCAGTTCTGTCAGTTTTTTTGGTGGAGCCTTTCAGGATAATCTGGTATTTCTGAATGGCTTCTTGTGTACAGTCATGGTCATCAAATGTTACAAAAGCAAAACCTCTCTTCTTGCCACTGCCTCAGTCCTAATTTCAACCACTTCAATTTCCCCATACTGTTCAAAATAATCTCTCAGATGATGTTCTTCGGTGTCTTCTTTAATGCCACCAACAGAAATATTTTTCAGTTAAGTGGGCAAACAGGCCTTTGAGAATCCTTACCTGAGGCAGCCCTCTTTGGTTCCACACCTCTCCCATCCACCTTGTGTGGCCTTGCATTCATGGCTGCATCCACCTCTTCCACAGTGGCTTACGGGACCAACCCAGATCTCATTACCACACAGTCCGTGAGCGTTCCCCATTGCTCAGAACGGCCCCTCAGACTCTCATCAGTTGTTTCAAAGCTCGAACTTCCAAGGAAGAGCTTTTGCAGCTGTTCAGGCTCTTTGGGGGACTCTGGCTTAGACATGCTGGTGGGGGGAGGGAGACTTTAATGACGCTTCCTTGGTGGCATCCACGGGCAGAAAGGCTAAATTATCATCATTTGAAAATATGTTTTTCATAGGTAGAAATTTGGTAGACATGGATATTTATTACAGGAACCATTTTTACATGCTGGGGGACTAACATTGAATTGTAATTCACTGAAGACATTTAGACAAAGGCTGACATAGTATGATGGAGATCGTGCCATTTGGTGATCTCATACCGAGACTGGCAAATTTTTCCTCTAAAGGCCCAGGTAGTTAATATTTTAAGCTTTGTGAGCTATGCCATCTCTCTTCCAACTACACAACTGTGCCGCTGTTGAGTGAAAGCCGTCATAGACAGTACGTGGATGAATGTGGGTATGTTCCAGTAAACCTTTATTTACAAAAACTGGCGGTGGGCCACATTTGGCCCAGGAACCCTTATTTGCTGATCCCCACTTGCACATAATACAAGATCAAGCTTTAAGATTATGTCCCTTTAGCATTCTGTCTCAAACTACATGTCCAAATGAGCCTTGTGTCCCAAGTAACTCAAGAAGGAATTGTACAACATGTATGCATATTCTCTATTATTGCTTCATTAAAGCTTAATTCTGTGACCAGACAGCCAGAACCAGAGTTTATGCTGTGAAGATGCGGGGCCATAGCACACAGCTGGCCAGGCTGTACCGTCCCAAAAGGCTTTTAGCCACAGGAGCTAAGGGACATGGAAATCTAGCTAATGCTCTATTGGAAGGAGTGTCTTTTTCTAATTCTTCCATCTAGAGGAAGAGTCTTTTTCTAATTTGTCTGCCGGGAGGGATGTCTTTTGCTAATTCCGATAATGGCGCATGGAGTGTGCTAACAGAGGCCCTGTGAAGACCTAAGAACCTGACTCATATCCTTCCCATTTTTGTGGGCTACCACTTAAAAAGCAATCTTTGCATGGTTCTTTAATAAGAATTAATTGGAAACCATAGAGTTTGGCGCCATAATCCAGGAATAAGACACTTCAGGCCTGAAAGATATTAAGGGTAGCTGTTAACAATTGACTATTGCAACCAGAACATTGTGAGATTGTGTTTACTCTCTCTGATTTTGGTTTTAATAAACTGTCATGGACTTTAAAAAATCCTAGCCCTCTGAAATATTAGGGAAATTATATAGTTTACATAATGGGCCATTACTCTCAAGGGGATCCAATGCTGGCTTTGGACAACAGACAGTGTGAAGAGTCTCAGATTGCCTATACTCATTTTCCGATGAGATTCACCATTAAACTGTGATCAGTTGTTTAGGAATTGTGTTTAAGATTTGCTCCTTCTTCATATGACATCCGTGAAACCTGTTATAATTTGTTAAGAAAAATGCTGACATCGACTTGTTTTCTTTACTTCATAGGGTTAATTTTATTATTTTTATTATTAAAAATTCTCGTAGAAATTAAAACAGTGCTAAAATATATAAAGGCAAAACTGAAGTCCCCTGTGTTTTCCGACCTTTGTGTATTGCTGAGAAATAAGTGTCCTGAGTCAGAGCTATAAAAATATATCTTTGTACGTTTTCTTCTGGTATTGTTTTATTGTTGTATTTAAATCTTCAAGGACAATTGGTCCTGTTTTGGGGTATGTTGCAAGGTAGGGATTTGGCTTTTCCATCTAAATGAGTAACCAGTTTTCAACCACTGATTGACTACTACATCATGTTAGTATCTAGGAGAAGTGCTTTATGTGTATTTCTGTGGTGTCACACTCTGAAAAAGGTATTCATCTCAAGGGTGGAGATTTAATTGAATCAATAAGTTTTACTGCCTCATCAAGAACATTCATAAGTGAAACTGGTATTTTTTTTTAACTGTAAGTGGCCTAATGGGGGTGAATACAATAATTGTATCTTCAGCTTGGTCCTCTGCCTTGGTTCGTGTTAAGATACCATCAGCTGTACCCACCATTGTCTTTGTATCATCAGTGCAAATGTCAACACAGTGAAAAAGGAGAAAAAGCAGATCGTGTTTTGGTATGATTATGAAAATCATTTTGACCTTGCAGACCTTCCTGAAAGGGTCTCAGAGGACCACTGCAATGGTCTACAAGTTCCATGAGAATAAGAATTCTGCCTATCTTGCTAGTCATTGAATCCCCAGTGCCTGGTACATAGGAGGACAATTAATACTTATTGAATGAATATGTGTTGCCACCTGTATCAATTAGCTTTTGTTGTAATAACTACATATAGCAAGTAACTATAAAATCTCAGTGGCATTATAAAAGTAAGCATGTTTTACTCCTGCATGTGCCGGTTGCTTGGGATTCTCCTGGTCTTGGCTGGGTTTGTCTGGGCAACTCTGCTTCTTGCTTCTGGTCCATGTGTCAGCTGGACTCATTCAGTGCTTAGTCTCTCATCCTTCTTGGGCCACTGAGCTAGTTAGGGCCTATTGCAGAGACACAGAGAGAAACCAGAAACACATTGGGCCTTTGAAACCTTGGATGAGGCCCTGTCACTACTACCCATATATTTTTGCCCAGACAAGTCACATGGCCAAGCCCAGAGTCAAGGGGCAAGAAAGGATTCTTTGTCCACAGTAAGGTCATGGCAAAAATGTGGATGCAGAGAGATAGGGATGGAGAACTGAGACCAAACTACTAATAGGGAGACCAACTCTTCCCAATTTGCCTGAGATTTTTCTGGATTTACTCCTGAAAGCGTGACATCCCTAGAACCCCCTCAGTCCTGAAAAAACTGGGACAGTTGGTTACCGTAACTGCTCCCCAATATATTTTGAGCTGTAAGCAAGTTGAAAATTGTATGGTGTGGGAGCTGGTCCCATTTAAAATTTTTTCTCAAGCACTATAGATGAAAGTATTTAATAGAAAACAACTGGTTATAATTGGGGAAGGAATAAATGTTTCATAATTATTTTAACCCTTCACTAAGAAAGACATATTCCATGTATATAGAACCATCAGGTCAAACATTAATATAGCACATTTTACTTGAACACATTTTTAAACTATATACTAAGAAAATTCAATTTTAAATGTATACATACTATATCATTTATATGTGATAAACTATGGTAGCAATCGCTTATATTTTGCAAATATCTTTTAACATTTTCTTCAATTCAGTTCATTTTTATATCCTTAATCATAAAACTATAAAAACAAGATGATATTGTTACTGGTACCATGTAATTATGTAACAGCTCATTGGGCAAGAAAGAGCACATTTAAAGGAGTGAGGTAAGCAAAGGATATTTTGGAGGTATTAATGACCTTGGGTATCGAAGCTAAGAGACTGAAGCAAATTTATGGGGTTACATTGCATCTTTAGCAGTTAAAACGCAAGAGAGAAATAATAAATCAGCTGAATCGTTGTAAGAAAATTGAATATTGTGTAGAGAGATTAACAGAACTACACAGGAATTGCGAGACGTATATGCCTGTTGCTGGGAATGGTAATGAGAGTATTGGAAATGAATGGTTCTGCATCGTCCTTGAAATATCATTACCTGTTGTTCAGAAAGGCCTGTTCCCATTTGTATTTTTCCTTAATGTAGTACATGCGTTTGCATCCTTGTTTGGTGAAATTGTTTGAAATATGTCAGAAATGTTCTCTAATTCCAATTGAAAATAACAATGTTCTGGAAGCTCAAAAGAGACTTTTAAAGAAAATCACTGGTGCTTAAAAATATGCCCTTTTAAAAATACAGTATTGGAAACCAATGAATCTGCTCTTGCTCTCAAATGAAGATGAATATGTATTAAAAGGATTGACTACCACTACAAAAAGACCTCGATGAAAATGTATCAAAAATGAAATAATAATTAAATATACATTATATGGTGGGAGTATTTTCATTCACTATTGTTCTTAGCACCGATGATTTAATATTTAATACACAAGAAAAAAGCCTTATACTCGAGCGCAACAAAGATCTCTATATAATGAAGTCAGCTGCCAATGTCCTATTTTTTTGGAGCAACTCTATTCAGCAAAATCCGAGGACAGCAAAAATATGTGGATGGTTATAACATTTATCATTACCACAGCCCTAGAAAGTTGATAGAACCGTCCTGAATTGACAGATGAAGAAACAGGCTCAGAATGGTTAGTGTTTAGGCGATCACACAGCTTGTAAGTATCAGCATTGGAACTGACACCATCAATCCAGTGTCCATTGTTATTGCATCTGTATCCCACTGGGCTGTAGATGGGGCCAAAAAAGTATCTCTCTTAGAGGCTTTTCCTAATGTCCCTCTGTCATGCACATGCCTTGCTTTTGTCTGTTCAGTATTCTTCTGATGAACAACTCCTCCCCTACCATGTAGTTCTCCTGGGTGGGTCTGGTAATGACAGTGCCTGCTCCCATAAACATACATGCACCCATACTCCTGTTCTCCCTCATGCAAGGTTGTGCTGTCACTGGATTGGGCCACTCACAGTACCCATTATTTTTCCATGAATTCATCCTTTCCATGAATTTTCCAAACTGGTATAAGACAGCTTAATTAACCAATCTCTCTCCCTCTCTGTCTCTGTCTCTCTGTCTCTCTGTGTCTCTCCCTTCCCCTCAATAAAATGTAAGCAATTAGTCCATGTAATATCAGCTGCCATTTTTCTGACTCCACCCCTCAAACTCCCAACACAGTCACTAAAGAGAGCCTGTTTGCATTGAAAGACTCAGTCTAACACACAAAGAGAAGCAAAGATGAGAGGTGAATAGATAGAGAATCCAGAAGGCTCTGTATGATCCCTAGATCTAGCCATGCTGGACATGAGCCAATAAATTTTCATTGACATGAGCCAATAAATTTTCTCCTTGGATAAGCTGGTTTGAATTGGGTTCCTGTAACTTTCAACTAAGAGGCTCTTGACAACTATACCTCTCTCTTCTGTGCTTCTGTAGCCCTCAGAGCCTGTCTTTATGGTATATGTATTCATATGTGCACCATCCTTCCCCACTAAATTGAGAAGTCATCTAGGATAGACACTGTGTCTCATTTACGTTGTATCCCCAGCCCCTTGCATAGTGTCTAAACAAAGTGCACATTCATTATTAGAATCTAGTCAAATTAACAAGAAACAGATAAACACTCCAATAAAATATGGTCAATGACATGTTCAGGTATATCCTAGAAGAAGAGTCCTGAAAAAATGCTCAACTTCACTGGTATCCAAGAAGTACAACTTAAAGCCACAGAAATATCATTTCACAGTCACCAAGATAGGTAAAATGTTGAACTCTAACAATAAATATTGGTGAAGATGTGGGGAAACACACCCATAGGTTCTTTGTGTTGAGTCTAATTTGATAAAACCATTTGGAAAGCCAATTGGTCAAAACCTAGTAAAATTCAAAGCATGCATACCACTTAATTCTGTGATTCCACTTCTAAAAAAAAAAAAAGAAAAGAAAAGAAACCTTAGTGCATGTCAACAAGGATCCCCACTGCAGCCTTTTGGAAAAAATGAGAAAGCACCTAAAACTCCACCTTCAGAAGATTAAGTTGTAGCCATGCCTATCATGGAGTACTCCAGAATAGTTAAAATGAATGGAATGGATCTACACGTATCAACCCAGATCCACTTCAGAAATATGATGATGTATGTGGATCCTGAGAAACTTAACAGAAGACCATGGGGGAGAGGAAAGGGAAAAAAAAGTTAGAGAGAGGGAGGGAGGTAAACCATAAGAGACTCTTAAATACTGAGAACAAACTGAAGGTGAATGGGGGGTGAGGGAGAGGGGAAAGTGGGTGATGGGCACTGAGGAGGGCACCTGTTGGGATGAGCACTGGGTGTTGTATGGGAACCAGTTTGACAATAAATTATATTTAATATAAAAAATGCATATACTGGCTACGTTTTGATGAATTACTTTTTCTCTATAGAGTTTTTGTCCCTTCCTTCCCCCCACCACCACCAAATCAGGCAGTAGTTTTCAATTTTTTAATTTCCTAGGGGCTCCTGGGTGGCTCAGCGGTTATGCGTCCAGCTTCGGCTCAGTCATGATCTCACAGTTTGTGGGTTTGAGCCCCGTGTTGGGCTCTGTGCCAACAGCTCTGAACCTGGAGCCTGCTTCAGATATTGTGTCTCCCTCTCACTCTGCCCCTCCCCTGCTCACATTCTGTTTCTCTCTCTCTCAAAAATAAATAAACATTAAAAAATGTAAATAAATATTTTTTTTTAATTTCTTAAAAAAAGAAATATGATGATGAGTGTAAATCAAGTTGCAAGAGGATACGTGGAAGGTGATACCATTCACCTGGGTTTTTTTTTAATATGAAATTTATTGTCAAATTGGTTTCCATACAACACCCAGTGCTCATCCCAACAGGTGCCCTCCTCAATGCTCATCACCCACTTTCCCCTCTCCCCCACCCCCATCAACCCTCAGTTTATTCTCAGTTTTTAAGGGTCTCTTATGGTTTGCCTCCCTGCCTCTCTACCTTTTTTTTCCCCCTTCCCCTCCCCCGTGGCCTTCTGTTAAGTTTCTCAGGATCCACATAAGAGTGAAAAACATATGGTATCTGTCTGTCTCTGTATGACTCATTTCACTTAGCATAACACTCTCCAGTTCCATCCACGTTGCTACAAAAGGCCATATTTCATTCTTTCTCATTGCCAAGTAGTATTCCATTGTATATATAAACCACAACTTCTTTATCCATGCATCAGTTGGTGGACATTTAGGCTCTTTCCATAATTTGGCTATTGTTGAAAGTGCAGCTATAAACATTGGGATACAAGTGCCCCTATGCATCAGCACTCCTGTATCCCTTGGGTCAGTTCCTAGCAGTGCTATTGCTAGGTGATAGGGTAGATCTATTTTTAATTTTTTGAGGAACCTCCACACTGTTTTCCAGAGAGGCTGCACCAGTTTGCATTCCCACCAACAGTGCAAGAGGGTTCCCGTTTCTCCACATCCTCCCAAGCATCTATAGTCTCCTGATTTGTTCATTTTAGCCACTCTGACTGGTGTGAGGTGATATCTCAGTGTGGTTTTGATTTGTATTTCCCTGATGAGTGACGTTGAGCATCTTTTCATGTGCCTGTTGGCCGTCTGGATGTCTTCTTTAGAGAAGTATCTATTCATGTCTTCTGCCCATTTCTTCACTGGATTATTTGTTTTATGGGTGTGGAGTTTGGTGAGTTCTTTATAGATTTTGGATACTAGCCCTTTGTCTGATAGGTCATTTGCAAATATCTTTTCCCATTCCGTTGGTTGCCTTTTAGTTTTGTTGACTGTTTCCTTTGCAGTGCAGAAGCTTTTTGTCTTGATGAGGTCCCAGTAGTTCATTTTTGCTTTTAATTCCCTTGCCTTTGGAGATGTGTCCAGTAAGAAATTGCTGCGGCTGAGGTCAGAGAGGTTTTTTCCTGCTTTCTCCTCTAAGGTTTTGATGGTTTCCTGTCTCACATTCAGGTCCTTCATCCATTTTGAGTTTATTTCTGTGAATGTTGTAATAAAGTGGTCTAGTTTCATTCTTCGGAATGTTGCTGTCCAGTTCTCCTAGCACCATTTATTAAAAAGACTGTCTTTTTTCCATTGGATACTCTTTCCTGCTTTGTCAAAGATTACTTGGCCATACATTTGTGGGTCCAATTCTGGGTTCTCTATTCCATTCCATTGGTCTATGTGTCTGTTTTTGTGCCGATACCATACTGTCTTGATGATTACAGCTTTGTAGTGGAGGCTAAAGTCTTGGATTGTGATGCCTCCTGCTTTGATTTTCTTCTTCAATATTACCTTGGCTATTCGGGGTCTTTTGTGGTTCCATATAAATTTTAGGATTGCTTGTTCTAGCTTTGAGAAGAATGCTGGTGCAATTTTGATTGGCATTGCATTGAATGTGTAGATTGCTTTGCATAGTATTGACATTTTAACAATATTTATTCTTCTAATCCATGAGCATGGAATGTTTTTCCATTTCTTTGTATCTTCTTCAATTGCCTTCATAAGCTTTCTATAGTTTTCAGCATACAGATCTTTTACATCTTTGGCTAGGTTTATTCCTAGGTATTTTATGATTCTTGGTGCAATTGTGAATGGGATCAGTTTCTTTGTTTGTCTTTGTGTTGTTTCATCATTAGTGTGTAAAAATGCAACTGATTTCTGTACATTAATTTTGTATCCTGTGACTTGCTGAATTCATGTATCAGTTCTAGCAGACTTTTGGTGGAGTCTATCTGGTTTTCCATGTATAGTATCATGTCATCTGCAAAAAGTGAAAGCTTGACTTCATCTTTGCTAATTTTTATGCCTTTGATTTCTCTTTGTTGTCTGATTGCTGATGCTAGAACTTCCACTGTATTAAACAGCAGCGTTCACCCAGATATTTAAAAAAAAAAAAACAAATGGGCTTTATATACTATTCCACCTAATTTTAAGTTTAAAATATCCCTTAATAAAGTTTAAAACAGTATGTTGCTTATTGTCACACAGAATGTAGTAAAAGATAAAAACAGATGAGAAGAATAATCTGCTTCAGTGCATTTCTAAGGGAGAAGAGTACGAAAGAAGTTTCCATGAAATCTATAATGTTTTACTTAAAGGTTTCTTGTTTTAATTTTTAATTTTTTAATTTGTTTTACATGGTTTTTTATTTATTTAGAGAGAGAGAGTGGGACAGAGGGAGAATTTTAAGCAGGCTCTGCACTGTCAGAGCAGAGTCCGATGTGGGGCTTGAACTAATGAACCATGAGATCATGACTGAGCTGAAATCAAGATTTGGTGGCTCAACCAACTGAGCCACCCAGGCACCCCTATGTTTATGTGTTATTTCTTTGGGAAAAAATTTATCTGAAGCAAATATAGCAAAATATTAAGAGCTCTCAGGTCTAGAAGACAGGTAGATACTTTCTTACATGTTAAGAAAAGAACTTTTTGAAGAATGATGATTCAAAAAATCAAATATTAAAAACTCGAAAAATATTTTAAAAATAAGTAATCCATGTTCACTGAGTTAGTTGTTGAGGGACTGCTCACCCCAGACCCATTTTGCTACAAGGGAGGAAAGCAAAAACAATTATGGCAGGAGGAGAGGAAGGAATAAAAATCCTTCAGTGTTTTATAATATACAGCAACCTCAACTTGTGTTGTAGCCATTTAATATAATAGAAGAGGGCATCTGAATTTCTGTACTGCAGATTTTCTGAAAGCCATGAGAGTTTACTTTTTATTTATTTTTTTTAGCTTTCACCATTACACAAAATCCCATTCACTGGAACCAGGATTCCATACCATCTGCCTCCTGGGAAACTCTGATAATCTGCTGGCCTAAAAGGTCCAGGTATCTGAAAGTGGCAGGTCAGCGAGGTTTTACAAAGGCCTCTCTGAAGACAGTTTACAACTTACCCTTTTCCAAGGTAGGAAAGTTAATTTGCTATTTATAGGTACCAATGTTTATGGTCAAAACACTTCCAATTTTGTGAGCAATTGATTTAATTGTAATAACTTCTATAACCCAGCGGTCTGGACCTAGGCCAGCCACCAACATTCCCTGACAATGTGCTTACGCTCTGGGAGGCTGAGACCCAGCCCTGTGAGGCTGGAGTAGAAGAGAAGGCAATCTCTGTGCTTCTAGGTCAGAATGTCTGCAGAACAGGAACAAAAGCACATATGTCAGAGTCACAGAAAAGCTAACAGAGCGGCTGCCCTTGGAATAACTTGGGGCTGATCTTGCCCTCCTCCATGAAGCAGTGGGGGAGGGGTGCTGCATTTGGGGTGTTTGTCTGGGCCCTCCGTCCCACCAATCCATATAACAGGGCATGGTACAGAGGAGCCTGTGATACAGCAATAGAAACACTGTGATCCCTTCTCAGCCTCCAAAGTTGTGCAAGGGAGCACTGCTGAGTTCTTTGGGGTAGTCTTTGTTTTCTTTTCCACCAAGGGAAGAGGCAGACAAAAGGAATCTTACCTCCCCCAGGAGAACCAGCCACAGAAACTGTGGTATGGCATGGCCACATCAGGCAGGTGAGTTCACAACAGAACAGCATAGTTTGGCTCTTAGGTTGACCATTGAAAGTAGTGCAGAAGGAGGGACCTTGTGTTCTTTGGCTACATGACCTGATGCCTACCTTCAGAAAATGAGCAAACAAAGAACACACTGCAGAGAGCTTGAAATTGAGGGAAACAGGGGCTGTTGATGCCAAATACACTTCATGGAATCCAGTTTCCCCACGGAATCAGTTTCCCCACGGTGGAGTGTGATTAAGACACCTGGCCTGATCCTCCATCGAAACTAAGAACCCAAGAACCCAAACTTCCTGTGTCTGGCTTGGTTCATCACTAAGTTAACAGAACGAAGGAAACAGTGGACCTTGATTTGTAATCTACCTGGGCATTTTCCTTCTGCTTCAGTTGTGTTTCACATACATCTGTATTGGTCTGTATTATCCCTGAGTTACACCTACACATCTGGGAGAACACATAGGTACTTCCTGGGGCACAGGAGACAGGGTGACCCTCTTAAAATGTAAATATCATCAGGTCACCTTCGGTTCAACATTCTGTTGTGACATCTCATCTCATTCAGAGCAAAACCCAAAGTCTCTACCATAGCCCTTGGGCTCTGTGCAATATAGACACCTTCCACCAACCACCGTGCGCCTCGAACCTCACCTCCTACCCTCGGCTCAGTCACTCAGGCTAGCTGTGGCTCTCCAGCACAACAGGCACATGCCAACCTGGAATGTTCTTCCCCTGATACCTGGATGGCTTGCTTCCCCATTTTCTTCAAGTCTTTAATTGCCTGTCACTTTCTCTTCCCTGGCCATTCTCTATAAAATTGCAACCCTCAGCTCCAGTCCCCACTCTACACAGACATATCTCTTTACCTACTTCATTTTCTCCAAGTGTGCACCACCATCTGACATTCTGCATGCTGTAGTCCTTTGTTTAATATCTGTCTCTCTTCCACCCCCCACCCTCCTAGAGTGTTCATTTCATAAGTGCAGGGACTTGTGCCTGTCTTGATCATTGCCATATTCTCAGAGAGAAGACCGTGGCACATAGAAAGTGCTCAAATATTTATTGAATCCATGAAGTACCTGAAAGAAAGATGTTCATTGAACCCAGAAGATGGAGCAAAATACAATTTTATCCATTAAATCACGTTCTAATAGACACCTGTCACCCACCTGTGTTTCTCTCCCAGGGTTCCTGCCCATCTTGGATGAACAAGATGAGGTCTTTCATTCCCTACCTAATTCTTGAGAGAAAAGCCTTCTCAGAGCAAATAAACTTTTCTTGCCAACGTTGACTGCCTCTTGAGGTTTAACATCAATGTGTAGTTATGCTATTAACTTCTTGGCTTTTCTGTCTGTCTAATTAAAGACCATGTTCTTAGAAGAGAGGATGGGGAAAAGAGAAGAAGGGGGAAGAGAGTCCCATCAGGTCACATCTTTGTATCTCACAGACGCAACTACAAGAAACAGCAAATACCAGTCACTGTCCATGAATCTCATGAACAAGTATCACCAGAATAGGGACTTTCAAATGTCTTTGATAGCTAAACATTTAATATTGAGATCCAGGACACATGCACACAGGCACATTTATATTTCTGAAACAAAATATTTATGAAACAGTATCATTATTTGGAGTGTGGCACTCTTGACATTTTGCATTCTATTCTATTTCATTTTTTAAAATGCCAATCTTGATCTTTGACTTCGTTTCATAACCCAGTGGATCACAGACCATAGTTTAAAGACCTCTGGTCTCAACTCTGAGCCCTTGAACTAGAATGTCACATGCATCTCTGCAGTCTCTCGGATAAATGTGGAACATTCAGTCATTGCACGTCACCATTTTCCTGCTTCATGCACAAGTGTGATGTAAGTAAAAAATATGATATAAACGTGGATGTATTTTTTAAGACCTTTTATGTCCAAGAGAGAGATGTTGTAGTATACATTATGAGATATTTTAGTAGAATAATTAAAAATAACTATAGTACCAGGTAAAATGTTAAATGTATAGAATATTCCTTCACCATGAGCGGTTTCCAAAGCCTGCACTCTTGTGATTATTACCAGATGACTGTCACTTCATACTAAACGAATTTACTGAGTGCTCTCCCTCCTTTTCTTCCTCTCTCTCTCTCTCTCTCTTTCTCTCCCTCCCCGCCCTGTCTCCTTCTCACACACACACACACACACACACACACACACACACACGCACACACTTTATTCCAGCTCTCAGAACTCCGGCACTACCTTGGAGTAGCACTTGCTATGGAACTTTGTAAACTAAACACCAATCACTGAAAGGGTGAATTGTCTATTGAAGAAGCAGTGATGCCTACTGGAAAAAAAATGTTCAAGAAGGGGGGAGCATATGACAAGTGTACAAATTTTATATCAGATCGTGCAAACAGACAAAAGCAGGTGGCTTTGACAGGCTGCAGCTTGGATCAAGTGGGATTTTTTTTTTTTTTTTTTTTATCAAGGGCCCTCCTGATTCTAGGACCACCACATCATTTTTACATGCTGACTCAGACCGTCCTTACATAGTGTGTAAAGGAAGTAGGCAGCTGTTGTGATTCTCATTATGTGTTTGTGTAAACTGGGCCTCCAAGGAGTTAGTCACACTGGGGAAAAAGCCTCTCGTTCCCAGTTCCAGTTGCAGGAAGGAACCCAGCCTCCGTGCTGTATGTGCAGTGACATTGATTGCTTTATGGTTAGTAGTGCCAAAGAACTGGAAACAGGGTGGAGTTGGTCTGGAGGGAGATGGCTGGCCAAATAGTAATATCTATACTACAAAATGTTATGCAGCTGTTTTAGATCTGAGCAATAGCTTAAGTCTGAGTTTACTCAGAAAAGCAAGCTAGAGAAAAAGAAAAATACATATAGCATAATCCCATTTTTTTTTTATTTAGAAAGAAAGGAACATGCTATACAGTATTTGGGTAGAATTACCTATAAGTGTTCATAGAAGGTTTTTGAAAAATAAAGACAGATATATACTAAATGATCACTCTTAGTTACTTAGGGAGAGCTGGCGTATGGGCCTGCCCAAAGGGGATGACAGGGTGTATAGGTGGCTTTTTTGTTGTGTAATTACATTTCTTTCAAAAAGTAATATTTGAGACTTTAAAGATTCTGACAGAGGATATTTAAAACAATCAAAGAAAAGTACCTTTCTTCTACATCTGTTGTAAGTAAAGTGACCTTCTCAAGGTCTCCTATGTTGAAAGGGACAGCATCAGGACCGTCATCCTTGTTTTTGACCCCAAGGCCGCACCCTTTCCTCAAAGCTACAAGCTGCCTCTCGTGTATCAAGTGCATGTAAAACTGTGTACACCTAAAAGTGGTATTGGGCTGAACACACATAGTGAAGAAGAGAATAATGCCACGTAAGAAAATGGCCCGAATGATTGTTGTTACCGCACAGTGTTTAATGCAAATTTAAGCATGCGAGTCAGGTACCACACTAGCTGTTGAAGAAATGTAATGCTGACAGTATTTGGCAATAAAATAATAATCACTGTGTATATCTCTGATGAAATGAGATTTAATCCATTTGAGCTCCTAATTGTCTGCCACACTACATTAAAGATGGATACTACTATTGTCTCCACTGCTCAGAAATATGAAATTCAAAGCAATATGCACAATGTCTTGAAATAAGCTAGCTTAATGAACCAGCAAATTAGACCTTTCTATCTCTTTATTTAACATCCAGTTCCATGAATTTATCAGAGTTCATTACAAAGGTGCAATATTTAAAGAAATGCTGCTAAATTCATTTATGATTAGAACTAATGACTTTGAAAAAGACTTCTCATATTTTTAGAGAGAGCCATTATTTATTATTGAATTTATATGGCTTTGGGTAATAAATGTTCAATCTTTTCTCCCTTCCTTCTGTTATTTATAGTTTGAATTCTGTAATACAGCCTCAAAAAAAAAATCTCATGGAAAGAAGTAAACTTTTACCTGCAAACACAGCAATGGCGTTCAGGAAAACAATGGCAAAGCTTTCTTCTTGACCTGTGACAGGTTTTCAGTGGGTGGGTGAAAGGGAACTTGGCCCCTAGGATACATTTGGCAATGTCTGGAGACATTTTTGGTTGTCACACCTGAGGGGGGTGTTACTTGCAGCTCTTGGATGGAGAGCACAGACGCTGATGAACACCCTACAGTGCACAGGACAGCTCCTTCATTGGTTAATTATCCCGCCCTAAATATCAAGACAAAGAAACCCTGACCTAGGTAAATGGGTCCCATTCAAAGAATGCTCCATTTTATTTGGTATTTTCTCAAATGAGATCACTTTTCATCTTGTCACATAGATTTAGAGGAAGACCAACTAAAAGTGTGGATCTGGATCACATGATTTTTCCCCCTAATAGTTAAAGTAGTAATGACTTTAGCATCTGCAATAAAGACAATAGCGTTGAGGGCTAAAATAGAACCCTAGAAATATAGATTAGAGAAATGACTTTAACTTGTCCAAACTTTTGATATATTTTCAAGGGGATAGCTTGGCCATTTTGAACTAAAAGCATCTGGCTATCTAATGGGTTTCAAGATGTTAGCATTTTAGTCCAAAAATGCTTAAAAGAAACCTGCTTGGGATTCTCATTTAGATGAGAAGGGTCTATCTCCAGCGTCAAGAATGATGGCAAATAATGGGAAGATCACAAGGTCTGATTCATTGTAACTTGCATTTACCTAGAACATTATTTATGGTCAGTTCAATGTAACACTTCCACACTTTCAACAGATTTGATTTCAGTATTGCTGAATTTCTCTTTTAATGTTCTAGTCTCAGCTCTAACTTGAATCTGTCTCTCTGCATGCATATGGAATCCAGTTAATTTGATAAAATTTAACTCGGTATGTTTAGTATGCCTGTGATAACAATGATCAATGTTTCTTTAAGCCTTATGTATTTAAAGGCAAATAGAACCATTATGAAGTGGCCCAATGAAGAAGGATGAAGAAATGGAAATTCTCCTCATCCAAAAGAAAATAACAATCAAGAATCAGAAAATAAAAAGATTAGAATCCCAATTAGCTACGCTTCTTGAGAACTAGGGTGTTTTGAAGGAAACTTGGTTTGATATCTAACATATGTTGGTAAATTCTTCGATCTCATTAAGTAGAATGAATATAATTGAAGCAGTCATAATTTAAGGGTCGTGTAACGTGGCCTTTGTTTTTTTTTTTTTTTTTTTTGCGGCATTTCTTCTAGTGAGGGAAATGGTTTACTGGTTATGTGCTTGTCATGTATTTTCGGAAAAATAAATGTTACTAGCACGTCAAGTCCATGATTTTACTATAACTGCTCTCCAAAATAACGAAGTAGGTCTTGATGTTAGATCCCAGTCTATTTAGAGACAAATATCAAGTAAAGTACACAGGTAGGGCAAAAATTATGACTGGTACACAAATGAATGAAATCCTAGGGCAGTGGTTCAGAGTCATCATTCCACATAGGGTCCCCCTACAGCCCTGCCATCTTAACTCCTCCACCTCCACCTCAAAGTCATCATTCTGAACATTTTCATTATATAGCATTTTGGATGAACAAAGTAATAGGGATAGAGGTGTAATGGCCTCGGCATGTCATTACATTGGTTTTTACAACCAGTAACTCTTATTGTTCACTGGGCCCTTGTGATGATGATCAGTAACGTTTATATAGTGTGGACTACATGCCAGGATGTTGTAAGGATGTTACTTACTTGGTTTTGGGTTTTGTTTTGTTTCTTAACTCATGTAATCTACAAAATAACCCCATCTAAATCAGATGCAGTTAGTCCTTGGTGAAGCTGGGATTTGAAACCAAGGATCTGCCTCTGGAGTCTGTACTCTTGACAACTATGCAAAACTGGGTCTCTTGTGAGAAAAGCAAGTGCCACACACCGTGTCAAAGGCTTTCACATATTATTTAACCCTCAAGGTACTCTTCTGCTGGCCCTCATTATCTCATTGACTACATGCAGTCAATGGGGTGAATCAATTCGTTTCTCACTAAGTTGTTTAGAGGGATAAACTTCCAATTACTCAAGACTTCAAGTCAGTGAAAATGAAAATGAGGAAGACACAAGAAGAGCCGTAATGATGTGAAAAGTAGAATTTTGATGAACGTTTATTCCCCATCTCATCATTTTTAAAGCTCATTCTTTCTGTATGGCTATAATGTATTTATACATCCAGGCAGTATCATGTGATATAACTTATAAATTATATTATTATATTATATTATATTATATTATATTATATTATATTATATTTATAGGGGATGTTTGAGCAAAAATTTTATACTGATGGATCAATATTTTATAGTTACTCCAGATATTCTCCCTGTCTGGGCCATTCCCTTGGCATACACAAGTCAACTTGGAAACTTACATTGTCTTCTTATAGCCTGTATATATGGACGACTTCATTTGCTGTGTACATTTAAATCCACTTTCACAGCCCATTGTCACTAATTGCTGGGAGTGTCTTAGACATAAAAAAGAATATGTCATTTTGAAGTTTCATCCACAACAACAGATTTCATCTGTTTTGAAATCAAAAACAGAACAGCTAGTCAATTTACAGAAAAGATCACATTGCTTAAAGGAATCCAAGAGGTTAGCTAAGTGAGCCATTTGGATATTCAAAGTATCTACTTCACAAATATTCATATAGCCTTATGCCAGCCACAGCAGAGACAGACCCCATGTGTCTGTCCTCAGGTTGCTAACAGTCTAGCCCAGTGGTTGAAAGCACAAAAGCCTGGCTGCATGACCTTGGGCAAGTTATTTAGCCTCTCTGTGCTCAAGTTTTCTCATCTGTACAATGGAAAACAGTACCTACCTCAAAGGGTTATGGTGAAGGAGTAGATAAATTAATAAATATGAAGTGCTTAGCACAGTGGCACCCACAAAGTACTATTTTCTCATTACTGTGTGTCATGATTAATTTTATGTGTCAACTCGGCTAGGCCGCAATGCCCGGCTATTTGGTTTGAGAAGGTATTTTTTAGATGAGATTAACACTAAAATAGGTAGACCTTGAGTAAAGCACATTATCAAAAATGTGGATACGTCTTATCCAAACACTTGAAAGGCTTGACAGAAAAATACTGACCTTCATATATACATATGGAATCTTATGACTATAAATATATATAAATATAAAGATGGATGGATGGGTGGAACCTTCTGACTATAAATACATATAAATATAAAGATGGATGCATGGATAGATGGATGGATAGATAGATAGATAGATAGATAGATATAGATATACATTCTATTGGCTCTCTTTCTCTGGGGACCCTAACTAATATACTACAGGATAATGTAACTAGTATTTCCAAGCCCTTCATACATATTATTTATCACTTTGAATATCATCTCACTTATTCTTCATAAAAGCCGTATTACCCGCATTTACAAAGCAAACTGGCCTAAGAATGGCAAGTGACTTGCCTAAGGTCCATCCAGCTGGTACCTGACAGAGACAGGTGTCTCCCTCATATCCCCCTTCCTCAAGTAAATGCTGCCATTGTTTAATTTAGGGTTAAAAAGTTAGGGTTTCCAGTTCTGGGTGGAGTGATTTGTCTTCAGCTTACCCACAAGGCTGGGTGACACCGAAATATTGATGCAGCTGTTTTAAAACACTTTTCAAGCTATTGAGAGATACTAAATGGCAAATAATAAATTCCTGAAATGCATTTTGCCCGCCTTTGATTGTAATTCTTGCCTGAGTTGAACTGCAGAACTATGTTAGTGAAACTATTCACAATATTGCAGACAGAAGCCAACTAGACAGGAAAGAGTGTGGAACCCACAGAGTCCCCTTATTACAAGAGCTGTCTGGCAGAGGGGAGCAAGTGTAACATCTTAAGTGAAATTAGTCAAGGTTTCAAGAAGACCAACTGTGCTTTCGAGGGGAACAAACGTCTTTTGAGATAGATGGGAGGTTCAACTGTTTGAGAACGGACTTTCATATCCTGTCGTCTTATCAAGGGAGCATATTAGGGAATTGGCAAATCCAGTCAAGCATCTTCCAGTAAATAATTCTGATCCTTGAATGAAGCTTATCTGAGGGCTCACCAAAGGCATCTAAATGAGTCCTAGAACCATCAGGCAAAACCAAATTAGCTAGCGTTCAGAAACAATTTCCTTTTATGTGCAAAGCTTGTTCTTAAAAAAAAAAAAAACAAAAAACCTACACAGTTCAGAAGAGCTGTAAGGAAATATTTTTACAATCTGTTCCACTGGTTAACAGATTGAGTTTAGCCTCAGCTGGTGATTTTTGTCTCCTTAATTATGGGCAATAACAACACTTTAAATTGATATGGCGCTTTTAACTTTGCAAAAGATGGTCAAGTTCATTTATCAACTGATCTACTTTGTTGTACTGTGCTATAATTTTCAACTGATGGTCCAAGACAGCAGGCTAGCACATTATACAGAAAGACATGCTAAGAAGGATTGTCAATACATCTTTTTTTTTTTTTTTTCTAAACAATTTGGGGCGCCTGGGTGGCGCAGTCGGTTAAGCGTCCGACTTCAGCCAGGTCACGATCTCGCGGTCCATGAGTTCGAGCCCCGCGTCGGGCTCTGGGCTAATGGCTCAGAGCCTGGAGCCTGTTTCAGATTCTGTGTCTCCCTCTCTCTCTGACCCTCCCCCGTTCATGCTCTGTCTCTCTCTGTCCCAAAAATAAATAAAACGTTGAAAAAAAATTTTTAAAAAATAAACAATTTAAGTGATGATGACATGATCTAAAGAAATGTATCTGGTACAATTTATTTAGTCCCCAAAGAGAAAATATCTACATAAAGGCAAATAAATAAAGAACACTAGATAATATAAAAAAAATTGGGGGGCATCTGGGTGGCTCAGTTGGTTGAGCGTTCGACTCTTGATCACGTCATGATCTCACGATTATGGGATCAAGCTGCAACACTGGGCTCCACACTGAGCATGGAGACTGCATAAGAATCTCTCTCTCCCTCTCTCTCTGTCCTTCCCCCACTCATGCACTCGCTCGTGCACTCTCTCTCAAATAAATAATAATTTAAAAAATTAAAAAAAATTTTTTTAATTTCACATGCATGTTCTAAGTATCAAAATGCAAACCCAAACCAACTAAGAATGATTGGGGAATGAATTTTGCTGTGCATTTCTCTCTGTGAGTCTAGGTATTGAGAGTTTACTGTGTTTTAATGATTCCAAAAAATACTGGAATAGGATTAAAAGCAAGGGGCTTAGAACTGACTTTTGAAAGATACATGCTGTGCTTGGCTATAGAAGCATCTTTATTTGGTTTATTAAAAAAATTCATATACTCACTATAATAAGGAATTGATAGTTAGGTTGGCAAACCCTTCAACTGTAAAAATTGCTAAATGGTGTTTAAACCAGCAGGAGAGGCTTTGTCTATACATTTTGTATTCCTGTTTTGAATTGTACGAGATAAGATTATGTGCCATATTTTTAAATTATGTGACAAAGGAAGGCAAAAGTCTTAAAATATATGAGGCTCTGAACTTATATTTAGATGTTTCACTTTTTAAAGAGACAGGTTTGTAAAATCAAATTGATAGAGACATGTTTACACAGTTTTGGAAGGTAAATCAAAGAGCTAAAGCTATAGAATGTGGAATTTCTATCCGGAAATAAGATATGAAGATAAATTAGTCAATGAGAGGTATGTGTATACATAAAATATGTACTGGATTATATTCTTTTGTATTTGAAAAGAGAAAAGGCATTATCAGATAACTATATGTTATTTGCAATATGTATATATATGTATGTTGCCATGTTAGAATTAACTGTTATAGCAAGGATTTTTACACCAAAAGTGCAAAAATTCTGTGATTAGTCACAGTTTACACTTCATTTGGTCTCCATCCATTGTATCCCATCATGCTAACCAATCTCATTACAAATTTGGTCCTGCACTGACTGATCCAAGCACCAAACTGGAAGTTTGTTCTCTTTCAATATGCTCAGCAAAATTACTGTGGTCATTGCCTATTACCCTGAGAATGAGGTCTCTGTGTCTTTCTCTCTGCAAGTTCCATGAGTTCTCTGTAATGGCAAAAGGAAAAAAGAAACCCAGGGCTACCGTATTGTACAACTTCAGGGGCAACATTCACATTTTAGTCTAAGTGAATCCCTAGCACTGTTTATATAGACTACCATGTGAGTGGTGCATTTGGAATGGTGCAAATGCCCTCAAGTTAGGTTAAGCCCTAGAAATTAACAAAAGTGGGTGAGGTTATATCAACATAGAGCATTTCCTGCTGTCTGATATTTTTCTCTCCACCTTTACAAGGGCCAAAGACTTCCATCTCATCTTCCTGGCTTTGCTTGGCACTGCAGTTTAGGCATATAATAGGACAGACCAGATTGGAAAATCCAGATGACCTAACATGGGCCAGGCATCCACACCCTGGCCCAAACAGCTGCATCCACAGAAGTGGTTTCATGTGGTTCAAATTTGCAAAAGACAGAATCTCTGAGAAAAGTGTATGGATCGGGCAAGCAAATTGGTCACTCAGCTTTCTGTGGTTACATAGATGATGCTGGATTTTGTCAGGAGAGTCTATACTCTGTAAGAATATTCCTGTTATGCAGAAGTCATTCACCCTAAGATAATTACCCTTCCATGACAGTAAACATGCCTTTATGAGTAGACTTTATTATTTATTTTAAAATATTTGTCTCCTCTGAGTGGGAGTGGATTATAGTTTCCTGTCCCACTAAAGTCAGGCTTGGCCATATGACTTGCCTTAGCCAGTAAAATGCTAGTGAAAATGATGACTGTCAAGTTTTGAACAGAAGCTGTAAGAACCATCATGTGCTTCCCCCACTGCTCCTTTCCTTTTACTATGATAGAAGCAACATGTTAGAAAGTCTTTCCTGTAGTTTAGGTAGAGTGGGGAGCTAGAAGCAGATGTGATACTATCTGCCTTTTGATGGAAGTGTTTATCCATTAATATTTAATGCAATTATCCATATGATTTTGTTTAGATATTCTGGGTTTTTTTCTGTTTTCCCTCTGCCTTTTGTTCCTCTTTTCCCCCTTTCCTGCCTTTTTTCTGGTTATATTGTGGAAACTCTTGCTTCTATTATATTCCTACAAAGTGTGTTGATGATTTTGTTTTAGCAGGCGATTAACTTGGAAAGAGTCAAACAGTGAACTCTGTTGCCTGTGGAGGATCGCAGCTCACATCTCAATGTGCTCCTCTTAGCCTTCCCGCCCACCCCCCCCCCCTCCACAAGCTGCTTTAGGTCTGCCTCACACATTGTTCAGGGGTCAGAGACTTGGACAAAGTTTATGCACAGAAGTGGTGGCCCTTTTGCTCTGCCTCTTTTCTGGGATTCCCTCATTACTTTCCAGCAGCAATGACCAGCTCAGAGCCTGTGATTCCTCAAGCCAGAAAGAACAGCAGGTTTTCTATTTGAATTTGAACCCACCCATGCTACTACTTAAGCTTAATCAAACACCACTGAAAGGGGAAATTCCTGTTATCATCAGCTCTGATGATGACTCTTACAAGTTTTGACTCCCTAAATCTGTCTGCTTTTGCTCACTCTCCAGAACCTTCAGTAGTTTTATTGTTGTTGTTATTTTGTTTTGTTTTGTTTTGTTTTGTTTTTAATGTATTTTGTTCAGAGTTCACAGTCATTATTTGCAAGAAGAGCAGATAATGGAACCTACTCTACCATAGTGGAAGCAGAACTCTCGAAAGCCAATTCTGAGATAGGTGTATAAGGAGAATCAGAAATAAGATGTTATGATTGAAAGCCATTGAGATTTGAAGGTATATATGTTCCTCCAGCCTAATTTACCCTAAACTGACTAATTAGCCAGCTAGGGCAGTCTGGGATATTACTCTGACTGTTTCACCCCTGGACTTGTGAAATTCATTCAAAGACCAATGAATTTCCCCAAAGCACACTGGTTTTATGAGTTTTGCTCTTCTCCTTACACTGGTAACATACTTTAAGTGGTACTCTTTCCTTCTTAATTTCTACTACAGTCATGAAGAACAATGCTCCTTAAATTGAGAAGACATTCTCTTTCCATATCTCTACATTTCATTCTTATCACTGAAATCACAAGGTTTGGAGACCAGAATTCACAATCTAAATGGAACACACATCTACCATAGTGAGTCACTAACAGAATTGGGCCTGGTAAAGTTATTAAATACTTAAGAGCACATAATTAATTGATTGTGGCTAAAACATGGGACCATATAGAAGCTATAGAAAGTAGAGATAAAAAGGAAATTATGCCAAGGACAGCATTCTTCTTGGAATTGCCATTTCAGTGTTTACTTCCGCTAAAATTGATTCCATAGGGAGTAGGTCTTTCATCCTGCAATACAGTAAAGTAGGTCTTTGATATCGTTGTTGTATACTATGTATGATGTTGCCTTTACTAGGAATACAAAATTATGAATATGCAAGCTTCAAAATTCGAGTACATAACTTCTGTCTTTTAGTTGAGTAAAGTAATGGAAATACACACACACACACACAAATATACATATCTATCTATCTATCTGTTTGTTTATTTATTTATTTATTTATTTATTTATTTATTTATTTATTTAATGTTATTTAGTCCCTAAGATAGTTACTTTGCAGTTTAGAATCTAATTGCTAGTAACACTTCTTCATAAAAGTCTATAGGAGAGGAGAGCCTGGGTGGCTCAGTCGGTTGGGCGAGCTCAGGTCATGATCTCGCAGTTGTCAAGTTCGAGCCCCGAGTTGGGCTATATGTTGACAGCTCAGAGCCTGGAGCCTGCTTAGGGTTCTGTGTCTCCCTCTTTCTCTGCCCTTCCCCCCCTCATGCTCTGTCTCTCTGTCTCAAAAATAAATAAACATTAAAAAAATTAAAATAAATAAAAGTCTATAGGAGAGTTGTAGATTAGAAGTCTTCTGGAAGTACATCACAGTCTTTGAGTATTGTTGATGTCCACTTACATTATGAGTAAAGTCTGGGAGGCCAACCCCAGGAGATGTCTTACAGGCATCCTCACAACTTGCTTTTCCTGATTTTAATGCGCATCTATAATTCCTCATAAAGAATCTGAACATTATGTCCATATAATTAAACTCATTGTGTTTATTTTTTTCCTTTACCTATTTTCATCAGATTCAGCCAATCCTTTATTCAACAAATATTTATTAAATGGCTACTTTGTGCCACGCACTGGGGATGCAGGAGTGAACAAGACAAAATATCAGACTTCATGGTGCTTCCATTCCAGAGGACAAGACAACAAGTAAGCACATAAGTAATACTGCTTCGCATTGTGAAAGGTGCTGTGAAGAAACAGAATAGAGTATGGAGCTAAAATCCACTGGAACTCTCTTTTGCCCTGCAATCTCTTGACCTTTGCATCATCACTAATCACAGTGACTATTCTGAATTGTAAGTAAGCTCTGCACGAGAGATCAATATTTTCTCCCCATTTTGTTTCTACATATCCCAAATCCAACCCACTCCATTGGCCCTGCTCTCAACAAGGATACCAATCACCTGCTCATTTCTAAATCCATTGAACACTTCTCACTCTTTTTCTGACTTGACTCCTCTGCAGTAGCTGACATTGTTCCCCATGTCCTTGGAGAGCTTTCCTGCCCCAGGGACATCTCTGGTCATTCTTGGCTTCCTTTGGAGTCTCCTCTTGGTTTTGCTGCCCAGTCATTATACAGTAGCATTGTGGAGCCTAAGAAAGCTGGGCCCTCGAACCTCTTTTCTTCTTCTCTGACATGTTCTCCTTGACACATCTCATGCACCCCCGCACCTGCTTCATTACCCACCTCCACTGATCAAAAATCTGTGTCTCCTGCTGAGCTATTGCTCCCAAACACCAGACTTGTGTCACCGACAGCCTTAAAACACATCTACTTGGATGTGTCTCAAATTGCTCAACTTCAATATGTTCAAAACTGAATTCACCATCTTTATTTCCTCCCTACCCTGCCCCACCTCCAGCCTGTTCCTTTCTATCCATTCCCCATCTCGGGAAATGGCACCACACTCTAATCCTTAGCTGCCCAAGCCAAACAGCTGGGTGCCACCTCTCTCCCTCACCCTCCATATCCACTTAGTTACAGAGTACAGTCAACTTGACTGCTTTGGTTTTGGACAAGTCCATCCACCTTAGACCAGACTCTAGTGTGGTCTGCATATTCTTGGATCTGCCCTTTCAAATCCCCCCTTCACACTACAGCCTGGATGAGCTTTCTAAGCTCTAACCTGATTGTGGCTTCCTTAGGCTTGAAGCCCTTCAGAGCTTCTTTCAGGGGAAAGACTGTGTTGCACACAAACCTCCCCACCTTCGTAGATTCTTTTACCTTTTTCCTTTATGAAGGAGCTCAGCTCTGCTGTCTGGGGTCCAAGTTGAAGTGGTGGGCCTGCATGGCCTTCCAGTGTCACACACCAACCTCCACTTCCAAAATCGCATGAAATGCCACACAACGGAGCATGACGTCTGACTTCTTGGGCTGTGCCAGGTGACATAACCAGAAAGATGGAGAAGTTAACTTCGAATAGATATTCCTTAAACAAAGGAAAGTAGGATATGGAAGGGAGCTGGGCAGAGAACTTTCCCCTTCTTGCTACTTTTGTGGACTACAAGGAGAGGTTTCTTCTTATAATCTTTCAAGCGAAGTCCCTTGTCCCATGCAGATTCACCTGCTGAGTTAGTTACTTGCTGTGCCTCCTTTTGGCTCATTGTAACATGGTGGCCACCAAGGCCATGTGTTATAGTTCCCTCATGTTGCTTTGCTTCTGCATTTGCCTTCCTTCCCTTTATAACTTTCCTCACTGCCCTGGCCTTGCATCCCCCACATTAATTCCATTGCTTTCATTTCTGCCTTGTAGTCCACTTTCTAGAGGACCTGGGTTAGACAAAGACCAAACTTCCTGGCCACTGCTTATCTCCCTGACTCTCGAGTCTGCTTTCCTCTCTCTCTTGCCCAGTCCCTACTTGCCCAGACCCCACACAGAATCCCCACACTCAGCAGCATGATGAATATGCCATATTCTCTTTCCCCCTGCAGGCCTCTGTACAGACGCTCTCCTGCCTCCCATAGAGAAGTCTTCTGTCTCACGTGGAAAGCATTCCTTGACACTACTGTTGCACCAGCTGGTTAAGGTACCATGTTTTGATGTTCCCGTGGTGTAGACATTATTCCCCCCCCCCCCCCGCCCCGTGGACGTGCTCCTCACCCAGCATGGTGATTGCCATTTGCTGGTCTTTCCCGCTAGACAGGAGTTATTCACTTTTGTACCTGTAGCACCTGGCACAAAGGCTGACACATAAGAACCCAATAAATATTTAATGAATGACTGAATGGATGAATATGTGTTTTCAAAAAGGGATACATTTTATGGACAAAAAAGATACACCAGCAAAAAAATTGAGCTAGTGTTCAATTATTTCCTGAGAAAGGCTTAGTATACTTTTTTTTTTAAGCGAAGCACACTCCATTCTTATTTTTGTTGTGGTGGTGGTGTATATGTGTGTCACTGTGAACCTTCATCACATTAAACACTGTATAGTTCACTGGTTAGGTGTAGGACTAGGTATAAGTTTGGCTCTAGAGCCAGATTGCCAGTGTTTAAACTCCACCTCCCTCACTAACCTGGTGTGTGTGTGTGTGTGTGTGTGTGTGTGTGTGTGTGTGTGCATGTGTGTGTGTGCGTGTGTGTGTCTTTGACATACAGCTGGACAAAGATTTCCTTATCTGAAAATGAGCTTAATAACAATCTCTACCCCATAATGATTGTTTGGAAGCATAAATAAGTAAAATAGCCAAAGAGTTTGGCACAGCGTTTGACACAGTGATGAGTAACCATTGGCGATCATTACTATTATTATTTGAAGAAGGCATTTTTAGTATCACCTCCTAAATAATTTTGCAATCCATTAGGTAGAATGCTTCTTGTTGCAAGGTGCTGAAAAGCCCATCCTAAATGACAAACAAGACATACCTGGAAAGAGTGGAACCATCAAAGATACTATCAATTGCCTTGCCCTCTCCATCTCTCTATTCCATTTTCTCATGATGAGTGAAACGTAATTCTGGAGCTCCAGGTGATTGTGACACGTCAGTGGCAGTTAGATCCACATGCTTCTTTGTTCTCAGTTGACCACCTGATGGGAGAGGGAAAAACCACACTCGGAGTGTGAAATGGAAATATTTCCCTCATTCTTATTGGACTGGCATTAATTATGTGACCAATCAGAATCACAGAAGTGGGGGAAGGGGGAAAGGATGCCATGTGATTGGCTCAGACTGCTTAACATCCACTCTAGAGCTTAGTCTTGGATTACATTCTCCTGAGTCATGAGACATGTGGAATGTTGAATACTTGCTCTGGAGCTAGGTTCTGTTAAGAAGAAAGAAAGGGGTGAATGGAGGCTGATTGGGCAATCAGCAGTGTTTACTACATGTACTATTGCTGTCAGGAAGTAGGGAGATACCTCTGTTAATGAAAAGAATGAATTAGAGAACATTGCATTAAGCCTAGAAGCTATGTGACCAGGTATAAAAAATAAAGTATATATTTATATGTCTATTTTACACGTGGATAGCTAATATTTATTGAGAGACTGCTTTGTGCCAGACACTATGTAAAGTCCTTCGTACTAACTGATTTCCTTCAATCTTCACAAACACATCATTCGTTAATAAGGCAATACTTAATGAGTACATCCCATATTTCAGGCACTGTCTAGTCACTAGGAATATACTAACAGTCACAAAAGACCAAGACCTCATTCTCTCATGTCCCCTGCATCCTGTACTTAGGAAACTGCAGCCCAGGGAGAGAGAATGAGGTGCACCATATCACAGAGCTTGAATGTGACAGAGTTGGGATTTGAATTCAGGGAATCTAACTCCAACGCCAAGAGTAAGTTGGGACAGGAAAATGTTTGGCTCTAAGTGAAGTACTGTAAATGTGAAGTAAGATGTTAACTGAAATTCAGTCACAGTACTCAGCCAATCCCAGACTCCCTTCTTTCAAACCTCTGTTTTCCCAGAGAGGGTTCTGCGTGTCTTGAAAAAGGCCTTGCTCCGGGGGTCAGACACCATGACCTGCAGTGGACTCACCGCGAGAGAGCACCCAGGACCATGAAGGGCAGTCAGCAGGCTAGAAAGAGTGCAGCAAACAGAAACTGTGAGGGCTGAGGCCCCAGGAGAGCTCTGCACAGATTTAAACTCCCCTTAGGAATTCATCCTTCTTCCCAGACCTCCACTCATCGGAGCAACTTTATTTAATGTTACCTGTAGCTTTGCTTCTGGGCTGCCATTGTAGCCAGCCTGCTTACCAAAAAGAGGGTTTTGTGACATCTAGTAGGGTGAGACTACTGGGCTTCTCGGTGGGAACCTAAAGCTAATTAAAGAATGAGGCACATTAAAGGGGCACCTGGGTGGCTCAGTCGGTTGAACCTCCAACTTTGGCTCAGGTCATAATCTCACAGTTCGTGAGTTTGAGCCCCACGTTGGGCTCTGTGCTGACGTCTCAGAGCCTGGAGGCTGCTTCAGATTCTGTGTCTCCCTCTCTGTCTGCCCTTCCCCGCTCATGCTCTGTCTCTCCTTCAAAAAGAAATAAACATTAAAAAAAATGAGACACATTAAAAAGAAAAAAAATGTTAATAGGCTTTACATCCAGTGCAGAACCCAACACAGGGCTTGAACTCACAACCCATGAGCTGAGATCAAAAGTTGGACACTTAACTGACTGAGCTACCCAGGTGCCCTGAGACACATTTTAAAATCTTAGTCCTGCTCATATTATATTGATCCATCACCTCAAATTTTAATGAAAATTTAATATCCAACTTTGACTAGGTTACCTTGAATTTGAGTTCCACTAAACTGAATCAAACTTATATAGAGAATTAGTAACTGTTACTGAATCATATGAACTTGACTGAATTCGGATGTTTCTTTTCACTAGAATTGGTTATTTGGTCAAGTTTAACGTTGTTTTGTTTGCTTTTTAAAGCAGTCTTGCCGAGGCTCTCAAGCACTCACTATGTGTCAGGCTCTGTGCTAGGCACTGGTGAATCAAAGCAACATGATTTGTCCCCCAGAAGCAGACTAAAGATTCTTGTGAAAATGATTTCTTAATGCAGTGTTCCCGGGAGACCCTCGTAAAGCAGAGGGTGGGGTTGGGGGGGGCAGGAGGATAGAACTAGTAAAGAAGAAGGCAAGCCAGGTGGTGCTCTCAGGCAAAACTCCAGTCTCCGGCAGTTCCTGCAGGGAGCTCTGGAGGGTAACTACACCTCCAAGTTGTGTCCTACTCAAGACGAGGGAGTAGGCTTTCCTAGTCCTGTGTTAGCACTCACTGGCTACAGGCCACCACCCACCCCACACCGCGTCTCCCCACCACCCCCGCTCAGCCCCCAGGATGGAAACACTCAGGCTTTTCTGTCTCCCTGCACAGAGGAAAGCCTTGACTAATCCTGACCCAGGCTCTACTGTTAGCAGCAAAGGTTTAAGGCAGCTAAGGGAGGGGAGCACAGAACCAGAAGAAGGATGGGTGGGCAGCTGGGCAGAGCATGGACCAGGCTACCACCTACTCCTTACAGAGTTTGTCATCTACTGGGTTGGCCCAAGGGAGCCACGACAAGAAAACAGGTAACTATGTCATTATCGTATGTGATGAGTGCACATGGGCAATGAACAGAGTGTGATTTTTAGAGACTAACCGGTGAGTATCTAGTTGGAATGGTCACCAGAGGTGGACATTGTCAACCCGCAGGCATCCTTTACCCTTTGCTCTTCTCTCCTCTCCCCCATGGCTTTCAATGGAACTGCCATCTGACCACCCTGAGGGGATATGTATGAGGAACAAAGTTCTAAGAATGGCTGGGTAGAAGGGTAGAACCATCCCTTGTCTCTGGTGGCATCATGGAGCCAGTGTACCATCCTGGATAGTCACCTTCAGACTTCTTTTTTGTGCGGAAAACAAAATTCCTGTTTGTTGAAGCCAGAGGAAATCGGATTTTTCTGTTACGTGCAGCCGAATTTATTCATACTCACACACACACACATACGTGTGTGTGTGTGTATATATTCTTTTTGGGTTGTTTTTGTTGTTGAGAGAGAGAGAGAGAGAGCACGTGTGCATTTGCTCTAGTAGGGGAAGGGGGAGGGGGAAAAGGGAGAGAGAAAATCGTAAGTAGGCTGCACCCCCAACCCAGGGAAGAGCTGACTTGGGGCTCTCTCATGACTGTGAGATCACAACCTGAGTGGAAATCAAGAGTCTGATACTTAACCGACTGAGCCACCCATGCACCCCACAGCCAGATTTATTCTTAAGCAGCTCCCAAGCCTTGGAGGAGGGGTTGACCTTCTAGAGAAGATCAGTTTCGCAGAGGGAAGAAGCAGAGGTAAATACAGAAATAGGTTGGAAGGCTTCTGACACTAACTTCTCTACAGCTGGATATAGCATTATTATGACACTTTAATATAGCAGTTATCAGCAGAGTAAGTACAATAAGGGGATATATTATCTTTGTGGGAATCTTCATCTGCAGTAATGGGTTCATTGAACCGGGGCTTTCCCAGCATCAGCACAATTAACGTTTGGGGGTAGATCATTCCTTTTTGTAGGAAAGGAATCCTTATAGGATGTTTACCAGCGTGCCTGGCTTCTACCCTCTGGTGGCTGGTAGCACCCCCTCACCCTAGTTGTTGACAAACAAAAAAGTCTCCAGGCATTACAGAATGTCCTCTTTGGGGGGGGGGGGAGAGGGAGAGGCAAAGTCACACCCAGTTGAAAGCTTTTTTCTTTCAAATAGCTATTTAGTTTCAATAGCTACGTAGTTTTATCTACAAACTTTACAATTAATGATAAATTATATTTAAACTACAGGAAAGCAATCTTGCTTTGTGAAGAAAGCAATCTTTTGTTCCTTTAGGCCTACCTTCTTTTAAGTAAACATTGAAAACAGAATCTGCATTTAGAAAAAAAAAAAAGAGTAGTAATACAAATCACAGAAGAAACTCACTTTAAGCATGCCTTCCGGTAAGTCATTTTTCACCATGTACCTCAGTTTCCAAATCTCTAAATGGAAGAACTTAATGTAAGACAACTCACAAGTATTTTTTCCCTTTAAAATTAAGATTATTCCATGATTCACTGAAAATATTTCTGGGGTTACCCTGGACCTTAAATGATGATTCGGTTTACAAAAATGTGATTGATATGCCAGTTTGGGGAAAATAGGTCTATAGAATGAGACATACTGTTTTTCCTTCCGAAAGTCTTGTTGAGGGCTATCATTATTTTAAGGAAGAAAAACAGTCATTGATATATATGACTATTTTTCTTTTTAATTCGACAAAGCAATTGTGCTCTCATTGATTCAAGGTCAGGTTTTCACACTGTTATCTTGTGAAAGCATTCATTATCAGGTTCTTCACTGCTTTTTACAACTGACATGGCCACAGTCAAAAACTGAATACGCCAAGGAAAAAGGTCAGTACATGCTGAGGTGAATCAATTTGCATAGGGGAGGAAAAGAGAGGGCTGTTTCCATGGCTTCTAACAGAAGTAGGGAGAGAAATGTGAAAAATGAAAACTAGTTTTCAGTGGCAAACAAAATGAACTGGTCTATAAATATTTCATAATTTTAGCCCCATAAAGTCTCATTGTTTGGTGGTAATCTTTATTATGAGTAATCATGGGTTGCTTTTTTGTTTGTTGCTGGCTTTTTCTGCTGATCTCTGTGCCATACATCTCTGAAATAACACCCACTAATTTCTTTTTCATTTACCTCACTCTGGTAGAGAGAGAATATGTAGTCATCAGTAGGAAGTTAGAGACATAACTATCTGATTTAAACAAATAAAGTACATTTTTAGAGTCAAAGAGTATTGTATATAAAAATGAAAACCCAAAGATAAAGTCCTCAGTAATGTTTTCCTTTTGGAATAGAGTAATTTTTAAAATATCCTAAGAGGTTAAGGAGGTCAACCATACACAGGAGCAGTTAGGTTGTTTCTTGTGTCTTGGGAGGGGGTATCTGGAGCATCAGCAACTGAGGTGTGTCAGAGTTACCCTCTTTGCTTAGAAGTGGGGCACACATGTCTTGCCTTTACCTATCCATGTCCACCATCTTTTTTTTTTTCAAGTTTACTTATTTACTTTGAGAGAGAAAGAGAGAGAGAGTGCAAGCAGGGGAGAGAGAGGGAGAGAGAGAGAATCCCAAGCAGGCTCCCCACTGTCAGCACAGAGCCCGATTCAGGGCTCAATCTCATGAACTGTGAGATCATACCCAAACCGAAATCAAGAGTCAGTCCCTTAACCATCTGGGTCACCAGATACCCCAACCCTCTCTTGTTTGTGAACAGTACCTCATTTTCCTTAGGAAAACCATCCTCTCTCACCTTAAATAGAAGAGGTCTTGTGGGGCTACCCTCATATGTGTATCAGCATCATACCCCCAAGTCACAATCATGTCCAACAGCACATTCCATCCCTGTGGCTGTAGTGATTGGCTCAGAAATGAGTGCCTAACCCAGAATGGTCCTCTGAAACTCAGTCCTGAGATTCCTGCTAGGATGCCTGGTGCAGGAGGCAGGTAGAGAGCCCCATTTTTGCTAAATGGGAAACAGTGAGCATGTCATCTGGGATCTGCTGGGGTAGATCATTCAAGAGAGCCTGGCAGAGGAGACCAACCCAACCCAAAACACGATTGAAGACCAGCCTGAACTCATGACCGGTCCTCTTTCTAGAGTGCGTAAATTCTTTCTTTGCCTAAGCCAGTTTGCCCTGGATTTTATTACTTGCAAATGAAAGATTCCTGAGGAATTCAGAAAATCAAGTTCTGCAGAACCTGGAGAAGACTAAGAGCTCAGAGATGCATGTGGAACGGAGTTCAAAGAAGAATCCACGTTTATTTAGGGAGCTGTATGTAGTCAGCAGAACTACAAAGCACAAACTTAGGAAGTAGTTAGCAAATGAAAAATCAGGATACGTATTTAGGGAAGCACTCCAAGGACTTCAGGAGCACTGGCAGTGTTCAGACGTTGAAGCTGGCTGTTGGCCACACAGGCACTTAATTTGTTATTATTTTTTAATTATTATTATTTGTTAATTATTTTTAATTTTAAAAAATTACTATTTTTTATTTTTAAATTATTTTTTATTATTATTTTATATACTTCTATGTATACATTATGTATTTCTATTTTTCTGAGGTTAGGAAACTTGCACAAAATCGCAGGACTTATAAATGGGGTAATATTAGTACTTTATCTCACAGGGTTGTGAGGATTAAATGAGGCAAAGCATGTAAGGCTTTAACATCATGCCTCACACACGGCATGTGCTCAGTAGATGTTAGATGCTGTTCTAATAATAACTGTTTGGGGATGTTGGGAGGATTATAGAAGATAATGCATATTAAACACTTAGCACTACTTCCTACATCTAGTAAGAGATTACTTTAATGTTTGCTATTATCATTTTTATCATAACGGGTTAATATGTTTCTCTGACCAACACATCTTCCATAGAAGCAGATCACCCATGGTATTTGTGGACTGAGTATTTTTCTCCTACCATTCAGGTTATACAAGACATTTTGTACAAAAACAATACGAATAGAGATACGGGGACATCTTTAGTGTTTCTTCCCAGCCTTACATTTGACGAATCTTTGCAGCAGCGTAGAAGAATTTTGATTTGTACCTGTACTGTACCATAGAGTAGTCACTAGCTACCTGTGGCTATTGCAATTTAAATTTCATTGAAAAATGTATTCCTCAGTTGGACGAGCCTCATTTCAAGTGCTCTACAGGTGTATGAGGCTCGTTGTACTGTTGTGGACTGGGCAGATATGGAATATATCCATCATTGTGGAAAGTTCTGTAGGACTGCAATGTGCTGTTCGGGGAGTGACTGAAACCAGAACTGGAAAAGCATAAAATCCTCCATTTTTGTTGCTTGGAAACATTGTACTTTTGGGGTGTACTTTCTGGCTGTGTCACAAAAGGAGTCACAGGTGACCTCTCACTTTGACCCAGTGACAATAGTCCAGTGTCTCCCTGACCTGTCTGCCCCTCCAGAGAAGGAGCAGGGCATTTAGGATAACCAGGCCTCCTCAGTTTGGGTCGTGAAATCAGAATGCCAATCTCTTGTTTTAGAATGAAAACCTTCATTGCCCAAGGACTGGCACTCAGGCCCTCTGGTTCCCAGAGCTTCTCCCAGCTGTGGTGAGAAGCAGAGAGAAGCAGAGAGCTGGAGTGCTCCAGAGTCAGAGCAAGGGCATTGGTTTGTGTGGTCTGAGTGTGCTTTTCCCCAAGTTCAAGGGAGACCTGCCTGCCACTGGAGCTGGACAGGTACCTTCTCAGGCCAGAAGACTTTGGGCCTGGTAATGGTCAGCTTTGCTGACTTTGTATTAAGAGACTCCCCATTTTTCTTTGTCTTCTTCCTTCCTTCCTTCCTTCCTTCCTTCCTTCCTTCCTTCCTCCCTCCCTCCCTCTCTCCCTCCCTTCTTCCCTTCCATCTCTCCTTCTTCACTCCTTCCTTCCTTCCTTCCTTCCTTCCTTCCTTCCTTCCTTCCTTCCTTTTTTTCTTTTCTTTTCTCCTCTTTTCCCTTTCTCTCTCTTTTTCTTTCTTTCTTTCTTTCTTTCTTTCTTTCTTTCTTTCTTCCTTTCTTCCTTTCTTCCTTTTTTTTAACTATTTTGAACTAATCTTATACTCACAAGAGATATCAAAAATGATTTAGAGAGTTCCTGAGTACCCTCCACCCAGCTGCCCCCAACATAGCATCGTACATGACCAGAACACATTGTCAGGACCAGGACACTGACATTGGCACAGTACCCTTTTCCTTTGATAATAGCAGATGTTTCATTGGGTCCTTTGATTATATCAGGTACATTGTCTTTTAATTCTCCTAACAACCCTGTACTGCAGGTATTACTATTTTTAGTTCCATGTTATTGAGAAAAGAACTGACACTCTAAGAGCTTAAGTGTCTCCCCCAAGGCTGGTCAGGCTGTCAATGGCAGCACTGGGACTGGACCCCCTCAGATCTAACCTCAGAGCAGCACTCTCCAAGTACAATTGGGGTAAAAAGATTAACAAGCAGGCCTCAAGACCAGACATGCCACAGTAGAAGGAAGGGAAAGTAGTTGTGACCACAGGTCCCAAATTCTGCCAACATGTGGTCAAACCCCAAGTTTGCTCAAACTTCAGTAAATTTATTGTGATGTTTAGGAAAGGTAATTAATAGCATTCGAAATATATACTGCAGATGATTTGTACTTTCATACTCTTTGCTTCAAGAGCTCCTCATTTGATATCATGGCTCATAATTGGGGCAAACATTCGGTAATCAAAAAATACCCCCCAGAGGCCTAATATTGGGGGAAACAAAAAAATATATAAATAGACTTACTTTGAAGGAATATAATGCTATAAAAATATACAGTGATAATAGCTACCATTTTTCCAACGCTTATATGTCAGGCACTGTGGTAAGTAAGCCCTTTAGAATATGTTAACTTCCTTTATTTCTTACTCCAGATTTCCGTGAACTGGAAAATGTGTTTATAATGGGGTTGGAGATGGGTACCCATGCCTGAAAGAGGTGCACGTATAGTCAAAAAAACACGATCTCATCATCATCGCCATCATATACGAGGTACCAAAGTATGCCATATAGTCTGCTAGACGCTGTCCATGATCTCATTTAAAACTTCCAGTCCTTTTGTTTTTGCCCACCTGTCATTTCCTACCTATCACGTAGGTATGAGGATATTGATAGTTTACATATATTGAGCTCTTATGATGATGCAATTGATGGATCATATTTATTCATTATTTCATTTGGTTCCCATAACAGCCCTTTGAGGCTGGAGCCATCATTATCTCCATTTTACAGGATGAGCCCCTAAGCCCTGACCCAGATCCAGATTTGTCTGTAAGTAATTGGGGGTGCACTCCAAATGCTCTCAGATTTTTTGGAATGTATTTATTTAAGTAAAAGTTAGTGAATATATAGTATTGGTTTCAGGAGTAGAACCCAATGATTCATCACTTACATATAACACCCAGTGCTCATCCAACAAGTGTCCTCCTAAATGCCCATCACTCCTCTAGCCCATTTCCCCACCCACCTCCCCTCCAGCAACTCTCCATTCGTTCTTGGTATTTAAGGCATTCTTATGGTTTCCCTCCCTCTCTGGTTTTATCTTATTTTTTCTTCCCTCCCCCGGGTTCATCTGTTGTGTTTGTTAAATTCTACATATGAGTGAAATCATATATCTGTCTTTCCCTGACTGACTTATGTCACTTAGCAAAATACACTCCAGTTCCATCCACATTGTTACAAATGGCAAGATTTCATTCTTTTTGATCACCAAGGAGTATTCCATTGTATAGATATACTACATCTTTTTATTTTTAATGTTTATTTTTGAGAGAGCGTGAGCAGAGGAGGGGCAGAGAGAGAGAGAGAGAGGGAGACACAGAATCCGAAGCAGGCTCCAGGCTCTGAGCTGTCAGCACAGAGCCCAACACAGGGCCTGAACTCACAAACTGCGAGATCATGACCTGAGCCGAAGTCAGACACTTAACCGACTGAGCCACCCAGGCGCCCCAATTATACCGGAATTTAAAATAAAAGGAAAAAAAAGAAAAGAAAATCACTTTAGGACTTTGAACATGGTCGTGGTGAGACTTTTAGCCTGGAAAGAACTGTCTGGTACCAGCGTGTGGTGTAGAGTGGTTCTCATGGGACTTTTCTCAACAGTGCCTACAGACCCAGTTTGTCTCTAGTTGATAAAATCGCCTGTGCTCTCTCTTCACAGCTACCCCTGCCCCATCTGCATATGAAAACACCAGAAATGACAGGCAGTCAGGAAGAATTTTATCTGACAGTGTGCTTACCAAAACTTGGATGTTCCGCTGAAGGGGGAAAAAGTTTGAAATCTACTATTTTACACAAACTGAATGTCTAAGAGATCAATTTACAAATCAGACTAGCAATTAATTAATTTAAATATTACTGAATAATTGGAAGCAGCTTGTGCTGGGAAAAGATTTGTGGTTTTTCATCAGCTTTAAGGAAGACAATGAGCACCTCTGTCAAGGTGGGGTTCTGGGACCCCACCGGCTCTACAAGGAAAACACTTTGAAGCACCCCAGTAAACCCATCTCCTGACCTCACTCACTCTCCTCCACCTCCAGCTATTATGATGGGGGTCTATTAAACAGACAAACACAGGAGGAAGTGGAGGGGAGAATGTGTAATAAGATCATAAAAGCACAATTACTATGGATCATTGGCTAGAGCTTGGAAATACTTTCATTATGGTGAATTGCATCTATCAGCTCACAGACATTTTAGAAGTAAACAAATGAGTTAGCAGTTTACTGCTTAGGATTCTCCAAGTGAGGGTTTATCCCACCAAAGGTAATTTCCCAACAATATTGGGGGAAACAAAAATACACCTTGGAGGCTCTACCTCCAAGCCTATGCTACCCTGTTTGCTAATTCATGGACCACATGTTGATAATATGTAACGTATACATTTAACAAACCCAAACTGCCCAATCATGTGAAGGACAGATGACACCAGTGGATAGATACGCAGGATGCTTTAACATCGAATGCACAATTTGATGGTCATCTCTCACTCTAGGGACGGTGGAACCAGTGACTGTAAGGACTCAATATATAGGGCAAGAATCTCCACAAAGTAGTCTCCTTTTTTTGGAAGATGTGTTTATAACTGTTTTCTGGATGGGTCCCCAATACCTCAAAGAGGTGCATGTATAGTTGGAAAATTTTTGAGTGAGGAAGCAAGAGAACTCTTTCTCCTGCTTCCTATAAGATGAAATCTTTTCAATTCTCAGTTTCCTCAGCTGAAAAGCAAGCTAGATGGATCTGAGTGTCTCAGTATTCCTTGTATTTGATTGATGAGTTCGCCTAAGACTCATTCCATCTTCAAGGCCCTTATTCTAAATTTAGTGGGGTTTTTGTTACGGCTCGTATGTGGTCATGATGGGAGATTTAGACTTGTCTAAAATTTTATCCCTGATACATGCAAGATGTGCTCTATTACCAAATGTTTTGGAAATGCTGGGTTGCACCAAGTTGGACTGGTTTCTTTTTTGAAGGACTTCTCAGGGCCTATGATGTATTGATAGAAATGATGACTTCTCTTCCTGCCTAAAAAAAGCAAGCAGGATGCTTTTGACAGGGTCCTTACCTTATGAGCAGAGGCACCAATCTGGTCTTAGAACTCTGACAAACGAACCTGCAGAGCAGAAATGTTGATCACCTGTTTCCTTGACAAAAAGAAAAAAGAAAAAAAGACGTCTTCTGACCCTTCCCTGTTGTTTAGGGAATCCCTCTGGAAAAAAGTCTCAAACAAAAAATCTAGACTTGCACCGGATCTGACATTTTGTTCTTGAGTTTGATCTCTTGAGTTGAAAGAGAGAGACAAAAAAAGGAAGGCTTTGAGATAAGTTTGAGGAAAATTCACACCATAGTGGTAATTTCTTGCTTCTGGTTATTGGCTACCTAAATTTTGTATGGCACTGTTTACGTAAACCATATAAATAGGAGGCAAAGCTATAATATTGAAGTATTTGGCATCGGACTGACTGGGTTGAGCCCCCCCCCCACTACTTAGAAATCGTTGTGATTCTGTGCAATATTGTCCATCTCTGTGCATCACACTTTTCTCGTCTGTAAAATGGGAATTGTGATAGTAGCTACGCCAGAGAATAACTGGAGGTCTTATAGAAAATGTATTGAAATTTATTAGCACTACCATGTGCAAAGCATAGAAATAGCCATCCTTTACATTTGGAAATGGAGGCTCTGTTAACTGGTTTGTGCCTTAAATTCCTATGCCCAGATGCCTTATTATTCCAAGGCCTTTCCCTTAGTAGAAAAATAAATCTCCAAATATGGGGGAGAAGAACAAATTGCTAAGTGAAATTTACTTGCATGGATAGCTAATAAATGTTAATAGAGGTAATTAACTAGCCCAAGTTTTTATCTTAAAACTCTTTACTATATGTGCTTTCTTTTTTTCTCTGTGGAAAGTTACTGAATATACTACAGATTTGCATAACAATCTCTTCTTTTTAATGAAGTACATGATATATAAACCTTAGCCTTCAGGCCCATGTTCAGTGCTAGCAATGAATATTAAATACATTCAGCATTTTAATGAACAAAACCTAAATCTTTTAGAAACATCTATTCATCCTGACCCCTCATATTATTTCAAATGAATTTTATACTAATTGTTTTAAGAAAACTCTTTCTCCTCGATTATACTTCAACTATTTAAAAATAGGTAAACTTTATTGTACATTATCACTTGAATAGACTAAATAATTTTAGTGCCTCCACAGACAATTGGCTTTCAAATTGAAGCAGGGTGATTTATTTTTAAAAATAAAGAGAAATCATCAGCATTGAAATAGATTAAAATAGATGTCTTATTTAGAACTTTAAAAGCAATTCATTTTTCATATGTCACATTTAAAGCCTGGTTATTATTTTTAAAAAATATTTCAGACTATAATATGGGTTTGTTAACAAGAAAAGCCACTGTGTAATAGTACAGTGATGAAAGATGGAGAGTAAGAAAACAAGCAGAATATCTATTTTACTTTTTTTAGACCATCTAAATGAAAATCATTTACTAAGACACATGGGACCCAGCTATGAAGTTAATAGGTCCACCTATTATGTTATAATAATCAGAAGTCATAGGAAGAAGACACACAAGAAAGTATGTCCTCTAGCAAGCTGGAATCACTTTAAAAACTAGAGCTCCATATATATGGGTAATAAAAGCTTTCTTGATTTATATGGTTGAGAAAATATTTTAGTCTTCCAGTTCAAGATGTCAGACCAAACAAATTTATTGCCCTTCTGCCTCCAGTTCTACCAGGAAATATTGATTGACCACCTACTATGTAACAAGCAATTGAAGTAAAAGTACATATAACATGATGAACATGCCAGGGGTCCATCGAAGAACCAGTGTTGGGGGCAACTTCCCAAATTTGGGAAGCAGATGGGTTAAACTGATAACCCAGAGGGAACATCTGAAGTACAGTCCATACTAGGCTCAGGAAAATTTCATGGTAACAAATTTGCCCTGAGGACCAGTAGAAAAACTTGTGATTCCTCTTCTTTATTATCTAAAGCAAGAGTCAATGAGCTTTTTATACAAACTTTCTATAAAAGGCCAGGTCATAAATGTTTTTAGCTTTGCAGGCCATACAATCTGTCTCTGAAAAATACCCCACTCTGGGACTCCTGGGTGGCCCAGTCGGTTAAGCATCCAACTCTTGGTTTCGGCTCAGGTCATGACCTCACAGTTCGTGGGTTCAAACCCAGCACTATCAGTGCAGAGCCTGCTTCAGATCTTCTGTCTCTCTCTCTGTCTGTCTCCCCATCCTTGTGGGCTCCCTCTCTCTCAGAGATAAATAAGCATTAAAAAAAAATACTCCACTCTGCTGTTGTAGTGTAAAAGCAGTGATAGACAGGACATAAACAAGTGTGGCTGTATTCTAATAAAACTTTATTTACAGAAACAGGCACTAGGTCACAGTTTGCCAACCCCTGATCTAATTTTTTTTTTTTTTTTACCATTGTGGCTATAGTATGTGATATAGACAAATAAAAAAGTTTAAAGGAAACTGGCCAGAATTTTATCCCCAGCCCAGCCTCTTCTCTGCACCCCAGGCCTGTCTGTGACTGCCTCTCCCACACCCAGGTAAATTTCCTGCATCCCCAACATGACTGCTGTTGAGACAAGGTGAATCCTAGGGATAAATCTTGGTATTTTCTTCACTCTTTATCTTAACCAACAGTAAACTCTACCTGTTTCACTTCTAAAGTGAATCAGTTCACTTCTGTCCCTCTTTACTGCCAATGATGTTAGCAGAAGCCCCCTGGACCACTACAGTAGCCCATCATCAGATCCGTCCTCATCTACCGTATCCCACCTGCAACCTCTTCTCCACATTCCCAGTAATTTGTTAAGCACATATTTGCTGAGTACCTGCTGTGTGCCAGTTACTCTTCCAGGGACTGGAGGCAAATCGGTAAGCAAAAGATATTTAAAAAAATTCTTGATCTCATAGAGCTTGTATTCTGGGCTATGTGTAGGGTACGTGGGACAGAGCAATAAACATAAAAGTCAATAATAGAGGATGCTCTTTCCAATCCCCAGCACAAGCTGATTCCCCTGCCTGGAATGTTCAGCCCCCTCTGCTCCTGCTGTCCCCATTCTTCATGTCACTTAAATCCGGCTCAAGCTTCAGATCTCGGCTTATGCTTCTTTACTTTAAGAAACCTTTAGGTCTTCCCACATGCTGTGTCCGAGTGCACTACATTGGTTTCCTATAATTATATAATTGTATGATTGTTTGATTCATGTCCTTCCCACTAGACTGTAAGCTCTCAGAGGGCTGGATTCATATCTTTCTTGGTCATCATTGTACTTCCGGTTCCTCCTACATTATCTGACATATAGCAAGTATTTAGTAAATGTCTGGTGATTGAATGAATTATGGTTTATTACCCACCCAAAAGAAAATACCAACTTACACATTTATTCTTTTTCAGAGTCTCGGTATAATTCTAGCATAAGGAATACTGAACTCGAAAACAAAAACACAAAATGAATAATACAACGTTATCATTTATAATAATTCCAAGTTCAATATGCTCATTCAGGAATCCAAGCCATGGTTGATCCCTTTCCTGTAAAATGCAGCCTTGCTCACCAGATTTCTGGTTCCCCTCAGATTTACATTGTCCATCCCTTTGAAGACAGACTAAATCATGTGATTTGCTTTGGCCATTAAAACGTGGGCAAAAGTGAGAGACATCAACTCAAGGCAGATGCATTTGAAAACTGGTGTGCAACCCTCCAGTTCCATCCACCTGGGTTAGTTTCCTGTGGCTGCCATAAGAATTTATCACAACTGAGTGGCTTCAAATGACAGAGATGTATTCTGTCACAGTTCAGGAGACTAAGAGTCAAAAATTAAGGTGTGGATGAAGCCATGCTTCTTCTGAAGGCTCTGAGGAAGAATCTTTGACTCTTCTGTGTTCTGGTGGTTGCTGGCAATCCATGGCGTTCCTTGCCTTGTAGATACATGACTCCAGTCTCTGCCCTAGTCTTCACATGACCATCTCCCCATGTGTTTCTTCCACGTCTCTGTGTCAAGGTCTCCTTCTCCTTTCTCTTACAAAAATACCAATTATTAGATTTGGGGCCCACCCTGGTCCAGGCTGACCTCATCTTAAATGATTATAACTGCAAAGCCCCTACTTACAAACAAGGTCACACTGACAGGTATGGAAGTTTAGAACTTGAACATAGCTTTTGGCAGGGACACAAGTGAACCCAATTCTACCTGTGAAGCACACGTTGAGATGGAGCCTTCATCAGCCTGGGTCCCAGGGTTATTGCCAGGAGACAGGTTTGTGTCTCCCAGTTCACCTCAGTTCAGTCCCATGTCTCCTAGATAGACCGGTGATGTGAATCACCTGCACCAGGACAAGTATTTATCCCTATAGCTGTTTGATGACTCCATTTCCCTGATGCATGCAAATTAAATGTGTCTAGGCTGTATACCATTTTCTTGTCTGTTCTTCCATAGAATATATTCCTGTTGATCATTAGTTTTTTTGTATCTGCCATATGCTTATCATTGTGCTATGTGCCAAGAGGAACATGTGGGAAATTAGACACAAAGAGCCCAGTTATAAGGAGTATATAATCTAATCTGGTGGATGAAACAGAAAAAACTATCAGTGTTGGCTGAAATTATCAGACACTAAATAATATGACTTAATAAGAGGTAATGCTAATAGGGCTCATAGTCTGTTCTAGGTACTAAAGGAAGCACTTTACAGGTATTATAGCCTTTCAACCCCATGGAGGCTATACCACATTGGGTTGGTGTTTTCTATTTTATGGGTGAGGAAACAAGCTTATAAAGTCTTTTTTTTTTAATGTTTATTTATTTTGAGAGAGAGAGAGAACACGCACACACACAAGTAGGGGAGGGGAAGACAGAGAGAGAGAGAGAGAGAGAGAGAGAGAGAGAGAGAATCCCAAGCAGGCTCCACACTGTCAGCACAGAGCCAGACACAGGGCTCAAACTCACGAACTGTGAGATCATGACCCAAGCCAAAATCAGGAGACTGACACTTAACTGATCTGACTGAGCTAACTAACTTAACTGACTGAGCTATCCAGGCACCCCACAAGCTTAGAAAGTCTTAAGCCGCTTGCCCAATGGTCATTCAGAATTCCATTCCAGGTTGGTCTGATTCACAAATTTGAAATCCCATGGCCTTTCCTGTACTGCCTCTTCAATTCAGCTCAACCTTGATAGCCTGCTACTAGATGGTGGTCTCCACTCTGATCTACACAAAGTTTGGTTGTCCGTATGCAGTTATCCTCGGACTGCACTTATCATGTGGCAGTATCAACAGGTTGTAGTAATAAATAGAATAGTTAAGCCACTCTTCAATTTCTATCTCAGCATTCTTAAGTCGGCCTTTCCACCTAACTGGTTTTTATGAACTAATCCAAACTCAACCTTTCATCTTTCCTTTTATAAGATGAAACTTTCAGACTTAAATTCTCTAAGCTGAGATGCAAAGATTTGTCGTATCAGGGGACTTCATGTCTCCTCTAAAGCATTAAAAGCAATGAAAAAAAAAACATAATCAAAAGAAACAACATGAAAACAAACCAACCCTATTTTTAAGTGTTTCCGATCTTGTTTCAAAACAGCCTAATGAGGATTGTTTTCCAAACAGCCATATATGAAGGCATCCACTTTTGAAATCTGATTTTCCTGTGTAGACATATCCTGTTTTCTGTGCTTGGAGAAGCAGGGAATACCCAAGCTGGCATTCAATAGTAGCAAAAATGAAATAGACCATTTTTTAAAAATTGTAGGAATGTTAAAATCCATGTTGACTGGTTTTTACATTTACCTGGCAGCATTCCCATGCTAGCGTTGGCATGGAGACTGGAAAAGGAAACTTTCCACCAATCTGTCACTTGCTACTGTTTCCACTTACTTTACTGTGAGTCCAATTTTAACAATTTTTTCAAAGTTAAAAAAGTTTTATTCTTTTTTTCTTTTCTGTTCCAGGACGTTTCTCAAACGTAACCACGGGTAAAAAAGAAAGCTTTTAAAACTCAAAGATTTGGTTTTCCAAATATTCAGCTGTTTAACATTCAGATAATTGCCTTCCTTTTTTTTTTTTTCCACATTTAGTCTGAATGCTTTGGCATGGGGAACCCCACAGTCTGAAAGTAACTTTGTCCCAACTCTCCTCACTGCATTTATTAAAGAGGCTGAAAGAAGCATCTGCTTTTCAACAGTTTCTGGTCCTTAAGGGACCAGGGAAAGCCAGAGGTTCTAACATTCAGAAACAAAGTTGGGCTTCCCAAAATTTTGATGTAAGCAAGGTTGGCAGTGGCCACAGCTGGGTCTTCTTGAAGTTGTTTTCACTGAAGGAAAACAGGCTGGAGATCCTTGGAACTAGGGTCAGAGACAGAGGGCAAATCTGCCACTCATCCTGCCATGGGTAGTCTAGAACCCGGTAGGCCCTCCACTCGTATTTACATGAATGAACAAATCACAGTGGTGCTGTGTGGCATCTTCCAAGACCGAGGGGTGATTTTCCTGGGCTGGAAAGTAAAAGAGAGAGCTGCCTACCTACAGTTCAAGGGGCCTCAGGCTGGCACCCGAAGCCAGGCGTTCTCATTTCCCTTTGGCATCATCCTGAACTGCTCAGCCTGAAGCTGGCGCAATGTTAAAGAAAGGAGGAAATGCATGCGAGGAAAATCAGAGAGGAGAGGGTCGGGAACAGATGTGAACATAAAGGGAAGGCATTAGAAATGAAAGAAAGAAATTGGACTCCCACAGCTGGAAGGACAAACCCCACAGTGTCGTCAGGGATGTGGGATTAGGGGTGATTTTGCTCGCCCTTTGTTCTTTTTTCCTGTCTTCCACGTTTCCCGGCTTATTTGTTTGATGTGTGCCTTTTCTGTTCGGTTATTGGACCATGAGGCCAGACCCCAGTGGCAGTACCTGGCATGCAGCAGGCGCTCTGTGAAGACCTGCAGAACAAATGAAAGGGTTCCGAGGCTCCTGTCCCTCCCCTCCCCACTCCCCCGGGTGTCCAAGCGCCTGGCACGTAGTAGGCGCTCCCTAAACATCTGCACAGCAAATGAGCTGCAAGTTTTAGGCGTCGAGCACGTGGAGCTTTGGAAACCAGGACAGTGAACGAGCGTGCCTCAGACCACAAAGCGGCTCGGGCGCGTGTGAGAGGCGGCGGCGGGCTGGAGGCGAGGCGCGGGCCGGGAGCCGGGCGCCCCGCGGGGGGCTCTGCCTGCGTGGCGCCCGGGGCGGGGGCGCGGGGAGTCGCGCGCCGGCACGTGCTCGTCCCGGGGCCGCTGGGCCAGGGTGGGCGCGCGTGTGCGCGTGGGGCGTGGGGTGTGTGCCCGCGCCGTGCCCCCCGCGCGTGCTGCCGGGCGGGCGCCGGCGTGAGTCACGGCGGGGCTCGCCTTTATAACGGCCCGCAGGCTCGCGCCAGCCGCCCGCCAGCCCGCCCGCCCGCCGCTCCGCGCTCCAGCGAGCGCGCCCCGGCCCCGCGCCCCTCAACGGCCCCCAACCGCCGCGCAGTCCCGAGGGCGCCATGAGGGGCCCGCGCTGCGCCCCGCTGCTGCTCCTGCTGCTGCTGCCGCCGCTGCTGCTCACGCCCCCCGCCGGGGACGCCGCCGTCATCACTGGGGTAAGCGGCCCCGGACGCACCTGTCCGCCCGGGATGCGCGCCCGCGCTGCGCCCGGGGGTGGGGGGGGTGGGTCAGGAGGGGAGCGGCACGGGGAGGGTCGCCCCGGGCAGGGACACCTGCCCCGGTGGCCCTTTGGCGCGCTGGGAGAGGTGCGCTGCTCCAAAAGCGGCAGACGGTCCGGGACATTGGGTGCGCCTTGGAAGAAAAAGTGAGCGAAGTGTTACCCACCTCCTTTATCACCACCTTCTCCCGCTTGTTTCCGTCCGATCTCCTTACAAGCTCTCTCCTCGAGTTTGGTCGGTTTTTCTGTTAAACTGAAAGAAGTTTGCTTTCAGAGTCTTCTCTAGTACTTCTTTGAGACGTTCCAGCCTCGAACCTTACCATTTGCGAGGCCCTTTCTGAAATGCAAAGGGGCAAGACGAATATCCCCCAATCCTGAGACTTGTCCTATGGTCAAGGAATTTGCTCGTCTGGCTTCCTCCGCAGAAACCCTTAGAAATAACTTGGTCCAGGCCATGTGTGCGCTTTGAAAAGCAATGGGGGCACTTCCTTCTGTTTCCAGGGCTTCCCCCCTCCCCCCCCAGTGTCTTGAGGTTTTCCTTGTAAAAGTTCTCCATTTCCAGTTCCTGATAAAGCACCTCCAGTGCCCCGGCATAATTGTGGAGTAGGTTGCAATGTAGGTGTTAGTTTCAGCTTTGAGAAGTTGTCCTCATCATTTTTGGAAGTAGGAGCTGATTCAGTTTTCTCTCCTGCTCCTACCAACAGTTTTCTCTGGGTGGACCCGAAGGATGAGTTTACAGTACAAAATTTAAAAATCTTGTCTATTTTAACATCAACAATGCAAAACCGCTACCGTTTCCTGGTTGTTCACCTGCTTTACTCTTTTTTTTTTTTAAGTCTTAAATTAACACCTCCATGAAATTACTTCAATTATCTAAGTGCACATCATGGGATTTCAATAAACCTTTTATGTTTGAACAGATGATGCGTAATGAAATATTTAAATTTGAGGGAAATGTCATTGTATTGAGAAAATAAAGCTCCACTCTCCCAAGTTAGTTAATAGGGTTTATAGCATCTTGAAAGACCTTGCACAGTAACAGTATTTGGTTATATCCAATACGTATTATAAGCATTGTGGTATTTATTAAAATAGAGGTTTTTACAAAATGTATTTGAATAGCTTTGTCAGTGTGGTTGGAAAAAAAAAGTTTTTACAGGTCTTTTTAATATATGAGTTGGAACATGATTGGGGTTTTTTTCCCCTCTTCCCCTGCTGGCTCATTTTAAATTTCTCCCTAATCCTCTGAGCCCAGAATTCCTCTGCAATATAAGTATCTTTTTGTTCCATTCACAGGACAACACTATTTGAATAGATCTGCAATGGGTTAAGGATGCAGGGCATTAGGCAACAGCTGTCTAATTAAAAATACATAAACCTATGCAATTCTTTGTGAATATTTCCAAGAACTGAAGTTTTTTGTTACAAAAATGAAATTTTATCACATTGAATGTTTATCTGTTAGAGAGGTTTAGCGTGGACTTACATATACTGTTTTTGTTGTTGTTTTACCTCAGTGATTTTTTAAAAATTTTTCTCTAAGCGACATGGCAATAAAAAAATGTAGTTATGTCTTCATGACAGGAACCATCTGGAGCCAAATGAAAAACTTAGTAACTTCTCGTCTTCAGGATGTTAAACATCCAAGTGATTGATTGAATTTTTAAAAGATTTTGGCTGGCTTTTGATTGTCGTATAAAAAAGGGTTAGTGGGGCTTCAGAATTCTGGGTCTTGGGCATCTGTTGATATAAAATACTGCCTGAAACCTCCACCTTAAATATTTACCTTTTTTTTTTTTGTAATATATGTCGTTCATTTGAAATTGATTTATATTCCACATAGATTTGTTAAGAACGTATTGGAAAAGATCACGTACTGAACCTCTCATTTACGGAATGTAAAGGCCACATGTACGTGATTTCTGGCAAACGCATAAAAATTGGAAAATAGAAATGTTTGGATGTTTTCATATAAATGTCCTAACAGTCGGAAGTGAAAACTGTAGTTTTTGATCAGATAGTTGCCTTAAATAGAATGAGAAAAAAATTCTCATGAGGGAAATAAACCAACCCTGGGGCTAGATGGTTCGTAGTTTTTAAAGAAAAATAGTAAACAAGGGTGTGCTCATATATTTATGTTTTGAGAACTTGGGACTGGCCCCAAAACATTGAAGAAAAAGAACTTCGGAGGAGTGCGTTAGTTGTTTCCAGTAAACGTAAAAAATTTGAATTTCTGTCTAAATTGTAGACTTTTTAGTTTCTTACACATACAGTACAGTATGTTTTACCTTAGCTCTAGCAAAACAGAGTATTGCACACCACTCAAACTAAGCTTCCTATTTTTTGTTGGTTCTAGGAAGGAACAATTGTCCTTTAGATCTATCTTCATGCAAATAAATTTAGACTGCATTATTTATTTCCATTTAGAGAGAGTATGAAAATTTCTCCATAGTTGATTCTTTAATTACTTGTATTTACAATTTTTATATTGGGAACAGATGGCCTGAGTAATCATTGTTGATGAGTGTATCTGTCATTTGCATTTCTAAATCGGATAAATCTTAAAGAATAGTTCCACTGATTTTATAATGTACACATATGTATATCCTAAGCCAATAATTTCCTTTTTGTAGGTTACTTACCCCCAAAAAAGCATAACAGAAGACAAAAGTCTTGGTTTGTCCATTCCCAACCCATGAAATTTCTTTCTTTAAAGAGGAAATGGTGAAAATCAAGTCAGTAGTGTGAGAAACGTCAAGTCTCATGAACCAAAATGCAAATATTTGAAAGGGAGAATGAGCACTTTTAAAATTTACATCAGTGCCTTTATGGGTCTGGAGCATTTCATGCCAGATTTAGAGACCACTTAAATCCCTTTTTAAAACTGGGCCCAACGTATTCTGCAGTTAATAGTCATAAAATCTTTTGATTCAATTTATGTAGTTCCTAATGGCCATGTATGGTATAAGACTAATGTAGCCTCGTTTTTCAAGTTCAAAGCCAATTCAGCCACAAAATCCTAGAAAAGAGAGGTGATTTTCTATGTGCGTTTTTTAACACACATAACATTTTCTGTGTGTATTGATTTAAGATTTTCATAATGTATGGACCATTATGTAGGCCATTGTTTTTAAACTAGGAAAATCTCTTCTGATCACATTTTATTCTAAATATGTTCAAGAAAATGAAGATTACAGTTATTTTTTATGCGTGAGTATTAAAATCCTAGTGGTTGGATATTTAAAGAGCCCTTTTTACTGCTAATTTTGGATTTCCTTAGCCTGAGTCTTCCCTGCTATCTGTATTTATCTGTCTGTCTGTTACTTTTCAGGCCTGCGACAAGGACCCCCAGTGTGGTGGAGGCATGTGCTGTGCTGTTAGTATCTGGGTTAAGAGCATAAGGATTTGCACACCTATGGGCAAAGTGGGAGACAGCTGCCATCCGCTGACTCGTAAAGTTAGTATATATACCCAGGTGCTCAGTGGTTCCCTTACGTTGTGGTAACTCAACTCCCAGCAAGGCCTGTATGGCATGAAACCCAGGGTAATGTGCTTGAAATCACAAGTGAGAGAAGGTGACGACGGGGAACCACGTCCTCTCCCCTCTCTCCTTCCATTATAACCAGCTGTGTCTCTACTGTCCTCACCCTGTGAATCATTTTCATACCATGGCTTTCATGACCTTAGAAACATGTCATAAAAATAACTTCAAAACCGTGAATTTGCCTAAAAATTATTTAGGACAATATAAATACAAATATCAGACGTACTGATAAGGCAGAGGTAAATAACTTTGTGTTTTGTCTCTTACTGAAAACCATCAATGATACAGTTACCTTGTATCTTAATTTAAAAATCCTCTATTTTCCCTCAGTCTACGCAGTACAGTTCATAATCCTAGAGGTTAATGGCGTTTAATTTTCCAGTTTATTCTTTTATCTCAAGTATAAATATCCTAATGACCTCAACAACACTTTTGGACAGTTTTAGCAGTTAGTGGTATGACCATATGAAGGCAGGGTTGGACGGTGCTTTGGAGGGTGTGTTGCAGACTGTCCCGTCCGCAAGGGTCTGTCAGTTATGTTACTTCAGGAAAGGGTGGGTAGGAGACAGGAGGGAGCAGAAAAGTCTGTGGAGCCTGGAGAGTCTCAGCCCTTCCAGATCAAAACTTTGAAAATGATGGGATCTCGGCAGGCTTCCCCAGCAATACCAGGTGACAGTGACTGCTCCCCTAGTGCCACCTCCTGGTTTTACCCAGCAGCAAAGTGAAGTCCAGAGCATCAAAAGGCATTTCCCAGGCCAGGTGGCTTGTTGGGAGGCAGAGCTCAGTCTTTCTGCAGCATTCTCTCTCCATGTTGTATACTCCTGTTTTAAAATAGATGGGGTGACCAGGCGCCTGGATGGCTCAGTCCATTGAGCTGACTTCGGCTCAGGCCATGATCTCACGGTTTATGAGCTCGAGCCCTGCATCGGGCTCTGTGCTGACAGTTCAGAGCCTGGACCCTGCTTCAGATTCTGTGTCTTCCTCTTTCTCTGCCCCTCCCCTGCTTGTGCTCTGTCTCTCTCTCTGTCTCTCTCTCTCAAAAATAAATAAACATTAAAACTACTTTAAAAAAAATTTTTTAACGTTTTATTTATTTTTGAGACAGAGAGAGACAGAGCATGAACGGGGGAGGGTTAGAGAGAGGGAGACACAGAATCTGAAACAGGCTCCAGGCTCTGAGAGGTCAGCACAGAGCCCGACACGGGGCTCGAACTCACGGACCGCAAGATCATGACCTGAGCCGAAGTCGGCTGCCCAACCGACTAAGCCATCCAGGTGCCCCAAAACAATTTTTTTTTTAATAGATGGAGTGTTTTTGAAGCAAACTCGACCCCGCCTTCTACATGTAGTTTGGGGTTGAAAGCTGTAGTAAGGCCCACCATCTTCCTCATATGCTACAGTTGTAGATAACAGTTACTATTTTGACTTTCTCGGAGTAAAGGTAATGCAGTAAACTGGATTGTTTTAGTACTGTGAGCTGTAATAGGGACTCCACTTGTTTGGGTCTCTCTGAAGGCTGTTTGGCTTTCCTGTGGTTTCCTTGAGAAATACTTCCTGTTCTGCGTAGACCATCCCTCCTGTGGTTTTACAGTCATTTTAAAGTATGACATGCACCTTTTATTCTTGGCCGATGTAAGACAGGAAAGGTTGTAAGCCGTTAGTTGTCTGTCTCAATGCCAAACTCCCTGCGGGGAAGTGACACCAACCCAGTCACCCTTGGCATTGATGTCTCGTTTTTCATCACCCTTATCAAGGGCAAGTCCACGTTTGTACATGTGAGTCATTTGAGCCTTTGAAAAGTCTACTCTTAACCTTTTCTTTTAAGAATGACATTCTCACACAGTGTTAGCATAACCTTACGCTCCCTGCATACTAGAGTCACGTGGCCTGCTTGCTAAAACAAGGAGAAAGTGACACATTCTACTCAACTGCTGTTTGTAATCATAGCAATTACAGTTGCCACCTGTTGAAGGCTGTGACGTACCCCACACTCTGTACTAAATGTTATATATGCGTTTTTTTAATTTAATACAAGATGTGCCTATGAAGCACATTTGTTTCTGTCCTGTGCTGCATACAACCACCTGCAGCCTCAGAGGAGACTCAGTAACTGGCTGAGGTCACAAGGTGATAGGTCGCAGGGAGACACCGGGCTCCATTTCTGTCTGACGCTCCAGCCAGTGTTTTTGTGGTGTGAATCACCATACTCTTCTGCCTCCACAAAAGCGGTTTCGTTGGAACGCTTTGTACTCCGGTTAACCAAGACTGGTTTGTGTGGGACGAGAGATAATGGTGTCCGCATGGGAATTTGTCACATCCTATGTAGTTTTGATGAGCTTCCCAAATCTGAGGTTATTTTAAAAAAGAGAACCAAATAGTGTTTCCCTGGGTTTCTAGATAACTTCCAGTTCAGGTCTCGTGCAAGGTCATTTCTGAGAGTAAACAAAATCATTCTTCTCCCATAAACCCAGGTACATCTCTGCACTTTGTTTTTACCATAGTTTTAATAATGAAGTCTTTAATGACAAATTATGGTTTTCATATTAGAATTAAGTGATAAAAGAACTGAAGGATTAAAAAAAAAAGAAAGGTTTCTTTTTGTCAGATCTTAACTTTTCCCCTATTCAGATGCCCACCTGAAAAGTTTTTCTAGAACTCAGTGTTACAACTTTTCATCCTGGATACTTTTCTGTCTTGAAAATACGTTTTCATCGGTTATTTCAATGGCCTATTTTTAAATTTTTTTTTTCAACGTTTATTTATTTTTGGGACAGAGAGAGACAGAGCATGAACGGGGAAGGGGCAGAGAGAGAGGGAGACACAGAATCGGAAACAGGCTCCAGGCTCTGAGCCATCAGCCCAGAGCCTGACGCGGGGCTCGAACTCACGGACTCACGGACCGCGAGATCGTGACCTGGCTGAAGTCGGACGCTTAACCGACTGCGCCACCCAGGCGCCCCAAATGGCCTATTTTTAGAGTAGGTCCAGGAGTTATTATTTGTTCTGGGCGGAATTAACTTATCCTGGTAAAAATCTAGTTATTTCCAGATTATCTCTCCACTATATTGTATTCAAAACAACTTGAGGAAAAAAATGTTTGTAAATGTTTCCTGGTGAATGTAATATATAGAATTCAACTTCAGACTACAGTTTAATAGCTCATCGGTAAATGGTAAAAATGTAGACACTGCATAGAAAATTGTATTTTAATATGACGTGTTCAGTACTTTCTTTCTTCTTCTTTTTTTGGGGGGGGGTTGCTTGTTTGTTTTGTTTTGTTTTTAAAGAAGGGTCACAGGGATCAGTGTTTTTAAAACACCAGACTGTGAGTAAGTGCAGACTGCTCCTGTTTAAATTTTAAACTTTCCATTCTGGCTTGACTTAGTCATTAGCCACAAGTGTGTGTTTATTTTGATAAAGTGAATAATATTTGATGAATGAAATTACAAACTACAGGTAGGAATTGATAGTCACTGGATTCAGTTTACTGTTTTGTTTCAGATGCATTAACTAACTTGTGGACTTGATAGTGACTGCTAGGCTATAATCTTATAATTGTACAGTTTTTAAGTTTACTTTTGATAATTCAAAAGTAGAATAAAAGATCATCCTCCCTAAGAAGAACAGAGTGTATGTTTTCCAAATACATATTTGGTCAAATGAAAGTTTTAACACGTATTCATTTTTAACAATTTTCTAACAATTAAGGATGAATTGCTGAATTGTATGTCTGCAAGGAGTATTTTACTGTTTAAAAAGAAAAACATTATTTTAATATTTTTATTAATACCAACACTTTTCACAGTTGACAAAGATTAGCCATTTCTATCCTGTTCTGATTACTGCTTGGCTTTGGAAGTTTATCATTCTGTGATTAATACTTTTATTTTTATAATGTGTGATTTATTATTTTTTCTTTTTAAAAATTTTTTTTTAACATTTATTTATTTTTGAGACAGAGAGAGAGCATGAACAGGGGACGGTCAGAGAAAGAGGGAGACACAGAATCTGAAATAGGCTCCAGGCTCTGAGCTGTCAGCACAGAGCCCGACACGGGGCTCGAACCCACGGACCGTGAGATCATGACCTGAGCCAAAGTCAGACGCTTAACCTACTGAGCCACCCAGGCGCCCCTATTTTTTCATTTTAAACAACTGTGTTTCCTCCAAAAAGTTGTTTCTGCTCTGTTTTGTATATTTAACACTTTTTTGTACCAGTTTTGTTTTTTGTTTTCTGGGTTTTACATATATATATATGTGTGTATATACACACGTATGTACACATGTATATATATATATATACATATATATATATATATATATGGCATTCAATACTTGACCAATATATTTTCCTTTTCTGAAAAAACATTTTTTTTTCCAGTTAAAACCTGGGACATTTTTGTGGTTTTTTTTTTTTTTAAGAGAAGATTTTAAAAATTATTAGCTGTTTCTATTTTAAAATGATAAATTTAGAATTACAATGATAAAACATTGTAATTATAATTTCAGAATAGAGAGTACTTCTTAAAACAATATTAACTAAAATATAACTTATGTAAGTATAAAATTTAGTGGAAGATGGGTAGAAGAAAGCTTAGTACATTAATTTCCTCATGTTTCCTATCACAGGTGTCAGAAGCCACTATTTACATTTTCTCCCTCAGGGCAGCATCATGGCTGTGCATACAAGTTCATTGTCAGAAAGACTCAGAGGACATAAATATACTTTAGTCTGTATACTGATAGATATTCTAAATATACTGCTGACAGTATGAGCCCCATAGCTCTTTGTTGTGGGGGCCGGCCTGGACCCTATAGGATGTTTTAGCAGCATCCCTGACTTCCTCCCACTAGAGGTCAGCAGCCTCCTCTCTCAGTTGTGGCAACCAGCCGTGTCTCCGGACTATGACAAATGTTCCCTGTGACAGTTTGGGAGATGGAAATTGTTCTGGTTGGGCACCCCTGGCCTCACACTACATTGTACTTAGCCTCACAGGACGCAGTGAGGGGACACAGCAGCACCATTGTATTAGGTGCCCAGCAGCTACCCAGGCACATACTTCGTGTGTCCTCCCTACCACACGGGGTACTTGTGGCTGCCACAGATGAGAGCCACGTGGGTCCCCTAGACCCATCCTTACCACCCTTCCTTCTTGCCAGTATTTTACTCCCCTCTAGACCCAGAGGCCCTGGGCATATATGCCAACAGCTTCCCCAACCCATGTGAAGTTCCACACAACCCATGAGGCCAACCCCCTCATTCCCTGTTTTCCTTTACTCTTTCAGAGGGCACAGTGCAGCTCCATGTGAACCCTCTACTCACAGGAAGATAAATAATTGCGTTATTTAGGGTTGTATGAATATATACTTACTCCAAAAAAAAAAATTGAAGAAACATTTTACGACTTGACCCATTTCAAATACATTGGCGATCTTCCTAATTATTAAAACTGGAGACTGGGAGTGGCAGAAATTCTGAGATTTTGGGCTTCTATTTTAGGCACTACTATGGCTATTTGAAATTTTGTGAACTATGTACTTTTGTTGACAAAAGTTAATGTACAAAACTGGCTTTATTAAAAACACACGTAACTTTTTTATTGAGATAAAATTGGTATATAAATTATGTAAGTTATGCATACAACATTGTAATTTGAGATCTGAAGTATAAAGTGATCACCATCCAAAGTCTAGCTACCATCTGCCACTGTTCCATTAACCCCCTTTCCCCATTTTGCCCACCCCCCCCAAATTCCTCCCATATTGGACTAGTGCTTTTTATGTGACATGACCACAGTTTTCTTCATGTATGCTTTTTTTTTAAGTTTATTTATTTATTTTGAGAGAGACAGAGCACAAGCAGGGGAGGGGTGGGAAGAGAGAGGGGAGCGGGGGAGAGAGAGAAAGAAAGAGATTGAGAATCCCAAGCAGGCTGTACACTGTCAGCACAGAGCCCGACGCAGGGCTCGATCCCATGAGCTGTGAGATCATGACTTGAGCTGAAATAGTCAGACGCTTAACTGACTGAGCCACCCAGGCGCCCTCATGTATCCTTCTTTATGTTTCTTTCTTTAGCAAAACTGACTCTGTTGTGAGAGAAATTACAAACAATACATTTGTTTTGTGGCAGTGCTATTATTTTCTCTTTAAAAATGCCATAAATGGATAAGAATCATGCCTTCTGGAAAGTTCTAAAGGTTCTACCTTGGCTATTTCTAGAATTTTCTGTTTGAAATTTTAGTCTATAAGAAACGGATTGAGTTAATTCTAAAATAAGCCATCAAATTTGGACTGAATAGTTAGCTCCTTGGCTATATATATGCCTCTGAATATGCATCTTCTATATACTTTGTAATGTATCTGGCTGTTAGATATCTATTAAGTTTGTCACACAGTATATGTAGATCTAGAAATGAACAGGCCTGTTGAGAAAATGTCAGGTATCTAATAAGTGTATAATATCAGAAATGGAGTTCTTTGTCATTATGAACTCACAGATGGAAGGGGAGGAGGAAAACCCGCTAAGGGCAGGTGCAGATAAAAAAAAAAAAAAAAAAGAAAAATATCCTTGGCAGGGGGTGAAAGAAAGACAGATATTGAAAGAGGGGAAGTGGACTTGATAAGAATAAGACAAGGGAATCCAGGTATCAAAGGTCCTGCAAGACAGTCTAATCATTATGTTAAGATTGCCAGGGCAGATCTGGGCCTAGGCTAATACCCTGTTGGTGCCCTCAATAAGAAAAAGAAGAATTCACAATATTTTTGATGTTTTATTTATTTTTGAGAGAGAGCAAGAGAGCGCACAAAGAGCAGGGGCAGAGAGAGCGGGGCAGAGGATCCAAAGCAGGCTCTTTGCTGACAGCAGCGAGCCCGATGTGGGGCTCGAACTCACAAACTGTGAGATGATGACCCGAACCGAAGTCGGATGCTCAACCCACTGAGCCACCCAGATGCCCCCCACAATATTTTTTAAAGAGTCACACAGACCCGTGACCTTGTGAACACACTGCCAGGGCCCTACCTAAGCCCTGCAGGGAACCACACGAGTGAAGGCCCTCACCCTCTTTGGCTTCGCAGTAAATCCATCTCTAACTTTGGTGGCATGAGCCCCTTGGGTCCCTGCCTGGTGCCAGGCATTGGCGTGCCGAGTGAGCAGAAGCCACAGGATCTGGGAAGGCCACCCCTCTGCCTTCAGGTGGCACATAGTCTGTGGTGGGGGCTTTGCCAGGAGAGAGGCCTTTAACACATATTTTCTCCAGTGTCTCCTGTGGACCAGGCTAAGTGCCATGTGCTCACAAAGGAGATTTCTTCACAAAGCTTCAAAGTTGGGGGATGGTGGTATTTGAGAAAAGAGCAAACTCTGGAAGAAAGTGGGACTGGGTCTGTGACATGTCCACTTTCAGCTGGGTGACTGCAGTCAGCCACATTACTTCAGCTCAAGAGGAAGCCACTTACGGGGTGCCTGGGTGGCTCAGTCGCTTGAGCTTCCGAATTTAGCTCAGGTGATGATTTCATGGTTCATGCATTTGAGCCCCACTTCGGGTTCGCTGCTGTCAGCACAGAGCCTGCTTCAGGTCCTCTGTCCCCTTCTCTCTCTGCCCGTTTCCTGCTCTCTCTTGCTCTCTCTCTGTCTCAAAAATAAATACGCATTGAAAAAAAGAAGAAGCCACTTGGCTTGTGTCAAAATGCGGCAAAAATCTGGCACACGGGTTTGGTGTGACATTGATGCCCAGTGCCTTATGAAGCCTGGCCATGGCAGGTCTCCAGTGTTATTTTCCTTTGCTGCTCTCTTCAGGGTACTGAGAACCCACATGACAGGCCAGAGAGTGATCATGGTGTCTTGAAGGACAAATCACAAGACTGTAAGCACCATGAGGACACTTACTCATAGCTTAAACTATCTTGCTGGTTACCTGTCTTCCCTCATTAAAAAGTAAGCTCCATGCTCGGCAGAGGCCTTTCATCTCCTGTCCATCTCTGTATCCGTAGCACCTAGGACGAGGATGGATGTGCTGGTGACCCTCACTGAACTACTGCTGAATGAGTGAATGAAAGAAACACGCTTGGCGTTGTCCATGTGAAACAGCCGGACGTGTGTATTATAGTTCTCGTTCACTCATTTCGGCTCCTTTTCCTTCATTATTGCTGCCCGTGTTCGTTTTTCTCAACGCCGGCTCTGTTGGCACGTTGGGCCAGATAGTTGTTTGTTGTTGGGAGGCTGTGCTGTGCATTGTAGGCTGTTAAGCCGCATTCTCTGACCTCCACCCACTAGATGTGACTGACACTCCTTCCCCCAAGTTGTGGCAAACCAAAGTGCCTCTGGATATTGCCAGATGTGCCCTCTGGGACAGAATCCCCCCCCAACTCAGAACCTCTGGCCCATGCCAGTGGTTTTAGGTCTGACAAAGTGAAGCGCTCAGAGGCTCAGGGCTAGAATAGATGATGAAGGTCCTGGGTGCTAACTTCTTATACGGTCCACGTGTGATCGTCTAAGCCAGTCGACCCGCACCCACTTCCTCTGACATGGTCTCCATGCCAACAACTGAGCTAGCCATCTGTGTGCCCTTTCACACACACAGTGACAGAACCATTCTGCGCACAAGTCTGCATGGAGCTGACGGCCGTGGCACCTGCATGTAGGCACTGTCCTTGCAGCCTTGAAAATGAGGCCCTTGTGAAAAAAAGGCAGAAGGGTGTCTCTGCCTGTTCACCCCATGCACACCCTGCCGTCCTATTGCTTCCCTCTCTTCCTTTTGTATTTATTGATCACAGTCATTTCCCTGGCCCTTCCAGAACCATTTTGGAAATGGAAGGCAGGAGAGAAGAAAGAGGAAGAGAAGAAAAAGGAAAAAGGAGGTAAGAAGGACATGAGCATGGTACCAACCCAAAGACAGTGCGCAGAATAATCAGTCCTGACCATTGTTGGACCACCATACAGTTGGGTTTGTCCTGTTAGTTCAACCACAAAAGAAGGTTAGAATGGTTCTGTCACTGTCTGCACAGCCTTTCTTTTCTTATGTGCAAAGAAATTATTTAGAAGGCATCTGGAAGACGTATCCGAGATTTCCTCCTCAAGACAGATAATTGGTATGGGGCGGCCTCTTTTGGTGGAATAGAATTAGGAAATCCACTAGAATGATTAGCGGAAAAAGCATCTGAATTGACAAACAGAAAGGATGCATTTTTGTGCCATGTGTCAACCAAAGAAGGATCCCTGAGGCATGAGTCTCTAAGAGCTTGCCTCTCTCTCACGTTACCCTGGCTGGGAGTAATCTGCCATTTCATTGATTATCAACTGCCTCCAGGCCTGGGCTGAAAGTTTCTTGCTAAAAGTTGCAAAGTAGACAGATTCTCAAGAGGGCACGATTCCCAGGGGAGGGAGAATGGATGTTGTCCTTTGCCTCTAGAAAGAATATGTACTTTGAGGTACTCCCGTGCCCCTCAGACAAAGGACCATCATGCCACTTGCCTCCTTAGCCCAGCTTCATTCGTGGCATGGGCAAGACTGAGAAATACCCACTGCAAGACTCTTGGGATGAATCCGACCTTTCTCTGCTGGCTCTCCCTAGGCCAGGGCTTGGTTTGTTCCATTTCTGTGACTCGAGCTTGCCTCCTTCCCTGATTTCTCTTTTGTTCTTCTCCAACCCACACCTCCCTGGAATTTTGACCCCTCTGCCATCTGTGTGCAAATGTGTGGATTTATATGTTGATCCTTGTCAGTGACTTCATATTTACTCATTATATCAATGTGAACATGCCCATAATGTTATGCCCTCCTTAATGAGCTTCATTAGTAGGATGATATACAGACCAAAAAATGAGAAGAAGTGAAAGGCAGTGTAGCTTGGTGGTTAAAAGCTTGGTCTCTCTGGTCCAGGTGGCCAGCCAAGCTTCGAGTTCTGGGTATGTGACCTTGGGCAAGTTACTAATCTCTCTGTGCCTCCGTCTCTCATCTGTAAAATGGGTATAATTAAAGCATTTGTCATCTTCACAGAGTGGTTGTAAGGATGGAAAAGGATAATATATAAAGAGCTGAGCATATTACTTGATGAATAGTTCACAATATAACACCAGCTGTTGTTATTCAGAGATTTCTCGAGAATTGTTTTTTGTTATGTGTGTTTGGGTGTTTTGGTGTTTTGTTTTGTTTTTAATGATTCCTGCTCTGACTCAGTTTTTTTTCTTTTATCTTAGGTTCCATTTTTTGGGCGGAGAATGCATCACACATGTCCATGTATGCCGGGCTTAGCCTGTTTACGGACTTCATTTAATCGATTTATTTGTTTAGCCCGAAAGTAATCACTTCAGAGTAGAAACTTTAAATGTGAACAACCACATGATGTCTGTAAAGTCTATTTACTTGTGATTGTGCCCAACAAGTATAATATGCCAGAAAGAAATGCTCTTGCTTCCTCAGCTATCCAAGTAATGTTTCTATCTTTGATGTTTAAATGACTTTTTTTTTTTTTTTCTGAAAGAGGATTTCTATTTTGGATAGAAATGTAGAGTGTGGGGCATTATGGAACCGGTTCTCATTTCCCTGTTTGTGTTTTGGCTTGGTCTGGCCTTTTTTAATGCCAGTAACTCACCCATTTTTACAGAAATGAGAATAAGAATTTGGTCTTTTGTTACAGAAACTTTTTTGTCTGAAACCCCCTCACCCCAGCACTGCCCACCACACACACACACACACACACACACACACACACACACACACACCCTCTGGTCTCTTTTCTCTCCTCAAAGAATTTTAAGGCTCCCACTTATTCTTTGCCATTTCCCTTCTGGGCCCTCTAGCATTTTAACGAGGGGAACAGGGTTGTTAGATATCCTTTAGCTTGCTGGGAAAATCAGTGTGGAAAATCAAGCTTTTTTGCCTGATACTTAAACAGCAAAGGGTGTGTGGTTGAACTAGACACTCCACAATTTTCCTGGATGAAGTAGAGGTGGGCATACTCTCCAGCTTTCGTGGAACCTGTCCATGCGACAGAACCTCAGATCCGATGTGTGACAGGTGTGAGCTCAGAAGGCATGGAAAGTCCATTTAGACCTTATTTCTAGATTTAGGGTTTTTTGGTTTTTTTAGTAAAAAACACTTCTCCAATATGTTACACTTCTTTTTCTTCTTGTGAAGTTTATTTTTTAAGTCTCATAATTAGAGATGTTCCAGAAAATGTCCCTTGAAGAGGAAGTATTAATTTTAATCTGGCATAACACTAGTTACCATTTTAAAGTCGGTATTAAGCTGTAATTTAAACTTGTAACCAAAAGGTCTATTGTAATGGGTTACCTGACATCCTGCCATGTGTCCCTATATCAATATTGCTGTGTAAAAATTCTGTATCAGAATAATGACAGTATTGTATATCATTTGATTTATTTTAATATTATATCCTTATTTTTGTCACAGTTGTTGTCAGTTTTTATTACAAGCAGATTTCTATTAGCTCACATTCTAAAATGGGTAAAGACCCCCAAATTGGTAAAATAGCACCAACAGTATTTGCGTGTTCACTTTACATACAGGAAAGTTCTGTTTGCATGAATTTTAAGGTAGTACAAAAAATAAACAATGTGTAAATCGGTGAGGGTTTTGGAACAAGAAGGAAAATTGTGATATGCAGAACTGGTTGTAATCAGGAATGGACTCAAGGGATTTCACTGTACTGATTCAGCATATAGTGACCAGTGTTTACCAAGAGTGGTCAGGCAGGATGCGAGGCGATAGCCTTAAGGTGATGCCAGTGGCCCAGCCTTGCAAAAGCCACCAAGTATTGTAAATGGAATCAACGTCAACAAATAAACAGTTTATGAAATGTGTTCAACTGAGTAAACTTGACCATGCCAACCCACTAACCGTTGCAGAAAAAAAAAAAAAAAAAAGAAACGTCCATTTTGTAGTAACAACTTATTCAGCCGGCGCTCACAGTTGCACATTGTGTGTGACTTTACCCTGGGGGCTAACATGTCCCATAAATAAATGAATGGGATTTTGCTGTACTAATTACCATATTTAGTCACCGAAGTATTATTTTTGGTTCAGTTTAGTTTGTGTGCAAGAAGCATTCCTCAGTGAGTTTGTTGGAAAAACATCGCCTTCAGCAAGTGAAATTATGGGTGAAGAGGCAGGCACTTCAGCCGTTACGCTAAATGTTGTTTTCTTGTAATGTGTGGTACATCATTTTTCTTAAGTCTGAAAACTTGATTGGGTCAACCATCCATTCTCACCCAAGTTAAAAAGCTTACGACTTTTATAAAATTCTGCTTTTACATAAACCAACTCAATAAAAAAAAAAATCACTAAAAAGAGGTAGCTCGTAGTATAGCCATGAGAAGGAATGTGAGGTTTGTGTAGAAAACTCAGAACTATATCTACTGACTCACCTACTACCATTCAAAGAAAAACAGAACCTTACTATTTGTTAACCTCTCCCCTCGATTGTTATTTTTACTGGGGAATAACTAACTCCGTTCTTTGTAAGGTACAGCTTTATTTGGTTAGTGTTCTTTTAACTTGTCACCAGGGTTAGCATCTTTCGAATAATTGTTTCAAAAACTCGTAATCATGTTCCGTGGAGATTCTTTAAGCTCACTGTACGCAAAGCGCACAAATTCCTGCACTACAAAGACTGTGCTGCTGTTTCTTCCCTCCTCAGGACGCTCTCTCCCTGAAACTGGGACTTCATAGGCCAGAATTTCTGCAAGGTAAGGCAAACTGAAAATTTGCGCAAGAAAAGTTAAAGTCACCAATCTACTTTGATGTCATTATCGGGTGTGAATTCCATCCATGCTGAGAGAGAAACAGATCTGATGCCAGAACCTACGAGCTAAACTCAAGTGGACCTGTGGATTCCTTTACAAACACTGACTTTCTTGAAAACTATCATTTCGGACTTCAACCTTTTTTTTTTTTAAAGCAACATCTTTTTTTGACCATGGAGAGAAGTTTGTGCTAAAAGTCTTTCCTTACAAACCCTCTCATCTAACTGAAGGCCTTTTTTCTTCCCAGCATTTCAGTGTGGTTCTAGTGTTGGAGCTCTATAAAGGCAGTCCAGTGATAGATCACTCACCTAAGCCAATTTTCTTCTTCATTGGTTTCAGTATCAGAAACCTCATCCCATTCAGAATTTTCTAACTTCATTTTTTTAGAGGATTAAAGTTGGGGACCATTTTAATTTTAAAAACAGGACAGTTTTGGTATTCAGTGAGGATCACTGCCTAAAATTCACTGACAGCCTTTTACGATCATTCTCTTTTAACATGTTGCCCTGTATTTCCGGTAATATCCCCAGAATTAATATTTCTTTGGTTCTTAGACATCTTCCCCCTGATTTGTTAATGGTCAGTACACCCTACGGTACTAAAGAGAACTGTTTCTCTTCTGGTATCTTTGACAACATAATCCTTAAGTAAATTTATTACCCTCTACTCTGACTCCCCCAAAAGTCAGGGCACTTTTCAGAGCACACATCTCCCAAGAGTCGAGATGCCATTAGTACACTGTTCTTGAAGGACCACTCCTCCCCCCCCCCCATTATCTATCACCCTTAGAGATTCTGGTTCAGTTTGTCTGGGGTGAGGCCTGGGTGTTGGGATTTTTTTTTTTTTTTGGAAGCTACTTATTTGATTCTAAGGTGCACCCGTGGTTGAGAGCCACTGAGAAAGAACAAAGGAATATGCTTTATAGAAGAACTGTTGCTTCCTCATGATACCCCTTTATGAGACACCTTTGTAGTTAGATGAGAAGTGGAGGGAGTAGCTAATGTCTGCCCTTTCTTGCCACCCTCAAAAGTCCCTGGGATCCTCAAGCATAAATGAATCTCTGTTTTGGGATGGTTTTTTTTTTTTTTCTTCTCCCACCACGACTTCTAGAGGGACCTTCACAGAAGGGTCCCGCTTGAGAACTTTAGTGGGTTACATAGCTCATTTGAGGAGTCTATTCAAAGCTCCTCTGAATTACATTAGGGAAGCAGGCCTGGGTGCAGCCTGGCTGGTGCTGGCTCTCCTGCTGGCCCTGAGGAGGCTGTGCAGCCGGCTCCCTTGGTTTGTTGACCTCGGTCGTCCTCCAGGCATACCCTCCCAGGCGACAGCTTCTGAACTGCCCCCTCTCCTAGCCCCACGTTCCTATATATCTCCAGATTTCATTCTATGTTACTGGAGCTATAAATCCTCAAAATGCTTTAGAAAGTCCAATATTGCAGCAAATTGTAACTGAGTAACTCACATTAGTAAGCATTTTAATAAAACGTACATACGCCACAAGAGATTGAAAGGCAAGAAAGTAGAAAATCATGGGGCAAATGCCCGGCGTAGCCTGTGTCATGTACGTACACAGTGTGTACCATTGTGTCTGTGCGGATTTTCATCATCATGAAGGCCTGGAACACGCACTCATGAGCTGTGCCACAGCCAGGCAAAACCGGGCCTGCGCCCTGCAGGGGCAGCTGGGGGGTACTTCCAGGCATTCGCTCACTTTCATCCAGGATTTCTCAACACTGACACTACTGACTTCCTGGGCCAGGCCAGTTTTTGTTGTGAGGCACGGTCCCGTATTCTGTAGGCTGTTTAACAGCACCCCTGTCTCCTGCCCACTAGATGCCAGTAGTTCCCCTAAGCCGTCACACCCCAAAATGTCTCTAGGCATTACCAAATGAGTAGGTAGGGGTAAATTGTCCCCCTACGAAACCCACTGGTGTCGTCTGAAGATACTTTGTGTCTGCTCATATCAATTTTGTTTCAGTATCAAACAAAATTTGAAACAACAGTATTAAAAAATTAAACCCCCAAATGGGGGCTCTACCAAATAGGTATTCTAAAAACTAAAAAACACAAATAGAAAACTACCATTTATATTCAAAAGAATGGAAAGGTAAATGCTTGACACATTTTAATAGCCAACCAAAGAAATACCAGTTGTGGGGTGCCTGGGTGGCTCAGTTGGTTAAAAGTCTGACTCTCGGTTTTGGCTCAGGTCATGATCCCAGGGTTGTGAGATCAAGTCCCGTGTCAGGCTCCACACTGAGCGTGGAGCCTGCTTGAGATTTTCTCTCTTTCTCCCTCCACCCCTCTCCCCCGGGGGGTTCACACGTGCTCTCTTTTTCTCTTTGTCTCTCTAAAGTAAAAAATATGTATATATTAAAAAAGAAGTATCAATTGTATGTCAGCTGTATAGTTTACTGTTTCAAGGGAGAAATTTTTTAATAAGCCACTCATTAAAGCTTAAGGCCACAGGCTCAGATAACCTCAAGAGTAGATGAAAGATTTCACATCTTTGGAGTAGACTTCTGAGCAAATTTCCACATTGTTCAAATCCAGATTTCACCATCTTGATTAAAATGTGATATAATTTATGAAAAATGTTTTTGTCGCAGAAATTCAAAAGCTTTACAAGAAAAAGTTGAAGAAAATTGTGGGTTTTTTTTTTTTTTTTATTAAATGAGATTTGAATAGCTATTGAGAAGCTTCACAAATTGAGTTTTCTGAGTGCGATTGAGTTACGGACCTGTTCCCATTAGGCAGGACTGAGGCTGGGCTTCAGTGTGTGTGGTTCAGCCAAGCAAAACAAAAACCTTTCATTATGGAAATATTTAAACATGAAAGTAATCAAAATTGTATAAGACAGCCTCATGTATTCATCATCCAGTATCTTCTCAGCAGTCCCCATCTCAAAGCCAGCTCTACCTGACTGCTTCTCACCCCAGGACCTCTGCCTCTCCTGTGTGGCCTTGAAGCAAATCAGTCTTGTCCCCGATAGAAAGGGCCTCTTAGGGGAAAGGCAGCCACAGTCTTGTGTGTTACTGATGATATCAGTCCTTTTTCTTTTAAGGGCAGCTCTCTGCTTGAACCTTGCTAGGGTTCTTTCACTGATCAGCCTATGTCCCTACCCATTTACTCTTGAGATACATTTTTCATATCCCAAGTTGGAGTTCAAAATGGAGGAGAAAAATATCTCAGGCCTGGCATAAGAACATACGAAAGAATATTTTCTCCTGTATAAAATTTTAAAAGAAAATAATTGCTGCTCAAAGTAGGAGACTCACAGGAGAATATGCCAACTATGGTGTTGTGATTGGGTTCTGGGGAGTTGAATGTCGTCTGCAGCCAATAGTCCTTTGGATAGCAAATGTTAGTATTCTCTATTAATTTCCCTGGGTTTGGTGAGAAGGATTTGGGAAAATCCTTGAAGACATGACTGGTAAACTCCATCTGTCTTCCCTAATTCATTCCTTTATTCTCACATTCTCTTCTCTTCTCCCCTCCTTCCTTCCTTGCTTGCTTCCTTCCTTTGTTCCTCTCCTCTGCCTCCTTCCCCTTCCCCCAAAAGTTTTAGCTAGGCACATGGCCACTCATCTAGCCATCTAGAGACTTCATTTACCAGTATCCTTTGGCTAGGTGTGGCCATATGACTGAGATCTTAGCAGTGGAAGGTGAGCACCAGTCCTCTGCCCCACTTGCTTCAAAGGACATCACGCTCCACTTCCTCCCCAATAGGGAGATTCAGTAATGAACCTGGCTACTTTGAGCCCCGAGGGTCGAAGGCACTTGGGGAAGATGATGGAGCTGACCCACTAGCCAGTCGCTGGATCACCTCCTGAAGCAGGCCTCCAGAACCCCAGAGAAACAATTGAGCCACTCTTATTTTGGGTCTGTATCCAACACTTCCACCTCTCCCCTAATCAATCCTAATGGAGTCATTCTTTCCCAAAGTGCATCATTTCGTTACACTTCAGACTTCATTCTGTGGCCTTGAAAAACATAGCGTCCGTGTTTTCATTTAGCGGCTGTCCTGCAGAGAGTGGGATCAGCCCCCCACCCAAAACTGATGGGCATTTGGGGACTGGTGATGGCACACCCCCAAAGGATGTGACAAGATTTATGACTCCTGGGATTTGCTGGCAAGGGTGGAGCAGGCACACCTCAGTCCAGGGGGCACTAGGCAGGCAGTTTGGTTGTTTGTAGATTTCATTGTGATCAGGAGGCAGGGCCAACCTGAGAATTCCTGCCTGCTGGGGCTGGGTAGCTCAGCTGTAGGGCAAAAAGAAAAGGGGAGTCTGAGGCTTGAGAGCAGTCAGTGTTCAGACATCCATACTGGGGTTTTCCTCTTTATCACAGCCCTGAAATAATATCTTCATGAGAACCTGATAATCAAATGGAAGAATAATCATCAAACCAGTAATGGCATGAGAGTATTAATTTTCCAAACCTAAGAAAATGCATAAATCCATTTCTCTGTGCCACTCCTCTTAATTCAAATATGTCATCTATCCCTGGACTAAGAAATTTTGGAGACAGGGAATGTCCCTGAGGCCCTTTATGACTGTAAATTTTCTTAGGATGTTTAAGTGAATTTTAATCTCACCAAGAAGCGCGAGATAAAGGGAAGAGAAAAAAAGACTTTAAGTGACAAACTTTCAGTGAACAAAGCTGTTTTTTCAAGTAGCAAAAAGTAAAGTAATATGCCATTAGCAGAAGACTAATTATGCCTTTGTATAACTGTGTTCCTTTCAATAGAGGCAGGTTATTAAATATATATCTAAAGGTGTTTAATTCTAATACCTTTCTAAAACTTATAAGGAAACTTAGAAATTAAAAGGAAATCTTTTGTCAGACCACATGTCACCATACTCATAAAGGATTAGAACAATTATGCAAATCAAATTCTAGAAATAGCTCTGGGTATCCCATAATTCCTCAAGATAGATATGCAAATTACACTGCTCGTGACTGGGTTGAAAGAATTACACAATGTACAGTTACACTCTTTATGTCGCTATCCCTGATGAGAACCTGCGACAGGGGTTCCTCCCTGTCTCGTCTCCTTCTTCCTCTTCTACTAAGCACATTGCCATGCAAATTGGTCAGTGCTCAGGAAACACATTGGGGAAAATATATGGAGGAATAAGCGGGGAGAAAATAAAATGTGAAGTGACAAAGACATGGAAAAGTTTCATCTCCACATGCATTTTACATTTCATGATCTCTGGAGAATATTCTAATACGGCATGTATTAAGTCAGCATCGAAACTTTAATAATTTTCCAAAGCCTTTTGGAATTACAGCACGTCTGTAGTTCAGGAAAATGAAACCATTTATTGCCCTGACCAGGTTCCAACACAGGGCCTAACCAAAAAACAATGTGCTCCTCTCACATATCATATCCTGGCATATCCTAGAAAGCTCCGTAGATTGGCACATTCAGGTAGTAGAAATCAATCAGGGAAATTTTTACAACTGTACTTAGCCAACAGTTTATATGTTCTCCACCTAGAGTAGACTGGTCACTTAAATCTTTATTTATAAATGGCGAAATTATTCCTCCTAGAAGCCAAGTAATATTAGCTTTAATGTACCTGTCTCCTTGATGTTACAGAGAAATAAGAGAATTGTGTTTATGCCTTGACATTGCAGCTTAAAATGTTTTTACCGTGTAATTTGAAGTGACTTCAAGACTTGAGGCTTTCAGATAACAAATTTCAAGCTGTCTGTTTCTCTTAAATGACTGCATGCAGGACACAGGATGCACTAAATACCTACTAAGGCTTTCCCCCTGCTTTTTCCTTGACCAAAAGCACAAAATACCTTTTTCTGTAGTGAAAGCCTACTATTTCTTCTTTTGGCAGGGAAGTGGAGTGGTCTTCTTGAGGACTGCCTGTTTCATTTCTGTTAAGTTCTGACTTGTCTAATTAATAATGGCTTTGCGGGCTCTCCTTGAAGCAAGATTTTATATAACAAATTTCCTCCATTAAAATGACCACATTCCTTACTGGCGCTTGGATATTTGGAGAGAATTGGAACAGAAAATGTTGAGCAGAGAATTACATGGTTTTATTTCACTTAGAGGACTTTATTTTTTTAAATGGACACCAGGGTGAGGAGAATGTGGGAGTCAGAAGATAAGAAGAACCCGAGAGGAGGGGGAAGAGGAAAACTGGACAATTTTGTTCCAGTCTTCTGGTTTTTCCTCCTTTCCTCACTTGGGTAACCAGAGATCCCAGACAATTGATTATGATGTCTGATCTCCTCATTATCCCCAAGCACCTTATCTAGGGCCTGCTTTGGACATACATTATGTTCTGACTTGATTTGTGGCTCGAGGCACGTTTGCTAGGTGTCTCCAATTAGCTTGCTAACTCATTAGCATACGGGGACCTTCCACATCCCCGTCTCCTCCTGCCCTGCCCAACACACAGAAACTGGCCGCTTATTAGCTTACAATACGAATTGATTACTGTCCATGGGTTTACTCAAGTGGTTTTCCATTTTCCTGTAACTAGATTTATGATGTCAAAATCTTAAACATACACTGGTCAAAACTAGCCTAGTAATAGGTAGTCTTTTTCATCTTCTAGGTTTATTTCATTCTAAGAAATCAGGTCAAAGTTCCTATTTTTCCAAAGGCAGGTTAATTCAACAGTCAACAGCAGGCTGAATGACCTGATAGTTGGAAAGAGTGAGTGAATTAAATAAGTATATATTTTTTTAACTTTTTAAATACAATTCTAGGATATCAAGTACTCCTGTCAAAGGAGTGAAGGGAATCGAATATTTTAAGTACTGTTGCCGGTAATTGTTGCTTCAAAAAGCATCATTATTAGTGCCTGAAGCAATAGTAGTTTCTATTTCAAGACTTGGAGTCTATAGGTATGAGGTTGCTTATGGGATTTTTTTTTTTTATGTTTATTTATTTTGAGAGAGAGGGAGAGTTTAAGTAGGGGAGGGGCAGAGAGAGAGGGAGACAGAATCCCAAGCAGGCTCCAAGCTGTCAACACAGAGCCCAATGTGGGGCTCAGTCCCACAAATTGTGCAGTCGTGACCTGAGCAGAAACCAAGAGTCAGACATTTAACCGGCTGAGCCACCCAGGCATCCCATGAGGTTGCTTGTTTGGTTAAGCAGCTCACCTCTGTTAGATGCCTTTCTGGTCTGTTACCTTCACTGTGTTGACAGTATCTCTTCTCATGGTTGCAAGATGGCTGCTGTGGCTCCCAATGCCAAATCCTCACCAAAAACACCCCCAAAGAAAGGAAGTGGTAGGGCTGGGGGAAGACAAGAGAGCTCTATTCTTGGGCTGAGTTGGACCCCCAGGGTCTTGTCTAAGTTGAGGAAAAGGTATAAAGAACCCCTTTGACTCAGACTAAGTTTGCTTTAACTTCTGTTCACTCCAGAAGCAGCTAAAAAGCAATGCAAAGGATATTATTTTTTTTTAATTTTTTTTTCAACATTTATTTATTTTTGGGACAGAGAGAGACAGAGCATGAACGGGGGAGGGGCAGAGAGAGAGGGAGACACAGAATCGGAAACAGGCTCCAGGCTCTGAGCCATCAGCCCAGAGCCCGACGCGGGGCTCGAACTCACGGACCGCGAGATCGTGACCTGGTTGAAGTCGGACGCTTAACCGACTGCGCCACCCAGGCGCCCCTACAAAGGATATTATTGATTTCGGTCTAGAATGTGAGTGGGTGGAGATGGTTTCCCATTACCTCCTTTGCCCCTCACGGAGAGGATCCTGAAGCTCAGCGGCCTTGGCAGGTGACGCAGAATGACACATCTGCCAGGTGAATGGAGAACAGTATTTTACATCCACTGCACTTTCTAACCCCAGATACCTCAGCACACAGACAATTCAGAATGCCAGTAAGACCATAAACTTGCTACTTAACCCACCATGGCCCTCGGATCTAAAGAGTAGGTTTGGAGACTGGAACGTTTTGCAGGGTTTGCCCTAGAACCGTCTTCCCCCCTTTCCTCCCCCGTGGCAGCTAGTTCACTCCTAATGTCTAGGAATTCACACCTTACATCTAAACGCTTAGTAGCAGTTGCATTGGGGAATGGGCATGAGGACTTTAGACACAAGGAACAATACATGCAAAGGCTTGACACATTGCAATCTGTTCAGGGTATGGCGGTTGTGGAGTGGCTGGAGGGCAGGGCCTGGGAAAGGAAAGGACAGAGGTGAGAGCTAAGGGAGCTGAGAGCCACGGGCATACGCGAGGATTCATACAGGTAAACACAGTGCACCAGGAGAGCCCGGAGGAGGGTGGCTGGGCCAAGAAAGGCTTGCAAAATCTTGGATCTGGGTCCAGCATGAACCCAATGTTCACCAGGACCCAGAGGTATGGGTATACAGGTGAGTTCCACCTATGCCATCCCAGTTCTTAAATACTGCAAATATTGCCTCTGCTCTGGAGGGATTGGTGAGAGATTGCCAGAGAAGGGGACATAGGCTTTCCAAGGAGAGCATATACAAAGGTCATCATCAAAGGGAGGATGTCTTTGCATTCCATCCTGCAGGCCTTAGAAAGATGGTAAAGGTTAGACTGGATCCCACCCCCCCCACCCCCCCACCCCCATCCCTCTGCAAAAGGAAACCCTAGCTCAGCCCTAGGACCCAGCACCTGTTATCTTTTAGTGGGCAAAGCACTTGAGAAGGTAGGGGGTGGTGGTGAGATCCAAGACTTGGCAAAAGTAATTGTGCCATGTTTTACATCTTTCAAAAAGAGAAAGGAAAAAAGGAAAGGGAGAGAGAGAAGAATGGAGAGAGGGAATAGAGAAGAGGGACAAAGAAAGAAGGAAAAGTAAAAAAAAAGAAAGAAAAGGAAAGTGGAAACAAATATGGCAAAAAATGACAAGATTTGTCAAGGCTAGATACTAAATAGATTATTGTCATTGTTTATTGGCTTGTTATATGCTTCCCCACTTGAGATATTTCTTTTTTTAAAAAAGGAACAGTTAGGTGGAAATGTAAATAGATACCCTTTTTCTGCAAAGCTTATAGACATAGGATATCAAAACACGTAAAAATGCATAGTTTTGAACCAACAGTTCCATGCCAGGACATTCAGATGAAGATTTATGTACATGAAATCTATTTTCCATTGCCTCAAGTGCAGTGATTACCTGTTTATCTCACAGGAGAGTGGGAGGGGTGGAGACGTGCTAAATAAACTTCCCAAATAAACAAATGTGCTATTTTAATAGAAGTCTTCCCCAAAGACTTTGTACCTGTCCGGCAATTGATGAGTATTCTGAAACGCAACTAAACTTTTTCTTGATGATGTTTTATTAATTAGCAATCAAAGTACATGTTAATAGATTCATTGATCCAAAAAGCTGTTGAGGTGTGAGGGGCTTTTTGCATCTCTACACCATTCCCCTAGACAGCTCGTTTCTCTGCCTCTCTTTGTTCTTCTGTTTCTTTTACAGTTGACTGTCATTTCTCATTACTCTTCACCCGAACTCTCATTAGAAATCATCCACCTAATCAGAATGAAGCACAACAAAACAGAACCACATAATCGAATGTGTAGACATGCCATCTGAAGCGAATCTCTGTCTGAGGGGCACCGGGGTGGCTCAGTCACTTAAGCGTCCCACGCATGATTTTGGCTCAGGTAATGATCTCACGGTTCGTGGGTTCGATCCCCGGGTTGGGCTCTGCACTGACAGCACGGAGCCTGTGTGGAATGCTCTCTTTCCCTCTCTCTGCCCCGCCCTGACTCGTGTTTGCTCACTCACTCTCTCAAAACAAATACATTTTTTAAGAAATAAAATAATAAAGTAAATCTTTGAACAAAGGCCTGTTGGTGTATCTCCAGCCAACCGGTGTGCTTCTTAAAGATGTTCTTTCTTGGATCCAACCACAACCCCTCCTAATAATCTCTGGACCATGCAAGCACTTCAGGTAATTCTTATGTATATTAAAATTTGAGAATCACGGGTTTATGGATTTTCCTGTTAAAAAACAACCACGAACTCAAATCCATATATAGAGAGCAGTCTGAACGGGTTGTCTCAACAGTCAGGTTGCTGCCTAAGGCTGAAGATGTTCAGGGGTCAAATGGTTTGGGCCTTGCTCCATGCCAGGTGCTAAATAGTCTACAAATCACATGGGCTTAGTGACTTCTGTTGTTTTGAACTTGGATCCCTGGCAGGCGGAGGAGGGTTAGATGAAGAGCCTGGGCCTGTCTTTGGGTTAGCTGAGATTTCTGGCAAGTGGCTGTCGGATAATTGACATCTACCTGGTCTCACGACCTGGGGAGGAAGAAGGTAATTGTTACTTGTATTTTCCAACTATGAGACCATCTTCAGACTGTCTTCTGCGGACAAAAAAGAATACTGCTGACCGTTTATCAGAGATAAATTGGCTACACCCTCATTATGACTTATCCCTCTTGCACTGAATACTTAATAGTTCATATTATACAATATGAACTACAATAAATTTCAACATATTTACTGTGCTCATATTTATTGTTTTTATCAAAATGATCACTTTGCTTACACTCGTCTTCCGTATGTTTATTAAAAAAAGTTTTAGGGGCGCCTGGGTGGCGCAGTCGGTTAAGCGTCCGACTTCAGCCAGGTCACGATCTCGCGGTCCGTGAGTTCGAGCCCCACATCAGGCTCTGGGCTGATGGCGCGGAGCCTGGAGCCTGTTTCCGTTCTGTGTCTTCCTCTCTCTCTGCCCCTCCCCCGTTCATGCTCTGTCTCTCTCTGTCCCAAAAATAAATAAAAAACGTTGAAAAAAAATTAAAAAAAAAGTTTTAAAGCAATATATACTACTGCGTTCCTTTAAAGAAAAGATGTGCATCTTTTTATCTTGTATCTTAGCTAGACTCCAAATGCCTTAGATATTCTGATGGTCAACTCAAGAGCCATTCACTCACAGGATAATGGAACGAATACCGTATTTAGAAGTGTATCAGTACCAGTCACAGTCTCAAACAACAGCAACAAGAAACCACTCCAGAATGAAAATACTGGTATATTTGTATAATGCAAAGAGAAATACAGATATAAATCCTCAAAACGGAAGGTACATTAATAAAAATGTAGCATTATAAGCAAAAAATATTATACAGTACTTGCAGAAGTTAGTCTTTCCGTTTAAGATTACAGTGTGTCTACCAAATATTTAAAAGTATGGTTGTCATTATTAATTTAAAATATCCATCAGATGAACAGCACAGCTTAACCTAGCAAACATTTTAAGGAAATGCTTTGTCTTGTAGAAGTAATCATTATATTCCATTCATTGATACCATGAACAAAAGGAGAACAGTTTTCAAAGTGGAAATTAGTTTCATAAGACAGAATAAAACTGGGCGTCTCAAAGCACAAGCTGTTTCCATAAACGTATTTTCATTTTTATTGGCAAAAAATACCTAAGCAATTCTGACTTAGTTCCGACTCTGCTTCCCAGAGCCTTCCCAATCCGTGAACCACAATCAGTACAAAAACATGCAATACTGGTTTTTTTTTCTCCACACCATCACTGACCAAAACACTTTTACTCTTTTTAAAAGTTACAATTTTACAGAAATGTTTCCACTCAAGATTGGTATAATACAGAGAGCAGTTGTTGCCGCTGATGTGTATTTTTCTAGTAGTATAAAGTAAGGTAGGAAACAAATCTTGTCACTTGTCACTGCTGAAAAAACACTGCCTCGCTACTTTACGCTCCCATTTCTGCTCTTCAAATTCATTACCGATACTGAACAAAGTTTTCAACGCTTTCAAAGAACCAGAGCAGCACAACTGACCCCACGGCCGGCAACTCAAGGGGGAACTGACGACAATTTCCCCTCCCCCCTTTCTCCTGCTTCCCACAGAAGACCCTCAAGAAACCAAACTTGTGAAGTCCCCTAGGTTCCTCTACTTCACTGCGAAATGTAATGCCACTTGAGGTTGTCAAAAATAGCTTCTGTAGAAAACTGGCCAAGGTCTTTAGGAAACGTTGCATGAAGAAAATTAGTGTAGGCTTTATTTAAAAAAAAAAAAAAAAAAAAAAAAAGGAACACATGGAATAAAAGACGTCAGTACCAGTACAAAGACTCCAAGGCCTATTGTTCAGGATGAAAATATACTTAGTAGGACAAATGCACGGAGCTGGAGGTGGGGCTGGTACATCGAAACCCATCCCTCCCTCCCCCCCCCCACCAAAAAAAAAGTAGTCTGTACAATCCAAGTGCTTAACCACTTTGAGAGTCATTTTGAAGGCAGCTTAGAAAATTAATAAGGGGGCATAAGAGAGAGAAACGACGTCACTGTCCGAGCCAAAGGGAAAGGCCGGGTGGGGCGTACGAGGCAGGAGAGCCCCTCACAAGCCGATGCCTTTCAAATCGCAGGGGAGGGTGGCCTGGGTGGTCTGGGGGCTCTGGCAGCAGGGGAACTGGGCCCTGAAGCAGTCCCTCAGCTCCCTGTTGAAGAGGAAGCACACGACAGGGTTGATGCCGGCCTGGGCGAAGGTGAGCCACACGGAGGCCGTCAGGTAGGCCTGGGGGACGGCGCCGGGCCGCACCAAGACCCGCAGGTAACTGGCCACGACGTAGGGCCCCCAGAGGAGCAGGAAGAGCAGCGTGACGGCGTAGAACATCTTGCACAGCCTCTTCTCCGTCTTGAACTCCTCGAGCACGAGGAGGCGGCGCGCGCCGCGGCCGGGCCCCGCCGGCCGGATGCCCACGAGCGCGGGCGGCGTGGGCCCGCGGCCGAAGCCCGCCGTCCAGTTGGCGGCCGCCTGGCCGGTGGCGCCGGGGCCGTGGAAGGTCCAGTCGTGGCTGACGGCGGGCACGAGGCGCGCGGGCCTCATCTTGCGGCGGTCGTGGATGAAGAAGAGCAGGCGGAGGTAGACGAGGTGCGTGGCGCCCACGACCACGGCCAGCAGCAGCAGGAAGCCGAGCGCGCCCGGGGCGCCGTCGGGCCGCTGCTCCAGGGCGCACGGCGCGTCCTCGTCGTCGCCGCCGCCGCCGTCCAGCACCGGCGGGAAGGCCGCGGCCAGCGCCAGCGCCCAGGCGGCGCACACCAGCATGGCGGCGCACGGCCAGCCGGCCAGGCGCTCGGCGTAGAAGCGGTGGTGCGCGATGGCCAGGTAGCGGGTGACGCCCACGCCGAGCAGCAGGAAGGCGGCGTGGAAGCAGAAGAGCGCGGCCAGGAAGGCGAGCAGCTTGCAGCCCAGCGCGCCCGGCGGCGCCCCCGCCGCGGCCGCCGCACGCCGCGCCGCCAGCATGACGGCCGGGAGGCAGGCGAGCGCGCGCAGCCCGTCGGCCAGGCACAGGTCGAGCAGCAGGTAGTACGGGGCGCGGTGCAGGCTGCGCTCCCGCACGATGAGCAGCGCGAACAGCACGTTGCCCGCCAGGCTCACGCACAGCAGCAGGCTCAGCGTGGCCAGCTTGAGGCCCAGGGCGGCCGCCTCGCCGCCGCCGCCGCCGCCCGGCTCGCTAGCGTTCGCCATCGCGGCCTCCCCAGGCCGTGCGCTCCGCTCCGGGGCCGCTCCCGGCCTTGCCGCTCCCCAGGCCCGCCCAGCCCGGGCTCCGCCGCCGCGCGGGCCCCGGGGCGAGCTCCCCGGCCGGCGGGGCTCAGCCCGCGGCCGGCTGGCCCCTCCCGGGCTCTCCGAGCCGCCGCCGCGCCGCCGCCATCTCAGGAATGATGCGCGCAGGAGGCGACGGCCACTCCCTGCACCTTGGGCGCCGCGGGCTTCACTGCGGACAGGGCCGTGCCGCCGCCCGCAGCCCCCCGCATCCTCCTCCTCCTCCTCCTCCGCTGCCGCCGCGCCTCTTGGCTCTGCCCCCCGCCGGGCCCGCCGCCGCCGCCGCCGCTGCCGCTGCTGCCGCCGCTGCCGCCGCCGCCGCCGCCGCCGCCGCGGAGCCCCCTCCCCTCCGCCGGAGCGCGCAGCGTGGCCGCCGCCGCCAGCCCCGCCGAGGTAGCCCGCGCCGCCCGGGCCGGGCTGGGCTGGGGGGCGCCGCCGCGGGCAGCCGCGGGGCCGGGAGGCGGCCGGGAGGGAGGCAGGGCCCAGGACGCAAGGTGGCGACAAGTCGCGTTTGGCCCCAGGTAACGGGGGTCCGGCGGCGGCGTCTGGCGCCCGCGCTGGGGTCACGGTGGCCGTGCGCAGGGGGGAGGTGGCTAGGGATGGCAGGGTCGGGAGGCCTGGGGGGAGGGGGGGGCGGGCAGGAATCTGTGGGTAGAGCCTTCTGCCCACTAGCTAATGATTAACAGTAGTGATCGTCACCGTCGTAATCATGTAGCCGCCGACGTTCAGGTGAGCACCGATGTGGGTGGCAGTGTTCTGGGCAGCTTTTCAAGCGTTATCAACCTGACGTTCACAGTGACTGCAAAGTTGCTTCTTTTCTTAACCTCACTTAGTACCTGAGGGAGCAGAAGCTTAGGGCTCAAGGGAGTTGCGAGCCAGTAAGTGGCGGATTCGAGTATCTCTAGGTCTAATTTCCAGGGCTGGACTCCCCGCGACTCTGCAGCGAGCCCTGCTCTCGGCCTAACCCGTGGTCCCAGTGAAGACATATGTGAGGGAAAAGAAATTCAGTGTTTTCTCTTAAGTGACCTGGAAGGTGCACCCCATAGCCCCCAGGGAGTCTGTTTTCTGGGTGAGCCTGAAAGGGCAGCCGATCTTCCGATCCTGAAATTCTCTCAAGGCTTTGCTCGCGCCGTCCCCCAGCCTGGTCCAGCAGGCTGCCCCCCACCCCACCCCACTCTTTGGGGCCATCCTTCTGACCAGGCCACCTTACTCTGTATCACTGCCTGATCATTTATTTTATTTATTTATTTTTTATCTAGCGCTTATCATTTATCATTGCATAGTTTTATTCGTGTTTTAAAATTCTGTCCTTCCAGCCAGTCTCTAAGCTCCATGAAGGCAAGGGACCATGTCTGTTTTTTGTACTAGTCTATCCCAAATGCCTCGCGTAGTACAGCCAGAATTGAGAAATATGTTGTTTCTCAGGTACACTCACTTTTCTTTTCTTTTATGCAGAACATTATTTATTGCCCACCTACTATGGGCATGGCAGGCACTTTGATGGACATTTCCAGGAAGACATAAGATCATAGAAAGCCTTGAGTGTCAGGCGAAGGAGTCAAAAATTTCATCTGTAAGCAGTGAGGTGCCCTGAAGTTTTCCGAGGAGAGTGACATTGTTAGAACTGTGCTTCAGGAAGATTCTTTTGGCAGTAGTGCTTAATTAAGAGGAAGGACAGAATAGACCCTGAAAGTCTAGTCTGGAGCCTCAGACTTTAATGTACACAGATATCCCTGGGATGCTGTTAAAATGCAGATTATGGGGCGCCTGGGTGGCGCAGTCGGTTAAGCGTCCGACTTCAGCCAGGTCACGATCTCGCGGTCCGTGAGTTCGAGCCCCGCGTCAGGCTCTGGGCTGATGGCTCAGAGCCTGGAGCCTGTTTCCGATTCTGTGTCTCCCTCTCTCTCTGCCCCTCCCCAATTCATGCTCTGTCTCTCTCTGTCCCAAAAATAAATAAAAAAACGTTGAAAAAAAAAATTAAAAAAAAAATGCAGATTATGACTCAGTAGGTCTGGGACGGAACCAAAGATTCTGCGTGTCCAACACGTTGCTAGGTGACACTGTGTTCCTGGTCCACACACCACACTGAGTAGAAAGGACCTCAAGGACAGCTTGGACCTTTTGCGAAAATCTAAGTGATGGCCAAAGACTTAGGACCCCTAAGTGGCCAGGAGCAAGTAGGCAGCTGACCAGGAAGTCTGCAAATATCTGTTGACAGCAGAGAAAAATAGATTTTGGAGGATATTTTGGTTAGGAAGTGTGTTTTGATAAGGGTAGCTTAAATAGGGACATGAGTTTCTGAACAAGAAGTCCAGAAGTCAATGGTTGCTGGCGTTCAATTATTGGCTCAAGGACTGAATTTCTGAAAGTCTTTTAGTCCTTCCCGTATGATCAGTAAGGTGCTGACTCTCCAGCCATTGCTTCTGCATTCCAGGCTGGAAAAAAAAAAAAAAGGGAAAGGGCAGTTGGAAAGTGTTCCTGCCATCCAAGTAGGCCCTGTCTGAAGAGCATTTCAGAAGTCCTTTGTTACAGCAAACACCAACACAGTGTTGGCTGCCTACCGCCGGCAGGAAGGGAGTTTGGGAAATTGGTTTTGTTGTTGTTGTTTTGGGTGTGTGTTTTTAAACGTCGATTGATTGATTGATTGATTGAGAGCAGGCAGGCATGCAGGAGCCAGGGAGGGGCAGAGAGAGAGAGAGATAGAATACCAAGCAGATTTCCTGCTTGGAAACCAGATTTCCTTCTTAGCGAAGAGTCCAGTCTCACACCTGTGAGATTGTGACCTGAGTGGCGATCAATCTGAGGCTTAACCAACTGAGCCGTCCGGGCGCCCCTGTTGTTTTGTTTTTAAAGCCAGGCACATAGCCATAGAGAATGAGATCCTGTCTTGATGTGGACCTTAGCACTTGGGGTGCTTCTGCCCTGAGGAAGGGGTGCCTTTCTTAGAACTCACACGAAGACGTCATATCTAGTTCCTTTATGGTGGTATTATGGCGACCTCTGTTTACTGAGTTGTTACTATGTGCCATGCACTGTGTTGAATACCTGACATGTGTTACTGCGTTTAATCATTATGGGGACCATATGTAGCAGATACTGTGACAGGCTTCATTTTGCAGATGAGGCAGACAGGTTAATTTGTTCAGGCTTTCCCTACACGGACATGTGAGGGCTGGGATTGGAGTCAGAGCCTGAACTCACAACTTTGTATATGTTGCCTCTTTTTCGTAACTGCAAAGAAAGTTATTGAGTTTCTAGAAAGAAAAACAATCAAGAACAACTGATGTTCACGTTCACAGAATTATGGCACCTTCAGGGAGGGAAGGAATTTTCAAAACCACCTAATCTAATACTTTTATTTGATACAGAAAGTCTCATTAATGGCTGCGTGGAAAGGAGAATCCAGATCTTTTCATTCCTATGTCAACACCCTTCCCACTTAGTTGAAATAATAACCTTATTTGTCCTAATGTACACACGACACTGGATAAGTCACTTCACCTCATGGAATCTCACATGTTCCCATTTACAAAATGGGACGGTGGACCAACTGAATTCTGAGGGTCTTCAGTGATGAAATCCAGTTTGTATATGAGAAAATGAAAGTTAAATGGTTCTATAACCCCAAATGGGGAGAGTTTTTTCCAGAAAAGGACACAAAGGAAGAGATATTCATCTTTATCATTTAGATTTCTCTGTGTTTCCTACTTTTTTGTATGATTCAATATACTTTTCTTCGGGGTTTGAGATTTGGTTTAGTCATTTGCCCAGGATCAAATAGCAGAAGCAGCAAAGAAAATATATAAATCTCAGCGTTTATATGACTGCTGCTTTCATTCTCAACATTTGTTCAGTAGATTAATACTTAAGGAAAAGCTATTAACATTTTATTGCCAGAATCAACTTATTTTCCTTTTACTGTTTCCAGGAAGCATCCGAGAAGACTTTAAAATAGTTTCTTAGGGATGGACTTAAGTTCCTGGATCTCAAAGCAAAACAGCTCTATGAGATTTTTCTGTGCCTTTTGCTTATAACCAAACTCTTCCTTCCAAAATTCTGTTTGCTTTAGATAGAAAAGTTGGGATTTCACCGCCAAATCAATGATGTCACTTCTTTGCTGCACATGTAGACAGTGTGAGTGGTAATGGGAATCTAGACTGTTTGGAGGAACTGGCTGATGACAGATACAGTCAAAGCCATGGGTCCAATGGTCATGGGAATGAATTTGGCTGATGACTCTTGTCCGGCCTCAGGCCTTCATCTGACTTTGGCTAGTCATCTGCCAATGGGTACGTTGAACACCAAGTTAGAGAAGGTTTGCTTGACTTAACCCCTATCCTAACTCTTAGAAAACATGAGCCAGAGTCTACATCCAATGGATGTTTGATTATTAAAGGATAGCATTCATATTAATCTCTCATGGGAGAGAGTCATAACTGCAGGAATGAAAATAGACTGGGAGTTAGTTAGATGTACCGCGGTTCATATCCAAGTCCCACAGATTACTAGTGTGCATCCTTAGCCAAGTCCCTTGCCTTCTTTAAAACTCTGAGCTTCAAAGGCTTGTTGTGAGGAAGATACCGTTAAATGTGATCCATTTGCAAAGAGGGTAGCACCTGGTGTGCACACCGGTGGTGCGTAATAAGTGTTAATTACAGTAACTCTTGTTTGCTCTTACCAGACTATAAATGCCTTGGATAACCATGACTTGATTGACTTCTGTATTTTCTACCGCAGCTTATACTAGCAGGATGCCCTATATATAGTGGGTTCTCAATAAATGTGTGTGATGTCACACATATAAGATCAAAGGCGAAAGAAATATAACTGCTTCCTAGAAACAGGATTTCTGACTCTGACTAACCATTTTGCCTTGCTGGTGGAGAAAGAGATTACGACCTTATAAATATTTCTTGGGTTTCATCATGGCCCCTTACTTCTTCAAGATGTGACATAGCTCCAGGGTAACACCCAGATTGCACAGTATGCAGCACTGCACTAAGAATAGTGTGTGTATGTATATGTGAGGTATTTCATATGATGTTTGCTCAGTTGTTGCCATTTTGTTCCTGTCCTTGTAAACTGTTGTGGTTTAGCGATCTTAGCTGCCTCATTCCACACTGAGGGTTGAGAATCCGAGCTGAGATGCATATGATATAGACGCATCCACACCGGTATGTCTGGGAACCAAGTACAGATCCCCTGTTAGTTCCCCTTTCTCCTCCATTCTGCTTCATCTCTGGAGGCTCCCTATCTACTCTGGCAGAGGGAGAACCCAGTTCTTCCTTGATTTTCTGGAATTGAGTCCATTCCTCTAATTCTGTGGTTCCACAATTTAGGTGTTTAGGAAAATAAAAGCCCCCGGAAGCTACCGTGACATAAACCTCTCCTAAGCAAGGAAGCCTCCCTGCTTTGTGCTTGAATGTTGGGAAGGAATGGGGAAAACAGAGGAAGAAAAGTTGTCAGTTCGTATCTCACAATATTGTTCTTGCTGTGTGTATTTGTTGAATGAATGACTGAATATCATGTGTATATGCATGGTGTATTGTAACACTGTATTGAAAACACTTTTAATGGTTGCTGTTCTGCACATGCAAAAGAATGAAGTTGGACCCCTGCCTCACACCATATACAAAAATGAAACTCAAAATGGATCATACTCCTAGAAGTAAGAGCTAAAATTATAAAACTCTTAGAAGAAAACATAGGAATAAGTATTCATGACTTTAGATTATGCAGTAATTTCTTTGATATACCACCAAAAAAGATAATTAAAAAAAGAAAAAATAAATTGGATTTCTAAAACATTTTTAAAAGTTTGTGCTTCAAAGAACACCTTCAAGAAAGTGAAAAGACAACCCACAAAATGGGAGACAAATTTTCAGGTTATTTATATACATATCCTGTGTACAGGATATATAAAGAACTCTTATAACTCAACAGTAAAAAGACAAATAATCCAGTTATAAAAAAAATGGTCCAATGACTTGGATAGGCAGGGTGCCTGGGTGGCTAAGGTTAACATCTGACTCTGATTTTGGCTCAGGTCATGATCTCATGGTTCATGGGTTCGATTCCCATGCCAGGCTCTGCGCTGACAGTGTGGAGCCTGCTTGGGATCCTCTCTCTCCCTCTCTCTCTGCCCCCTCCCTGCTCCTTCACTCATTCTCTCTCTCTCTCTCTCTCTCTCTCTCTCTTTCTCAAAATAAATAAATGAAATTTTTAAGAAGGGAGTAGGATAGGCATTTCCTCAAAAAGGCATACAAATGGCCAATAAAGTCAAGGAAAAATGCTTAACATCATTAATCATTAGGAAAATGCCATAGTGAGATACCACTTCCCACCAACTAGGATGGTTGTTACCAAAAACATAGACCGTAACAAATGTTGGTGGTGATGCGGTGAAATTGGAACCCTCGTACAATGCAGGTGGGAATGTAAAATGGTATAGGTGCTTTGGAAAACAGTTTGGCCGTTTCTTAAAAAGTTAAATGTAGAATGACCACATCAACCAGCTAGACTCCTAGATATATACTGAAGAGAAATGAAAGAATGTCCACATAAAAATTTGTACACAACTGTTTATAGATGCTTTTTTCAGAATAGCCAAAAGGAGGAAGCAATTCAAATGCCCTTTGGTGGATGAATGGATAACCAAAATGTGGCATGTCCACATAATGGAATATTCACTCAGAGAAAGGCATGAGGTGCTGATTCCTGCTGCAGTGTGGATGAACCTTGAAAACATTAAGCCACGTGGAAGAACCCAAATACAAAAGACTACATATTATACAAGTCTGTGGGTATGAAGTGCCACATAGGCAAATCCATGTAGACAGAAAGTAGATTGACGGTCGTCAGGGCCTGAGGGTAGAAGAGATTGGAGAATGGCTGTTAATGGGGTCCTGGGTTTGTTTAGAGGATGCTGCAAATGTTCTGAAAATCAGCTCTGGCGCTAGTTGCACCACCCTGTGAATGTCCTAAGGAAATACAGAACTGTGAAACAATTCCTGTTACGGTCAGGGCTGCATTGATGAATACATAATTGAAGGAAAACCTATCAATATCATGTAAATATTAAACTGGGGGTTGTAACACCTGAGACACAGTTGAAAAAAACCATTACGCTGAAGGCAGTATTTTAATCACCTGAAGATGAACACTTCCAATATTTTTTTTAAATTTTTTTTAACGTTTATTTATTTTTGAGACAGAGAGAGACAGAGCATGAACAGGGGAGGGGCAGAGAGAGAGGGAGACACAGAATCTGAAACAGGCTCCAGGCTCTGAGCTGTCAGCACAGAGCCCGACGCGGGGCTTGAACTCACGGACCGTGAGATCATGACCTGAGCCGAAGTCCGACGCTTAACCGACCAAGCCACCCAGGCGCCCTGAACACTTCCAATATTGAAAAGAAATAAAAATCTACGCTAACATGTTATCACCATTTAAACTCTTGTTTGTTTGTTTGTTTGTTTATTTATTTATTTATTTATATTTCTGTCATAATTTTTTCCTAAGAGTTATAGCCATGGCTCCAAATGAGAAAAAAAAAGCTGCCTTTTATGTGACCCGTCTTTTCCCCATTATATTTAATAGCTATTTAAACTCCCTCTAGTGGTTAAGTTATGATGTGACCCTAAATTTTGCTTTTCAAAGATTGAATGCGGCCCCCAGGACAAGGGTGCTACTGTGAATGCAGAAGATTGTAGGGTCAACCCTGTTTCCTGAATGCTCTTCTCCTGTGTATGGACTAAGGGTATGAATAGCAAGTTTCAAAGCTGCTGCTTCTATAATCCTCTCCCTTATCTGTCTCCTATTTCTTCACAAGTCAGATTGTGCATTGATTATTGTCATTTTTTAGACTAGAGAATTACAGAGACTAGTTGCTAAGATAACAGATTTGTGGGGCACTTCCTTATACAATGCTCTGAGCTATGGAACTGGAACTGAGGCACACAGGACACATTCTACACATGTGCCTATTTCTTGACTTGCTGTCTCACCTATTACTTTCTTATAATGAAAGCATCGACTTTCTTATAATGAAAAATGAAAGTGACTATTATCAAATACCCACCCTCTGTGCATGTACACATCGTACTCGCGCCCAAATTCTTTCTCTCCCCCCTGACCACCAGGCTTTGCATTGGGTCTTGATTTAGATGAGGTGGAGATTCTTTTCATTGGCCAGAATTATTAGCCTTGTCTGGGGAGAGCAACTGCAAAAATAAGATCCAGGCTGACCTTAGAGACAAGACAGACAGGTTTTGATGGTGAAACAAGTCACACAGAAGGTGTGACTTTGGCACATTTCTCATTTGACGTTATGGTTAAGTGTCTCCATTTCTCATAACCACCATCCCTTTACTTTCTGACGTGCATAGAGCCCACTTAATGAGTACAGGTTCAAGTCTGCTTAACATTAGTGAGGTGTAGGATCCTGAAATTCCATGCGATGTAGGACAATTCACAGCTGAATCACATAACTATACGCTGTCAATTGTACTACCACTTTCTTGTTTTCCTCAGAGCTACTAATTGTCTCCACACACACCCCCGCCCCCGTCCCGCCCCCTTAAAGTGATATGTGCCACTCTGACCTCAGACTTTCTGACAGATCTTGCACTTCCACCCAACACAGCCAAACTCCTCATCTGGTTGATTGGTAGTGTTTTCATCCTTGGAGACCTTTCTCTCGGAACGTTTCTTACCTTCTGTCTGGGCTGGACGGCTCCCTGCACCGCTGTTGCCCTGGATCTTCCCATCAAAATCATGCTGGCCTCTTCACTCCCCTGCCATGTCAAATCTCTCATTTCCTGCGGCCCACCTCTTTCTCTTTCTTGTCTTGTGCTTTCATTTCGTTTTTAGGCGGTTGTATGAATGAACATCAGTAACTTCCTGAGAAAGGTGATTTGGAGGTAACCGTTTTAAGATTTTACACATCTAAAAGTGCCTTTCTTTTACCTTCAACCTTCCATAGTTTGGCTGGGAATAGAATTTTGCCAGGTTGGAAATAATGACTAATGACGTTGAGCATCTTTTCATGTGCTGATCTGCCATCGACATATCTTCTTTTTTGATAAGTCCTTTCAAATCTTTATCTGTATTTTTTGATCGAGTCACTTATGATTAATGACTTTTGAGAGTTCTTTATGTATTCCGGAAACACATTCTTTTTCAGGTATATGATTCCCAAATATTTTTCTTGGTCCGTGGCTTGTTTTTTTATTCTTTCAATAGTGTCTTTTGATAAGCAGAAGATTTTCATTTTCACCAAGTTCCGTGTATCAATTTGGATTACTTTACACATTGTGCTTTTAGTGCCCTTATCTGAGCAGTCATTGCTGGTAACAGAGTCACAAAGATTTTCTCCTGTGGTTTCTTCGAGAAGTTTTATTTTTTGAAGTATTACATTTAGTTTTATGTTCCATATGAAGCTAATTCTTGTAAATGGTATGAGATATGGCTTGAAGTTATTTTTTGCATGTGGATATCCACTTCTTCCAGCCCTCTTTGTTGGAAAACTTACTTTTCACACAGTTGCTTTTGTGTCTTTGTCAAAGAAATCAGTTGTTCATATACGTGTATGTCCATTTCTGGACCCTCCATTCTGTGTGGTTTATCCATATCTCTCGATGCCAGTGCCGCACTTTATTGATTATTGTGACTTTTTAACGAGCTTTAAAATCATGGAGTGTTGGGGCGCCTGGGTGGCTCAGTCGGTTAAGCGTCCGACTTCAGCTCAAGTCACGATCTCGCGGTCCGTGAGTTCGAGCCCCACGTCGGGCTCTGGGCTGATGGCTCAGAGCCTGGAGCCTGCTTCCCATTCTGTGTCTCCCTCTCTCTCTGCCCCGCCCCCGTTCATGGCCTGTCTCTCTCTGTCTCAAAAATAAATAAATGTTAAAAAAAAAAAAATCATGGAGTGTTATTTCTCCAGATTTGTTCTTCTTTTTCAAATTGTTCTGACTGTTCTAAGTCATTAGCATTCACATATGGATCTTAGAATCAAGTTGTCGAATTCTACAAAAAGGCCTGTTGGGATTTAATTGGGATTGTATGTACATCAGTTAGGGGATAATTGACACTTTAACAATACTACATCTTCCTGTACATGAAAAAGACATATCTCTTCATTTATTTGGGTCTTTAATTTCTCTCAGTAGTTTTCTGTCGTTAGCATACAGTTATTTACATCTTTTGTCAGATTTTTCCATAAGCATTTCATATTTATGATACTGTTACAAATGGCATTTTAAACAATTTCAGTTTCTAATTGTTCACTGCCAGTATGTAAACACATAATTTATTTTTGCATATTTATCTTGTGTCCTGAAATTTTGCTAAGTGCACTTCAGTAGTTTTTTGGGGCAAATTCCATGAGGTTTTTTACATTAATGGTTGTGTTATCTGTGAATAAAGACATTTTAACCTTTTCTTTTCCAATCTAGATGCTTGTTACTTCTTTTTCTTGCCTTGTTGTACTGGTTGGAACCTCCAGTACAATGTTAAATAGAAGTGATGAGAACAGATTTTATTGGTCTGTTTCCTCATATCAGAGGGAAGGCATTCAGATTTTTACCAGTAAGTTTGATATTAGCTATAGATTTTTAGAGATGCCTGTAGATGAGGTTCCCTTCTATCCCTACTTTGCTGAGATTTGTTTTTAATAGAAAATGATTGTTGTTTTTTGACAAATGTTTTTTTCTGCCGTTTTTGAGATGAACACATGGATTTACTAGGATAGTTTGTTAAATGATGAATTGTATTGATTGACTTTCGAATGTTAAACCGACCTGTATTCCTGAGACAAATCCCATTTGGTCCAGATGTACTATCCTTTTTATATTTTCTTATTCTTATATTCTTATATTCTACTTGGTAAAATTTTTCTATCTATTTTCATGAAAGTTATTGATACTTTTCTTCTGGTACTGGTTTTGTCTGTCTGTTTGTTTTCAGGGTGACGCTGACTTAATAGAATGAGTTGAGAAGTATCCCTCCTTTAAATTTTTTTTGAATTGTGCTTGGTATTATTTTTCCTTAAGTGTTTGGTAGAGAAACCATTTGCACATGTTTCCTTTGTGGGAAGGTTTTTAAGGACATACTCAATTTCTTGTGGTAATATATGGCTATTCGAGTTATCTGTTTCTTGAGTAAACTTCAGTAGTTAGTGTCTTTCAAGTTATTTGTCCAGCTCATCAGTGTTATCAGTTCATTGTCATAAAGTTGTTAATAACCTTCCCTCATTATCCTTAGAATTCCTTTGTCATCTATAGACTTTACGGATCGATTTAGACTTTATAGATAGATATAGATTTGTTATCACCTATCTCTTTCCTGATTTTGCCAATTTGTTTCTTCTCATTTTTTTTTCCTGAACAGTCTGACTAAAGGTTTATCTTTTTTTTTTTTTTAATCTCAAAGAACTATATTTTTGTTTCATTGATTTCTCTGCTTTCTATTTCATTGGGTTCTACTCTGATCTTTATTATTTCTTTTCTTGGGTCCATTTTGCTCTTCATTTCTAGTTTCTTAACATGATTCAGTCATCAAGTCCATTGATTTGAGACCATTATTCAAGCATTTGTATTATAAAATTTTCCCTAGGGTCATCTGGGTGGCTCAGTCATTTAAGCTTCCAACTTTACCTCAGGTCATGATCTCACAGGGTTTGTGAGTTCAAGCCCCACGTCGGGCTCTGTGCTGACAGCTCACAGCCTGGAGCCTGCTTCAGATTTTGTGTCTCCCTCTCTCTCTGCCCCTCCCCTCCTCTCTCTCTCTCTGTCTCAAAAATAAATAAACATTAAAAAAATTAATAAAATTTTCCCTAAATTTGTATTATAAATTCTCTTATAAATTTACTGCTTTAGTAGTATCCCATAAATATGATATGTGTGTTTTCATAGTCACTCATTTCTAAGTACTTCTAATTTCTTTTCTTCCTTTTTAAACAATGGGTTATGTAGAAGTGTTTTATTTAGTTTACAAATTTGAGGGGATTCCCAGAGGTAGTGCTGTTACTAATTTTTAGTTTAATTCCATTATATCAGAGAACATCAGAGAACATCCATTGTAACTTGAGTTCATTTAAATTTATTGAGAGTTGTTTTATGTCCCAGAGTATGGTTTGCCTTGCTAAACATTCCATGTGCCTGTGAGAAGACTGTACATTGTGTGGTTGTTGGATAGAATGTTCTGTGAATGACAATCAGGTCAGTTTGAATATTTCTATATCCAAATAAATGTAAAATATTTTATATTCTTACTGATTTTCTGTGTACCTATTCTATCAGTTATTGAGAGAGAGATGTTAAAATCTTGGCCTACAAGTGTGGATCCGTGTATTTCTCCTTGTGCTGGACCAGTTTTTTCTTCTTGCATTTTAGAGCTGTGTTGTCAGGAGCAAAAATGTTTAGAATTGTTATGTCTTCTTGGTGAATTGACTCGTTTATATTATTAATTGACCTTCTTCATTCCCCATAATTTTCCTTGCTCTTAAAAGTCACTTAGCGCAATATTAAATAGCCCCTCCAGCTTTCTTTTGATTAGAAATAGCACAGTATACCTTTTCTGCTCCTATTTTGTTATTTTTAAAATTATTTTATGGTAGGATATGTTCATAAAATCCAGCAAAGGACCAAGGTTGTTTTCAATTGTGCTTACAGTCTAAGCCTGGGATTTAGGGGTGTGCAACCTGGGTTTTTGCATGTCCTCAGGCATGTGGTTTTGAATGAATTCTTACAATTATTTTGTTTTCTTAATGGTTTTTCTCATATATTCTTTGTTCATAGTACCTGCTCAGTAAAAATTTGTTAAATTGAAAGTTTTTGTATACTACGCACCGAAAAAAAAATTCCAGTCCTTTTCGTTTTCACCTATCTCTGTCTTTATATTTGAAGTGTATTTCTTGTATGGAGCATTATTCTAGCTCTTGCCATCTTACCCAGTCTGACAATCCCTAACTTTTTTTTTTTACACATTTGTTTATTTTTGAGAGAGACAGAGACAGAATGCCAGTGGGTTAGGGGGAGAGAGAGGGAGACACAGAAGCAGAAGCAGGCTCCAGGCTGCAGCTCCAGCTGTCAGCACAGAGCCCGACGCGGGGCTCGAATTCACAAGCTGTGAGATCATGACCTGAGCCGAAGTCGGACGCTCAACCAACTGAGCCACCCAGGTGCCCCCAATCCTTAACTTTTAATTAGGGCACTTAGACTGTTTATATTTAAGGTGAATATTAATGTGGTACAATTTGAATCTATCATCTTGCTATTTGTTTGTAACTTGTCTTACTTGCTCGGTGCTCCCTTTTCCCTATTTTTATACCTACTTTTGGATTAATTAAAAATTTTTTAGAATTTATTTTTTATATATCTTTGTTGGATTATTAGCCATAATTTTTTGCTTTGTTATTTCAGTGCTTAGAATTTATAGTGTAATCTTCGATTTATCACACAGTCTACAGGTGATACTTGCCTCTTCACCTATAGTGTACAAACTTACAAATACTGTACTTTCATTTTCCCAAACTTTCTGCTCTTGTTGTCACATATTTTTCTTCTTGTGTGTTTTATTTTTTTTTTTAATTTTTTTTTTCAACATTTATTTATTTTTGGGACAGACAGAGACAGAGCATGAACGGGGGAGGGGCAGAGAGAGAGGGAGACACAGAATCGGAAACAGGCTCCAGGCTCTGAGCCATCAGCCCAGAGCCCGACGCGGGGCTCGAACTCACGGACCGCGAGATCGTGACCTGGCTGAAGTCGGACGCTTAACCGACTGCGCCACCCAGGCGCCCCTCTTCTTGTGTGTTTTAAACCTCATACTACCTTGTTATTATTTTTGTGTAAACATACCGCTGTATTTTTTTTTTTAAGATTTTATTTTTAAGTAATTTCTGTTCTACCCAACGTGGGGCTAGAACTCACTACCCTGAGATCAAAAGTTGCCTGCTCCACCAACTGAGCCAGCCAGGCACCGCCCCCATTGTCTTTTAAGGAGATTTTAAATGTGGCTCCAGGGTCTGAGCTGTCAGCACAGAGCCCAACTGGACTAGGGGCTCGAACCACGAACAGTGAGATCACGACCTGAGTTGCAGTCAGATGCTTAACCCCCTAAGCCACCCGGGCGCCCCCATTTCTCTTCTTCTTGAAGGATTTTATACTGTTTGTACTTTTGGATGTCTGAAAACATCTTTATTTCTTCTTTTTTTGTTTTTTTTAATTTTCACTATTTCCCCCCTGCTTTCAATTCATTGATTTCTGCTTTTATTTTTAACGTTTCCCCTTCCTTCTTGACTTGGATTTATTTTCTCTTCTCTTTCCAGTTTATTAATGTAGGAATTTGTGTTATTGATTCCACGCTTTTCTTTTCTCAGGTAAGCATTACACACTGTAAAATTCCCTCTCAGCAGTGTGTTAGCTACATCTGAAAATACATGTTGTATTTTCATTTTTATTCAGTTCTATTATATTCAAATTTTCTTTGAGACTTCTCTTTAGCCGATGGGTTATTTAAATGTGTACTGTTTAATTTTCATGTGTTTGGAAAATTTGCCCTTGTCTATTAGTGGTTTCTTTTAAATTTCTTAAGTTCCAGTGCACCTGGGTGGTGGCTCAGTCTGTTGGGCGTCTGACTTCAGCTCAGGTCATGATTTCAGTTCGTGAGTTTGAGCCCCACATCTGGCTCTGTGCTGACAGCTCAGAGCCTAGAGCCTGCTTTGGATTCTATGTCTCTCCCTCTCTCTCTCCCTTTCTCTGCCCCCTCCCACTTGTGCTCTGTCTCTCCCTCTCAAAGATAAATAAACATTAAAAAATTTTTTTCAGTATCTTAAGTTTTTATGATCAATATGTAATCTATATTGCTGAGTGTTCCAGGAGCATTAACAACAAAAAAAAAAAGCATGTTCTGCTAAAGTGCAATATATGTCAGTTACGTGCTGATGGCTAAATTTTGTTGTTTATTTCTTCTGGAACCACATGCAACCTTTCTTGCTGATTTTCTGTCTAGTATTTCTATCAGTTGCTGAGTGTGGGGTATTCAAGTCCTGAACTGTAATTGCCTATCTCCTTTACACTCTTTCAGGGCTTGCTTTGTTGTATTTTGAGGTTCTTTTGTTTGGTGCACATGTATTTGGGCTCATTATGTCTTCCTGAGTTGATTCGTTCATCATTATGTAATATCTTTCTTTATCTCTAGTAAACTTTGCTTTGAAGTCTGCTTTATCTGATATTAATATAGCCACACTTAATCCTTTTAGATTAATGTTTACATGACATATCTTTTTCCATCTTTTTCATTTCATCCTACCCACATTTTGTATTTGAAGTGAGTTTTTTGTAGATAGTATATCATTGGATCATGAGGTTGCTTTCTTCTTGTCATCATTTCTTCATTTCACCTTCTCTCCCTGGTGAAGGTTGATACCTATGCCTCTCTCTTGTCCTTGACAGCTTGGGTCGGGGGTGAGGTCATAATTGTTCTGCGATGTTTGGCTGCTGTGCAGCACTTATTGTCTAAAAGTTGTCTTTCTTGGTAGGCTGCTCCTTTTCTTGTCCTTTGGCTAGAGAGAAAGCAGACTTCTCTTGGGCTTTTTTTTTTTTTTTTTTTTTTTTGCCTCTGCTCATTGGCATTTCTCGGATGCCAGCTTGTCCGGCTGGTGCTTTTGTTGACAAAAGTTATTATAACAAAACTGGCTTTATTAAAAATAGAATTATAACATTTTTTAACTGAGATAAAATTGGCATATAAATCACGTAAGTTGCAGGCATACAACATTGTAATTTGACCTCTGTCTGAAGTACAAAGTGATCACCACCCAAAGTCTAGCTAACATCTGTCACTGTTCCAATGATCTCCTTCCCCCAGGTTGCCCCCCAACTCCTTCCACATTGGACCGGTACTTTTTATGTGACATCACCAGAGTTTTCTGCATGTATCCTTTTTTTTTTTTTTTTCATTCATTGTGAGAGAGATAGCACACATGTGCAGGTGAGCGGGAGAGGGAAGAGAAAGAGAGAGAATCCCAACCAGGCTTCGTGCTGTCAGCACAGAGCCCCACGCTGATCCCATGAACTGTGAGATCATGACCTGAGCCAAAATCAAGAGTCGGACACTCCAGCACCGGAGCCCCCCAGGCATCCCATGTCATGCGTTTCTGAATAAGTGCCCAATTAAGTAGTAGGAAATACCTGCTCAGCACGATGTCGCCTTTCTGTTGTGTCTTCCGTAGACATGTGTAGAAAACAAGGGCCCTGCTCTAATAGCGGTGGTGAGTCACCCCGACTCCCACAGAACCGTTCTGGCCTAGATCATTCTATGAACCATAGTCACTAATGCTACTGAAGAAAAACATGTCCCATGGCAGGTGAAGGGTGTGTTCTATGATCTGATTTCCATTCTCCCACCCCTTCACTATTCGGCAGTAGATTTACATCATGGGATTCATTTTCATTTTATGTCTTTTTATTTACGCACCAGTTCCTTTGCAAGTAATTTTAATGCTTCCTTTTATGACAGTGAGGCTTTGTGTCTGTGTGTTCCTATATAAAATAAAGGAAATGATTGTTTTTAATGCAGATTTGAAAGAAATATAATGGATTTCAGCTACAACAATTTCTCCCCATTTAGAGGAGATGAACACCTAGTTAGATGAAGAACGTCATTTCTCGTATAATTTGAATACATCCCGTTTCCATGACAACTTGTACTTACCAGCTTGCCTGGTAAAAGAAGTGTTTGAATTCTTTCTTTGATAAAAGATTTGACCAAACCCTGGGGTTCCAGTTTTTTTGAATTCCAATCATTTATTTCCAGTTTGGGGGTATTTCTCTTTCTAACATGGGATGCTTTTGAGGGAAAGAAACCTAAAACCCAGTTAGGGGGTAAACTCCATGTTCAGAATAAAAGGAGAGGATTCACAGGCCAAATGCTAATGAGCATAGGAAATGCTGTTTTTGTAGGTTGTCCTCATTTTCTGGTATCTTCCAGTTCAATCACATCAACGCAGATGATGCAACAACTCATTAAGATGCTTTTTGATTTGATAAAGAATGATTCGGTTATTCATTTCCATCTGGACACTCTCATCATTAGGCTGGTTTCCTCACTGCTGACTTAGGTCTTGCCTTTATGGGTGATCTGTGCCCTCTCACTGCTGAATTTCGATTCTTGCAAGGAGCATGGTTTTATTAATGATTTTCCCTCAGAATGAAAGATAGGGAATTATTTGCATCATTAACTATGCTGGTGCAAAACATGAGAAAGATGGCACTGTATTTTATGGACAAGATGATGTTTTATGTAATATGAAATATTTTAATCCATAAGGCAAGAAAACATGACCTTTGCACATTTTATGAATGATAATTAACTCTGCGTTAAGATACTTCAGAGTTTAGTTCTGAGGGATCTGGGAGGTTTTGACAGGGCAAAAAGTGATGCTTAGCTATCTCCGAGATCGTATTCAATGATAATAAATATTTGTGACACAAAACACATGTGCACAGTGGTTTGTGGACTCCCAGGTTTATCATAACACCTATTAGTGACATTTTATATCACATCCAGTATGAGCGATATGTACATTTTTTTTACTTCCCCCCAAAAACACCATCTTATCTTTAAGGCACTTTTATTTATTTTTATATTTATTTAAGTACTCTCTACACCCAATGTGGGGCTCGAACCCATGATCTCGAGATCAAGGGTCACATGCTGTTTGGACTGAGCAGCCAGGCGCCCCCAAACTAAGGAACTGTACATTTTTTTTAATGTTTATTTATTTTTGAGAGAGAGAGACAGAGTGTAAGTGGAGAGTGGGGCAGAAAGAGAGGGAGACACAGACTCCGAAGCAGGCTCCAGGCTCTGAGCTGTCAGCACAGAGCCTGATGTGGGGCTCGAACTCATGAGCTGTGAGATCATGACCTGAGCTGAAGTCAGATGCTTAAGTGACTGAGCTACCCAGGCGCCCCAAAAACTCAGGACCTTTTAAAGGTATACCATAACGTACAACTTAACATTATGGGTATAACGTTTAACAAATGCAAGTCAACAGGAAAGAAGACGAAGAAAAATGACAATATCTTTCACTATTGAGAGTATGTAATCCAAGCATTTGGTGAAAGGAAAGAGATTAAGTAACCACAGGTATTTCTTTGGCCTAAAATTCTATTTGCAAGCATTTTCATGATTCCTAATGTAGCACTTTGCTCAGTAGTTGTAGTTCTGAAAGTTTTATGTAATTACAATTTTTTTGAAGACAAATAATGTGGCTTTATTCCAAACTTGCTTTATTTTCCTTTTCTAATTGCCCATCAATTGATAGTAGCTTCTTCAATTTTAGAGGACTCTACTCCTAAGTAAATGACTTATAAAACATTTTAATATATACTGTAGTGAATGTTTTAATCATGGGGGGGTCCATTATTCCCATATTTATTGAATGTTCGCTACATGAGCAATCTTTAAAATATTCTGGGAGGCACACACAGATGAGCTTCCCACCCACAAGGAGCTTACTAGGCCAATACAGGAAATAAGGTATAGGTGATCATTTTGCAACATGACTCATCACCACCTAATATTTTGCTGAGTAAATTGTTAGTTTCCATATGATGATTGCTTTTTTTAATTTTTAAAAAATGTTTATTGATTTTTGAGAGACAGAGCATGAGCAGGGAAGGGGCAGAGAGAGGGAGACACAGACTCCGAAGCAGACTCCAGGCTCTGAGCTGGCAGCACAGAGCCCGACGTGGGGCTCCAACTCACAAACTGCGAGATCATGACCCGAGCTAAAGTCAGATGCTCAACTGACTGAGCCACCCAGGCGCCCATCCATATGGGGATTTCTTATGCCATAATATGACGTGATTATTGAAGCTTAAAAATAAAGCTTTGCAGAGTACAGTGCCCCTTCTCAAGAGGACAGGCTTGTAGGGTGTTCCCCTAAGTGATTTCTGAGCCATAACTGAAAGCTCAAAACCAAATCTTATCCCTAAAGCAGCTCTTTGCTGTGAAGAAGTAACCAGCTTGCTACTGACTTATCCTACCCTGCAAGCAGTCGTTAACTTGAGGTGGGGCTTCAAGGCTTTCAGGGTGGACGCAGGCTACTGACCGGAAAAGGTAGTGCTCTGTGGACGTCCTCCTGGCATGGCCAACCATCCCACACTGCCCAGGACTGAGGAGGGGTTTCCTGGGACTTCTGCTCAAAGCCAGACAGTCTCACACAAACTGGATGGTTGGTTCTACACACTCTTCCCTAAATCTCTAACTTTGAATAGAACACCTCTGTTCAAATCTTTTCAAATAGCATAGAGGATGTCATGTTACCTCTGCCAGAAATTGTGGTAAGGAAAAAAGAACCAGTCATTGTGTGGCATTTTATGGCTTATGCAAGGCCTCACCTCCAGCCAGCACTGTGAAGTCACTATATGCTCATTTTTCAGCTGAGAAACAAAGAGTCTAGGTTAACTGTTTTGTCTCAAATCACACAGCTGTTAAGTATGGGCCAAACACATTTGGGGAATTTCCTCTGATCACATTGCCTGCTGACCATCTCTCCCTCCCTTTAAAAAATTTCCAAAGACCACATTGAGTCCTGCTGGCTTTCCTTTTCAGGTCCATTTTCTGATCTGAGCATCCTCACATTTTTGGCTGATTGATAGGCGAGGGGAGCATAAATAACTACTCTTTGATAGGAAGCCGATGATTTGCCGAGTATATTTATTGCAGGGTTGCACGTAATGGGGACGAATCTTGGTAACAATCTGAATGCCAGAGCAGGAGAAGGCAGGTTATGTTAACCTTAAAAATAAAACCGCCAGTTACTTCACCAAGAAAAATGGGTTTATTCGGGAATAGCAGAGAACTGCAATCCAGTACAAGCAAGCTATGGCAAAACCATTGGCAAGGCCAGAGAAATGCAAGGAGAGGAATACTCTTTTATAGAGGAAAGGGGGGAGTTGGAAGGCTATTACAGACAAAACAAAACAAAAACCATTGGAGTCAACTGGCAGTTCAGAGTATAGAGACTTTTCATTTGCTGAGATGTAACTGCCTCTTACTGGCTGGGCTTTTGCAGGGGGAGGAGGCAAGACTTCCTGCTGCTGGGGTAGCAGTTAAAGTAGTATTGATCTCTTCCTGTTGGGTATGCAGTTAACCACTGTGGTAGCACTGAGAGCTTCCCCTTCTAGCCTCCTGACTCCGTTTTAAATGAAGTTTCCTTTATTAGTTTTCACAGTAATATGAATCGTTCATTGTTCTTCCAATCAGTGAAATACTGTATGTCCACAGCAAAGGTCCCTTAATCTGAATTCTTACAGTGGCCACAGAACCAATGCTTAGGAAGTCATTGGGACTTTTCTCTTAATGCAGGAAAAGCATGGTTACTTTCCAGTGTTCCTTTTACCAGTGTAAGCAGTTCGGGCACCTGCTCAGCCCTGGCTCCAGAGCTCTGATCTTGCCCCTTTCAGGAGTGTGCTTGGTGACTGATCTCCTGCTACAGAACTTACGCTGGCTCTTGAAGGACAGCTAGAGAATTTGGGTGGGCAGAGAAGAGAATTAAAGGCTCAGGAAAAAGTGGGGAGTTGTGAGTACACACAGTAGGTTTACTGAGAGGGGAGTAGACAGATCTTAGATTCGTAAAGTTGAATTTCCTATGTGCCAGACGCTGCACTAGGAACTGGGAAGGCCGTGGTGGGGGAGGGGCTCACAAGCTTGCCTTGGGGCGGGGGGTGGGGGGATGCTCATGTTTTGGCAAAGCTGAAGATTTGCAAGAACAAGTTGCAAGTTGAAGAAGAAAGCAAAAGGAAGACGGTGCATCCCAAAATATACATATATGTATTTCAAAATACATTTACTTGATATATATTTATATATTTCTCAGTATATGCAAATTTAGATGTCTATATATACATGGTCAAATATATTTAGAAATATACTCGCAAATGCATTTGGAAAAGTGGGTTGAGTGGGGAGGATTGGAAATGCTAGACTGGAGATTTCAGACCTCAGCCTGTGGGAGACAGGCAGCCATGCAGGTTGAGCAAAGAAGTAGCAGAAAAAAGGTGCTTTTGGGCAAGAGTAATATACCATCCTAAGAAAGGATAAACTAGCAGAGGAGAAAGACTAGAAATTAGGAAATGATTTCATGGACTGTGTCCCTTTCAATCAACAGCTGCTGTATACCCAGTTCTTTTCCTTTACAAATCTTGGTGGCATGCCATCCATGTGGTCAGTCCTAGGCTGGGTACCAGGGGCACAGAGGGTCCTGGTTCTCTTGGCCCGGATGTTCTGGGGTGGGAGATGGGCAGTAGATCCGTGCAGCTGTGACCTGTGCATGAGGGAAATAATCGGTGGAGAAGAGGATCTGCTTTGGAGCTGGATGGTGGGAAGGTCTTGTCCAGGAGGCGGCAGTGGGAGAAGAACCCAGTCGTGCAGAGCAGAGACTGGTGGTTCAGCGGAGGAAAAAGCATGTGCAGGTGCCTCAAGGCTACCGAGAAGCTTTAAGGAAGGGGAAGAGTGCAGCCATGCGGTTGGAAAGGCAGGAAACGTGCAGGAGATACTGAGCCTTGCTTGCAGCCAGAAAGAGATCTTGAGAGCAGCAGGGAGCTGGTGAAACACTTTAGGCATGATTGAGCTGGAGGCTATTGCTGAGGCTACCGTCCATCATTGGGTTAGAAGAGCAAGTGCTGGAAGCAGGGAGACTGGTCAGAAGGATGTTGTGATTGGCTGGAACTCAGGAGGTGAGACTAGGAGTGGGTGTTATTGGTGGGAATAAAGAAGGAAGACCAATGCAAGGGCTGCAGAAAGAACAAAACGGGGACTCCAGTTGATAGGTGGATATAGAAATGGAGGATGTGTCAACTGAACCTGGATGTCACATTTTCCAGGCTCAGTGGCTGGGAGGACTTCAGTCTCCTCGTTGCAAATGCTCAACAAATGCCATTTCATTTACCCCTTTCCCTTCCACTTGTAACTCTGAATCAGACCGTCAGGGTCTTTCAGATTCTAGATAAGTAACACTGGTTGAGCTTTTTTCTGTGTGCCCGTTGCAAGGTGCACAAACGTGTTTCTCATACATGCCTCAGAGCAGCCTATGGAGGGTGCTCTCATTATCTCCGTGTTCCAAATGAGGAATCTGGCGTTCAGCAAGGTTAATAACTTACCAAGGTCACACAGCTCACCCATGGCAGGATCTTGGTTAAAGTAGAATTCAGTTTCCCTAAAGCAATCACTCTTAAATTCCAACATCTTCAGTGTCCCAGAGGTGTTTCAAGTGTTTCCCACTCCTCTAGGCCCCTCCTAGGACTGACCAACTGCAACACTTGCCTTTACTGAAAGCTTGTGCAGGGCCTGGGCCTTACTGTCCCTCAAATCTAGAGAGACTGAGGTCTGCCATCTAGTGGCCACTGCCTTCCATTTTATTCTGAGCTTTTAAAAGAAAGGAAACCGGGAGTTCCCACATCCAAGACAGGCCTGCATATTTATAGCATCACACCCTGTAAACAGGAAACTTCTCAGTCTTAGAGAAGGAGCCTGGTAACATAAACATAGCACATTGGCAATGAGTTCCTCCGCCCCTTCAACAAACATTTAAATATATATGTAATGCATATATATGTAGATACATATATATTTAAGTGTTTGTGTTTATATATAGTCATTCATAGACACACACACACACACACACACACACACACACACACACACATATTCATTCCACTGGAAAGTAAGCTCACTGAGACAGGGATTTCTTTTGTCTGTATTGCTCACTAATGAATTTCAGGAGCCCAGAACAGTGCCAAGTGCATAGCAGACATACAATAAATATTTATTGAATGTAAAATAAATGAACACCTAGCATTTACTGCATCTTTACTGTATGCCAGGCATTTGTCCTGGGTGTTGTCTCATTTACTCCTAATGATGAGTTACGAGACAGGGAATGTCAAGATGCCCATTTCTCAGATGTGGAGACTGAGCCGTCGAGGGACAAGAAGCTTATCAGGTTTGGGGAGAGCTAGCTGTTGACTCAGGTTCTCTGACTTTGGAGACACTGTGTTTAACTACCGTGCACAATACCTCTTGTCTGCTGTGTGTCAAGGCCTTGTGTGCAGCATTGTCACCATTTAGACTGGTGGTAGAAGTCCTCCCAGGGGACCGCTAGCCATTCCTCTCCTGTGTTTTGACTTTACTGAGCGAAGTTTTCCATCCCACCGTGCTATGACAGAGGCATCAAGTGCAGAGAATTCAAGAAAAGCTGGCTGGCCAACAATGAGTCCCTGTCACTAGCTAGCTGTGTGGCTGTGTGACTTTGCACAGTGCCCCTGAACCTCAGTGTCCTCGTTAGTCAAAGGAGGACACTGAGTTAGGATCCCTTTTTCCCTTCCAGCTCCAATATTCTACTATTCCTGTGACTCCCAGGGAGCTGAATGTGAGTGAAGAGAGAGCACCACTTGTTCCTAGGCAACCAGCACCCGCCTCACCCATGTTGCCATGGCGATGATGAAAGTTGGGCTGATGGGATTACCAGCTCCTGCTAATTGCATATGAGAGCTCAAGGTCTCTGTCTCTTTCTTGCCTGCTGGCTTGCTCTTACTTTCTCATTCTTCTAGGAACTGTGAAAGATGTCTCTCCTCTCCTTCATCTTCAGCATCCCCAAGGCAGCCATAGTGCAATGGAAAGCAACTGGAAATGGAGCCTAGCTGTGCCTCTGAGGAGCTGTGTGACCTTGGGCAGGTTGCTCGGCTTCTCTGAGCCTCTGTTTCCCCATTTAGAAAATGAAGGTGTTGGACTAGGGACCCCTGTCTAAGGCTCTTCCCAGCTCTCAAATCCTTTGATGCCTAGGGAGCATGTCAAGGGAGCAGACCACATTGTTACTAGGCAACCAGCAGGCACCCTGCCCAAGTTGCCTTGGTGACTGGATACTGGAGGGGAGGGGAGTAGCTGCTGCAGCTAATTGCTTAATTATTTATGAGTGCCTCAAGTCCTTTTTGTTGTTTTCGTTGCTAGGGGCTGTGGGGTCACCTTTTCTTCCTCCCTCCTGCTACCCCAGTCGTCTGAGGTGTGTGTTACGCAGTGGGAGAGCACGTTGGCCTGGATCTCCAGCTACGCACGTTCTAGCCCTGCCTCTGTCATTTCCTAGAGCTGTGGCTTCGGGTAAGTCACCTCACCTCTCTGGGCCTCAGTTTCCTCATATGTAAAATGATGGGGTTGCTTAGATAATCTCCGTGTTTCCCTTCTGCCTTGAATTTCTAATCCCTGATGTCCTGTTGCAAAGTGGGGAAGAGGAGGGGAATTGTCCTAATTTTTTTTTATCTTCTAAGGATGATTCTGAAAAGCAGCAACAACAGTTAAGTGTCTTACACATTTCGAATAGGAAGCGAATGAAAATTATCCCCATTGTTCTCTGCTTGCCTCTCGCCTTAGCCATGTTGCCCGACCTGTTTTATTAATCTTAAGGTCCTTTAACTTTTTTTTTTTTTTTGTATATCACCTACTTCCAAATTAGATTTGAGGGGTTCAGGGTATAAGATGCATATGTGCAATTAGGTCATTAAAAACAAAAATAGGAGTAAGCTAATATGAAAATAGAGATGCTTCTTCATTGGTGACTATCAGTGTTATGATTAAACATCAGATGTAATTGTGAGCATCCTGGAAGCCAAAGCAAAAAGAGAGGGAGGTGTATAATTGTTACTCACTAAAGAAAAATTGCCAGACTGTTCTTAGTTCTGAATTCTGGAAGTAATTTATCATGTGGTGCTTACTCTCTTTTGGAAATTACCGATAAAACTTTTAAAATAACCCTTTGTTGTTGACAGTATGTTAACCTTCTGTTGCAGGACAGAAGGAAGAAACTAGACCAGACAGTTTGACAAGTTCTAATATAATTAGTAGGGGAAAAGTCCCTTTCTACCTTAGAACTTTATGAAGATAAGTATCACTTAATAAACACAACTTCAGAGGCAACCATTATTTATAAATCAGTTACATACAAATTCATGTAACTGCTTGGGACAGTAATTTAGCAATATGTGTCAGATTTTTAAATGCAGGCCAAAATTCTACTTCTCCAAACTTACTCTGAAACAAACTTACGCAGCTGAAGAAAGACATTGAATATAAAAATGCTTATGGTAGCATTATTTATAAAAGAAAGTGACTATAAACAACATCAATCTTGAGCTAGTGAATTAAATCATATTACTTCTTTACAGTGGTTTACTTTGTAGCCCTTGAAGTAGGTGTATGTGTTTTGATATGGAAAAAAAATCTTCAAATGTATCATGTTAAGTAGATAAGGAGGCACAGCAATGTTATGAAATGCTTCTATTTCTCTTCTAAAAGATATAGATAGGTACACAGTTTCTGTGTCTAGATACACGCTTTTATGTGCCTACTTGCATTTTTCCGGAAGGAAACTGTTAGCAGTGGTTTCCTCTGGGTGGGAAGATTGATGGCCTTCAGAGGGAGGGAGGCCTGACTATTTACTGCCTTATTTTTACTATGTGGACCTGTTCATTTTCCCATTAGAACGGCAGTAGAGGCTGACAGTTTAAAGCCTAGATTCCGGAGTCTGAATACTTGTGTTCAAATCCTGGCTCTATCCCTTGCTAGCTGTGTGACCTTGGGATTAATTTAACTTCTGCATTCCTCACCCATAAAATGAATAAATCCATAAAATAGTACTTTCCTCATTGGATTGTTATGAGGATTAAATGAATTAGTAAGTGTAAAATGCTTAGAACAGCCTAAACAATACCACATACACCTTTTCTTGAAAAAAAAAGGGGGGGGGAAGGAAAAATTAAACAAAAAACCCTGCCTCTAACCAAAAGGAACCCAAGGATCTCAGAGTTGGAAGGATTTTATAAATATGTCACTGCTTTCAGCATCGTATGTTGTATACAAATTGTGTTTGAAGTAGGGATTACAAAGCGTTGGTCTTGTTTAGCTTGTCATTTTATCTGAACTGAAATACCTTTTAGGGAAAGCACTTATCTTGGGATGCATAATAGGCATTTCCAATGCCTGTGAAGTCCCTGAACCCATCTGGTTTTACAGTTCTTTCATCCCACTGAATGCTCAAGCCGAGAGACGAACATATGCTGGGCCAGGGAGAAAATCTCTGAGAAGACGGAAATCTACATCCACGGCTGTTAAAGGCCAGAGAGGGACCTAACCAACATTCAAGCTTTGAGAGGGCATCCGTGCCCATACCAGTTGCCTCTTCTTTTGAAAGAGAGTGACAGAAACCTGTCAAGGAGCTGTGCTGGGAGCATTGCTCTTACTTTGGACCCAGGAATCTTATGGCCACAGTGACATCCTCTGTCTTCCGAGGTTCAGAAAGCAGAGGGTTCTGTGTTAGAGAGTTCCTGGTTTCCTTCTTTGAAGGTGCTTTGGGGCCAATCTGGAGAACTTAGACTGACTCTGAGAACCTTTGTTTGAAGTTGGCCAGCCTTTGGGCCAGACTTGGTGCCTGACTATAGACATATGGTGGCCCCAGAAAGGCTGAGCTGGGAGCTCTGTTCCCTTAAAATTAGCTGAGTTGGGAAACATGCACACCAGGAAGAATACAGAACCGACCTATCACCACCTCATGCCCAAGTCAGAGGTTCCTGCCTTGTGTCTGCCCGGCCTCTCTTCCTGCACTCTTGGGCATTCCACTTTCTTTATCCACTTGGCCAGCGGTTCCCCTTGCCATCTATCTGTCACATCCAACTGTGCTTCCATCTGCCCTTCCATCGCTCCATCCTCCTCCAACCATCTGCCAGCTTTCCCACCCATCCTTCAGACTGCTGGTATTTCTACGCACCCCTCTTCGCCTCCCTACATGTGCGTCTGAAACTCCATCCACTGGTCCGTCTGTCCGTCCATCCCTCCATCTTTCCGGAGCCCGCCCATCCATCTCTCCGGCCCCCTGTCTGGCTGCAGAGTGAGCCCTCTCCTTGACCGGTCCTCTGTTCCCCGACCCCCAGAGCCCGCTAATCCATAGCCGGCCGCAGCTCTGCGCTCCCGCAGGCCGGTCTGCCGTCGGTCCCCCCCGCCCCAACCCCCCGCCCCCGCCCCCGCCGCGGGATGCAGACCGGTGCCAAATGGGCCCCGCAGCCCGCAGCGGGCCGGCCGGCTTCGGTCTGGCGGCCCGGTCGTGCCGTGCCCCCGGCGGCAGGCGGCGCGGCTCCCAGGCCCCGGCGGGCGGCGGGCCCGGGGCGGGGCGGGGCGCGCGGGGCGGGGCCGGGCGGCCGCGGCGGGGCGGGCGGGGGCCGGGGTGACTCAGCCGCCGCTCGCCCCGCGGTCCGCGCGTCCGCCGGCCTCGCAGGCGGGGCGGAGAAAATGGCGATGCCCCCGGCCGCCGTGCCCCCCGCCCGGGCCCGGGAGCCGCCGGGGCCCCGCGCCGCCGCCGCCGCCGCCGCCGCCGCCGCGCCGCCGCTCGGCCTGCAGCAGCTGTCGGCGCTGCGGCCCGAGCCGGGAGAGGTCCCGCTGCACTCGCCCTGGACCTTCTGGCTCGACAGGTGAGGGGGCGCGGGGCCCGCCGCGTCCGGCCCCGGCCCCGCGGCCGCCGCCGTGCGCCCGCCCGGCCCGCGCCGCCGCTTTGTCTCGGCGCGGCCCCCCGGCCCCGCTCGGCGGCCGCCCGCGCCCCCAGGGCTCGCGCAGAGCCGGGTCGGGAGCCCGGGGCTGGGCCGGGGCGAGCGAGTGTTGGGCGGCCTCGGCTCCGCCCGGAAGGGCACAGGCGCAGCCCCAAAAGTTTCGGCAGCACTTTCCCCCCTTTCTTCCCCGCAAAGGAAGCGTGCCGGCGGGCGGCCGCCCTGGCCGGGCCCTGGGAGATGGCCCGGTCGGGGGTCGTCGGGTCCCCGCCGTAAAGTGGGGAGAGCGGCGCTGTCCTGGTTGCCCCCGCGGCGCTCCGGGGGAGCTCGGGACCCGACCTCCGCGGTGACAGCGCTCGGGAAAGCGGACCGGCCGGCCCCCTGGGAAGTGTGCCGGGGTGGTGCGGATCGCGGCCCAGCGGGGGCCTGCACCCCGCGCCCCACCGAAACTGCCGCCGACACCGCTTTGCGTTCTTGCTCAAACCCTGGGCAGGTCCTTCCTGACCACTTGCGGTGCAGCCACGCGCCTTCTAGGCGCTGGGAATTCAACGGTGAGCAATACCTCACCTAGTCAGTAAAGCGGGGGCAATTATGGCTCTCTCGGGGGACGGCTTAGGTGCCATCTCCTCAGAGATGCTTCCCTGACCATCGTATCCAAATTAGCACACCCCAAACCTTGCAGTCATTCTGTGTTCCCCTGCTCTCGCTTATTTTGCTCTGTAATGCTTAATGCTGCCACATAGTATTCTGTATGAATCACTTTATTTTCAGTCTGTCTCAGTCCCTGGGTACTTTCTCCTCTGTTAAAAGCCAGCGAGCAGGGACTTTGTCCTTGACTTTTGCTGTATCCCAGCACCTAGAACCGTACCTGGCATACAGCAGGAGCACGAGAAGTTTTTGACAAATGAATAAATTCACTAATGTGAAGCCCTTTTTGGTATCTGTCACCCAGTGGGTGCCCAACGATGACACCTCAAGGTTGTCCCAAGAGCTTATGGAAATTTTGATGACACTGTTCCTCTGGTTAAGCGTTAGGGAGGAAGGTATATGGCTGTTTTCTGTGAAATTTACTTAATAGACCCAAAGTCACGTCTTTAAAAGCCTTCCATAACATGCCTGCAAGATTTTTAAAAAGTGATAATCACCCTTTTAAGGGACATAAGTTCGTTCCTTTCTTCTTGTTGGAAATAGCACCCCTCTGTAAGAATTGAAACTCAGAGCCACTGCCTTTTCCGGGGACCCAAAGAAGTTGGGGGTGGGGTAGATTCAAGAGTCTCGTTATCTAAAACATTTTCACTTTCATTATGGGATGCTAAGAAAGCATTTTACCCTCATAACAGGAGTGATTTTGGCAAACTTTAGCAGAATGAAATTATGTGTCTGTTTTCAAAGGTGCGTTGTAACTAATGTTGTTACCTGGTATATGTTTTCAAGGTAAACCTGGATCTCTGGTCTATAATGGGGAAACTCTTGACTGGTGGAAACAGGCTTGAGGGAGTTTCTTTTTAAACAGGTCACAAATTAGCCTACTTAAAGGCACAGCATTTTAAGTATGGTCCAAGATTTTAATACTACATAACAGTAAATAACTTTCTAAGAATATCTGGGGTCTTTTAGGATAAGAATGTAGTAACTTCATTGAAGACACAAACTCGAGCTCTCCTAGTCTGTATTTCTGCATTTCTGATCTCTGAAAGCCAGCAGTCAAATGCAATAGTGTCCATAGTGTCCAAATTTGTAATAGAAATAATTACATTAACTTAGAAAGTATAATTACTTCCAGCATTCTTCATTTGAATTCATTTTGCCTGACCACTCACCCCATGGCTTTTATTGAGATGTATTCCCTTCTCTGGGAGTCCCTTCTGTTTCTGTAGGTTGGTCTCCTTCCCTGTGGGGTTGTGAACACATTATGTTCTAGAAGTTCATTTGTAACCATTCCTCCCTAGGGAAACAGGATTCTATAGAGAGTAGTGATGTTCTCAGGAGAGCCTTCCAAAGCAACCTCCACCCCAGCATAGCTGATGTCCGCCACTGAGGGCATCAGTATTGAGTTCCACAGCACGCAGAGGCCTCCTTCCACATAAGACTATCCTTTGACACCTACTACCTACTTGTCCCTTTCAGCCTACTGTGTGGCCGTGGACAAGTGATCTAGTCACTCTAAACACTCAGTTTCGTTGTTTGTAAAATGGGAATAATCATGGACTATATCTCATGGGGGCTGTTCTAGGGATTATTGGATGAGCATAAAATACTCACATGCGTGCCTGGCATAGAATAAGTGTTTAATAAATGCTGACAACACTGTTACCTGAAGCTCCAAAATTACCACCTCACCCCACCCCCCGCCCCCGACCACACGCACTAATAGTCCCTGGATGGAGCACCCTGTCTGAACTCATTTCCCCCCATGAATGAATGGGAGAGTCCCTTAGTAGAGTTAGTTGCATTTTCAATAGTAATTTCCAGTAAGTCCTTAGTTGTTGTTGTTGTTTTAAATTAGATGGTATGGGTAAGAATTCAAGCATATGGGGGTATAATTTTGGTTGGAGATATAGGATGGAGACTTTTCCTCCCCTTTTCTGGGTATTTAAAGCCGCATCCTGTCTTGATCTTAGAGGCTACTCTTGGTTGCATGTCTCTCTCTGAGTGCTTTGTTTTCATCTCGTGGGGACCCCCTTTCCTCTGAGTATTGTCCATGGGACTCAGTCCTCTGGCCTCTTGTCCCCATCCACACCACACCAGTGATGCCGTTCAGTCACAAGGCTTTTAGTTCCATCACTTTGCTGGTGATTCCCACAGTTTTACACGTGTGCGTCCGTCTCCTTCTCTCTGTCTCCGTCTGATACACATGTGAACTCGACACAAGTCAAACCACCTCTTCAGTTTCTCTCTCCAATTTGTCTTCCTCCATGTGTCCCATTTCAGATAAGAGCAGTTGACGGTGAGTCCATCCTTTCAGGTGCTCAGCCCCCGACTCTTGGAGACCTCTGTGACTCTCCCTTCCTTTTCTTCTCCTGTTCCTTCTCCCTCCCCTACATCCACTCTCAGCAGATGCTGTTGATTCTACCATCCAAATGTATCCAGAATCCAATGCATTCTCTCCACCCGCATCCTAAACCCTGAGCCACACCACCTCTCTCACCTGGGCCATTGCAGGAGCGTGCTGACTATTTTCCCTGCTTCTACCCTGGCCCCCTACAGTCCCTTCCCATCCCAGCAGCTGAAGTGGTCCCTGTAATACCTAAGTGAAGGCCTTTCCCTTCTCTGCTCTCCTTTTTACTCAGAGCAAAAGGCAAAGTTCTTACAGTAGCCTTTGAGACGCTCTAGCATTTCCTGTCCCCACCCAATATACCTTCCCCCTCCCTCCCCCACCCTCGTCTCCCTCTCACTCTTTCTCCTACCCTTCTAGGTCTTTCTCTATCATCCCAAGCATGGGCCTTTGCCACCAGCAGCCCCTCCTGCCTGGAATGCCCTTCCCTCACTCACCTGCTAGGACTGGGCTTTCCTCTCCTTTTGGTCTCTGCTCACGTGTCATCTTCTCAGCAGGGCCTTCCTTAACCACTGATGCAAAATGGCGCACACATCCTGACACACACTTCCCGTGCCCCTGACCCTCCTTTGTTTTTTCCATAGGAGCCTGCATTTGCAGGTCTCCTCTCCCTGGAATGTCAGCTTCCCAGAGTCCTTTCTGCATCATCCTGCCCTCAGTTCCTGGATCAGCACCTGGTACCAGCCATCCCACCCTGAATAGTTTGGGGTTGTGGGATTATACCCCTGGTGACTTCCCCTTCTCTGTCATGGTGGTTCATGCGATTCTGATGACCATCTGTAAATCTGCCTCCCTAGCCCTGACCTCTCTCCTGAGTTCTGGACACCCAGTCTACTACATGCTGCTTAGCAATACCACCATCTGACACATTTTTCAGAGTCGGAATTTCCGTTTGTTCCTTGACTCCTCTCTCAAGTACACTACTCCATCCAGTTCTGTGCTTCCAATGGCTGGTCCCCTATTGGAAGTCTAATCCGGCCCCTCCCCTCCATGTCCATGCCTCTGCAGGGCCTGGTGCTCTCTAGCCCCAGGTACATGCTAGCCTGCCTGCCCCCAAGCTCTTCCCTTCTCCCAGCACCCCCCTACCTGGGCTTCGAGGCTTAGCCTTCTACACTGTACCTTTCCTGTACACTGGTCTTGCCATTCCAAACCCCTACCTTTTCACCTGTGCCACAGCATTGGATTGTGACTCCATCTGTCACCACCTCAGGGTGCCTCTGTTGTGGGCTTGTGTGCTCCCAGCAGGTGGGATTCTGGATCGCCACCCTCCTTTGACTAGAGCAGCTCTGACTGGTTTTGTTGGTGGTGGTTTATTTTAGAAACTGGCCACTCTAATTTGAAGAAAGCATTCCGCAGGTTAAAAACAAAAACAAAACCTAAAACCTGTAGGTTGCAGGTTATAAACGTCTACACTGCTGTTTTTAACGTGAAACCCACCTTGTTTTTAGCGTCATCCCCTGTATCTCCCCAACTCCGAGACACCACTCTCTATGCGTCTCCCTGGACCCAGTGTGTTGTCTCTCTGGTAACCGTGGACTTGACAGCCTCTGATCTTTGTCTCATGATGTTCCTTCAGGTTGGGATGCCTCTCTCCCCTTTGTCTACCTAAAAGGCTGCCATGCATCCTTCAAGGCCTTGCAAAGATGCCAACTCTGTAATTGTCCTTAACTAGCCCTTGGCCTAGGCAGGATTCATCCCACCACCTCCTTTGTGCACCTGCAGCATTTTTTACAGGCCACTCTTTATATTAAGAATTATTGATTGCTTCTCTGTCCCTCCTTCTTGACCATGAGACTTGGACTGCCTCATGTCTGGCTCCCTAGGAGTGGATATGACAGTGCACATAGTAGGTGCTTAGGGAGTATTTGTGTGCTTGTGTCTTTAGTCACAGAGGTAGGCCAATCACGTGAGCCTCCCACCAACCCACGCCAACGGGGTTTCCCTCCACCCAACAAGTGTTTTTCACACTGTCATCCCTCTCCACTTACATCTGAACCACCTGGCTGTGCCTCTTAAAATACAGGCTCCCAACCCCGCCCAGGACCTGCTCTTTCAGACCCCTGAGATGGAATGCACATTTGTGACAAATGCCTTACCCATCACACGTGAAGAATTACTGCTCTGTTTATGGATGAGGCTAACTGAGCATATCATTTGCCCATCCCCGTCCTCACCGTTAACAGTACATGCACAGTGACAGCATGGTTCTGGGCCTCCTGGAAGGGACGTCTTTTGTACCACATGCTTCCTTAGCATCAGTAGAGAGTTCCAGGAGGTACCAGAGGGAGCCCCCTTTCACGGTGTGGTGCTTTCACATGCATTCCAATGGTGGGCTCCATAATAACAAATCTGATATGGGGACAAGGCCATGCTTGTTGGAGAGGATCTCAATACCATCCTTGTTCATAGAGTGGCCTTTTGGGACCAGGCGAAGGTAGAAGACTGCGTGGAAGGCCATAGCTGACAGGGACAGAGTGGCTGGCATCTCGACTTTTCCTTTCCTGTTTTCATTTTTGCCTTAATGAATCCACAGTCTCTCTTATTGTCCCAGGATTTTATTTTCTGGAAGGGGCAAAGGGTCTCCAGGGAGCTCAGGTGGGGAAAGGCTCTGAAGGAGGGGCTCACGACCTCAGTCTTTGGGTCATTGGTTCCTTCCCACAGGTAGGCTTGAAGACCCTAAACATTCTCACCCAGGAAAGTTATAAGCCCTTCCCTGGCACTAGCTGCTTAAAAAGTGTATTTTCCTTCTTTTATTATTACAGATGCCATTTTCTTATTTCCAAACCTGAGACAGCTCGCAGGACGTCAGTGGTCTGGACTGGTGACAGTCCAAAACCTGGCCCTAGTGCTCCTGTCACCTCTGACACTGTCACACTTCTCTCCCACCCAACCTCTGTGTGCTCAGGGATTCATTATATGCCAAGAGGGAAAGAGTTCCAGTTGCTAGTGTCCAGGAGCTTAGAGGCCAGGAATGAAAATAGATGGAAGCCTGGAAAAATAAAAATAAACATGCAAAAATAAAGCATTTAGACTATGAAGCGTGTTTCAATAGACGCATTATTAAATGTTCCTGATAGGCCCTGGACCATTTTTGTATGTGACTGTCAAACAGGAAGCTGGTGTGGCCGCAAGCCACAGGTGTGTTTAAAAGTGATTAAGTCGAGGGGCGCCTGGGTGGCTCAGTCGGTTAAGCGTCCAACTTTGGCTCGGGTCATGATCTCACGGTCCGTGAGTTCGAGCCCCACGTCGGGCTCTGTGCTGACAGCTTGAAGCCTGGAGCCTGTTTCGGATTCTGTGTCTCCCTCTCTCTCTGCCCCTCCCCTGTTCATGCTCTGTCTCTCTCTGTCTCAAAAATAAATTTAAAAAAACGTTGAAAAAAATTAAAAAAAATAAAAGTGATTAAGTCGAAATCAGCTTTAATGGAGTGAACGATTTAGGAGGGGTGCTCTTCATCACAGAACTGAGCCTGTCAAGACTTTCCCTCTGACTGCTGAGCCGGATGTCAGTAAATTCAACAAAACTGGCTTTATGAGACCTATCCCTGGATTTCAACTCTCCCTCTCTAAGGTTGTTCCCTTGGCTCAAATGAAGTGGTCACTCATACAAGGTGGAATATTGTCAGTATTCATTTCTTTCACCAACCATTTATCATGTGCTTGGACATTGGGTGTGTGCATATATTATGTGGATATATTGTACCGTTTGCAAAATTTCACATCTTTTTCCACTCTAGCTTGTCAGTATTAATTCCTGTGTACTCTGTTGGGCTAGGTGCTGCCCTGGGTGCCGTACGTAATTACCCACAAGGTTCTCACAATGTTGCAGTAGGATGTGTCAGCAACATTTTACAGATGAGAAAGTTGAGGCCCAGAGAAGCACCTTGACTAAGGTTACCCAGCCAGTACAAAATGGAAACAGGATTTGAACTCAGGACTGTGTGTGACCCCAAGCACTGGTGTCCCTAGCCCTGTTGAACACCACTTCCTTGTGAACATGAACAATGAACGGGACACAATTCTTCCACATCTCATATCCCGAAATAAGGAAGCTAGGTAGGACTTGAGAGGCAATCTGGTCCTCCCACTTAATTTCACAAACGAAGAAACCGAGCTCCTGTTTCATGGGGAAAAAAATGAAGCCAAGGACTCCCTGCTTCAGAATTTGCAAAGAAGAGAGCCTTGCCTCAAATCCAGATTTAAGAGCTTGTGTCGGATTGTCCTTCACATTTAACGACAGCCTCATCTTGATCGTCTCTTTGGGTGACGACAAAAAATGCGTCTGTGGGAAGAGGGATTTTATGTGTTTTTGATGATGCTATCTGTAGTTCATTAGCTTTTACTTCCCAAGTTGTTAGCATTTCTTACGGTGACTTAATTTAGATGACACAGGCCAGCACATCTCAAACTTCAATATATATACAAATCCCATAGGACTCAGCAGGTGTCTAATGGGCCTGGAGATGCTGTCATTCTAACAAGCTCCCAAGCAACACCGCCAGTTAACTGACCACACTTTGGCAAGGATGTAGGCAGGATTTGGGGAAACCTTTCCAGCATCTTTTCTTTCTAAGAAGCATCTCCAGGTGTCCAGGTCACTGGTAAGTGGTGCTGTGGCCTGCTAAGAGCTAGCCAGGTAACGGGCGAAGAGCTTTGCCTGGAGTATTCGCAAGGGCTTCTGTCTCCATGAATTATTCATGAGCCTTACCTGTAGCAACCGTATCTTTAAGGGTGGGGTTGAATGGAGAAGGTGCTTTTGTATTGCAGGGAAGTAAACTGAGGATTGCAAGTTGCAGGAGGGTTGAGACTGCTTGGTGCAGAGTTGTATTCATGCCACCAAGCAGAGGATGGGTCAGGTAGTACGTGATCGCTTCAGGCTTGTGGGAAAGAGCGAGGTTGCCAGCCATCCATGGTTCAAGTCCCAGCTCTGCCACTAGCCAACTCTGTGGCTTTGGCCAAGTCACCACCCTCAAACTTAGTTTGCTTTTCTGCAGAGTGGGTTTGCAACCACTGTTTACCTCATGAGGTTTAAATGAGGGTGAAATGAGATAATGCATGCACATAACACGTGATACATGGCCTTTTCAAGTGTTGGGGGCTCAGTAAGTATTTCTGGAATAAGAGAGGATAAAACGCCTTGGAGCATTTCAGACTTAAATTGAACTGGAAGGGTTCTGTCTTGTGAAATTCTCAGGGACCTGCTTTAATGAATCGATAAAGATGATTTGTAAGTAACACATTAGCTTTTTGCATGTAAATGGTGCTTAGGTGTCTGTAAACCATTTAGGTAGAACTGTTGGTCCAAACTTATGGGGCTTCCTGCCTTCTCCTAACTCCCCAAATGAAAAGAAATTTTACATAAAGAGTCTTAAGATGCATTTCCTGTTATTCTGTTATGCAGTTGAAGACACACAGGAGTAATATAAAGCTGGATTTGCGAGTTTGCGGTGTAAGTAACATTAATAGTTCCCCTGATGTCTTTACACAAATCACATACTTGGCAGACCTCGAAGGACCCCCTCTCACTTCTGCCCTAAACCATCACAGCTTCTCAATTAGCCAACTCGGAGTGGAAACAGCCCTCAGGGTAGCTCTGGCCTTAATCCCGGAGACACTGGCACCCGATGGGCTTTCTTTTCTGAAGAAGGAATACAGGAGTTTCTCAGCTGTGTGTGTAACTCTCACAGACTTGGGATTCTTGCTGGCTGCCCCACAGATTAGAAAACGTACTCAGTATCTCTCAGTTCTAATTGCATGCTCATCGGTTCCTGTTTTTCTGCCCCTGATGGTGATGATGATGATGGTGATGTTAGCCACAATTGCATACTAAATGCCACATGCTGGGTAAATGCTTTAAATAGAATTCGGTCATGTCATCTAAGTGGCAAAGCAATGGGTGATAGAAACCATCTTCTCAGAAACAGGAAGTGAGGGTCAGAGAGGGTCAGGCTTATCACCCAGCTGGAAGGTGGCTGAGCTGGGACTTGAACTCAAGTCCATTCATTCTAAAGATGATCCTCTTAGCCCCTCTGCTTTCCTGCCTGTGTTTCTTATTTGGTAACGTATCTTCTCCTCATGTTCAGCCCCAGAAAATGATGACCAGTACATGTGTTCTTACTGAATTGTGTCCCTTATATCACATTTTTGGATATCATTATTGCCAGGGATTCTGGTAGCATCCATCCCAGCCCTGCGTCTCCACACCTGCCTGCAGTGTGGCCAGATGGATGTTGGCAGGGGGATGACAGTCCGGAGCAGGTGGTGGGTCCAAGAAGGGAGTAGGTAGTCTAAAAAGAGATGAGAGAGGGATTTGCCGTTAAGAGGCCATGTGTGACCATCCATGACGGCAGTGACTGGTTTTTACTGGGAGCCATCCTTGTTTAAGAGGAAGATCATGGGCATGAGAGCTAGACAGATCAGGGAAAGAACCCAGATTTGCTACTTAACAAGACTGAGCCTCAGTTTCCTAATTAATAAAGTGGGGATGATGACACCAACCTGACCGCGTTACTAAAGGATTGGAGACAATAGAAGCCAGACCCTCTCATATGACACGTGCTCAATAAAAGGAGGCCATTATTACATTAATATCATTAAATCAGAGGGAACACTCTTGGTGAACACTTCAAACTCCTTAATGTGATCCATCCAGAGGGCATTTATTGTTCCGCTCCTGTGTTCTCAGCTGCAGCTGTATACCTCGAAAAGGGGGCATAGAATTCAGAGAATGTGAAAATAGGTTCTGAGTCCCTGGTTCTGTGATTTCCCACCCCTCTGGCTGTGTGTCCTTCTAGGAAGGGTCATCATCAACAAGTATATTCCTCTCATGGCTTTTTCTCCCACCTCATCCCTCCTTGGCAAAGAAAAGAGATCATAATTTCTTTGGCTTCAGGAATCTGGGGAGTTCAGAAAGCAGGGGTGCCAGTTCGAGAACGTAAACTTCATGAGGACGGGTCTTTGTGTAGAGTGATCACAACTGTGTCCCCATCAGCTAAAAGAGATGTGCAGTGAATCTTTGTTAACTAAATAAATTATAAATCCTCTGAGACTCTGTTACATGTTTCTGACAGGGGTTCTCAGCATGGACTCTGTTGACATTTTGGACTAGATAATCCATCGTTGGGGGTGAGGTGGATGTCCTGTGCCCTCTGGGAGGCTCCACAATTGCCCTGACTTCTACCTACTAGATGCCAGTAACATCCCCCTCAATTGTGACAGTTGGAAATGTCTCCAAATATTGCCACGTGTCCCCTGGGGGGGGGGCATGCAACATCACGCCCAGATGAGTACCTTCTTTGGTCTGCAGAGTGAGGGTTTGCTGAGGGTTCTGTTGAGAGGTTTGGGTTTGTAACGTGAATGAGATACAAAGGTTTGTTAAAGATACGAGAATATACTGTGTATGTGAGATAAGTAATAGTGTGTCTTTGATTTACCTCCGGGGCAAACATTTATCTTCCAGCCGGCACAAGTCTCTTTCAGAGTCACGGGGAGGAGGGGTGCAGGGCGGTCAGCTGCCAGGCCTGCAGCTCTGCCCTGAGCCACCCGCATTGCTACTTTAAGAAACAGTAACAGTAGACGATGCAGCTTCTGGTTCAACTTTGAACCGGCAAGTCAAGTACAGGCTGACCTGTTTACAAGGCAGATTATTTTAAAATCTCAGCTTGCTTATTACCCTTTTAAAATTGATTCTGTGGATATGACGCGGTTTTGCTTGTTAAAGATGTCCCAGGTCAGGCGTGAGGATTAGGCATAGTGGTGTTTTTCAGTGACCCGTCGCAATCAGATTTGGCTCACAAAAGAATACCTTTCCTACGCTGGCCAAGCCAACCACTTTCTACTGTCAGGAATTCCGACAACACTGTTTCGTTACTTTGAAACCTGGATATTCAGAAGACACTCCGGCAGCAAGAGGAAACCTTGAAGATCACAGAATCCAACCTTCTCCATTAAGAAATTAGGAAACCGAAGCTGATATTTTTCCTTAAAATGCCAGTACATCAGCATCACGAAATGTTAATCAGAAGACACCTATCACTGAGGGTGATCCTGTTGGTTTGTGTGAGAGCTTTCTTTGCTCTACTGGAAAGACTTCCCACAAAGCTGGGTGGCAGGGATTCAGTGCTATGATGGAGGTGGAATGGTTAGGACCGGCAGGAGTGCAGTGCAGGGGAATGGTGGGCGCACGGGCGGGAGTGCAGTGCAGGCGGAAGTGTGGGCGCATGGGTGGGAGTGCAGTGAGGGCAGAAGTGCTTTGCAGGGGGAAGGGTGGGCGTACGGGGCAGGGGGGCAGCACTGGGGGAGGGTGGGCGCAGGGGTGGGTGTGTAGTGCAGGTGGAATGGTTGGCGCACTGGCAGGAGTTCGTTGCAGGGAAATTGTTAGCACCCTGGCAGGAGTGCAATGCAGGGGAATGGTTGGTGCGTCTGCAGGAGTGTAGTGCAGGGCAAAAGGTTGGCACAGTGGCTGGAGGGCAGTGCAGGGGGAAGGGTTGGCACAGCAGCAGGAGTGCAGAGTAGGGGAATGGTTAGCACACTGGAAGGAGTGCAGCACACCATCAGGAGTGCAGTGCAGAGGGTAGGGTTGGCACACTGGCACGAGTGCCATGCAAGGGCAATGGTTAGCACACTAGCAGGAATGCAGTGCTGGAGAATTATTAGCACACTGGCAGGAGTGTACTGCAGGGGAATCGTTAGCAAACTTGCAGGAGTGCAGTGCAGGGGGGATGGTTAGCACACTGGTAGGAGTCAGTGCTGGGGGAATGTTTAGAACACTAGCAGGAGTGCAGTGCAGGGGAATCGTTTGCACACTGACAGGTATGCAGTGCAGGGGGAATGGTTGGGGCACATGCAGGAGTGTAGCGCATGGTGAATGGATAGCACGCCAACAGGAGTGCAGTGCAGGGGGAACGGTTAGCGCACTAGTAGGAGTGTCCTCACACACTAGCTCCTGATAATATTATCTGACCCAGACGGAGTTGCCTTGTTGTTGTACTCAAGAGCCCTTTCTGGACCCTGGAAACTAGATTTCTTTATAAGACTTAGACAGTGAAACTGAGGGACCCTGAATGATTTTGTATGGTTGTCTCCTATACTAGAATGCAACTAAAAGACCACAGTGTGGATACAGAGGCATTTAAAAAGAGGCATTATAGGGGCGCCTGGGTGGCGCAGTCGGTTAAGCGTCTGACTTCAGCCAGGTCATGATCTCGCGGTCCGTGAGTTCGAGCCCCGCATCAGGCTCTGGGCTGATGGCTCAGAGCCTGGAGCCTGTTTCCGATTCTGTGTCTCCCTCTCTCTCTGCCCCTCCCCCGTTCATGCTCTGTCTCTCTCTGTCTCAAAAATAAATAAAACGTTGAGAAAAAAAAATTAAAAAAAAATAAATAAAAAAGAGGCATATAAAGGAAATATTCCTCAGTGACTTTTTCCAGGTAAACAGTATTACCTTCACATTGTATTAAGCTGACCTAATGTCTGAGGTGAACTTTCCAGTTATACTCCTTCTGCACAGTTAAAAAATTGAAGTGTGATTTAAGAAATAGTAAAAATTTGAAACATACCGTTTTTAAAAAGAAGGAAAGACAAAGTACATTTCCTTCCTTTGAATCCTAACCTGTCTCCCACCCTGTTAGGGAAGGAGCCCTGTATATACTCTCCTATGTGCTTTGGGTAATCCAGGGATATATCCTGCTGGGCATATTTGGTGGAGAGGTCAGCTAAACTTTTCAAGTGAAAAGAAACAGACATTGGAATAAATGCCAGTAGGTTTTCATATAAAAGTAATAGATTTTCTCATGTGAAAATCTATTCAGAAAAGGTTCAAGGTCTGTCTCGGTTTTTTTGTTCAATCTTTTTATAATTTAAGCCAAAAGCAGCAGAACAACCTGCATTAAATAGTAAATTAGTATTTATCCAAGTCAAGGCAGTCTCTGTGGGCTGATGGATTGATTGATCTGGGGCCCAGTCACTGTCAGAGTTAGGTGTTGATTGAATACCTCACTGTTCACCACACTCTTCAACATAGTTATTTTAGCCTTCAGGTCTGGCAAGAAAATGCAATCATGTTGGTTATTGCTTTAAAAAAATGTCCGGCATATTTATAAACAACTAGAAAAGAGTCGTAAACACTTGGGTTAGACTTATTTATCAGATTTCACCTACTTAACATGGTCCTTTGTTTGCCCGTAAACTGGTCCATAATTGTTCTTCCTTAGTGACCTTCAAACAAGGGAATTGTATTCAGAAATTATTTTTTTCTATTCCAGTTAGATACCAGAGAGCATTTACTGGCCCATAGTTCCAGAATCATACTCTGTAGAACCCTGCCACTCATACCTCATGCCCACCCTACCCCTGGGCATGATCCTTTCTTTGCTGTCCTCTCTGCCTCTGTGCTCTGTGAGTTTTGTGTGTATCTCAAGCGTGCAATGGTTTAACAGCTCTCCAGAAAGCGCAATGCCTTCAGGTTCCATGGGAGCTGTGTCTCTGCAAGTGGCCAGTAAAGATCATTTTTTACAGATGCCTGATCCTAGTGGGTCAACCATGAGCCAGCATGTTCTGCTCTCAGCAAACCCCATTTCTCACCTCACAACCAGACATGGGGCTTTCAAGCTTTACTTGAGGGGTGAGTTTTCATCTTCGGCCTGACATACCTGAATCCCAACGGTCTTGAGCAAGAACTGGTAATTCAGTGTAGGGAGAAAGAAAAGGTGGCAGGAACTGAGAGTCTTAGCTTCTAAGGATTGATGAGACGAGTCATGTTGCCCCCAGTCCCAGGAAATGGTGCCGGATTTTTCTGGTGAATAAACCTGTAGTATGTTGCCATCTAGTGGAACATATGGCAAACTAAAGATTAATGTATTCTGACCGCAGAGTTCCCCAGAGCTAATTAAATCAGCCCGAGAAAGTAACTGAATTTTTCTAAAAGGAAGTGTTTTGGAAATGTATGCAAATTTCAGGTGAAACTACAGTTGACTTTTAGTGATGGTGTTTTCTTAAAGTTGCCAAAAGGTTGCTCTGTTTCTTAAAGAGTTTGTGAATATTTACCACCGGGGAACTGACAAGTTTTTCAAACCTGTATCCCGGCAATGATCCTGTAATTTACCTGTCACCTACCTGCACAGTAGGCATCGTTTCTTTTCCACAGTCCTAGCAAAAGGTTTGGTTGTGACAAGGCGATTTTAGTGCTTTTTAAAATGTGGTTTTTTTGAAGTTTCCAATATTTTTTCTAAATACATTTCCTTTAAAAGAAATTGTTTTTAATTAAATTTCCACAGAATAAACATGCTTACATTTAGGAGAAGCAAACACATGACTTCATAAAGTAGGAATTTCACGTCTTGAATTCTAAAGAACATCCCAGAAAATGCCTGATTCTGTGCTTTCAGACCTAATTTGTGCAAAGACCTGCAGACTTCTTTCAGGAACATTGACTACTTGTTTTCTCTTGTTTCTTTGCTCTTTTGCTTTTGTTCGCTCAGATCCCTCCCTGGTGCCACAGCAGCTGAGTGTGCCTCGAACCTGAAGAAAATCTACACGGTGCAGACAGTCCAGGTAAGACATCCAGGAAGTGGACGTCCCAGGTGAACGTGGTGTATGTTGGCCCTCTAACCCTCCAACCTGAAACGGCTGCCGTGCTGGCCGTCCCCACCCAGCGTTCTGACATCGGGTGTCAGCTCTCAGGTCCAAGTTGGTAGAGCCGCGCTCAGCTACGTGTAACCCAGAGGCTGGCCCAGCACACGTCCAAGTGGCCTGCTCTTCTCTTGGTGGCCTGCTGAAACTTAGTTCCTACCTAAATCCTTCACAGACCCTCAGGGGCAGCAGGCTGTGGTGCGTCCTTACATGGGTGTGTGCCCCCATTCAAATACCAGCCTGGCCACTCCCTCTCTGGGTTCTCTTACCCTTCTCTGAGAGGCAAAATCATATCCCTGCAGGGTCATCTAAGGTTATAGGCCACCTAGGAAGAGCAGGCAGGTGTGAAGCATGAAAGTAGAAGGTCTCAAGCCAGTTTCCTGCTTCCATCATCCTAAATTGGGCAAGTGTTAACCCTTTTAATTTCTGCAAACATTGGTATGATGATAGCACCTACCTCCGGAGTGGTTGGAAAGAGTGAGCAAGATAATGTTTATACCCTGCTTAGCAGAATACCTGATACATGGTAGGTTCTCAACACATATAAGCTTAGATCTGTTAGTTCTTTCTCTGGCCAACTCTTATGAAGAAAATTTCCAAAAACCCTGGTTTATTTAGTTGAGCATATTCCCATTTTCTTCAAAAGCAAAGTCTATCAAGTTTATCCCCCTTTTCGAGGTTAATATAGTGTTTTAGGCAGAATAAGGATTTTAAGGCTGCTTTATTCTTGGAATGACTAGTTGTCTTGAATTTTCTGGAAGGGCCAGCTTTGGAGTTTTCCTGTTGTGCCTCTAAAAATGTATTAGCAATTCCATGAGACGGGCATCTAGATTGTGTCCCTTAGGCAGTTTCTCATACTCAAAAGTAGCGCAAAGATCTTTTTTCAGACACTTTTCCCAGTATTTGGTTCAGAAAACTTGATGTGCCTGGTTCTGTGGTCCTGGGAATCTGATTTTAAGGTGTCATGCCTGGTCACTGAGCCGGGTGTAAAAACACAGCCCAGACCATAGGCCACGTCTGTTCCAATTGAGAAAATGACGTAAGCATGTGGAAGGCGAAAGAACAGAGCTGCTGTCAATAACCATGCGGTGCCAAGTACAAGCAGTGTCACAAGGCAGCACGTGGGCCCCCGTCCAGAGGGATAAGTGCTCTCATATTCCGGGAAAGGCTTCCCCTCGCTTCTTCCCTGCGGTGATGTTGTGGACTTTCGTCACCTCTTCCCTAGCAGTCGTTGTACAGATCTCAGAGCACTTGATTTTGAAGCCTGTCTCCACATGAAAGTCCATAGATCCCTTTGACTTTTTCCACCCCATGATGACGTTGGGTCATCAGAGCTCCACCTGGGATTCCAAGACAACATTGGTGAAGTCAGATCAAGGGGTCCATCTGTTTCCCTGACCCTGCATGACAACAGAACATTGGGTTGGGCTTTGGTATCCTGCAGCAAGTTAGGGCCTTCAGGGACCAATTTAAAGTACCCAGGCTGGCACATGCTGGGAAATACTGTCTTGAACACTCTGTTAGGAGATAATTTAAATTCAGTAAATGTAGATTTCGTAAGTATGCAGTTTGATAAGTTTTGACAAAGGTATGCAGACGTGTAACCATGACCCAGATCAAGATAAAAAAATTTGCATCTTTAGAAAGTTCCTCTGGGCCCTTGCATTCAGTCTTTTTCTTCTAGAACCAACCACTGTTCACATTTCTATCACCATAGATTTGTTCTGTCTTTTATTGAATGTCGTATAAATGGAATAACACAGTACCATACTGTATTGTGTCTGGTTCCTTTCCCTCAGTAAATACTGAAGGATTGAATGAATAAATGAATGAATGAATGAGAAGTTAATAAATGAACCACTTTCCTGAATCACAACTGACTGCTTGTATAAGGATCCTTTAAGCTGTAGGCCACGTTCTCAATGGAGGCAAAAAGTGATCCTTGGTGGGGTAAAAAAAAAAAAATCCCACTCTTTTTATACATAAATCAGAGATATATATACAGAACATAAACAAATATATGGCTTTGCTGTGGTATTGACCTCTCACAAGGGAGTAATTATCACAAGGGGCTCTTTTGAGGAGGCCTGGAGAGGTGTGATAATGAAACACTGTCCTTAGTGGTCAGGAAGTTCTTTCCTATCTCTGATGCCTCTGCCTCCCTGTTTCCTCATCTGTAAGACTGAGATAATTGCAGTGCCTACCTCCCTAAGGTTGAGCAAGGTTTTGATGAGCTTGTGTACGGTTCCTGGTGGTGCTTGGCACTTAGTAAAGCTCTTGGATGTTGGCAGCTTTTACTAAAGTGGTGTTGGATACTACCCCTTGGCCTCATCAGTTGACTGGCGAGGATGTGGGTGACGGTGTAGAGCGGTCACACTGCCTGGGTTTGTATCCCGTGTCTGCCGCTTACGGGGTCGGGCAGGTTGCTTAACTTCTCTGTACCTGCTTATTCATCTTCAAGATGGGGAGAATCTTGATACTGATTGTATCATGAGGCCCTGAGAATGAAATGGCACAAGGAGGTAAAAAGCACATAGTAAGTACCTAATAATAATAATAATAATAAACCTCACCTGCCATTATTCACTTACTTCTGTTGGAACATCTTTTTGTAGTTTCCTCAGTCACCTTTTCTGTCAGAAAACCACATAGCACTACTTGTAGATTATTTATTTCAAGGTATTATTCCCCAGATTATGCCCCTACTGACACCTCTACTCACGACAACATATTTAACCTGTCAGTAACTGAGGATTCCAGTCTGTGAATGTCCTAAACATTTGCGAATAGTCCTTAGTATTTAACAACTAGCTTTGGTGCCAATTTAAATTCTTTTGAGGACATGCCTTGGTTCCCCTGTGTTGTTATTCTGTGATTATGTGTTGATTTTTGGACCTTCCCTCTTTCAGCACTAAAAAACTCATTCCTAATTGTGTCCTTGATTTTTCCCCATCCCTGTTGGGATGAAATATGAGAACCATGTGTTATTAATGACTGCTTTACATATAAGGATATAATATGTCTTTTTGTACTTTGAAGCCCTTCAGCAAATCAGAGATGTTGATGGGAGTCGGGGAGGAATGGTTATTCCCATTTATTAGCTGGAGACCCTGATACTGAGAGGTTAGTGCTCCGAAACATCTAGTGGAAACAGCCAATCTTGCCACGTCTCAGGGACTAGAACTCCCGCCCCTTCTAGTTCAATTCTTTTTCTTTCACTCTGCCCTGACTGAGAAGGTGGGGAGGCGCGTGCCTCCAGACGGTCCACTGACCCCTGCTGAGGACACTCTCACTGTAGCCAACAATAATTCTCTTCGCTTGGAGTTAAATTTATTTCCTACTTTCCTGCCTTTCTTGGAAAATTCCATTTTTCATCTAGTTGTGTTTTCCAGATGCTTATTGATTCCTTTCACTCTTTTGTAAACATTTCCAAACTTCCCACATTTCTCCTGTGTTTTTACGTCCTGAATGGACACAGTACAGAATAGGACACAGCTTCTGAACACGCCTGATTTTACCTGTGAGACAATGGAGAGCTACCTGCCAAATGTGATTTGCAAGAGAGGGCTCCCTCGTCCCCACTGTCTTTTAGCTTTCCTACCACAAAACCAGCATTTCCACCCATGAAAACTCATTGCTCTACAACACTCTATCCTGTGTCGACCGTCCGGGTTATCCTCTTCAACATTTGGCCATACTGTGTTCCACCGGTGCCATGTTCACCCCGGTATTTCCTATAAGTTGGCTGAGTTTTTCCTTAAATTTACATAATACAGAAACTTCATATTTCTTTTGTAGGTGGATATCCAGCATCGTTTATCCTAAACAGAAAGTCTTCATCAGAAATACATACAATCTGTTAAAATCAAGAGTGTTCCTTCTGTACCTGTGTACTGCCAGTGGTAATCAAGACATCATCCCTCATCAGAAGGTGTGGGATGGCTGTGCTCTTACGGATCAGTAGGTTAGGACGACAGATTGCCTTCCACATCACTGGGGAGTGAGGGCTGTCGCTTTCAAAAGGAGAGGTTTGGGGCCTGTGTGGCTCAGTCGGTTAAGCTTCCAGCTCTTGATCTCAGCTCAGGTCATGTGAGCACCCTCCCCCCGCCCCCCCCCACACACCATGTCTGGCTCTACACTAACAGTGTGGGGCCTGCTTCTCTCTCTCTCCACCTCTCTCTGCTCCTCCCCTACTTGTGCTCTTGCTCTCTCTCTCTCTCTCTCATAAACTTAAAAAAACAAACAACTGGAGAGGTTTATAGGTCAGTACTGATAATGAAGAGTGATGTGAAGATTGATTCAAATTTTGAACACAAGGGCAGCCCGCAGTGGGTGGCATCCTGCAATGGAATGGCCTGGAATGAACCATTTGGGTGAAGGGAAGGGACCGAGGTAAGAAAGAGAGACACTCAGTGTCTCCGCATTGAAGACAGACAAAAGGTACTGCAGCCAGGACTGCTTCGTGGGTCTGTGGAGCACAGACTTAATTTCAGGTTAAGGCAGGTTTCTTTATCATCTAATTTATTCACCATGTGTATAATGAGATCAACATTTATAGTAACTGTCCATTTGTGCCAACATAGAACTGCAGTCAGGTTACCCATGATCCTCTCCCTGCTGGGGGCCCTCGTATGGGTGGGGCTGAAGGGGCAAATTAAATCTTGCAAAGAAGAGTAATTTAGTCACTTCAAATGTAAAACCTGGTCTCTGAAGGGGATCGGAATATGCCACCCCCTAAAATGCCACTTTAGCATAAGAATTATTTTGAGCTGGAGACAGTTGAGAAACAGCAGACACAAGAGGAGCCCTCTACCCTCCTGTCTGCCTAACATCAGGGCATACATTTCCCTTTTAAGGTGGCGTAAACTTCCATCTGTAAGGGTATCCCCCTTTCTTGTCACTTGAGTCTGCATAGCAAACCTTACTCAACAGCCATCTCTACCATATATGTCCTAGTCACCTCCCCAACTTGCCACCTGTCAGGAGCCCCGAACCCCTTCTCCTTTGGCCAGTCACTTTTCACAGTGTATCACCCTTCATTATAATAGTGTATAAGCTCCTGAGTCCAACCACTTTCTCTGGGCTTTCACTTTCATTCTGTGAAGCCCCTGTGCACTTAAAAGTATCAACATTGACAAAGACACATATACCTGAGGGCCTTATTCAGGAAGCCAGATGCACGCAGCTCTGATGTCTTTCCCCAGGCTTTTCTGGGGGCTCTCTCCTCTCAAAGTTTGAATTCCGCTTAGCTCCCCAATCCAGACTTTGCATTTTATTCAGTGACTGCCTGTGTGGTGAGAGATTGCCCTAACACCCTATCCTTTATTGTATCATCAAGCGATGACCAGACCTCCAAACTTTGGTTCTCTCTGTAAGTCAGGCCTTTTTGGAATTCAGAGCAAAACCCCTTTCTCTATCAAGTGCCCAGCTCTTGCCAATCAGAAGCACTTGGCTTTCAGCCTGTTGTGTCTGCTGTCAGTTAAAAATGTTCTCTAAGTTCTTCAGTTGTCTTCTTTGTTCTGGATTCTTTCTGCCTTCCTCACAAATACCGTTGATCCAGTTGGTGGGAAGCAAGCTCCAGACAACTAGAAATTCATTCCTAATAAAGGAAAATATTTGCATATTATTTTTAAAAAAATACTCTTCTGGGGTACCTGGGTGGCTCGTTGGTTAAGCATCCAGGTCCTGATTTCGGCTCAGGTCATGGTATCAGGGTCCTGACTTCATACCCTTTGCTAATAGCATGGAATCTCTCTCTCCCTCTCTTTCTGCCCCTGCTTCCTCTCAAAATAATTAAATGAACTTAAAAAAACTGCTCTCCTGCTTCATATGCTATGGCCCTTAAGAGAAATTCTGAATTTTGTTTTTTTGGGGGGAGGGGGTATAATTTGCTGGGCGTTTTTGTTTTGTCTTACACCCGGTTGCCTGTCACAGCATGGCATTGTTTTCTTCTCTAGTGTTTTCAAGTATATTGTCTTTTTCTATTCTTGAGAACATTCCAGTAGAAACTCGAGGAGGAAATATGTCAGTTTTTCTGATAGTGAATGATGATCTGTTTGGCAGACGACGGTCAGGTGGCTCCAATCAGAACTGGAGGATTAGGGATTCATCAGGTGGTCACTACTGTCTAGTGAGTCTAACCACCTCTTGCTTCCTTACTTTAGGCAGATCACAAACCTTTGACTTCACCTTGAATCATTAAATTATCCAATGAAATAGCTGTTATCTGCTCATTATGTGGAGAACGAGGTTGGGTTTCAGGGGCCCCATGAACTGTGAAGGTGATCCTGAGAACCATGGTCCTAAATCCAGGTAGACTTGCTTGGATTTTCACCTCCACTGATGAGCCTGCCTCCATTCAAGGAAGTGCCAGAATGATGCTTGAGAACGTACCCACCAAAGCGCAGACTGCAAGGGCAAGTCTGGCCCTCATATATGCAGTTCTGTTCCCCCAGGGACTCATCACAGTGCCCTGCCCCTCACTGGTGTCTGCAAATGTTGAGCAAATGAATGATACCTGACTCTTCTGCCTGTCCTTATCCTTGAGTGATCATTCAGGCTTTTGGAAGAAGCACTTAAGCACCGTACAGAAACATTGTGCTTACATCTGCTTCAACCTACTATTTGCAGGCCGCTTAGAATTAATGATGAGAGTTATAAGAATCCTAAAAGCCATTTGGCTTTTGAAATCTATTTGCAAGTTTCTATCTGTAGTAAAATTTAGGTGCTTGAACAAAAATAAAAATGTGTTACAGAGAATATCATCATGAGTTCTCAAGCTTCCAGTGAAATAGCTCTTTTACTTCTGTGGGTAGGGCGGTGTAAGGAGCTGGGCAGTGCTGGATTCCTTCCTCAAGCTATTTCACCATCATGCATACAGTCGTCTCCCCTTGTCCAACAGGAAGACATCCCGAGGCCTCCTGTGGATGTCTAAAACACTGCCTTGTGCTGAAGCTTACATATACAAAGATTTTTTTTTCCTGTGCAAACATACCTATGATAAAGATGAGTTTATAATTAGGCACAGTAAGAGATTAACAGCAGCGATGATAAAATAGAACAATTATAACTATACACTATAATAAAAGTTACACGAATGTGGTCTTTCTCTGTCTCTCAGAATATTGTCCTGTAGTCAGCCTTCTTGTGATGATGTGAGATGATGAAATGCCCACATGGTGAGGTGAATGACAAAGGCCTGTGACATAGCCACTAAGCTACAATTGAGACCTTCTGCTCTTATGTCAGAAGGAAGACCATCTACTTCTGGACCACAGTTTACCACGGATAACTTAACAAATATTCCACACATTGGATAAGGTTTGCAACAAGTAAACAGACCAGTTTAGTGCCGCAGATTTTAAACGGGGCTCTTTTCAATGGCATCACCAGATGTTTTGCTCCTGTTTTGTGTTCACACACAAACTTGTAAATATGTGCCTTGACAAGTACCTTAAGTCAGAATTCAGTCTATTGCTGTAACTTCTTGGGCTGTAGTCTCCTGTCAGATGTGCCAAGGCTAAAAAAAATCAGCTGTCTGGTTTAAAAGAGAAACTTTTACAGCTACAAACCTTAGCACGATCCTTCGAGTGTTTTCTTTCTGGATGAGGAAAATATTGTGTTGTTCTTTTCAAGGTGCTTCAGACACTCAGTGAAATGCCAGGATACGAGAACTTTGGAAGGAGGGGGGGGTGGGGACAAGGGCAGGTGCTTTGTTTTGGGTGCCCGTTAGGAGGCGTGAAGGTTAACAGCACCAAAGTCCTCTTAGTAAAGGAGAATTTTTATTCTAGCATAATTTGATCCATAAACTACACAGGTCACTGCCACATCATCGCACAAGTCCCAGACTAGAGCTAACCTGCATACTCAATGTGGTTAAGGGCATTTCCTGGCAGGGAGATATCTCTAGCAGGCATCCCTCATTCTGTGACTCCTTGACCTGGTCTGTGGCTTCCAGGATTGGAGAAGGATGTGCCTAAAACATATAGTAACGTTTTCAAAGGAAATAGCATAGTATTTAAGAGCACACATTTTGGGGGGCACTAGGTGTCTCAGGCAGTTAAGCCAGGTCATCATCTCGGGGTTCCTGAGTTTTGAGTCCCGCATCCGGCTCTGCGCTGACAGCTCGGGGCCTGCTTCAGATTCTGTGTGTGTGTCTCTCTCTGCCCCTTTCCCACTCGTGCTCTCGCTCGTTCTCTCTCTCTCTCAAAAATAAATATTAAAATATTCTTGAAAAAAAAAGACACGTTTTGCAATCTAACTGTGGGGTTTCAAATTCCACCTCTATCTGTTCACTTTCACACCCCAGACAGATATTGGAGCAGTGTTACCATCTCCACCAGTAGCAAACCATTATAGGGCGAATACCTCCATAAGGACAGATACCTGTTTGGGGGCCTGCTGTGGTTACCACTGACCTATTTTCAGCTCTTCCCTATGTAGCACCACTTTTGTATAAGGATCAAGATATTCTTGATAAATCTACTGCCAAGTAGTTTTCTCTTCTCTTTTTTGGTCAGGTGGTTTTCTGACTTAAATTTTGTCTTACATTTCATTGCAGGTGCTCTTGCCATTAATTTGGCTTTAACTTTTACACCGACAGGCTTGAACACCTCATAAGGAGTACCATCCAGCCTACATAAAAATTTCATTTACTGATATTACCCCATTGAAAAGGCCCCAGTTGTTCTGTTGTTCTGTTAATTGTGCTTTCCTCACATCTACTAGGAAACCCAGCCAATCCCCCTTTACTGACCTCACCACACAGAGTGATAACTCTTGTTTGCGTAGTAATTCTACACACAGAGTAGATGATGTAGTGGTACTATGGCCTGTTCCAAACGGTCTGAGAAGGGTTTTCTTATTTTAAGCCTAATCCTCGTCCCAATCCTAGTGGCCGTACTAAACAGCGACTCTGGAACAGATTAGTCTCCGTGCCTGCATTTCCTTATGTGGAAAACAAGAATGATAATTGGGCCCCTAAATGAGGTTTTCAGTAGGATAGATTCCACGCGTATGTAAAAGTTCATGGGCCAAAGCCTGGTGCTCTCGCTGCTACTCTTACTACTGTTACTATTATTCTGTTATTTTTATATAATCTGGTTTTGTCTACTAGACGCCCTGTGTCTTAGTTCCAGCTACTATAATAGAATACTACAGACTGTTTGGCTTAAACAGTAGTAGACACTGGTTTCTCTCAGTTCTGAAGGCTAGAAGTCCAAGCTCAGGGTTCCTACAGGGTTGAGTTCTGGTTTACAGCCAGCCATCGTCTTGTTCTATCCTCACACCATGGAAAGAGGGCTTGCTTTTCCTGTCAGGACACTGATCTCGTTGTGGGAGCTCCATCCTTCTGACCTAATTACCTCCCAAAGACCACCCTTCCTGATCCCATCCCATTGGAGGTTAGGGTTTCCATATATGAATTTGGGGAGGACAGGAACATGGAGTTCTGTTTTGGGCAACTTGTTGCTTTAGTACCCGAGCTGTTCCCTGTTCATTCTAGGAGGGAAAGGAAAGGAGACAGTACATAAGGTGATCCCTCTCTGCCTCCTCTTCTGTAGCTATCGCCTAATCCAGAGTGGAACAGTCTCCTTCGGGGCTTAGAAAGAAGGCGGGTCTGTGTTATAAGGAAATATGGTTCAGTACATGGATTCAGCACTCCAGTCTTTGTTAGATGCCATCGACCTGCCAGAAACGTCATTAGCAAGGTCCTTGCTCAGTTATATGTGGAGATACGTTGCATAGGAATGTTTAATAACCATAGCTTCCTGAAGCATAGAATTTGGTCTGACATCAGCAAGGAACGCTCTTTAATGCTATGTTACATTTTCTAGTAGGGAACTAGAAAGAATACTGAAAAGAAAATCTATTTTGAATGGTTAAGACTTAATGAGAATCTGATTTTTTTTTCTTTAATGCATTAATTTTATAATCTAGTGGCATTGTAAATCAATACTGGGTATATTAAACAAAGTGTTTTTCTTTTGAAGATATTCTGGAGTGTGTACAATAATATCCCTCCTGTGACTAGCCTGCCTTTGAGATGTAGTTATCATTTAATGAGAGGAGAGAGGCGACCACTTTGGTAAGTGTCTAACTTGTAATTTGAGGTTAAGGTGGGAGGGAAGTGGTCGTGAACCTCATAAAATATTTACCTCGTGCCAAATTGGAATGCCAAAGTAATTTTCTCCTGGTAATGATGGAAAGTAATTTTAGCTATTACTTAATTATGAAGGAAGCCGCTGCTCACAGTCTCCTTCACCTTGGGCTCCAGGATGATTCGTGTTCCCCACTGCACACCCCATTGTCGTCTCACCAAAAATAGGTCATCGTTAGCATGCAGAAGTTAGGGTGCAGCTCTTTGTGTGGAGTGCTGCTTCTTTTGGGTGTGTTCTTTCATTTGCTCATTAATGGCCTGGACAGTGGAGTGAAAAAGCCTAGAGGCTTTCGGGAGATGAGAGGAACAGATGGAGTATCCTTGTCTGTTGTATGGTTGCTCCCCAGAGACCTATCTCACGTGGACCACATAAAGAGCATCGTGATCCAGGCCATGGCCCGGGGTCTAGAGGAAGGTATCCTTCTTTAATAGCTTGGTGTCATGATGAGGTTGGCAGACAATAAGCCAGTTTGCTTAGGCTGGAGTCTCAATTAGTAATCCGTTCTTATATCACGTCCCTCCACTGTTCTGAGTTATTTACTCGTTAATAAAATGGAAATAGGCCCTGGCTCATTTGGTAGCCAATGACAGAAGCCTAACGTGGGCATAGATAGATAGATAGATAGATAGATAGATAGATAGATAGAATTTGTCTTTGTCCCTGTAACTGAGCTGTCCACTGGTTAGGGCCGATTTCTGGCATATCTGAGTGCTCAAATGTTATTAGGAATCTGATGCTCTCCATCAGATTTATTATGCTTTCCTCTGGGTTGATTTAATTTTTCGGGCAGGTTTTCCCATGTGTGGTGGCAAAATGGCTTTCCTGAGTTCCAGGCTTACGCCTTACGTGTTGAATCACTGTCAGCCTTCGCCAGACCCATTAACATGCCAAGGCTGGCTCTCCTTGGCTCACCGTGGGCCCTCTTTTACATCCCTGACCAGTGACTGGGACTAGGAAGAGGCAGTTATTCTCGTAAGCAGACCTGGGTCATAAGCCCTCTTGTGAGGCTAGGATGTGGAATCAACCCTGTTGGAATGGGTCTGATATAAAGTAGGGGACAAGTAGCTCCTTAAAGGGAAATTGGGGTACTTCTCCCAGAAGAGCAAGCAGATACTAAACAGGAAAACATAGGAGATGCCCACCATGGGGGCCAAGTGTCCTATTAGGCATACGGTACAAGGTTGATATGAAAATCAAAGGAGACAATATCATGAATGTGGCTCTGAAACATAAAGGTGTTTACATATGGAAAGCCCTGTATTAATTGGTGTGTCCCCAGATAGTGCAGGGAACATCTCATCTCCGCCTCCTTCAGGGTGAGAAACAGGTGTCCCATCACCACCCCTGCCCTTGTGGCCCCTGAATCCCACTTTCTTCCCTCCCTGTCTCCACTCTGTTCCTTTCTCTTTCATCTGCTTCCTTGTCTGGTGAAAGGATGGAGGGAGAGTTTATTGAAGAATGTTCTATTGTTTGTTGTTTTTAATGTCACCTGTTGTTGAACTAAATGCATGTAATTCCTTAATCCTTGAGTATAAATTTAAACCTTGGTCTCTGATCCAGGGAAGAGGAGAGTAATGCCAAGGGTGGCGTCTGGAAGATGAAAGTCCCCAAGGACAGCACGGTAGGTTAATTCTAACCCTTTTCTAGAACTGGCTATGGTTGCGATTGTTGTTGACTGCATATGGTGAGCATCTTGGGCTTTTTAGACTGTCCACCTGGTAGTCTCAGAACAGGACTGGGGGTGAGAAATTCTGTTCTGACCTTGGCGATTTTCTGCCTCACGGTGTCACCTTGAAAATGTAGTATCGTGTTTCTCTAGAGGGATGATGTGGTAGTGTGACTGTATCGTAAAGTCTGAAGAGCCACATACCCACAGACCTCCCAGAAAGGCTGACTGTGGCGGTCATTTCCTCACCAGCCATAACTAACGTGTGGAAATTGGTGTACATAGTGAGAAGCAGGATCCCGCCCACCAAGGGCTCACTCGTCCTTCCTCCCCTGATGTTGGTGCAGAGGCAGGAGATGCTTGGAAGGCCAAGCGTCCTACCATTCTTGGGGGTTTTGTGAGAGGCTGTCCCTAGCCTCCCTGAGGGGCTGATGAAAGCCTGGTTGGTGGGACGCTTGTTTCTAGCGGCCAAACCTCAGAAACCGAGATTTTCTAGGAATGGGCTCGCATTCATCATGCAGACTGAAAATGAACACGCAAACCTATTCTTAAGCTTTGGGAAACCAAAACACTTCTTTGAAAATGGATGAAAGGGCACAAGCTACCCAAGTCACCTTTTCATGGTTTCTTTTATGTGGATAAGCTCAAAGAACTGCAGTGTCTCCAGAGACCCATAGGTTTGAGTCATTTCCCTAGAAGCACAAACCTAAAGATATGACCGGATTTATTTGTGAATGATGCAAGCTGTCGCCAAGATGCGCAGCTCCAGGATTTGCCTGGTGTTTGGCTTTCCTAAAAAATGTCAGCGGAGCGAACAACCAGGCCAGGCCTGTGAAGCTCCTCTTGCCCCCCTTTCGAAGGAGGGAACGCAGAGAATGGAAGAGAATGAGAGAATGTAAGTTGTTTTTCATTTCGGCGACAACGCCTTTTCCTTCTCAGGTTCTTTATTTACCCACACCAGGCTTTGAGTTACGGTAGAAACAGTCGTGATGTCAATGTGTGCCAAACGGTAGCTGTTGTGCACCTTGGCCCTTCCTCTCCCTGGCCATGTGCAGTCACAGATAATAACATGTTCATATTTGTACAAGTGTCCTCATGCCAAGAACCTCACGCCCTTTGAATTGTGGAGGAGTGGGAGTGTGGTGGGCCAGCCTTGTCTGACGTGCCAGCCAGGGCAGGGAACTTCCCCTTGCCCCTGGCTTCCTTGCGACACCCTCAGCTTCATCACCAACAGTGTAAGACACTGCACGTGGGATAGGTGGGGAATGGAGAAGATGATTTCGAGAAGGGAGCATCTAGGAAAGGGAAAATAAAATCCTCCTTGACAGTGAAAGGTCACAGTGCTTAATTGCTATCCTCTTGGTTAAAAATTCAGCGAGGCTGCTTTCAGCTTCTTAGAACATAGTAATAAACATTATTATTAATAGTTAATATGTAGCGAGCACCTGGCATAGAGCAAGTCTGCAGCTATTTGCTGAATGGAACTTAACTGTTAGGTTCTGTTGCTGCAGTCACAGTGCTAAGCCCTTTGAATGCATTTGTTGACTAATTTCATGGTCACAACAGCCCTGGGAGGCCAGCCCGTTGTTATTCCCCGCTTCGCCTAAGGAAACTGAGACTCCCCGGGGTTCCTCACTTCCCCCGTTACAGACTATGCAACCTGTCAGGATTCAAACCCAGTTCTGAGAGAGCTCAGGGCCTGTGAACTCTGGCAAGGACGATAAATAGGGCCAAGAACTTTTCAAAGGGGAATAACTGGAAGCACTTCTAGGCCTCCAGTTACCTGTGAGTGCACGCTAGGTGCTGACTGGATGGCCTTAGGAGATCTTGGGTGGAAGGGGCTCCAGGTCTGTCACTTGTAGGAGGTGGATGGGCACACGTACTGATCCTTCCAGGGATATGCATAAACAGTTGGTCTCCAGTGGATGGAAGTCTGCAAGTCTCTAGTATTCCCTAAACCGGAAATTTCCTTAAGTGCTCATCACTTGGGTCACTTTTTAAGTACCTTATAAACTGCAAGAAAAACAGAGGGAAGGAAGGGTTTGGGAGAGAAGGATTTTACTAATAGCATTCAGCTGTAGTCAGGTGATCCATTTTGAATCAATGAAAGGTAAAGGAATTGAACATTATACGTTTGAAAACATTCTTCCCCCACCCCCCATTCTTTTGAACTTCATACTGGGTTTTACTAGAGATTGGCTTTGTGGCTTTGGACACAAAGGCTTTGGACACAACTTTGGACCTCTCGTATGTCTCTGTGTAAGGTTATCTGTAAAACAATACAGTATGTGCCAATAATGGGAGTGTTGACACCTGTGATCTGGGGATGTCTGTGGGCTCCAAATATGGGCATGAAAAGTGCATATGAAGCTGAAGAAAATGTGACTTGTTTAGCTCCTGGAGATACTTGTCTAAAAATATCTATGTTGTTATTGGTCTTTTTTTTTGTTTATTTTTTGTTTTTGTTTTTTGTTTTTTTTTGGTTTTGTTTGTTGTTTTTTATTCTTTTCCCATGCCAGTCCACAGTTTGGAAAGAATTGTTGTTAGCGACAATCGGGGAACAGTTCACAGACTGTGCCGCTGCAGGTAAAGAAGCCCGCACCATCGTTCCCCCGCTCATGTGTGCTTGGCTTGTGCTTGTCCCTCGGAGAGGTTTGTTTTTGTGCGTTTGGCTTTTGACATGTTTCGAAGTTGTTTACTGTGTAACTGTGAAGTTACTTAGGTTTTTTTCATGTGATCATGGCATTTCGTGATGCGTGTATGTGTGTATGTGTGCATATTGACGTGTGTGTGTTACATGTATACATATGTGTGTATGCATATATTTTTTCCCACATAGCTCGTCTTAATAGTATCCATGAACATCTGTCCAAAGTAAATAGCAGAAAGAAAAGAAAATTTGGTATCGTTTGGCTCTTAACACAATTTGGGGGAGGATTCTTATTCCAGTTCGTCCAGGGGGGGAAGTGCCTTTGAGGTCTAGTGGGGTTTACAGTTAGTCAGGCACAGCCCTTTCTGTCCTCCTTAGTTTTTTCTCCCTTCCTCCTGTCCCTCTTGTGGTCCCCTACCTGAACAGACTTAACAAAGGCCAGGCAAGGATGTGCCCACCATTATTACAATTGAAGCTGAAATATAAGGTCTAGAGGCATTTTCAAACATTGAGTGAATTTCTCCAAGCCTACATAAGCCCATTTTTATTTTGCTCTTTTTTTTTTTTTTTTTTTAAATCATGAAAACACTGAAAGAGGAGAATTGAATTGTTTGTTTCAAGTTTGGTTTTCTTCCTGGCTAGTTCCTTCAGAATGCTCCTGAGGTAATATTTAGAATAACAATTTACCTGCTCAGCTTTCAGGTAAAAAAACCTTTTTTTAGGTAAATTAGTACCGATTGATTAGTCCTCAGATGTCTTAGTTGGTACTGCCTTCAGGCCCGTCCCCCCTCCCCAGGCCACGCCAGTGTCATGGCTAGTTTCAAATTCATCTAGTAGCAGTCTCAATAATTCTTCTTTTGTTTTGCTTCCTTATTACACCAGTTTTCATTCCCTTAAGACAAAACCTGGGTTTGGATGAAATTGTCTTAAGAGTACAGGTTTCTTCTGTTTTAACAGGGAGTCATTAGCAGCTTCACAATATGAAGCCAAAAATGCGTCCTGGGTATAATTATAAACACATAAATCCCTGGGAGAGGAAGTTTCCTGTGCAAATTATTCCTGTTTCCAGAACCAGGGAAAATAGTCTAAGTAATAATAAACAGCCAGGATTGAGTAAAGAAGGCCTGTTGTTCCGCGGTTGACTTAGGAAGCGAGTCCACTATTAACTGTCCGTTAAGCATTAGCTCTTCTATTAAGCTGGCTCTGCCCCCTGAAGCAAGTCGGCCAGTCTCTCTGGGCCTCCCTTCCCCCACCTTTAAACAGTGGCTCCTCCTAGCTGTCATGGTGCCGGTACCCTAAAATAATTAGGGTGTTGCTGGTCGATTCTACTTATGAATATTACACGTCCGCTGATGGATCTGCCTTTGCGTAAGAGTTGCAGCCTTTTACCACGCCGCTTCTGAAAGTGCTATGCTAGTAGGATCCACCTAGTTACCGACAGCCAAGCCAAACCGAAATCCTGACGCCTCAGCAGAGTCAGCATCCATCAGTCACAGCACCCTCTGGCCAACAGTGTAGAAGTAGGCCCTACCCAAAGACCAGACAATGTTGATGTTTCCTACACAGCTGACCTCGTGTCTCCGTGGCCCTTCTTGGAAATGGTCAACTACGCGTAGGGTTTCTCTCTTTACTTGGTGATTTTCTGTTCACATAGAAGTTTTAATAGTGAGTTTTAGCAAGTATATGTTGGAGGTGTAAGTTTTTTTAAAAAATGAGAAACCTGAACTAAAACAACATTTTTGATGCAATAATAAGTTTCTCTCGGCCAAGGAATGGCCACCATCAGGTCCTATTTGTTTTTTTGGAAATTCTGGGTTAAATGTGACATATATGCAGCAAAATACACAAATTGTAATGTGTACAGCTTGATAAATATTCGTGAAGTAAACAGGTTCCTGTAACTGCATTCTCAGGGAGCAAGCAGAACATCACTTACCCCCCCAGAATCCTTCCTTGCCCTCCCTTCCCCCAAAGGTGGCCACCCGATCTGGCTTCTGATACCATAGGCTGATTTTGCCTGTCTTCAAACATTTATATAAATGGCATCATTTAGCGTCAAGTTATACACATTTAGCCAGGATCAATGCAGGGAGGGAGGAAAGGAAAGGAAGGAGGAAACAAAGGAATTATTTTACTAAAGACGAATTGCTTTAGTAAATTGAACATGCCCTCGCTTAAATTGTATTAAATACTAGAATGTTTTAACCCCCAGAAGACAGCTGGAAAAATTGACGGTATAAATATTTAGATATATGGATTTAGAGCAAATTAGGCCAGTTAGACAAAGCATATTATTCAAGGCAAAATTTCCTAATTTTGATAATGCTCATCTTTCGCATTTTACTTATAGATGTTGAGCATGCAAGTGGAGAGAGCTGACCGTGTTTCATTAATATGCCAGGAGCATGCAAACCAGGAGTCAAAACTCTTTACTCCTGTCATTTTCCTGTAAATTAACATACAGTAAGTGGCTGCAGGGGTGCATATTATGGTACAACAAAGCCTTACTTCCCCAGCCACCATTTTCAAATATCCACAAAGTGGACCCCAGTCCAGAATTTAGTTAAATAAAAGACCTACATTAATCAGTGTAGATGAGTGCTTTAATGTCCCTTTACGGAAGCCCCAGAATAGCAGAGCCAAACTCCGAAGATATTTACTCTTGCTTTATATACAACGCTAACAGATGGCCGTTGGTTCTGTAGCCCAGGGTTCAAAACCCGAAGGGGGATGGCCAGGGAAAAGCACTGGAGAGCAGAAAGAATGAAAAGGAAAGGAGCAGACAAGCAAACCACAAAAAAACAGAATGAGGCACTTGGAACACACAGTTTGGGGCCAGTTAGTATTGGGGCAAATAGCGCTCACCGCCCCACGATCTCTGAACGCTTGGCAGGCAGTCAGGAGAAATACTTGCTGTTTTTAACAAAGACAGTCAAGCATCGAGGAAAAGTTCATTTGAGTTCACTTGGCTTTCATAGGATAGAGCGTTATGCAACCCATTTTAGAAAAAGTCTCATCAAAACAGACTAAGAAATCAGTCAAAAAGCTTTGGTAACATGTTAAAAAGGATAAATTACTTATCTGGAAAATTCGTTTGGCTGGAACATGATGTTTATCTAAGTTCCTGGATAAATGTGATGTGACTGTTTCAGCTTTTGTCCACTAACTTGCTTTTTGTCCAACGTTTCCCCTTAGAAACAATATTTATTACGAGTTCTCTTGTGTCACCTTTTTATTATCGAGTCCATAATTTGCAGCTAACATGATAAGTGCTTAAAAAACAATGTAGACAGACTTGACATTATCACTCATTTCTTTTTTCCCTGCCTTCCCTCAGATGATGAAGTAATAGGAGTCAGTGTCAGTGTCCGGGACCGGGAAGATGTCGTCCAAGTCTGGAATGTAAATGCGTCTTTAGTGGGCGAAGCAACCGTTTTAGAAAAGATCTATGAACTTCTGCCCCACATATCTTTTAAAGCAGTATTTTATAAACGTAAGTGCTTCATTTTCAGTTATTACTTTCTAGCTTATTCTGTCATCCTTTTAAAGATAGAGACTGTGTTGCAAATGAGATGGAGGTAGAATCACTCAAAATTCTATAATCCAGAAAATAATTCAATAAAATACACGTGTTTTGTTTAAAAAAAAAAAGTTTAGTCTCAGAAATTAAAATGAGATTTTATTATCATCTAAACACATGAATCAGAAAAGGTGATACATATCGTATTTATTGCAGAAATTTAAGCCTGATCTTAAATTTGTCATTCTCAGGGAAAAAATTACCTTCTATTTGAAGCAACAATAACAAAAATGTTATTATATGAGCTGGCAGGTAGATATTCAATCATCCCTTCATAAACAGGAATTTATAATGTATAACATCTGTATTTGTGGAGGAACTTGTTCTGAGCGCGGGGATGATTGAATGTTCTACTGAAATGCTAATACTTCCTCATTACGGAAGACCGTGACACAGAACGAAAGAGAATTCACGCACAGTGGTGAAATGTTAACAGTATGAATAGGTGTGTGGACCCATTGTTTCCATCATGATTCATGTTCATTGCTTTTGTGTGCTCTTTTGAAAAAGTCATCTTTTTCATAATGAAAACACCCCTGTGCTTATTAAACCAATGTTTGGTAGATCAAACTGCAGGTTACACTTTTAACAGTGAGTTAGAGAAACGTACTGATAGCCCTACACATACATAGGATAAATTCCTACTTCCCAAACTACCCCAAGAGCCGATGACCCAATTTTTTAAACTCTGGTATTTCATGGACTCTGGGATGCCCTTGACTATGGTGTCATTTTACTATTCGTAAGAAGGAAAAATAAAAGGCTCCCAATTAAACGATGACATTGTATTGATTCCAGGGGTCTTGAGATGTGGGGTGGGGAGTGGGGAGTGCATCTCAGTTTTGCTGAGATATACTCCATTACTGTTTCCCAACCCCTTGCCAAAAAGGAGGGGAAAAATCAAATGCTCTTTGGAGATTGCCTTAGTATCATAGAGGTTATTAAAACAAAGACCTCCCTCGTAGGAATCCTACGTTCCCAGACCAAATGATTTAGATTTTAAGCAACAAGACTGACCTGTTTCTGTCGGTATTCAGGAGGTGCTCAGCTTCTGAATTTTAAATGAAAGTTTAAATAAAAGAGATAGAAAGATGGCCCTGCCGAAGTTGATTCTTGGCTGTGCAGTGTGGAAATTGCACATTTGCAGATGCAATTTTCCCTCCTTAGGGCACATTAATTGTATTTTCAATCCAGATATTAATTGAAAGGTCACCAGGGGTCTTTTCTGGTTTTTCTCCTTCACAAGCCTGTCTGGAAGAAGTGTGTTTCATGGCCATTTATAAATGGGGCTATAGCATTCTTTACCACCTTTGAAGCAACTCCACATTTGACTCAGAAGAGGAGAGAAGCAGTTTGGAATCATTAAGTCAGGCACTCTGAATTTTTGTCCCCCCTTCAACGGTGTGACCTTGAGCAAGTCACATCTTCCCATCTGTTCGCTTTCTCACCAAAATATCGAGGAGGTTCGTCTTAAATGATCTCCAAGGTTCCTTCTACTTCAAAATTCTCTCATTAAATTTGCAAGTAACATGGTTAGCAGCAGGTCCAAGATGATAGGAGTATATCATTAGAAAATTAAGCCACAGGGTGGTTAGGCTAGTTTTTAGGACAGTGGTAATAATCAGGTAAGACTGAATAAGGATGAGTCACAGCTTAGTTGTTATGATGGCTTGAGGGGCGGGGGGGGGGGGGAGGGGAAGCCAAATCTGGGGGAAAAGTTGCAACATGGCCAGTTGAATCAAGTTGAATAGATGCCCTAAAGATAGATGCCATTGTGAAGTTTGTGAGTAATGCAGAACTGGCTAGGGTCTCTGTAGAAATCCATATTTTAATGGCATAAATTAACATTTAAAGACTCAAACGATTATTCAAATAAAAATTTGAATTGGAAAAAACAAGCAATTCTCTTTATTTTATATAAAGCAGGCAGTCCTTTACTCAGTAGGGTTATTATATACCACGTGCTGCAGAATTGATTTGGAAAAATGAGGTTTGTGCAGAAATCTTATTCACAGCATGATGGAGAACAGTCGTAGGGTGAGCTAAGTTAGAAATGGCCAACTCTCTGCTTTTATTCTGTCTTGTTAATAGGATCCTGGTGTAAGTATTCACAAGTGTACGAAAGCCAGGTGACATGGCAGGTTTTCCATGTGGAAAGAGCCCAAGCATATTCGGTCAAGACCTCCGGCAGGGGAGATGAGAACTGGGCCGTTGTTAAGTCATACATGATTTGGATACAGAATAATTATTTGACTGAGAAACTCACAGTGTACAGAGACCCTTCCCCCGCCCAATCCCCCCCCCCCAGTTCTACCCTCCCCCACACCAATTCTGTCACCTTCTTCAGGGCAGCTGAATGACATCTTTTTGATGTGAGAATTATTTAGAGCAGAGGTTGGCAAACCATGAACCTTATGCCAAATCTGCCCCCTCCTTGCCTTCTTTTTTGTAAGGGCTGCAGCTAAGAATGGTTTTCACATTTTTACATGGTTGGAAAAAATTAAAAGAAGAACGACATTCTGTAACACAAGAAAACTGTATGAAATTCAAATTGCAGTGTCCGTATATAGACGAAGTGTACTGGCACCTAGCAGGGCCTCTTTGTGCCCACGTGGTCTGTGGCTCCTCCAGTGCTGGCAGTGGCACGGTTAATTGTTGGGACAGACACCGGATGGCCCGCAGAGCATAAAATGTTTATTCTCTGCCCCCTTCCAGAACAAGTCCTCTGACTCCTGATTTCAAGAATTCTCTATTCTCTTGCCACCAAGGCTAACCTAAGGCTGAAAGAACTTGTGTCTCTCAGAACTCGACCAGTTCTGAATGTTCCATTCTGCTATCTCCGTGGCCCATCACACTTGCATTATTCTGGTATCTCAGCTATGCCCACCCCAGAATGGTCCCTCACACTCAGAGCAATAAAAATCTCTGGACAGTCCGTATCTCTTGATTTATCCCTTGGAGCCCAGCAACCCTGAGAGGTCTGTTGGCTTCACCACTTGACCCAGCATCACTGCATATTTTAGTGCAGATCAGACCCCGTTTGCTTCAGTACCGGCCTGAAAAACTGTTTTAAAAAGAAAACAAAATCATAAAAAGTGAAATATTTGTAAAGATTTACATGTGAGAAGTGTTCAGTTAGATCATTTCTGTAGGCTGTCCTTAGGAATTTGGCCAACTCACAGTATCCCAAGAGCTCTAAGTGTGCTTCCCCCACAGGGTTTTATCCAAAGAACAGGTTGGGATGAACCTCCAGGATGATCCTGAAGGGAAAACGATCCCTTTGCCTACCCCTTCACCCCTTTAGACACTGGTCTGAAGAATTTAGTCTATACTAAAAACAGAGAATTGGGAGGGGCTTAACAGGTGAAGCCGGCCAGCCCATCCATTCACTGCCCATGGGAGGTGGGGGGAGGGGTGGGGACCGGAAGACAAAGCACAGAGAATTCTGATTTGCCTTTGGCTTTATTAGACCCAAGCCCCGGTGGCTTGTCCCCTTGAGAGAAGAGGACCTACCCTTGCTTTATGATGATGGTTAGCCGGATTCAGGAAGTGGATTTCCACCCTTGGCTTTTTTTGTCTTGGACAAGATGTTATGCATTTCATGAATGTCTCATTTCCGACTTCCACTTTACAAAATTGTTAAGTCTTTGAAAAATACTTTTGATAGCACCATTTTTTTATTCTAGAGTTCCTAATTGTAATTAGTAATTTCATAAGCCAGGCTATAGGACTGGGAGGGAGATTTTTTTTTAATTAAAAAAGAAAATATGATTGGAAAAAATAAAAGACCCATCAGTTTTTTGAAACTTCATTTCCCACAGGGGTGCTCAGAGGTGGGGAGATGTAATACGATTGCTACCCGCTTGTGTTGTTCTTTTGTTTTGCTTTATTTTTGTTCTATTTTATTTCTAAAGATAGGTCCATGAATGGCCCTGGCGTGGGTAACATGGGGTCTCCCACCCCATGCATTCTGTGGGGCACATTTTCCCCTGTAGCATGGGAAGACTTGCATATTTCTCTTCATCAGCTCGTGGGGATTACTCATCCTCTCGGCACAGCAAGAAGAAACAGGCAGCATGCCCATTGCTTGTTTATTCCTTGTTTTAATTTTCATTATTACGTTTCTCAGGAAATGCACGCCTTAGCTAACAGTTACTGGCACAAAAAGGTATTTGCATTCTTGCCAACATTTGGGGAAACTGAATGAGATGCCTTAGAGAAGGGTTGCCCCATCCTTTGCTTAAAGTTTTCTTTCCTTTTTTTCTTTTTTGTTTTTTTCTGTCCTTTAGCCCATGAAGAGCATCATGCTTTTGAAGGTGGACGTGGAAAACACTAATTGCACTCTAAAGAATTCTTTGTCCTTTGCTGATTGGTTTTGGAAACGGTCTTAACAGGAGGGAGAGTGAAGAGAAGACTTGCCGAAGCCCGATGCTGGTCCATTTAGAGTGGGTTTCTGCCCTTGCAGACTGGGCACTTAGGGCTCAAAGTGGCAGGTGGGGTTGGGGGAGACTGTGTGGGTTTCTACCGTCACATTATTTGCTTTTTTTTATTTTTCTTTTTTGGCTTTTTAAATTCTCTGTTCTTTTCACTCTGGGCTTTTTTTTTTTTTTTTTTTTTTGGGGTCCTTTTAAATTTCCTTATTCAGTCTAATTATTGTTTTCTACACTCCCCTTTTATTGAGGCACAAGAAATCGGTTTCCCTTTAAGTAGCTCTGCTGTACCTAGTTAATGAGAATATGCATAATCGTGACAATACTGCTTTTGAAAACCACACTGTACTTGGAGGAATACTAGCTTGGTGAAACCTGTCTTGATTATTTGTTGTGACACATTCCTACACACTGTGCACTGGGCATTGTTTTTTTTTTCTGTCCCAGGAAAAAGAAAAACCATACTTAATCTGATTTTGCACTGACAGCACACACATCTTTTATTTTTCTTTACTTTTTAAACTTTTTTTTTTTTTTTTTTTTTTTTTTTTAGCAATAAAAGGAAAATAATAGTTGGGTTGCCTAACATGAAAACTTATAATCACAGTTGAGTATCAGGATATAAATCAAACTCTAGGTCTTCAGACCCTCTGTGGAAGTATTTCTAAGCACAATTTCAATTCGGCCTTTTCGAAGGATAGGCACAGAGTGGTAGCAAGGAATTTCTCCTGGTAGGAAACCTTGTATTTCTGACTTAAAGAGGAGGTGATGTTTTAATTGTTTGAGGTAAAGCTGCTTCTGAATTTTGGGTATGTGTACCCACCCACTTAGGGCTTTCCAGATGTATCTGAACACACTTTGTTAAATTATCCCTTTTTCCTGCTCACATTGTATATCGTTTCCAATAATTAATAGTCCTCCAGCCTGGGCAGCTCGCCCCTGCCTTTTTCATTTAGGAGCAGCTGGGTCGATCTCATTTCCAGGATGAACGTGAACGCTGACAAAGTGGAACTCTGAGTGCATTCTGTTGATACTAATTTTTGGAATTGTTGATATATATTGTACTATGTTACCAAAGAAATAATGGTTTTAGTAGAAGGAAATGGCCATGCTCTGGAGCACTGAGCCTCTTTCCAAATGCACCCATTTCCCTCTCTTGACTCCACCAAGCCTCCTACTGCTCTTACCTGAAAAAGGCAGGGGCGTTGGAAGACACTTCCTCTTGCTGGCTTTTTCTGGAGTCAGGGGAGCTGACACGTGCTTACACATTTCACACAAGGGCCCAGGGCTCAGAACTCGTACCCAGGATTTTTAATCCCTCTTGCAGTATTGACCAGCAGAGAGAGGTGAGGCTACTTCAAGCCTCCAACCTGTGTTTGTAAATAAAATTCTCCATTCAAAAATGTAAACGAAACTTTCCGTGATATCTGTTTACAAAAGTTGTGCCCTTTTCTTGCATTACTAACCACATCAAGCATAATCACAGTGACCATAGTTTTTAAAAAAAACCCTTTGTTTCTAAACTGACTTTCTTCAGTGGTTTCAGAATGAGTCATAAGAATATCAGATCCATTTTTCTAGAGCCTGGAACTCACTTCTCTAAGCATTGTACTGACATCCAACTTGGTTTTAAATTATTCATTCAAGGATTAAAAAAAAAATTATTCTGAACACGAATTTAAATTCTTTTTTATAATATAAGTATTTTTCTGATAGATTAGAAAAAAGGATGATTGACCTATCTTCATTATAATTGTCATATATATTTCCATAAGTAAATGGATTTTGAAGCATTTTTATTTTTTGAACTTTATTTAAAGCGTTGTGGTGACATGTTCAACTTCTGCATGTATGTAGCCTTTGAAGAAAAAAATAAAATAAGTAGGAATGTTAGGCTCATATTAATGTTTTCTAGTTTCTGTTGTTTATGATCATGACACATGGCTTAACACATAAAGTACATTTTTGTCCCAGAGAACTTCTGCACCTGTTTCTGACCCTGTGGAAAATACCAACTGTGAGAAGGATTTAATTTGCCAAATGTTAAGAACCTATTATCTAAATTACTTTAAGAGTGGATTTTGTCAGATTTTGCTTTAGAAATTGTTTTAATTGAATATGTAGTTCCTATTAGACTTTGTATGAACTAAGCTGATTTAATCAGCCTAAAAACCTCTCATTACCTTCTTGGATTAAAGAAGCTAATACTCTTTTGAGATACAAGGAAATATCTTGTGGGGCATGTGACTTCTGTTTAGGGCAGTGTACCCATGCTGGGGGAAGTGGGAACTTGCAGTTGGATCCTGATGTTTCCGTCTGGTCCTTGCAGGTGCAGCCTGCTCTCTGCAGAGAGCCAGATGGAAGTCACAGCCCTGACTTTCTCGCTTTTGTCATTCCTTAGGTCTGGATGCAGAGCCAGGGTCTCTGATCGAAACCAGTATGCAGTTTTCTTCTCCCATTATCCCATACTAGGTTTGTTAGGTTGCAGGTGCTTGCTTATACTGGGGAAGTTATACCCGTTTAATAAGGACGGATAATATCAACTTAAAGGAACTTGTCTATATCTTCACTTTTCTTCTGTAAGCACTTCCTGAAGTGTTGATTCACCCCATTTAAAGATTCCTTGCTGGACGTCTCCACATTTCTGAAATGAGGGGATGGTTTACCGCAAACACGTACGTTTAACATAATGTGGCTATTAAATTCGTGGTAAAATTGACAGAGCGAAAGACACAAAAGCAAACACACCTCTAGTGAACTTTAAATAGTCTAACTTGACTCCTTCTCAACTTTCTTCTCGACTTTAGCTCATGTCTGCACCATCTACACAGTTACAAGACTTTATAGCTGAACGAAACTTTGGGTATCACTGAGTAGTGGACACAGTGTACAGGCTACTAGCAGAGACTTGACCAAACCTGTCCCTTGTGAAAGGACATGGGGTCACAAGCGACAGAGCTGGACATTAAAGTCTGTAGGCTACATACGCAGTCCAAGCTTCCTTGACCTGAAAAAACTCAAAAGTCCTGTCAACCTAACTCCAAAACGGCTCACCCCGATCAAGCACGCCATACCTCATCTAATCTGGCCACTGAGATGCCTGGACACGGTCAGATGTCCGCGTTATAAACAGTTCTCATTTTCTCTCTCTGGCTCTCAGTGACTAAAGTCATGCTGCAGGCTGGTGTTTGCAAATAGCCTTATAGTGACAGGAGGTGGGTACTTGTCATGAGAAGCCCAGCTCATAGAGGGTCCCATCTTTTGTACTTAAACAAAAGTGACAACATTTGGAGCGATCACATGGTGGCGCTGCCTTCCAGCCAACAGTTCTGGCTCAGCCGTGTAATTTATCCAGCTAGGTTTGTGTAATTATTTTAAGATTTGAGTGCATTTTGTTCGTCTGGGTTTATAAAAATTGGACTAGATATTACCGATAGAACTTTAGCTCTCCTATACCTCATAAAAATGTGTACAAGATCCAACTCTCTGGACCTGCTTTAAAAAGCTCAAATCTTAGGCTCTCCATGAGCCTCTAAGTAGTCACGAAGAGAAAGAACGAAATAAACATATAGGAAATACCAGAAATATTTCATCAAATATTGTGCCGCAAGGGAGAAGTAAAATCAGGGTTTGTTTTTTGTTTTTATTTTTTTAGGGCTTTCTAAATATGGAACTCCCCTTTAAAAATGTATGTCTGCTGTTCACCTTTCCTGTAATGTATGTTTCTGTAAGATTTCACTCATTACAAATGAAAGTAGAGGACTGCCTGTAGGTAGTTTATTTTTGAAAAGAATACGTGCAGACCAATTAAAAATTACTTTAGAGTTTGGCGCCTCGGGATTGTAAGAACCTGGATCATTGCCTTTACAGCTGAGAGGGGTCGGAAGGTGGAGAGGAAAAAGACGGGAACAGAGGTGCAGTGAAGAGCCCTTTGAGCCTATGTTCCTGCGTAGCGTCGAGAGTGTGTGTGTTCTCACACTTGTACTCTCACAAAGAAGAGAGCTCACATCGGTTCTTTACACAACCGATGATGCTGTTCTGTTTCTGCTTTCTATTTTTACATGTGCATCCAAATCTGTGAGCGCTTCTTACTTAGGTTAGCTCATTCAAGCCAAAAGTCACCATCTTGTGTTGTAGAGATACTCTCATCTTGCTGACATGACTCCATTTTTGAAAGAAAATTCACAGTTTTTGAATTTTAGAGTGGAAGGGACCTTCGAGATCATCTACCAGCCCTTCTCGCCCCTTGGTGTGCAGAAGAACCTCAGGGCGCTTACTCGATACACACATTTCTCGGCCCCAACCCTAGAGGTTCTGATTCAGTAGGTGTGAGAGGCCTAGATATCTGCCTTTTCAGCAAAAGCCCCAGTAATTCTAATGTGGGTGGCCCCCAGACCTCACTCTGAGAACCCCTGTTCATATCCAACCCCCCAGTGACAAATGAGGAAAGCCTCCCGCTCCCCCACGCTCTCGGGTGACCTGACTGGAATGCATAATACCAACAACCCTAGGAAGGTTGGAGAAAGCCATTATCAGGAAGACTTGAGAAGATGTTGCTCGTAAATAAAAACTTTATGGCTAGGACCACAGCAGTAATAAGCAGCCCATCTCGGGAAGTCCATGATATAAAACCTTTAATACAGAGTGGTGGCTTTTCTCTTTTCTAAATACCACTTCAGCGTGTTAAGAGAAAAGAAATTAATGTTCAGAAAAAGTAGTTACTCCATATGTGCAGTAACTACTTTTCTATAATATCTTATGGCATCTGGGGTTCAGCATCATTGAACAAGATTAAATGAACGTTATAGAGCTATAAAATTGCATGTAAAATAACGCAAAACTGTTCAAATGACTATCAGAGTAGCCTGGGAATGAATTTCCACTAAAATTGTCAGTCTTAGACGTAGCTTAGTAGCTGTTACTGAAGTGGAGGGGTTCTTTCATACAAAGACGTGTCCAAAAAATCAAGTAAGTATTCCCTAAGCCATGTGAATGACAAGCAAAAGTCATTGTGAAGTCAATATTTTTTTGTTCATCGTTGCTAAAATTGAGACTCCCATTGTATATGTGTGTGTTGAACGTACCAACCAGAATATCCAATAAAAGAGCCTTTTGGATATTCTATGCTTTTTGTGTCCTTCAGAAATCATGAGGTTGGAGACATCAGTGTTAAATGTTTGTTTGAGTTGCTCCCTTAAAAAAAGCCATCAACTCATTTAATGAAGTGCACGAGTCCTTTGTGAAAATTTCAACTTCTCATGTTGCCGTGAGAGAATTTTTCTTAAGCTTTCATCTTGGAACAAGTGTTTGAGCTTTCTAAAACTGTCAACTTTGTATTAGAGAAGCAAGCATGAAGTAAATAGTGTTTCTTAGTTTCCTGTAGAAAATCAATGGTACCTTCCGTCTTTTCACATATGAAAGTTTAAATGTTTAGCATTGCTACCTTATATGGTGAATGGGGACTTAGACCTTTTAATAAAACATGGAGGGTTTCTGTTTTCAAATAGAGCTATTAATTTTGTGAGCCTGCATTAAGTTCCCCCCAAATTTCTCAGACCGTAATCAGGTAACATGGCTCACAACTGCTGTATGGTTGGGTTTTTTGTTTTGTTTTGTTTTGTTTTGTTTTTTACGTTTTGACTACTCAGTTAGCATCTCATACCAAGTCCCCATCCCTTTGCACGTATGCTCTCGAGATTTTAGTTTCACTTACATCAGGACACCAAGGATTTCGGAGCTTAAACCGGTGAGCACAGTTTAACTTGGGACATCTAACACAAGGTATCCCCCAATTTAAAATCGTATCAGTTGCATTCACAATTATTCATCCTTACACACTGTCTTACCTGTGTGTAAGCTGAAGCAGGTTTATTTGCCTTCTGTTTTGGATCTGCCGGTGCCCCCCTCTTCCCCATTGTATACCATCTGCGCCCTGTGCAGTTGGGGCCTTTCCACATATGGCTACAAGCTGGTGTAATGCCCTTCCTTTTGATCTGGCTTCATCTAGTGATTTGCTCAGTATTTTTAAGGTCAGGCTGAAAACTTTTCTGTTCTAGTTATTTTTGATTTTATATTGTGTGTTGTGTTTGATGTTCAGATACATGTGAAAGTTGCTTCTAGGAGTCAGTAATTTTTATTCCAGCCTTTTGCAGCAATAAGGTAAGACTAGACTGTACTTTTTCTTCCTTGAAAATGTAGTGATTTATGTGTTAGGGCAAATGCCTAGGCTTTTCGTGTAAAAGCTCTTGCTGTTTTCTAATTTGGGACTATGCTGCTATGAATTTGTGCTCCTTTTTGCAAGTTGTAACTTTGTGGGGTTTGAGTGGCCATTCGTTTGTAGAACTTTCGACTGAGATTTTTTTTTTTTTTTTTTCTCATCTGTTGCCAGTAACTGTCACTCCGTATTTGGATTCTATAGGATAAGCAATGTCCTTCTCCTCCCCCCGGTTTAAAATTTCTTGCCATTTTATTATTCGCATTGCTTCATCTTCACTGGGTTCCAAGTATGTGTCTGGTGATGGTCATAACGCTGTTTATTCCAGGACGTGTTGGAACTTCCCGTCCAGCTAGCACAATGTGTGTGAAGCGCCTAGCATGGTATATGACACATAGTAGGTGGTCTTCGGTACTCTGACAGGAAGCGGCTGTTTTTTCTACACTCCCCTATCAAACACATTTGGTGATAGGGTTCATCTTCGGCTCTTCGAATCCACATCTCACTTATTTTCATTCTTTTTCTTTACTTTTTTGCTACGACTGCTCTCACGTTGGAATAAGTCGTCTCCTCTTGTTTGTCTCTTGTCCTCCAATTCGCCCATAAGATTCAACCGTTCCCTGTGTAGCCAAGTAAAGTGAACTTGCTCTTCCTTCCCGGCTGTCTGAAACACCCCTTTAAAGACAAAAAGTTACCAGCAAACTCTTATTTCTCCCGTTTATCTGCAGATTTTTCCTTTCTCTTACTGCAGAAGCCAGCAATTCGAGATTATGTTATGTGGTGCCCGGTTAACTTGAACACAGCAGATTTTAGTGAAATCTGAAGGAGTGAGGATTTCCTAAGATCTCCTTCTCATATTTGAGTCTAATTACTGCTGCCACGTATTCTATCTGTACTTTATCATTTAGTGGTTATAATGCACTTTTAGGGCAACTTGTTCTTGGTTATAGGTTCTGCCTTCCAATTGAAGGTACAGGTTTTTAGAGGCCAACCTCAGTGATTCTTTTGGTTGTGGTACCCACTGTTCCAGAACTTTTAACTGCTTCCCCTAATGAATGGATATTTAAAAATCTCTGGAATCCTACAGGAAGATAGGTCTTTTGTTCTAGGAAGAAAAGAAAACAGTAGCATTTACGGGGCTCAGCAAGTTAAAAGGTGTATCATTGAAATATGTATCTATTTCCCATCATCTGGCTAAGCTGTGGTGCTGACTAGCTTCTTTCTTGCCAAAGAAAATAATTTTAAATCATAAGCATATTTAACTAGCAAGCATAAATCATAAGCCCTTCTAATCATAAGCATGTTGAACTCTGGTGCCGTTTGCACAGATGTTATGGTTAAATGTGTGTGCTCCTCCCAGCCTCAAAGATGTGGACAAGCTCTTACTCCCCAATTTCCTCTTTCACTCGGGGAGCTTAAATCATTTGTTGTTTGCACATACAGAATTCTAGAAAGTACGGGACCTAGAGAACGGTTTCAGGTCTTAGGAAAGTTTTGGATTTTGTGACCCACCCTGACTGGACAACGGTGGAAATAAAGGGTAAATATTAAAGCAGGGTTCCCTTTTTAAGACAAAAATAATTGGTGTTTCATGATGATAGGCAAGGTACGAAGAACAAGACTTTGATTTTCAGAATGTATCTTTAAAAAACAAACAAACAAACAAACAAACGTCATGGAATCATAAATAAAATTTTAACAGAAGCCTGTTGGCTTTCAAAAAAAGGTTCTCCACGTGGTTGGTTCTAGAGAAATACTTTTAGATACTGCAAACAGAGCTCCTATTGTAAAGTATATTTTAAAAAGTATTTTTAAAAGTGTAGTAACACAATAACACATCCATACTGACTTGCGTTGCAAGGCAAATTGTTAACATTTTGGAAGCCAGTAGGCATAATTTACATACTCATTGATTTTGTTTTATGAAACATCACTTTTTAGAAACTTTTTATTGTAAAATAAAACAAAGATACAGAAAACCACCCAAAACAGACGTGTAATCACTTGTTGTTTGGAGAACACTTCCATAGAGTGCCCGGGTTGAGAAATTGAACTTTGCCAGCCACCCCAGGGACCCCCTCATTAGTTTCCCCCAGTTCCGCCCTGTTTTCCCGACTAAAATTACCCTCATGCTGACTTAGAGTGAGAGGAAGCCATTCTTTGTATTTCTCTCTGGTTTTATCACTCGTGTGATAAACATCACTGTTATCTTTTTCTGTAGAAGCTCCTCTGCTTATAAAGTTGAGTTCAGAAACGTTATTTATAAGCTCTTTAAATGATAGGTGCAGAATGACAGTGTGAGCACTTGCTACCCCCACTAAGTCAGTGATGGGATGGAGTTTGCCATGCTTCTGCTGTGCTCTGTGGCTCTGCTCATAGCTATAAACCAATAGTGATAATAACTAGTGTGTATCGAGTCCCGTGCCATCTAAGCACGTACATTAATTTATTTCTCCCCAAGACGCTCGGAGGTGCTCTCATTAGTGTCGTCCCCATTTTCTGTATGTGGAAACTAAGGTTCAGAGAGGTGAGGCAACTTGCCCAAGGTCACACAAGTACTGCGTCAGACAGCCGGGGGGCATCTAAGGTAGTGTGGCTCTAGGCAGTTCTCCCGATGCTAGGCTTGATGGAGGATTCCAGTGTACGCGGATGTTGAGACTGCTTATACGAGCTTGTCAAGGAAAGGATCTACAGCTTTAAGAAAAAGATTGAAAACTCGCTGGCCTAGTTCAACCTTTTCATTTTACAGATGAAGAAATGACCCAGAAAGTATAAAGAATCTGCTTAAGGTCACACAAGCAGTTGGTGGCAGACTTGCAGCCAGCTCCCCAAATCTCCTGGCTGTTAAAATCGATGATCTTTCCTTCATTCCATACCTTATGTGGAAAAAATACACATTTTCTAATCCGCTTCTTTGCATCAGTTCCACATGAGCAGATTTGACTCAAAACCAGCGTACCACTAGGATACAGCATCTCCTTGCTTACTTGCTCGAGGTTTTAGCTGGGAATTAACAAATTTATATTTGAAGTTTGTTCTTCTGTAGATGCACATGCCTAACACTCTCCTCCAAAGAATGTACAAGAATAACACATTTGACTGGTGTGGATGGCAGGTGAAAAAGAATTACTGGTGTAGTGTAGGCCCTTCCGTGTATTCACGGCCAATTCTGGATTATCCCAGCACAGATGGATCCTGCAAAATCCCTCTTCTGCTTCTTACTGGTGACCTTTAACTATTTGTGTTTGCAAATGCTTCCACCAGGGATTGGAAAGGAGAAGAGCAGAGAAGATGGGATTTGGTTTCTTGACCAGTGTTAGGTGTCCTGGTAAAGAGTTGAGGGGTTTTCATGGGAGACCGTGGGGTTCTCCCTGGGTTGAGGCACCCTGGGATTCCCAGACTTTAGCCTTGGATGGCAACAATCAGAAGGGAAGCAAACTGGCAGAATGCAAAGGAGCTTAGCTTGGAATTTGTTGAATTGGGTTGAAATCCCATTTAGCTTGTGCCTCAAGCGAGTTACTCTTCCTCTCTGAGCCCCAGTTTCCTCATCTACAGAAGGGAAGAAGACAGAGCTTCTCCAAAGCCAATAACATATTTAAGCACCCAGCTCAGCACTTTGCTCATGGAGAGAGCTATTAAATGGTACTTCAACTAGTTGACTACATTCATACGTCCACACGGTAAAGGGAGGTAAAGAGACTGAACTGATCCGATGAAACTTTGGCACTCTCCTCTTGATACATTGGTCCAGCTTGAGTTGTTTGAGGCCCTCCAAATTGGTGGCCACACCAGCCTAAACTTACTAGTCTCATAACTGCTTGTTTCCTGATCTACCTCCTTACGCCACGGTGGGACAAACAAATTCGCCTTCTTCACTGGAGCTCTGCGGATCTGACTTCTGGGTCGTTTGCCGTGAACCAATTAAAAACCTGAATGAATCTCCCAGTTGATTATTTTCTCAGGACATTATTGCCGTTGTTACTCAGGAATACTTAAGAAGGAAATTCGGCTAATGAAAATGTTTTCCAGTCTGGACAACTTGTTGTTGAGACATAAGCTCTGTGTTATGCTCTGTGGATTGTTGGCACTCAGACTTCTCATTGGAGGAGGTCCAGAGGAGGGTCCCTGGAGTTCCTTGTATTACACACATATGCTTTTAATGCTGGAGGCCTTAAGAAAGTTGATAGGCGTCAGTAGAGATGAGATAAGGATTGTATGGGATACGGACTCGTTCACTCAGTAAGTATTTATTGAACAGCTATGATGTGCTGCTAGGCACTGAGGATACAAAAGTAAACAAGACAAGACCTCATCCGTTCTTCGTGGAGCTTACAGTTGAGTGGATTGGTAAATATCATTACAACTTCGGAAGTACTAGACCTTCAGAAAGGCAGGAAGTAGATCTCAAACATGTTTGAGCTCCACATACTGACACAACACTATGAACTCAACGCAGGCTGGGTGAAGGAATGCTTAAGTATCGTCCCAAGCAGAGTTGGTTTTTGTGCTTAAGTTAAAATATCCTTAGATTTCTGAAGCTGCATGTTTTTACCAATCTCGTTATTGTTGTGAAATTCTCTAATAATTGTTTTGACACCAACTTTAGTAACCACAAAGACTGTTTATAATTTGTTGGTGCTTTTCAAACACCTTTAAAAGCCAAGCAAACCCTGGACTTTCGCTTGGTTAAGTCACTGTGTCTTTATGTATATACCTGAGGGGTAACCACCATAAAAAAGACCTATGCAGCAACATGTTCAATATGGGGATTCTAACACTGTGGAATGTCTAAAGATTGCTTGCTCTGTAATGTTTAAAAGCCCTGTAATTCCTTGTAAAGCATATATAGCATCTGAACAAGAAATATGACACTAAGTCTTGGATTAAATAATATCTTGGGGCCACTGCCTTCTGCATTTTCAGCAGTTCGGCAACTCCACTAAGTGCAGGTTAACAAGACCAGAGCATCGTAAACGAGCATCTGTCCCGTGACCCAGTTGGAGACCCCTTCCGATTATTCATTCCAGAAGCACGTGCTGACACTGAGTTCAGCCCTCTCGAGTCTCCCACTCGAAGTGGTCTTTTAAGATTGGCGGGAGGTCAGAGTCTCCCACCCCCAAGCTTTGTGCCGCGGCTAAATGTCGCCTGGGCCTTCCTTGCTTTGGATCGCTCTATTTTCAGAATTGAAGTCAACAAGGGGAGACTCTGGACGGGGAGCAGTCGGGCTCGGAACACTTGTGCGGCAAAGGGTTTTATTGTTGTTGTTTCAGAGTGTTTTAAATGAGAGCAGGCAGCCCTGCACAGAGGAACTTGTTCGGTTGGGCACTTGCTGCCGTTTGCGCCCGCCGGCCCGGGTCTTTGCAGGCCGAGTTCAGCCTTTCCACTTCAAAGGCCTGGCTCTGAGTGGATCACACATTTTCCTTGATGACAAATTAATCAAACTTGATTTCTTGGATGAGATGGATACAAAAGAACTACAACTCCCCAAGGCCTGAAAGTCAATACGGCCCTTCTGGCTCTGATTACAGCAACAAAAGGATGTCTGAGAGCCATCTTCCTCCCCGCTCGGGCTGTGGGACGGGGCTGAAAGCAGCCGGCTTGTAAAGGAGAAAGGCCTTATTAAAACACATTTCAGCTGCGACCAAGTGCCCGGCGAGCCTTCCTGACAGAGAAAATTACTTTTTAGTAGATGCTCACCTTTTTCCCAAGAGCAAAGTTTCCGCTTAGGAGAATAAGAAGAGGTTGTATATTAGCAGTCTGAAATGTTTATAGATCTCCCTTTTATGTTTCTGTTGGGAAGGTAAGGTTTAAAAAAAAAAAGAAGGAAAAAAAAAAAAGAAAGGAATCAGCCTGTGATATCTGGCAACCGTTAGGGATAGGTGGAGTTTGGGTGAGGAAATTTACTTGTCCCTGGTTAAAAAGCAAATTCCCGGTTCTGGGGGAATTGGATACCCTTTTTTTTTTTTTTTTTTGGAATTTTTTTTAATGTTTATTTATCTTTGAGAGGGAGAGACAGAGCGTGAGCGGGGGAGGGGCAGAGAGAGAGGGAGACACAGAATCCGAAGTAGGCTCCAGGCTCCGAGCTGTCAGCACAGAGCCTTACTCGCGACTCGAACCCACGAAGCGTGAGATCATGACCTGTGCTGAAGTCGGATGCTTCACCACCTGAGCCACAGAGGCGCCGTGGGAAGTGTGTACCTTTAAGGCAGGCCTGGGACGAGGCAAAGAATGGATTCAAAATGCAACTGCCGTGGGTCTGCTCCGGCAACCCACTCATGCGAGAGAGCGAAATAAGCCTTCTGCTAAATCGGGGAGCGCAGGATTTCGATGTAAACCTTCTTAGCAGCTTTGTCATCCGCCTGTTCTGCGGAGCATCCAAGGACACCGCTCGCATCCCTCTTGTGATCGCTGTGCGTTCTATATTTAGAAGAATTGCTGTTGCACAAAATATGGTCCCCTGACTGTCCTGGGCGTGCTTTACGCCTTTCCCAAAAAGACTTCAAAAAATGAAAGGTTCATACCTTTATATCACAATTTTGGAAAGAAGAACCCAAAGGTTTTTTTTTTTTTTTTCCTTTAATATGGAGTCAAAACACACACATCCACATATTTCCTATTTTATTTGTAGGATCTCCTTCCACGCAGCCGCACCACCACCATCCGGTGACTAAGGGTTGATAACATGTGCGCGGTGAAGTGGGGTCACACAAGCTCATCTCTCATTTCTGACACTTGGTTTGAAGAGCTTTCCTCCAAGTATCTGTGTGATCCTGACAGGCAGTTTTCAGAAGTTTGTGGCATTCCAGGACCCTTAATAATTTAAAGCTGTAGTTTAGATTCCAGCCATGAGCAAAGTATACCATGGTTCTGCCCCCACACACCCCCACCCCCGCCTTGCGCGGTCTCCGGTGCTGACCCCACTGCTCTCTGACATGTGTGTGCACCAAGCTGCGGCCAGCCACACCCCTCGTGTCCCCAGCCTCCCGCCTCCGTCCCTGCCTGCTTACCCCTCCCCAGTCTCTGAGCCTGTGCCAAGGCCCCCTCCTCCAGGAAGCCAGTCCTGAGCTTTCCAGCCAGAGAGGAGCCCTCCTTCTTGCAACATTGGAGGCTCTCACATGTTCTCTCAGCCCCTCTGTGGCACTTGGCACATTGGCCTACGTGTTCATTTGTGAGTGTGGCACTAACTCAGGAGCTCCCAGGCCTAACACACCCACCTCACGTGGGTCTTTCACACAGAGGCTCTGCTGCTTGTTGAATAAGGAGCCTCATTGCCACAAGCCCATCAGAGAAGCCTTTTAGGGGGGCTGGGGAGCTGTTTTGGTGGTTGGAAAGAGCACTGCCATTTGCGTGAGAAGCCTAGCTCCCACCACCCTCCATGCCAGCCCGCTGCTTTCCTGACCTTGCACACGGCTGCCTGACTTTTCTGAACTTCAGTTTCTTCATCTGGGTGGCAGAGTGAATGCTCCCGCCACTGGGTAGGAAGATGAAATGAGAGAATGTGTGTTAAGGCCCTTTGTAGCCGCTAGGTTCTGTCCATATGTAGGTCTGGGTAGTCATACTAATATCATAGTATTCTGGTCAAGGTAGGCCTAGTTGTGTTGTGTTTTTTTTTTTTCTTAGATACACAGCAGGTTGTTTTAAAATCACATTCTCCACGATCTCGCGGTCCGTGAGTTCGAGCCCCGCGTCAGGCTCTGGGCTGACAGCTCAGAGCCTGGAGCCTGTTTCCGATTCTGTGTCTCCCTCTCTCTCTGCCCCTCCCCCGTTCATGCTCTGTCTCTCTCTGTCCCAAAAATAAATAAACGTTGAAAAAAAAATTAAAAAAAAAAAAAAAAAATCACATTCTCTCTCTCTCTCTCAAAAATGAATACATTAAAAAAAGAGGGGGCACCTGGGTGGCTCAGTCGGTTAAGTGTCCAACTTCAGCATGGGTCATGATCTCGTGGTTTGTGGGTCTGAGTCCCGCGTCGGACTCTGTGCTGACAGCTCAGAGCCTGGAGCCTGCTTCGGATTCTGTGTCTCCTTCTCTCTCTGCCCCTCCCTGCTCTCTCTCTCTCTCTCTTTCTCTCTCAAAAATAAACAAACAAAAAAAAATAACTTTCTAGGGACGCCTGGGTGGCTGAATCAGTTAAGTGTCTGACTCTTGATCTCAGTTCAGATCTTGATCTCAGGGTCGTGAGTTCAAGCCCTTCGCGGGGCATGACGCTTACTTTAAAAAAACAAAAACACACACATTCTAAAGTAGAGTGCAGAAGCGTTTTGTGTCTCTGAAACTCCTTTTTTCAGGATAGAAGTGATACTTATTTTAACAAATGCAAACATTGATAGCCAGCCCATCCCCTCCAAATCATCTCCCTCCCCCCCACCCCCTCCCACCCCTTCCCACCACTGTCACTGAAAACTTCTTTTATACTGAAATGATACCAGTGGGAAATCACGGTGTTCGTGGAGGCCTGAAGATAGACGAGAAAGTGGGGTTGCTCAGGGCCAGGGCAGGGCTGAGAGGGATGCCGCACGAGAAATGTCCAGCCAGTGAAGAGACACTAAATAGGAAAAAGGGGAGACTGTGGAAGAGTCAGCCTTGTGAAGAAGCCTGGCCTTACTCAGGGGGCGCTACTTAAGTCACTTATCAGCATCACCTGTCCCCTCCCACGTTGGGAGATTCTTTAAAGGAAACATAGCCAGGATGCTTTGTTAACTCCGCCCCTGGAGCTGAGGTATGAGCTCACCGGAGCTCCCACTGACTTTCTAGAGTTCGGACATGCCCCGCTAGGTAACTACGTAGCACTCACCTCGATCAACACATTTGTATTATTTTCACACCGAGACACAGAGATTGTTGGTCCTGGAGAAACTTCCGTGAAGGTTTGTGGTTTTAAATCTAATGATTTTTCTTGTCGGTGTTATATCTAGTTCTCAAGAATGGTTTAGGCCTCTTGTGTTTATGTAGCTGAATTGTCGCCACCGTGACCAGAGTTGGGCACTGTTAATATTTTTCTACTGGACGTTTTGCTAGCATTTGAGTTATGTGTCACATTCCAGGAGCGTAAAAATGGGAGTTGCCTTGGTCTTTTTTGTTCCGCTAAAAACGTCTGTTACGGCTCTTGGTTCACGTGGAACTCTCTGAGAGGGTAGTCCTAGGATGTCACTCAAGTAAGACCTAAGGCAGGAGAGGTCGGAGTTTTGTTAGGACTTAAAGGGAGCGTGTTCCCTGGTGTTAGCTGGCAGAGGAGATAATTTCTCCCTTGCAAGAGGGGTCAGTGACTGCTGCTGCTACCTTACGTTGTTCTAACCAATCTCCATAGCCGGTTCACACATCTGGTTGTATGTTTCCTTTTTACAACACAGAATGGACATCTCACGTGGTACAGACAAAAGCACGTAATTAGTTCGTAGATTGAATTGTTGGAGAACAAAGTGTGTTTATCTGTGACGTAATAGAGGTTTTAAAAGGGAGAGCTAATAGAAGTTTGTTATAGTGACAGGCTTCTTACCTCCAATTCTCGTAGATGCTGTCTTCATTGTATGAAGAAAAGTGAAAAGTGTCTATGTCTTCCAAAGTTGTAAAAATTCTAAGGTTTATTTTTGGCAGAGTAGGTAAATAAAGCACCCGGCCCATCAGATTCTTTGGACGTCAGTACCCACTGCACTAACTATGTGCCACCTGCCAGTGTCAACCTTTATAAGCAGCCAGTGTGGTGTTTACTGAACCCTGTGGGCCACCTTCCAGGTCACTGGCTGGGGTCATCAAACAATGAGACCAGCTGCACCTCGGGGACTCGTCGTTAAGGGTTTGCTAGACTGAGGCTCCATGACGGCCCAGAGCAAAGTGGGAGAGTCCTCTCTTTCAGTTGGCCAGGTCGTGAGATATTCCTGTGTCTTGAGCACAAGACTCCAGCCAGACTGGAAACCCTCTCCCAGGGCTGACGTTTGAGATTTCCAAGACCCAGGACAAGTGAGATTCTCTGGGGTGGGTCAGTTACATAATCCACTTTCCCGAACACACGGCCCAATGCTGAGTCTTTCTCAGCTGCACCCGCCAGAAGCAAACAGGTGTGAACTTTAAGATAAACCTCCATCTATGTTTGGATATGAATGGACACCCTAAATCTGCGTGAGTCATCTGTTGAGGGTTCAAAAGCAGCCTAAGAAGCAGTCACCAACCTGAGTTGGGCCCCCATCTGGTGATGCTCCCTTATTTCAGGGCTTTGATGCTCAGAGGGCAAAGGTTCCTCGCCCAAGGTCACGGAACTGGTGAGCTGTGGTGCAAGATCTCAGTTTCCCTAACTCTACGTCCAGTTTCCTTTTTGTGTGCGACAGTAATTTTACGGTTGTTTGAATAATGCTTCCCCAGACTGCACTCCGCCTTTATTTTCATAGCTCAGTTTATTCCATGATCCAGGGTGTCAGTGAGATAATTTTGTTTACGTGTCTTAGGAGATTAGAAAAACACCGAAGCAATGTCAGCAGCATATAACATTAGGGGTCCAGTAAGACGGGCCCCACAGGTGCTCTTGCCTTAGGGCTATTTCATTGCACGTGACAGAAAAACCAAGTGAGAATGTGGTGACTCACCTGACTGAAGAGTCGTGGAGTATGGTGGCTTCAAGCGGAGTGTGATCCAGCAAACCCAATCTCATGGTTCTCTCTGTGCTGTCTTCATTCCCCAGCTCTCAACCCGTATCCGCCCAGTTTTCGGAGGAAGACTGGGCCTCTCTCTTCCTCCACCTCTCAGAATTCCCAGGAAGTCCCAACATTGTACACCATTGGGTCTAACTGGCTCTCATTCTTATTCCTGAGCCAGTGATGGTGGCCCGGGGATGCGAGTGCCCTGGCAGGCCAGGCCTAAGTCATCTACCCATGCCTGCAGTTTGAGTGAAACCATGGAGATGGGCCCCAGAAAAGGGGGACGTTGACGCGGACTGACAAACTCAGGAACCTCCACTATGGCGTCGCGTCCCAGTAGCTGGATGACCTAAGGCGAAGTACCTCACTGCCGTTGTGCGGTTTTCTCAGCCGGAGACTGGAGGTGATATTGGCACTGTTATCATTTTGTGTAGTGTCCCAAGCTTTGTATGTAGTCAGGTTCTATACGTGTTGCCTTGGAAAACGCTAAGAAGCCAATGGTCATACTGTGGTTCCCACCGTGGATGATGCCCCGATGCCTTGACTGGACTTCTCGGAGCTAAGTCTCCAGTCTTTCCTCCATTCACTGCCATTATCCCTCCTCCCTGCTCCTCCCTGGAGGTGAGTGACCTCCCCAGGGTGCCATTGCAGTCCACCTGTCCTTGCCTCTCCCCACCTGAGAGTGCCCTCCTCTGTTCTCTCTTGGGGCCTGAACCTGCCCGAGTGTGGCAGTAACACACTGGGTTGTGACAGCCTGTCTGTCCTTCCCACTAGAGCTGGTGAGGACAGACACCATGATTGACATTTCATGTGACACGCCTGGCTGATAGCAAGCATGCAAAGGCTCTTTGGTGTATAAATCAACCAGGGAGGAATGGTGGGCGGGCAGGGTGTCTCCCAGGTGAGGGCCTGGTTGGCCATGTGTGTCTGGTGACCCAGTGGATGAGGGTGCTTCACTTTGACCATGTGGCTTTAGTCATCGCCTCCAAATCTGGGCCACTGCCTTGCAGAGCATCCTACCGAGTGCACTGGGCACACACAGCCCACGACCATCCCCCCGACTGGAAAACCGTCCAGGCCCTACTGGATAGTGTGGGAGCAGTCACTTTAATGTTTATTTCCTTTTGAGAGAGAGAGAAAGGGCGGGGGGGGGTGGAGAGGGGCAGAGAGAGAGGGAGATACAGAATTTGAAGCAGGCTCCAGGCTCTGAGCTGTCCGCACAGAGCCTGACACGGGGCTCGAACGCACGGACCGTGAGATCATGACCTGAGCCGAAGTCAGACGCTTAACCGACTGAACCAGGTGCCCCTGGCTGTGCAGACTCTTCACACCCCTTATCTAGATCGTAGACAACATAATAGGTTTGTAACTAATTCTTACTTTTAAAGAATGAACTGCTTCTCGAATCAAAATGCCTATTTTAATCCCCCAAAGAACTTTGCTCTATGTAAAGATGTACTTTGTGGCTTAGAGTTTTAGAGCTCCTCTAAGTCAAAATGCCCCTGACTGCATGGTAAGGGAAACTTGCTTTGGGAGACTCAAAAATGCAAACGAAACACAAACTTGGAAATCACACAAGGAGCCATTAGACCCATCCTCTGCCTGTTGCCCCTGCCCCTCCAAAGTAGGAAAGCCTCCTGTTCCCACCTTCCGCTCGGGGTGGGGGGTGGGGGGAGGGTATTGGCACTAGTGAGGCATTTGCTAGAATTCCTTCTAGTCAAGTTCGGTTTTGATGTTTCATGGATTAGTACCTAAGAAATGCCTCCTCGCCGTAAGTGTTAAGGTGAAACTGAAGGGATAGAGCCCAGGTGCAAGTGCGTGCCATCCGTCTGAGTAAGGAACATCCAGCAACTGTGTTCATCAGGCTCAGCCTGCAAGCCGTCTTCCCTCTCTTTCTGACCCCCAATTTTCTTTTGTGGAGCCAGTCTGTCTCTTACTGAAGTATTTCCCATGTGTTTGCTAAAGGGAAATCACCACCAAGACATCTGCAAAGTCTCCAGGCTTTGAAGTACCCACAGGAACTCGGCAAAGAGAAATGCAGTTACTTTGTGTCTCCCGGGTGGGTGGAAGGATGGTGTGTTTGCTTTTATAGCAGCGGGCGGCGTATCCAGGGTGCTGGCACCACCGGAAATGAAGCCATCTTTATTCTTGTCCTACCTGCGACAGGAACTTTTTCATTGATTTTTTTTTTCTTCCCCCCCTCCCCCGCCCGAAGGAATGGAAAACAGACGTACATACAGAAAAAAATGGTTTCATTTGCCCTTGTCCAAATGAAGATTCAGATGTTAATGTGTTTTTTTTTAATTTTTAAAAAATGTTTATTTTTGAGAGAGAGAGAGAGAGAGAGAGAGACTGAGTGCTAGCAGGGGAGAGTCGGAGAGAGAGAGGGAGACACAGAATCCGAAACAGGCTCCAGGTTCTGAGCTATCAGCACAGAACCTGAAGCGGGGTTCGAACCTGGGAATGGAAAGATCATGACCTGAGCCGAAGTCGGACGCTTGACCGACGGAACCACCCAGGCGCCCCAGATGCTAATGTGTTTTTTAAAGTGTGTGCTTCTGAATAAATAACCCCTTAAATAGATGTAGTATTTACGAATGTACCGAGCACATGTGTGTACCTTAGCTCAAGTCCCCTGTTCCGCTTGTTGTTCAGCTCTTACCATTATTCTCCTGATGAGTTGACTGAGCAAAAATGGCAGAATTACTGAGCATCGCTTAGCCAGTGAGTGGCAGACCCAAGGCCCATCCGATTCCAGAGGGAGTGCTTCCTAGCTTAGAGATGCTTCTTCCAGCTGACTGGAGGACGGTGGCCTGACACTGAACAAATTTCCTTCCACGTCACCCTCACATTGTAGACTAATCTCCTTCCACAGGCGTGGAGGCCAGTGTTCATGGTTCTACACACAAAATAGAAGCCCGAAATGAAGCCATAATCGTAACACAATTAAAATAACATTTATCAAGTACAGATTCTATGCCCGGTTCTGTTATAAATTATGAGTATGAACTTACTTAATTCTCGCGAGAACCTACCTTCTCCGGGTGGGATGAAGTGACTTGGCCAAGGTCGCTGAGCTGGAAAGTGGGGGACCAGGAGTCAAATGCACAGTCGGACAGCAGACTCGCCCTCTAAAACCGCCTCTGCATACTCACTGAGCTCTTGCTTGTGCTGGACCCTCGAGGGCATCATCTTAATTGAATCGCCACTCCATTCAGTGTGGTTAAGTGACCTGCCCAAAGTCCGAGGATTTAGCAAGTGTTGGAGCCAAGATATGAACCAAGCCGTCTGCCTCCCAAGCCCAGCCTTGGACCCTCTCAGTTCATTCGGTGCCTAAATATGCCATTTACACGGCCATCCACAAAACTGCCTTGTGAATACCACTGCCAACAAGCCCCCTGGGGCTGGATTCCAGAGGCTGTGCTACTCCATGAAGGAGGGTGTAATGAAGGCTCACTACGCCATATCTCACTGACGTATCGCTCTGAGGCATTTGACAGATGGGGAAACTGAGGCCCGGAGAGGCCAAAGTCTTGGAGGGCCCTGGCCTAGGCAGTTGGGCGCTTCAGAGGGCACTGAATTTGGCAGGGGAGGACTGTCTCGGAGAATGGGATTGGGAGACCCGTTTCCATTTCTGCGCCGTCCCCGTATTCCTCCAGGCCCTTGAACCTCTCTCTGCTTCTCCTCTCTCCTCGAGAAATGCAGAGAAACTGCCACCCACCGTCTTCACAGGAATTTTGCAAAGATTAATTGGATAATTTCAGAATAGTTCTTTGAGCTGTTTGAAGGAAAGGTGCCATCTAGAAGAACAAAGTAAAATAACAATAATAATTACTATATTTAAATGTATTTATGAAAATCTCTCTGGGGGCAATTAAGGGAGACCAGCTTGTACTTGTGGGAAACTCACAAGTTGATGAAATGCCCGTGTCCCTGCCCGTCCCCCACGGTCCCGCCGGCTCGCTGGCGGGGTGACAGTGTGGCAGTGCTGGGACTGAAGTATAGGCACAAGAGGGTGGGAGCTTCCGAGCCAGAGCCACCCGTCCTGCGGTCCCAAAATAACTTGGCCGCCCATCTGGGGCCTGCGGGAGACAGCACCTGTCATGACCCCGGGCTGGTGACCGCAGAGTGCTCACGCAGCTCTTTCCAAAAACTCCACTCCCTTGTCATCCGCAGTGGAGAACTTAGTCTTCAGGCTTCAGCGTCTGTCCCATAATTAATTGCTGCCCATTTACCACAGGGACAGAAAATTCCTACTGCCTCAGCCGGGTGCCTCGAAGGACCGCTCTCACATCTGCTATGGAACCTGTGTTTGTATTTAGCGGTGGGCCTGGCAGATAATGAGGTTTTGATGCCACAGAGCTATTTAGGCGAGTTTATTCTAGGCTCTCAGGATCCCTCGTCTGCTAACATCTGGTCTATTCAGACGTCGCCCTCTCTCCATTCGGAGGGCCTGGGTTTGGTGGGCAAGATGTTCTCTTTTACAATCGACTTGCCTTTGATCTTTAAGACTGGCTTTCCTGCTTAAACACCTGGCCGTGCTTAGCCTCTGTGGCAATCCTGCACTCCTGCACAGTGTTGCTTTTCTTTTTATACACAGATGGCCATCACGCTGTGTGCAACTGCAGCCACAGCCTGCCTGCTCATCGTCTGACAACAGAGTTTTTTTCCCCCCTCCAGCCGATTCAGACAGGCTAACCTCTTAGGCGAGCGCTCGCTCGGGCACCTTCCCATCTCTTCCAACTTCATTTTCTGCTCGGCACCAACCCCCACCGGCTCTCATCCACCACGTGTGAGCACAGGCTGGGCCCCCCAGCAGCAGAGCCTCTCCAACGGCGTTGTGCCTACGAATCGTCTGGGTATCCCATTAAAATATAGAGTGTGATCCGTCAGACAGGGTGGGTCTCAGACTCTGATTTCTGACGGGCTCCCAGGGGATGCTGATGTTGGCCCATGAACCACATGTTGAATAGGAAAATCTTAGCTTACTTTTCTGGAATCATCGCCACTCCGGCCTCCCCCTAAAATTGTTCCTGTTTCTTTCCTTCGCTCTTAACAAAACTTGACCACCTTCCCATAGAAACACTCTCTCGTCCCCAGGTGACTATTTCATACTCAAGTGCTAACAGCTGATAGAGAAACAGATTAAAGAATTAGAAGAGAGCAAATACAAGATCCATGTTGTAACCACTGTATGAGGATCACATGTCCACTCGCGGAGCCATTTTTGTTTTTAATCCATCTTGACCATATTCTACCTTGATGAAAGCTTTTATAGTAATAATTTTATTGACTATATGAAATCACGTGTAGAAGCTTTGTGTACGTATCCTCCCCGTACCCTCCGAGAACACAGAGAACCACAAAGGTACAACTCGGTACTTATTCAGAGTACCCAAACATAAGGAGAGCATCTTGTCTACTTGTGGTGGAGAAGACTAGATGTGTACCTGTCCAGCTCCGTTCTGTAGCTGAGACCACTTTTTTCCAGTCTTGAGAAAAGCAGTTGCCCTGTAATAAGTCTGATAACATAACTAAAACGTTGTCCTCGTGACTGAGTGTACTCTTGCCTTTTAACAAATCCTCAGGGGTGACATTCAAGATGAGGCTGGGCATCTAAAACCTGGGTGGCTCAGTCAGTTAAGCGTCAGACTTCCGCTCAAGTCATGGTCTCGCGGTCTGTGAGTTCGAGCCCCGTATCCGGCTCTGTCTGTGCTGACGGCTCAGAGCCTGGAGCCTGCTTCCGATTCTGTGTCTCCCTCTCTCTCTGCCCCTTCCCCACTCATGCTCTGTCTCTCTCTCTCTCAGAAGAATAAACATTTAAAAAATTATAAAATAAAATAAATCTAGCTGATGCAGTGGTCTCTTTAGGAGGGACATGCTTTGATGCTATCTTTAAATAAGCTGTTAGGTGGCTCAGTCGGTTGAGTGTCCGACTTTGGCTCATGTCATGATCTAGCAGTTGGAGGGTTTGCGCTGAGCGTCGGGCTCTGTGCTGACAGCTTGGAGCCTGGAGCCTGCTTCGGATTCTGTGTCTCCCTATCTCTCTGCTCTTCCCCTGTTCATGCTCTTTCTCTCTCTGTGTCAAAAACAAATAAACATTAAAAAAATTTTTTTAATAAAAAATAAAAAATAAGCTGTTAGGATTCTCCCATTGGTGCCTCAGGGTTGACAGAGTTGAGAATCTATGATATGATACAATACGATCCTGGATTCATATCCTGGTTCCTTAGCATGGGTATTTAGCCTCGTTTTCCCCATCTGTATAATGGGCATAACTATCATCTGTTTGGGGCTTATCATGTGATAGGCTCTGTAGAATGCACCCCTGTCCCTAGATATGACGTGGGTACCAGTGGGTGAGTGCAAACCGTTCCTCGCGAGTGGCCGGGCCCTAGAGGCTCTTCTGTACCCGCATCTCCCTTTAGTTCAGGACTGCAAAGTGGCCCATAGTGGGCGGGGTGGTTCCCGGGCAGGGTGGGGGCTCTGGTTCATCCAGGATACTGGGAGGGTATGTGCTGTGGGGCCTCAAGGTAACAGCGCCTGGCCGTCTGTATGAAGGGATTTCAGTCCCTGTAACCGGTCTGTCCCCACCAGGCCCATAAAAATACAGAGAATTGGATGAAGCAGGCTGCCCCAAACCGCACACACGGTGAGGGGCAGCTCAGGGGTGTCTTTCTCACATGCCTATGGTCTTACCCCTTGAGCAGCCCCCACTCAGTAGGACATGACATGATGGCACATGAAGGGAAATCTTGATTTTCTTGGTCCTTCGTCCACACTCAACTCCTGTATGTGTCCCCAGTACATCCAGGGCTGTCTTCCTACTGGGGACTAGGGGAGGGTGGATGAAGCTTACACCTCTGACCTCCTCCTCACCCAGCAGGGCCTGCTTGCCACTGTGACTCATGGTTTCCAGCTCTCCCGGCTGCACCTCTGCACACGGGAGTTTTCTAGCTACAGGTTGGTGAAGGGTTCCAGGGCAGGATGTTTACATCCCCTAGAGGAATGGCACGGAATCAAGCCAGCCCTTGCTTGGCAACCCCTGGCTGTTCTTTCCAGCCTAAGGCGCCCTGCCAAACCCACTCAGGAGAAGGAAAACATAACAAGTGCTGATGTGCTTCCATTTTACATAGAACATAATAAACGTTTTCAGGATGATTTATTTTCCTAAACAAGAAAATACAATGGACGCCATCCATTATTCAACATGCTAATGATAACCTTTACTCCCTTGTCGAGGATGATCTAAGGTGGTGTTCAGCTGAAGTACAAAGAACACGCAGAGAAAACGCACACACACACACACACTCACACACGCGCACACACACACAATCATATGATCCCATGACAGTCCATGCCATGACAGTGGGAAAATTAATTGCGGAACAAGGGGATTTAAAACTAAGGGGCAAAACCTGTTTCCACATTTGCAGTTTTCCAGCCACGGTAAGAACAGGGGCCTCTTTAATTTTAAGTGATTCACTTGAAAATGTCCCCCATACCAATTGAATATTGATAACTCAATGCATGCTTGATTATTATTATTATTATTATTTTAATGTTTATTTATTTTTGAGAGAGAGACAGAGGGTGAGTGGGGGAGGAGCAGAGAGAAGGAGACAGAATCTGAAGCAGGCTCCAAGCCCTAAGCTGTCAGCACAGAGCCTGACACAGGGCTCTAACTCATGAGCCACGAGATCTGACCTGAGCTGAAGTCAGACGCTTAACCGACTGAGCCACCCAGGCGCCCCTCCGGCTGACATTATTGAAGCCACATGGAGCAGAGGGCACAGAGTTGTATCATTTCTCAAGATTCTTGCTCATGGCCCAGTTAACACAAGCAAGGGAGGTGGGGGCGGGTGACCTGGAATACCGCTTCCTTTTCACCTGAGAAAACATCAGAGGACTTTTTTCCCTGGGCGTTAGAGTTAACCAGGAAGACGAGGAAGTTTGCTTTGATTCTGAGCAAGTCTGATAGCGCACCAGAATCTCCACTTTCTTAGGATGACTTTTTTCAAGTAGAAAGTAAATGGTAATTAAAGTTGTTCATTTCTAAAATGTTGAATGAGGGGCGCCTGGGTGGCGCAGTCGGTTAAGCGTCCGACTTCAGCCAGGTCACGATCTTGCGGTCCGTGAGTTCGAGCCCCGCGTCGGGCTCTGGGCTGATGGCTCGGAGCCTGGAGCCTGTTTCCGATTCTGTGTCTCCCTCTCTCTCTGCCCCTCCCCCGTTCATGCTCTGTCTCTGTCCCAAAAATAAATAAAACGTTGAAGAAAAAAAAAATTTAATAAAATGTTGAATGATATTATGTATGTTCAAAGGGATATCAGTAAAAATTAAATCAGTCCAAATAGCTTATGTGAGAATTCACACCATAACTCAAGGATTGATGTCACCAGATACAAGTTCGTTTCTAAATTTTCCTTTTATTTTATGCTTTTTCGGTAGTTTGTACACCAAAGGAGTCTACGAATAGGAGAGCCTAGAGAGTAATTTGGAGCTAGGCGTGTGACCCTTGTTCGTGTCTTCCAGGAGCCTCTGTTATTAAAGAAATTTAAAAAAACAAAAAACAAACAGACAAAAAAACCCCTGAAACTCTTGCTGATTGCCTAACTGGTTCTTTGGCTGTGAAAATGTAAGCATCCCTAAAAAATTTGAATGGCCTTAGCCATTCTCCAGAAATGTCTCCATTTTGAGTTTTAGATTTATGAATAAAATTAAAAGGCAGCATTTCTCAATTTTGAATCACAGCAGAACAGGCTGTGTTTGGGAGCAGGTGGTGCCTGGGTTCTGAAGCTGGTTGGCCAGATGACCCTGGACAAGCTGGTTAAGCTCAGGCAAGTTTTTATTCTATTGTAAGATGTGAAAGACTAGAGGTTGTCATGAGGTAGAAATAACGTGATACAGTAATGTATTTAGGACAGTACCTAGCACAAAGGAATCCTTTCAAGAAATGTTGTCCTTTCCATGCTCCTCTGCTCTCCCAGACAAGAAAAAAAAATACTTACATGTGCCACAGTTAACATAAAGAAATGGAGAACTTAAGGAAACTTGATGAAAATATATACCATCATATATTTAGTACTAATCAAAGAAATTCTTTTTACTCTTTTATCCTTCCAGTAAATGTTGATTGAATGCCCATCAGGTGTAAGGTACCAGGAACCATCTCCTTGACCTCCAAAGCTGGGGGCACCTAGCTACACAAGTGGTTGTGTCTAATTTTAGAGGCTTTTCTCAACTGGGAGAAATGGTTGGGGGCAATACTGCTAAAACCAATAGGCGATAAAGTTGAACCGCCTGGTCTCAATCTAGAGATTTACCGAATCTAGTTCTAAAACAATGTCCTTCTTTATGAAGGGGCTTCTAAAATTCTTTAGGCTTAACTCCACCATTCCCTACTTGCAATATCATGTTTAGGATTATTCTAAATGTTTCTGAGACTTTCCACAACTATGTCTATTTCAAGTCTGTTCTCGGAAAATGGAACTCCACAGAAGGCAGTTCACGTGATTTTTAGTCCGAATCTATAAATAATTGGTGTATCCATTTTAGCCCCCAAAACTCCCATCTGGTTCTCTGTTCACACGAGACATTAGGCCGAAAGCTTGGAAGGGTAGCGATATCTTGCGACACATGAACATCGTAGGATAATTGTGATCATACTAGATGCTCCTCACTTCCGGTTTTGGGGGACTATAGCTTGGGCTTCTCCAAGGTAACTTGCACAGGATCAGCAGGCTGGATGGGGGGGAAAACACTTGCAGGAAGGCATTTATTTCCTCCTCCCTGTTCACTTACCCTGCATGCTTGCAGGCATTAAGACTCTCCATGGTTCAGGATCAAGAAGGCCTGACCTCGCCCCTGCTCCTATTACAGACTTATTATAATTGATGTCTGTGAGAGTCAGAAGAACACAGCTTGTTTGGGGGAATCCCAGATGGAGTTTGCAGGATGGATATTAGAAAAATCATCTCTTTGACTGGTAAACTGAGAAATTTAAATTGGAACAGCAATGAGAAACCATACGTGTTGGGAGGTGGGGTGGGGGTGAGGCAAGTCAGGATGTCGCTTTTGCATCTGTAAGGAGTCAGATTTTGTAGAGTCGGTCTGCACTTTAAGAATTCCTAATGGGTACAGTCCGTTCAGAATCTCAGCTGAGCGTGTTGGAGTCTCTGATCATGTACTTTTGATTAAAGGGGGGGTGGGGGGGGAGAAAACAATAACAGACACACAAACACACACTTAACAAAAGATGGGGAAAATGTGGGCACCAGGCGTGTCCCTGCTGATCTGAGGATGACAGTTGAAGAGAGAACATTTCAAGTGCAGGGAGTGAAGCAGGAACAGCCCCCAAGAGGCGAGGGGAGAAGGGTCAGCAACGGTAAGTTCATAAGCAAAACAGGCTGGGGGCGGTCGCAGAGGAATGGGGGGTAGATGACAAAATAAGGGAAGCAGAAACCAAGTACACGAAACCCCGCAATGACTTCTTAGGAATGTTTCAGTTGAAACTGTGATCCTTACAATTACTGAAAATGGTGCTTACGTTTAAAGGGGAGCAGTTCCATTGTGACAGGGCAGGAAGAACCGGGGAAATGTTTGACATTCACATGCCTTCGTAAAAAAAAAAAAAAAAAAAAAAAAAATGGCCTTTGTTCCAACGTTCTTGTTTTGCACCTGGTTAAATGCATTTTAATCTTTCTTCTTTCGTGGTGAATCACTGTGTGTGCTGTGTCTTCTTCGTGAAGAGCACAGGGGTTCTCCATAGATGGAAAACGGCAGGGTGCCCTCCCTGCCTTGCACCTTCGTCTCGATCCTATAGGAGTGATGAGGAAATAATGGGGCAGTCTGGAAAGGAGATGGAAATCGAACAAAAGAATTCTTGAACGTGGGAGTTAGAAGTAGATCACTCTGGTAGCTATTAGACTGTTCTGTCACTAGGGCATTTACCCGAGTAAAACCCTCGCGGCCACCCCAGATCCCCCAGGATCCCCATCTCGTGAACGCATTGATCCATAACCCCCCAACAAACTTAGAGTGGAAATCGTGTTTTTCCTCGTGCCTTTCCGAGAGTGACTGGCAGTGCAGCCGCGGACTGGCAGGTTCTGATTAAGGAATTAAATTCAGGCCCATTCACCATGTACGTTAACTTTGTGGGTGGAAAGAAACCTGGAGAAGGGAGAGGAAACAAGCCTTAGAGTCTCCAGAAATTGGCAGGCAGACTTCCGGAATGAGGCTCCTCCAAGGAATCTTCTCGAATTAAACCTGGGACTGAAATACATTTGCAAATGATCAGGCTTAAAAGTGGGGTTGAGTTTCCTTGTGTCATGCTGATATGGGCCCAGGAGAGTTTTGTGGGTTTTTCTGGAGATGAGGAGGGAGACATGATGCATCCTGAGAACGCAGAGCTGAAAATTCTGGGCCACAAATCACTTCCTTAGACCAGGCTCTCCCTCTGATATTCTTCCCAAATACGTCATGGCATTCAGGAAGAATGCTACTGCTTAAATGTCGGATTATCCAGTAATAGTCCCCGAATGAGAACATAAATGCCTTTAAAAAAAAAAAAAATTGATCTGTTGTCGTTAAGGTGTGTGTGGCCACTCACATATTCTCTATAGCATTTGGACCTCAACAGACCCCACGGAAACAGATTTCTTATTTACGGACCATCATTTTTGACACATTTATCTCATGTGATTAATTAAAGATGATTTTTCAATCCATATTTTTCTTTAAAACACTGAAGAGACAGCCCTGCATTTTTCCCTCTGCAAATGGTGGTCTTAAACTACCATAAGATGGCACTATAACATAAATTATGGCAGAAGTCAGCTATATGGAATAAGGACTGAAAAAAATTAAAAGTAGATGGCCAGATTTGCAGGTGAGCATACGGGAATTATTCCCACGGAGATACATTAACTAGGAAATGTGCTAAGAGCATGTTATATTCGTATTGGACTTTTCATCAGTGAGACGCTATCCAGGAATTCAATGCAGACGGGCCCTTTTACATTTTCAGAGGAAATGAATTTAAATATAGCCTGAAAGAAAAGATTTAAAAAATAATAAGAAAGAGAGAAATCGGACAAAACCGCAAGTGCAGAAATGGAAAGGTGTTTTCCACTCTTGGTTCTGTCTCAGGAATATAATAACTAAGGTCAAAATGAAAACCTTGTTTAACCATTTGCCCATTCTTTGCTTCCCTGTCATTATGTGTGTTGGGTGGGGGGGCGGGGATGTGTGTGGATGGAGACAATCTCAGTAAAGTGGCCAACCCCACAGGGCCTGGCCGTGGAGTCTGAAAGTCGGTGCCAGCACATTTATCCCCTTGTTTTTTACAAAGCAAGCATTGCCTTTTACAGATGGGCACTGGGGAATAAAAAGTATTCTGGGATACTGATGCAGCAGGCTTTTTTTTTTTTTTTTTTTTTTTTTAGTGCCATGCTCTGTTTGAGAAGGGCTCAGTCAGAGCCGCCTCTGCCAAAGTGGCCCTGGTTTAGTGGCAATCCCTTAGAGATTAAAAGGAGAGAGGGGAGGAAAAATCTCATCCAAATTCCTTTGTAGGGGCTTCATAGCTTCAGGTGCAGTGGAAAACAGCAACATCGCCAGCCTGTTCTGTGGTTTCATAGAAAAGGCTTAAAAAAAAAAATCACCGTTTCTTGGCGATCGTAGGCTATTGTGATACCAAGTGGGTAAGCTCTTGGGGTTGGCATAAAACCAGGTACACGCTTTTCTCTGCTCAGCAAGCAGGTATTCAGGCCCCGTTCAATCCCGTACACTCCGGGGAGAGGTACCGCGTGCCGCTGGAACATGCACGGGATGGTTTGCCGAAGCGCTTCGCATCCCTACAAACAGCGTGGCTACACTTGGCTGAAAGGAGATCATCGGGGAACCTGGAGTGATGTGGAAACATCAGACTCCTTTTCTTAATGGTTTCCCTCCCCCCTCGCTCCAGTAGAGAAAATAGATGGCACATCAGGCAACTGGCTCTACTGGTCATAGTCCAGCCGAAATGCCTCGGGGGGCATGTTGGAGTCTAGAAAGCCCACGCGTGGTAATGTGGGCTCCGAAGCCCGCCGAGCCCGACTTCGAGCTGACACAAAAACCGATGGGTTTTTGTCTCAGGGGAGCAAAGCCTCCATTTTTAGGAAGATCGGCTTGGCCAGTCTCTCTGGCTAGCAAGCCACGTGCCGGAGAGTCTATGGAACAAAAACGGAGTAATGACCGATCCTACTCTAGTGAGTAGGCTTGAGGACAATCGCACCTTCTCACCTCCCTTTGTAAAATCGCTGTGGCGTTAACGTGTCTGTTTCTCGCAGTGTGAAGAACAGGAGGTGGAGGTTTGTCTGGGGATGGAGGGAAGAGACAGGACAGGACTCTTAACAAACTCACATCCTCTCCTTTCCACTGGCAAAGATTTGTTGTGAAAAGTCAAGCAGGCTTTGTTCCTCTCATTACCTGTCTATTTGAAAATACCGAACTCCCCCCTCCAGCTCTTGCTAATTGTCTACATGAATGTTATTTTGAATTTACTGTTTTAGATATTCTCTGGTGTTTTGTGTTTTTTTTTTTTTTTCCTCTAACAGGGTACAGTTTTGTTTTTCCTTCGCTCGTGGATGCATGAAAGCCATTGTGTAAGGGTCCCGATCCCTGACCTGAAACCCTTGGTGCCAGAATATAGAATTTGGGGGATTTTAGCCAAGTATTGGGAAGCATAGACCATACATTTTGTACCCTGTAATGATAACATCACTATTTCTGCAATGAAATGTGTGAATGTTGATATTAGTGGGGTAAGTTAACTCTGTAAAGATCCCATGTTAGTGGGACACCTGGGTGGCTCAGTCCATTAAGCATCTGACTCTTGGTTTCGGCTCAGGTCATGAATTTGAGCCCTGCATTGGGCTCTGTGCTGACAGCATGGAGCCTGTTTGGGATTCTCTCTGCCTCTCGCTGTCCTTCCCCCTCCTCGCTGTCTCTCAAAATAAATAAATAAACTTAAAAAAACAAAAAAGATCCGATATCAGGTCAGGTCTTGGCAACGCTGAGTTAATTTAAAAAAGTGAACAAAACTTTGAATTTCAAAATTGTGAATAAGGGAATGTGGATCTGTATTTTTATTGTACGTGTGTATTTCTATTTTAGTAGAAATATAATATTCGGGTTACATTCAAAATCTGTGGATTATAGAAGAAAAGGATAGGCTTTGAGATCTGGCTCTGAAATTGCCTCTAATCATAATCGTTACATATTCATAGCTTTCTAGTTTTGCCTCCGCACTGAGTAATTGGTACCTCTGGCCCAGGGACAGCAAATTCGGGTGCTTCAGGAGACCAGGGAGATAATATAAACTAGGTGAGCTGGGGTAGACAACAGGGAGTGGTGATGACCAGGGCACAGAAGAACCCCTGTGGCATCCAAAGGGGGCACCTATCACTAAGCAGGTCCTGATGACTGTGGCCAAGTGGGAGGGTGCCTGGTGCCTTGGCACCTAATTCACTTTCTGAAAAATTCCATGTAAAATCTATCACTCGTGATGTTTGTACTACACTCACAGCAACATATCCACCAAAAGAAAACAAAACAAAAACCATATACATCTTCTCCTCCTTGCCAATCCCAGAGTGGTTTCTCTCTCATTTCTCGTGGTTGCTATCATTCCCATTCTGGCTTTAATGTCCTCCCTACTGAATCTTGGGCTCCCTACCTGACCTTGACCTGTCTGGCCAGGTATTTAAACTGTGCATTGGATACAACAAAAGCACTCCACTTTGTGCAGACCTTGCATTATTCCTCTTATTCTGCTAATTAGCTGTTGAAAGCCTGAGTCCCAGGGTGCCCTCTTGGGCTCCTGTTTTCTTCTCCTTTCCTTCACCTGCCCAGGTCTCCAAAAAGCCACACAGATTATGCCTCTAGATATTGTCCCCTCTCCTCATTTACTTCTTTTTTTCTCAGTGAGTTATAATTGGCATAAAACATGATGTTGGTTTCAGGTGTATAATGTAATGATTTGGTATTTGTCCATCTTGCAAAACCATCATGACAGTAAATCTAGTTAATGTTTGTCACCGTACATAGTTTTGTGGGGTTGTTTTTCTTGTAGTGAGAGCTTCTAAGATCTGCTGTCAGTAACGTTCAAATACACTGTATGGTATGATTAACTCTAATCACCACGCTTATTTATCTCATAAGCGGAAATTTGTACCTTTTGACCCCCTTTACCCATCTGCCTCACCCCCTACTCCCAGCCTGTCGCAACCACCAGTCTGTTCCCTCTGTGAGCTAACTTTTGTTCTGTTTTCAGATTCCACATAGAAGTGAAATCGTATGGCATTTGTCTTTCTCTGACTGATTTCACTTAGCACAATGTCCTCAAGGTCCATCCATGTTGTCACAAATGGCAGGATTTTCTTACTTTTTTATGGTTGAATAATATGCCATTGTGTATGTGTATTTGTCCCTATGTTGGTTAATAAATAATGCTGCAGTGAACATGGGATGCATATGTCTTTTCAAGTTGGTGTTTTTGTTTTCTTCAGGTAAATATCCAGTAATGGAACTGCTGAATCCTTTGATAGTCCTATTTTTAATTTTTTGAGGAACCCCCATAGTATGTTCCATAATGGCTGCACCAACTTACATTCCCACCAGCAGGATGTGAGGGTTCCATTTTCTCCACCTCCTTGCCAACGACGTATTTCTTATCTTTTTGATGATAGCCACTCTAACAGGTGTGAAGCGATACTGCATTGTGGTTTTTGTTTGCATTTCTCTGATGATGAGTGAGTTTGAGCACCTTTCCATATACTTTTTGGGCGTCTTTGGGAAAACGTCTCTTCCCATTCTCCGCCTGGTTTTTAATGGGCTTGTTTTACTGCTATTGAGTTGTAGGAGTTCTTTGAATTTTTTTTTTTTACATTTATTTATTTTTGAGACAGAGACAGAGCATGAACGGGGGAGGGGCAGAGAGAGAGGGAGACACAGAATCTGAAACAGGCTCCGGGCACCGAGCTGTCAGCTCAGAGCCCGACACGGGGCTCGAACTCACGGACCACGAGATCGTGACCTGAGCTGAAGTCGGATGCAGGAGTTCTTTGTATATTTTGAATGTTAGTCCCTTATCAGATGGACTATTTGCAAATATTTTTTTCCATTTCGTTTTGTTGACCATTTCCTTTGCTGTGCAGAGTCCTCACTCACTTTTAATCTGACCTAACAGAAGTAAACCAAGCCCCTAGTTCACACAACCTGTGCAGTTTCACCATGTTCTTCTGGAAGTAACTCACATCATTTGCAAGTTTTGAAATTCTCTCCTTCCTGGTGTTGATGTCACTATGAGTTTCAGGTTTCCTCTTTTTTCTCCATATTCTCACTCTCCACTGTAGTTTCTTCCAACCAGGTTCTAGCCTCGGCTTTCTTCTTCCCTACACTCCAGGATTTTTGTCCTCTCCCAGGTCCTAAGTATTACCTCCATCTCGGCCATTCTGTAATCTAGACTTTGAGGTGAGCCTTTTCTCCTCAGAGACAAAACTGAACTTCCGGGAGGGTACTCCACAGGCTGCTCAAACTCAACCTGCCCAGAATATAGCCTCACACATTCCTGTCTCATCAATACCAGTCCTCTTACTCAGCTCTCTTCTCCTGTCCATGAATTAAAACCAGTCATCTGTGACCTGTACACTTTCCATCCCAGCACTCATTGAGGCCGGTAGGGTCCATCTCCCACATGATTCTTTTTTCACACCCACTCATAGTGCTTTCTGCTGTCTCTCTTTCTGTCTCTCTTTCTGTCTCTCTTTCTGTCTCTCTCTCTCTCTCTCTCTCTCTCTCTCTGTCTCTTTCTCTCTCTCTTTCTCTTGCGTGTGCGCTCACTCTTAATACTACTGTTCCCACTCTCAGGCTCTCATCCCTCCAGTCCATCCTGTGAGATTGGAGATGATAGTTACTAAAACCAAACAACAACCAAGCCATTCATCTAATTGTCCGCTGACTCCTCGTTGCCTCCCAAATAAGTTGATTCTCCTTACCAAGCTGTTAAGACTTCAGTAACCATAACATACCTTCTTTTCAATCTTATTGGCCATGATTTCAATTTGGGCACACTATAAATTTGATACACTAGACTACTTGTTGAAACTATCTCATTTTTCTTGAAGGAGGTAGGCTCATCCTTATCTATAGCAAAGGCCTGCTTCAATGCCCAGAGGCTAAGGTGCACTTGATAGAGTTTGACCAATTCATGGAGACTGTCCCACAATGTAGATACTTTACCGTCTCCATTCAGACTTCCTAGAACCCTGTGGTATCTTATGTGTACTCCCAGTGATAAAATGGAAGAAGAGGAGTTCATGGCCTCTGAATATATTTAAGACCTTCCTTATTTCATTAATTATTCCCTGAGCAAGTGGTAAGAAACTGTGAAACCTAGCTAAATAAAAATAATCTGTATGGCTGAGAGTCAACAAATTAGTAATGGAGTGTGACATACACTAAACCATGGTAGCAGAAAAAAGTCAAGGTCCGATTTTCTGTGGCTAGTGATCACCAGCAGCATATCTAATAGGGCATAATAACTTCAAAATGGGGCACGTTACTGGGTGGGGGGAAAGGTTTTGCATCAAATATATAGTTCATTCAAAATTCCCAAGGCAAGTGAACTTGCTCTCTGTTAGGAAAGATTTCTCACTCCTAGTTTTGCAGTGGAAATGTGTTAGAAAATGCTATTGGTGCATCACCAGAGACATGCTAGTTGTTTTCACTGGCTATCGTTAGAAATGCAAATCCTTTGCATTTTGTCAACACTCAGACTTGAGGAATTCAAGCATTTATTTTGGTCCTTAAATATTTTCATGGTACAATAGTGATGAAATTTTTTTTTTCCATCATCACTAAAGACAGGTAGAAACCCAAGAACATTTATATCTGAAAGAAGGTGGTGACCCAACATAGCACCAGGTTACAAAAGCATTTCAAATCCATCCTGAATGTTTTTCCACTCTGAAGAAGGAATAGATAGATATTGGTCTCTTCCTCCTCTGAATTCATAAGGAAGTTCCAAACGCAATGATGAAATTTGAGGAAGGAGATAAATTCATCTTTCCCCACAAAATTGGATTTGGATAACCAGCCTTTTAAACTGAAGTAGGCTATCATTTTTCAAAGTAAGCAAATATATCCTCGCTTTTCAAGTTTAAGTTCCAACACAAGTAATCGGATATTGTCGCATACCTTCCAGGAGCTGTTTGGTTTCTTGAAATATTATTAATGCCAAATTCAGACACTTCAGTTGTGATTTGAGAAGGTATGATGCCTGAGAGAAAACGCTAGTGATTTTACTGTAAACAGATTTCGTTTCCCACTAAAACATTGACACTAGGGTAGATGAGCACTTGCCCATCTTGTACCTCTCTGCTTTGAGTTTCAGAGCCTCGACTGGACACTGAAGAGGCCAGGGGCCATTCCAATTCAGCTTCAATTCCAAGGCTGTAACCATGGCACTGGTGGACCCATAACCTATGGTTAACTCTACACGCGTTGGGAAGCAAGCGTTAAGAGAACGTAATACACCGCGGAGGCTTTTGAAGCCTTCTCAAATCAAATTTATATCCCCAAATTTCTGCACTTGTGGCTGTCTTGCTAGAGAGGATGTTTGCGATGTTATTACCCAAAGATAAATTCCGGTATCTCCCACACCCCAGTTGCGTGTTGCACACGCTGACACGCGGAAGGGTTGCCGCGCGCTTAGGGTCGGCGGAGCCTAGACACCTGCACGTAACTGAGATTATCAAGATCTGGCACTTGAAGGTTATTCTGTGTAGATAACGTTCGTCAGCTGAAGATAAATCGCTGTCTGAGTCTCCTCTTGGTAGTCACGATTTTATCTTCTTGCACAACCACATTTTTCTTCACACATCACCCGGATAATTTGAATAGAGGTCGGTGATTTTGAAACACACTTCGGATGCCTGGTTTTAGACCAGACTTTGGCTCCTGCTTCTTGAGCTCATTGATCTTCGTTCGCTGTGACACGCCACATCTGGTTTTGTCACTCCCGTTCTGTTGATGTAACATAGCGTGATGTCAAATGGTACTGGATTTGGCACAGTCGTCAGCCAAAGAAATCACAAATCAAACATGATTTCCGAAAACTGCAAGAGAAGTGCCAGTGTATTTTAAAATTCGTTCAGACTTCTTCTTCTTTTTTTTTTTTTTAAGACATAGAGCTATTTATTTTAAAGGGTTGTACTTCGAAAAAAATCTCGTTGAAAGAGTCGCCGCTCTCACACACTCGAGGGCAAAGAGTGTAGTTACTCGATGCAACAAATATTTATTGAAGGGTTACTATATGCCAGGCACTGTGTCTGGCACCGTACTCATTTTCCGGGCTGCACAGCAGTGAAAGAGACTAAGTCAAACATTCATTTCGACAAACGGGAGTTCTGTGCCAACTCTTCCGTATGCTGATGACTCCCAAATTTATGTCTCTAGTTCTCTTCTCTCCCTTTCACCCCCGTACCACGGTGTCTACGTGCTTTGCGGCATCTTTCCTTCCACGTCCGGTTGGCCTCCACGAGGAACGAGGTAGAAGAGAGATGATCCGAGCCTGGTGGGAGGGGGGTGGGATGCAGTGTTGAATGGGCGCAAAGCTTCTGTTCGTGCTAATGGAAACGTTACCCATTAGAAAGTCATCCACACTGCCAGAAACGGATGGTGGTGAAGGTCTCAACGTGGTGCGTGTACTTCATGCCCCTGGATTGTACATTTTAATATGCTTAAGTGGTAAGTTTTAGATATAATTTGCCACAGTACGAGAAGAAGTACACATCCAAAAGGAAGCTCTTGATTTCCCTTCCCCAAACCCATTACTCCTCTCATCTTTCTTCTCCCCAGTAAATGACATTTCCACTCACTACTAGACTCATGTGAAGAACTTGGTGCTATCATCTTTGAGTCTTTTCTTTCTCTCACATCCAACGTCCAATCCATACCTATTTTCAGTGGCTCTATCCTGACAGTATATTCAGAATCCAAATGCTTCTCGTCGCCTCGACCTTGACCTCTTGGTCAAGGTCTATTTTGCCTGGTCTGTCTTACCTGGACCACAGTAGCCTCCTGACCTGGTCTCCCTGTCTTCCCTCTTGCCCTTCTTTAGTTCATTCTCCACACAGTCCTAGAGTAGTCCTTTTGGAATATGCCTTTGGTCATACCATTCTTCTGCCCACCCCCCGCCTCCCCCATACACACACACCAGGGCTCCCCCATCACAGCCAAATCAAACCCACGGTCCTTCTGGGTCTGGAGGGCCCCAAGCAATCAGGCCTCTGGCTACTTTGCTGAAGTCATGTCCTGTCACTGGCCCCCTCACTTACTTTGTTCCAGCCACGCTGCCCTCCTTTGTGTTCCTGGAACACGCCAAGCACACGCCTGCAGCCGCGCCTCTAACTAGCTCTTCTCGCTGCCTGGGATACTCTTTGCCAGCCAGCATCGGTATTGCTGCTTCTGACGTCATCTCCTCAGAGAGCTTCCTGGCCATCTGCCTGGAACAGCATCCCCTCTTGTGCCATTTTCTTTCACTTTGTCCTGCTTTGTTTATTTCTATGTTTGTTTCTGGTCTATTTCTCTTCCACTAGGACTTAAGTTCCATGAGGGCAGGATTCTTTTTTCTGGTTTCATTTAGTGCTTTAGCCTCAGTAGCCTGGAACTTGGTGGGTTTTCAACAAATATTATATAACATGCAAGTCACGTAACTATTTTTTCCTACATCTTCTTGGTGTGCATGAAGTTAAAAAAAAAGTAAAATTTAAAAACCCATAAATCTTAGGAACCTTCATAAAGATTTGGGAAAACATGGGAGCAGTCCAGAGCAGGTAAATGTAATTCCAGGACACATGGTTGAGTCCATGGTATTGCTCCTGGCTTTATTGACAGGAGATTCGGAGACCCAACTCAATGTGCTTAAGAACACAAGGAAACTTCTGCCATTTTTTTTTTTTTTTTTTTTTGTAACCATAAGGTCTAAGGCATAGAATTCAGGTAAGGCTGCATCCAGGTGCTTGAATAATGCAATGAGTTTTCATCCTCCTCCATTTCTAAGCAGTTCTGCTACCTTCACTGTTGGCTTTATTCACAGGCAGCTCTAGGATTTTATCCTATTTATAGCTGGTAATCCCAAGGGAAGGAGAGCTTCTTCATATCATTAGTCCGGCAAAAGCCCCTGGACTGAGTTACATGAGACCACTGGGGTGGCCAACTATGAACCAAACGTTGTAGTTAGAGGAATAGAAGGCATTTATTTGCTGGAATTGAACCACATGCCCACTTTGCACCTAAGAAGAAAGGAGGAATTAAGGTCAACCACACATGGACCAAGCACCAGAAGGGGCTTATTCAAAGGGAAATCAAAAGAAAGTGAAATGGATGCTCTGAGGGCAACATCTGTGAGTCACTAGATCAAGAGGAGAAAAAGATTCTCCTTGGCTATGTCCTGTCACGTGCTGCTCTTTGACTTAAATATTGTCAACTGGCCTTAACAAGTTGTAGTGGGTTTTAAGTTGAGTGTGAATAGATTCTTACGGATTGCAGAATGTGACAGGCTGTAGGTGCATGTTAGACCACGGTGGCAGAAGATTGGAGTTGCTTGGAGCATGAAAGCAAGGGGAATTGGGAAGTTGGGGCCAATTCTTAGAACTTTCATTGACTCAGACAAGGTTTCTCCTTAAATGAGGTCGTTTCTTTTATTTTTTTTAATTTTTTTTAACGTTTATTTATTTTTGAGACAGAGAGACAAAGCATGAACGGGGGAGGGTCAGAGAGAGGGAGACACAGAATCTGAAGCAGGCTCCAGGCTCTGAGCTGTCAGCACAGAGCCCGACGCGGGGCTCGAACTCACGGACCGTGAGATCATGACCTGAGCCGAAGTCGGCCGCTTAACCGACTGAGCCACCCAGGCGCCCCGAGGTCATTTCTGTGTAATTGAAAAAGTCATTGAAAAGTGCAGTGTATAATGGTTTCCATGGCTATTGCCCCCATCCCTGAACTAGTTTAACACACATTGAACTCAGCCTCGATTCAGTTCTCCTGTTTCCTTTTGCACGAGCTCTAGCAACCAGGGGCTGGTTTTCCAGCCCTGCCGGTGAGCCAAGCCCTCAGTCCGCCGGAGACTGTGTGGTGCAATGAGAACAATTGCTTTGGCCTCAGGACGACGTGATTTTCAGTGGGGACTGTGCCACTTGGTATATTTATGTTCTGGGGCAGTTCACTCAGCACCCTTGAGCTTTACTCTTCTCACCTGCCAAGTGGGCATGATGCCGTATTGCTGATCGTTGGAGAGAAAAAGGTAGGGAAAAGACCAATTACGGCTCTGGGCTCACAGAAGCCCTCAGTGAACGTTGTTGAATACATGAGTGCTCCTTGCCACTGGCTGTGCTCAACTTCACACCCTGGGCTTTCAGCGCTGCCCCTGTGACCCTGTAGTTAAGTTTCCTGGGCCTCGCCATGTCATGAATTGTACAAACTTGCCCGTTAGAATGCAGGGCGAGTTGGTTGCAGGCAATACAAACCAGCTCTGGTGCAGTTGGGCAAAAAAGGGGATTTATTTGTGGGATGGCAAGGAATATTTCAGAGAACTGAAGGAAAATCTGAACATTTGGGCCTGGAAAGTAGAGGAACAGGGGGCAGGTGTAGGATCAAGTTGGTAGCCCCTCTAGGGCACCACGGTCAGGATGAATCAGCTCTAGAAAGCTCCTGCCCGTGTGTCACTCTATTCACATACCTAAGAGAGTGCCCGATTGGTCTAGGGTAAGCTCGCAACTCAGGCTTGCCCAGTCAGGGCTCTTCCTCACCACCCAGCTATTGTAGAAACCATCACACGGGATCTATTACACATTGTACGCTGTGTTCATTTATTTGTCCTTAAAATATTTATCAAGCACTTAAACTGTGCCCTGTGCGAATGTGTGAGCTGAAAAAGGCTAGTACCTACCCTTGTGTAGTTCCCAGTTCAATAGCGACTCAGTTAGATAGGAGTTGATGGTTCTGGAGTGTCCACCAAAATAGTAGGTAGCCTGGGAGAGTGGTTCTCCAAAGGGAAACTGAAACCGTACTTAGTAGAAGAGTGAGACTGGCCGCTGGCACGAAAAAGCAACAGCTAAAAAAAAAAAAAAAAAAAAAAAAAAAAAGAAAAATATCCAGTAGAGGTTAAGAACATATCTAAAGATACTGAAAACATAGGACAGAGACGAATAAAGTAACTTAGTTGTGGCAAAAAAAAAAAAAAAAGAAAAAGAAAAAGCAACAGCTATTCCATCACCCCTAACTAGCATGTTAACCCATCTTTCCAAGCCTTACTTTGTTGATCTGCAAAGTGGGTATAATATTAATGCCCACCACATAGGGTTATTTTGAAGAGTAAGTGGGGCGACACACGTAAGGCGTTGAGAGTAATGCCTGGGACATAAAATGTGCTCTATAAATGCTAGCTGCTCTCATCATCATCGTCCTCCTCGTCCTCCTCATCGCACCAAGCTCCTGATCTGCTATTCCTTCTTACATGTTGTTTTCCTAATGGAGCCCTGAGAAGTGGTAAACTCCTGGCCGTGCCCCAAAGCCCCAGGGCAATAGGACTCTTTGAGCAGTAACAGGAAGAGGAAGCAATCTGGCCACCTCTCCTTTTGCAATCACATAGCCTGCGCTTTCTTGGATTTCCCCTTTGACTGGGGATCTGCAGCCTGTGAGTGTTAATCTAAAGTGAACTCTCTACATGGCAACGAGGGCAGGCCTTCGGCTGTGCAGACACAGAGCTCCGCTGCAGAAGGTTCCAGGCCGGTGGCTTTGGTCCAGCCCTAACCCTGCACATACTCATAACCCAGAACTCACCGAAAGTGATTGAAATGCAAGTTTTTGTTGAGCTGAGATGCTAAATTCAGGATTGGGAGCATATGGATCGCCCCATATTTGTTTTCTGCATATCTGATGTTAGCAATTTAGAACATCACTGGGACGCTCCCTAGAGAATTTCAGTTCTGTAAATGAAACAATTATTTTGGCAGTTTGGGAAAGAAATATTCATAACTTTCATGGTATTTAAAGGGGAAATACACCTTCCCCGAGTCCCTTTTTCCCTTGCCAGATAGGAAGAATGAAATTAGCGTGCCGAGGGAATAGATGGCATAAATAGAAAAATTGACAGCGTGTTACATTCGCAATTCGATTTCTAGGATTGACAGGGAGACAGGAAGTAAAAGGGTTTCTCCAAATCTGGGCACAGAGAAGTTGTAGAGAACAGCATGCCTTGGGCATGATGTTCATTCATTCCGTCGGAAGTTATCTAGCAAGCACCTTCGATGTACTCCTGCTAAGGTCTGAGATGGAGAGGACCTGTGCTTGTCCTCCATACCTGCTGAGCGTCTCCAGTGCTGTGTAGCAGGATTCTTGGGGTGCAAGTAACTGAAAGCAGTTGACAACAATGTTATGGGGAAAAAAGAGATGATTATGATAATGATGGTGTCTCTCATGGCACTCAAGTGAGGGGAATCTTCCAGGTAAGAGTAGGACCTGGACCCAGGGACTCAAAGCCACAGGACTCAGGCAGTCCTCTCTGTAGCTCTCATTCTGCATACTTACTCAATTCCTCGGTGCCCAGTTTATACCAAGTCCAATCACCTATGGCCACGGGTGGATTTATATACAACCTGTCACCCCAAGTGTGGTCCCTGGACCAGCCACATCAGTATCCCCTGGGAAATTGTTAGAAATGGGGACTGTCAGGCCTCCCCAAACCTAGTGAATCTCCATGTTTGCAAGCTCCCCAGGCCATTGGTATGCACACCAAGGAATTTGAGAAGCTCTGTTGTAGAACCTGTGTGGCTGCCTGGCTGTCATTCTGTGTGGGACAGGAGGTGGGTAGATGGGAGGGTTGCTGTGAGCTGAGCAGGACAGCCCAGAAGTTTTCCACATCAATGACCAAAAATGCTCAGCTCTGGAGGCTACTTCCTGAGAGAAGCATCATTTCTGAAGAGTATCTTGTGTATTGATCATGTCATAGATGAAATGTTTCCTGTCGGTGTGGTATTTCTTAGTAACTTGATTCTCTCTTCCCTCCCTTTGGGATGTGGCAGGTTCTAATAGGGCTTTCTGATCTCAGACTAAGTCTGGGAAGTTCATGCACCCCAATCTGGCCATGGGGTTGGTTGGTCAACCTGGCCCTGACACAATAGTCCGGATGTGGGGATCGGGTCACATGTAGTGGTTCTCTAACTACTAATGTTCATGGTCTTAGAGGAAATGTCCTTGGACGTAGACCAGGAAGACCCGGAGTCCTGGCCTGAAATTTCTCCAGTGGGTGGCAAGGCAGGGGAAAAGATGAAGGTTTACTATGAGTTTTAAGTGCTAATATCAAAGAAGAAGATGCCTGTTTTCATGTTTGCATCCTAGCATGGACCTTCTGTCAAGGATACTCCGGTGTGAGCCTTGTGGCCGGGTTTAGTGTTAAGTTCTCGCAGCATGTCTGAGTTGTTGTTTAGGACCACAGACCTCATCTTGTATTTTTCTTCCTGCCCCTGCTCTTATACACTAATTAGGCTGCTCCTTCAAGCAAAATCTTACAGAAAGCAAAATGCACAAAACAAATACACCAACAAAGTGGCTCTTGTTTTGATGAACTGAGGAGCATCTCGGCTTTCCCCTCAACCCTTTTCTTCCTTCTCTCCCCAGGCCTTTCCCCCCTTCCCTTTCTCTGATGAGCAAGGGACCCCAGGGAACACTGTTTGGAAACTTTAGCCCAATCCACCCTGTTCATTTCACGAATGGGGACCCACCTCTCCAGTGATGCAGGGGTGTTCTTTGTTTGACCCTAGGTCATCCAGCTTCTAAATGGGTGATTCGGGGGTCTTTCTGACTCCTCAAAGAAAACATGGGGCGGGGGATGAGGGAAGTAAGCCTTCATCCAGAGTCTGAACCTTCAGGGAAAGGTATCCCTGCAACACTGACTTTTTCAAGCACACTTAGAACGTCTGGGTATCCTTCCCTGGGGTTACGGTTCTTCCCTTCTTGATCCTTGTTGAATTTTGCATGCTTTACCTTCCAGGTATTTCTTTTCGCTCAATTAATTGCGCTGGTTTTCAGACTTGAGATTCTGTCAGGTGCCTCAGTTTTGAAGAAGCAGAGCGGACTGTAAGGAGACGCAGTTGTGATGCTAGACATATGGTCAGTTCATCCTGAGCGTGCGAAAGTGACCAGGCTGGGAATGCCACAGCTCATACCCGTCCCGCTGTCCACGTGCAGGTGTAGGGGACAGCTCAGGACCTGTTGGACCTGACTGTACGCACTGTGACAGCCCACTTAAAAAAATTATTTGTGATTTGCGCTCTGCTATCAATTCAGATTGAGAGTATTGATCCCAACTGATTGCCGAGGACCAAAATAAAGTGAAAGGGTAATTGACTGCCGTGTCCCCCATCGATCGAGCGCCGCAGTTCATTGCCACTGAAATTATTTTCAAGTACTTTGGTTTATCATTCCTAATAAATATAGAAATTGAGTAATCAAAATGACTTACATTCACATCGAACCAAAAGCTTTTAAGGAAGTGTCTATGTTTAAGTGAGTCCATATTCTACGCTGGTTTTGCCATCAAGCCCCCAGGGTCCATTCTGACAGTGCTGGGATACAGGCTAGCTTAAGAAAAAAAAAAAGTGTCCTCATCACAGAAGCAGGAATCCCAGGTCCCAGCACTTTTCCAGTGATGTCATGGTAATAGTGGCCTCTGGGATTTTAAGGAAGAGCCCTCCTCAAGAGCCACACTGTCCATCTCATCCATAAAACATTTTCCTCAAAGCAGCCCGACTTACTTACTTCATTCCCCTAGCACTGCTCATAAAAACACACCAGTTGTTTTGAGGTTTACAGCGATGTTGGCAGTGATGTTATTAAATCAAAGTCCTCATTAGCCACGTGTATGAGTTACGTCGCATTTGGTCCTATGGCACCTTAGAATCCTACTGCTTTTTCTTAAAGGTTGTTTTAAAGGAAGATCGAGCATCTTATTAAGCAGGTGGCTGAAGAGCAGGACTGGGGTGCTAGGATTTGCTTCGGGAAACCAGGCTCTGTAGCGCAACACCGTCCAATAGAATTACAGTTGTGGGCGTGTCTGAAAAATACCAGGAGGCCTCACTCCCACAAGCAAAACCACAGGACGGAAGAAGAAAGCGGGGTTAAGGGCGCAACACCCAAAAGCGTTGTCAGTGACATGTTAAAAGAAGGATAGGAACCTAGTAAAAAGTAGTATCCCGCTTTCGTGGTTTGAAAATACATGAATACTATAGTTATCTGTTGCACTTGACCTTAGAAAAGACCTGGCGCGGGTCGCCTGGGTGGCTCGGTTGGTTAAGTGTCTGACTCTTGATCTCGGCTCAGGTCATGATTTCTTGGTTCATGAGATCGAGCCCCGCGAAGGGCTCTGCGCTGACAGTGTGGAGTGTGCTTGGGTTTCTCTCCCCCTCCTCCACTCACGCTCTCTCTCAAAATAAAGAAGGATTAAAAAAAAAAAGAAAGAAAGACCTGGTGTTTGCTTGCGGAGTTGGTGTCCACAAGCAGTATGTTGCTGCTTATGAGTTATTAGGAAGTGATGGAAGAAGGTTTATCTGAAACCGGACAGAAAATTGCAACAGCAGACGTGGACGCGTGGTGCATCATGCGTGTTGTGAACTAAAGTAGCTCCTAACGTTGGAGGTCTGTATGTGTGTGAGCATTCTGTGTGTTCCCACACAGCTCGGTTCAGCCGGGTGCAGTTTTCGGGTTCACCTCGCATTCCTCGCGGGTACAAGCAGACACAGTATCTGTAGTATGCTCAAATCAGTCCTTAATATAGCAATCACATTGGAACAAATTTACATTTTCAAAATAAGCGTTACGGCAGAACTGACTCTATAATGTGAGCTACAAATGTGAGCCATGTATGTAATTTTAAAGTTCCTAATAGCCACAGTTTGAAACGTAAAAAAAAAAAAAAAAGAACAGGTGAAATGAATAATATATTATATTTTGTTTAACCCAAAGGAGTCCACCTATTATGTCAGCCTGTAATCCATATAAAAACTAATCGAGATACGTCGTGTTATGCTTTTATTCTAAATCTCAGAAATCATGGAGGTATTTTACACTCACAGAACTTCTCGCTTCAGACTTGGGAAATTTTAAGGACTCCAGAAGCATATATTGATCATAGCTGCCATATTGGATTGCAAGGGTATAGGGAATAAAAATTTTGGACTGTGAGACTGTAGAGAATAAGAAGAATCTACAGTGGAAAGTGGGAACCCATGGGAGGGTGTAGAACCCCGAGCTGTTGTTGAAGGCCATAGATTAGGCCCATACTCCAGATCTTAAAAAAAAATTACATGTGTGTACATATAGATGTATATGATATTAGAACATATTATAAATATTAATAATATACAGAAAATATATAACATATAAGTGTTTATAATATGGCTTATTACATATGTATGTGGGCAAGACTGAGACTGTGTTCAGAAAACAGATTCCTAGCCTTAATACACAAATCCACCTCATTTATGCCTCACTTTTTTTTTTAATATATGAGCTTTATTGTCAAATTGGTTTCCATACAACACCCAGTGCTCATCCCAAAAGATGCCCTCTTCAATACCCATCACCTACCCTCCCTCCCACCCCCCCATCAACCCTCAGTTTGTTCTCAGTTTTTAAGAGTCTCTTATGCTTTGGCTCTCTCTCCCACTCTAACCTCTTTTTTTTTCTTTTTTTTTTTTCCCTTCCCCTCCCCCATGGGTTCCTGTTAAGTTTCTCAGGATCCACATAAGAGTGAAACCATATGGTATCTGTCTTTCTCTGTATGGCTTATTTCACTTAGCATCACACTCTCCAGTTCCATCCACGTTGCTACAAAAGGCCATATTTCATTTTTTCTCATTGCCACGTAGTATTCCATTGTGTATATAAACCACAATTTCTTTATCCATTCATCAGTTGATGGACATTTATATGCCTCACTTTTGATAACAGCCAGTGAAACATCAGAGCATAGGCTTTGGTCATACAAACGTCACTTGGCTTCATGAGTCAAGGACAAGAGTCAGATCTCCAGATCGGTTGTGCACGTTTAACACATGCTTAGCATGTAGTAAGTACTCAGTAAATGTTTCCTCAGTGGAGTTTAACTCATTTGTCAAGTGGTGCTCTACTGTATAGTTTAAGATCTTGAAGGGCGATATTAAAGAATTAGGATCGTTACGTTACAATTTTCTTCTTCTTGGCTTGTGTCCCTTACCACCCATTTATTCACTCATTTATTCACTAATCATCAGTTGACCACTTAAGCCTCATCTTTTACTAACTCTGTTTTCACAGTCTGCTTCGGCCACACCCAAGTACACCTTGTTCTTTTCCTCTTGGGCCTGTGCACATGAATCTGTATCTGCCTGGCTCCCACCCCCCTACACGTCTTCCTCTAGAGAGTGTTCCTGATCTCTTCTTTGTCCGAATTCCGAATCTCTCTGCTTCATCAGCAGCACCCTCCACCACTAGCGTAGAGTGGTACCGTGACCACTTGCTCTTCTGTCTCTGGATTAGCTTATGAGCTCTACAAGGGCACAGATCCCAATTTGTTGTGTTTTGCCTGTAGCTCAACACACCTTGAGGGGGAGAATTGGATACTCTTAGAGTATCACGGGCAAGAGAGAATGAGAGTAGGAATGATCCCTGAGGGAAAGATCCATCAGATTACTAGAATTCCTGGGCTTCTGCTCCTCCAAAATATTCCTCAAATGGAATAAATGTTTAAACACCCAAACTCTACCATGTCATGCCCTTGCTTGCCCTTGCCCAAATCCTTTCACTGGCTTCTTTTGGGTCTTTGAAAAAAACCCAAACCCCTAGTCCCAGCACAGAAGGCCTTCCATGGTCTGGCCCTTCCCTGCCTCTCCCACTTTATCTTGAATGTCCTCGTCACTGTCCCTGTACTTCTCCTACTCTGACTTCCTTTCCTGTCCTTGGACGCGTAAACTCTTTCCCGCCTACAAATCTTTGCCTGTGCTACTCTCTCTGCCTCCCTCCACCTCTGAACTCTCCCTCCACCTCTGTACATTCATATATTTGGCCTCCGCTCCAGGCCCCAGCTCACATGTCCTCTCCTCCCCTGACCACTTCACCTACAGTGACCTTTGTGTAGATCTCCATCTCATCAATCTGTTCGATTTCCTCTACAAAACTCATCCCCGTGGGTAATGGTATTGTTCCTGTATTTATCTACCTTTTCGTCTCTCCTTCCCATGACAGCATAAGCTCTTGGAGGCTAGGAGCCCGCCTATCTTGTTCACAACAGCATCCCCAGCATCTAGCATATTGGTTCTTAAAAATAGATTTGAATGAATGAATAAGGTAAGTGTGTGTGTGTGTGTGTGTGTGTGTGTGTGTGCGTGTAGTCAATTAGACACAGGTGTAAAAATGAGATTTCTAGGGGCACCAGGGTGGCTCAGTCTGTTAAGCGTCCAACTTAGGCTCAGGTCATGATCTTGCGGTTTGTGAGTTCGAGCCCCGCATTGGGCTCTATGCTGACAGCTCACAGCCTGGAGCCGGCTTCGGATTCTGTCTCCCTCTCTCTCTGCTCCTTCCCTGCTCGCCCTCTGTCTCTCTCTCAAAATTAAATCAACATTAAAAAAATTAAGGAAAAAAACAGAATTTCCAGCTTAGGGTGGGTATTCGTTGTGCCTCAGTGCGGGGTCTTCCATAAGCAGGTCTTGGAAGAAGGATTTCTGTACCTGTAGTGTATTTGGGAGGTGATACCAGGAAACCCTGGCAAGGCAGCGCAAGAGTGAGGCGGCTAGGGAGGTGAGCCAGTCACCAACTTCACTGCCATCGTGGACAGCCGCAGCTGCTGCTCAGGGGCCCTGTGCCTCAGAGTAGAGCCGTGCCTCAGGGTGACCTTCTAGAAGAGCGAGGTCCAAATCCCCGATAGCCCCTGGTTGCAGTCTGTGCCTTGCTGGGAGGCAATTCTCTGGCTCTCCTGGTGGATGGGTAGAGAGGGCTTCAGTTCCCACAGCGAGCCTGTGCGCCCCCACAAGTCCACAGAGTAAAATGCACCGGGTTAGGCGTAAGAAGGTATGGACAAGACAACCCCAGCACGTACTACCCATGCTGTTCCCTGCTGTTCCCACAGACAAGCCCCCCCCCCCCCACTGTGCCCCAAAAGGGCAAATCTGAATGACAGATCATGGATCAGGCTTGGGGAATTTGAGCAGGAATCATCTGCGAGATATCCAGGTAAAGATACCCAACGGGCAGTTGCAAATGTGGGTGCAGAGCTAGGAGAGGGGTTGTGGCTGTGTACCATACTTGACAGCTGTTGACAGATGAGCACTTGCTAAAGCCATGGGCTTGGATGAGGTGGTTCTTGTTTACTGAGCCGCACGGCAGTATTTGCCAAAGTTGACTGTCTCATAGTTCTCGAAGCGGTCTTTTCGTGTGTCCTTCCTGATGGTACCACGTTCTTCTTTCTCTCCTGCCTTTCCAGCCTTTGGCAAATACTTAGGGAGCAGACGGGAAGTGATTTGGGTACAGATGAGCATAAAGAAGCCAGATGTCGGTGCTGCAAGGAAAGGAGGGAAATGACGGATCAGAGTCTTGGACGAAATCAAGAACTGGGATTCAGGCTTTCTCTTGAGTCGGCCAATAAATAATTTTGGTTGTGTTTCAAAGTGCTTTAAAGGCCTCGAACAGTAGAAGGAATGTGCCCCCCCTGCCCCTCCACAGGACAGGAGCAGGGAAAGCAGGATGGGTTCTGTCCAAGATCAGTGGTGTCAATAGCTATTTAGCCAAATAACAGGCAGGGACAAAATTTTGGTGACGTTTTTTAAAAGCCATCTATTTAGGCCACGGGTGTACAGAATGGCTGGGGGTGAAGTGGCCAAGGCTGGTGCTGGCTGGGTGGGATGGCTCCACATGTCTCCTGTTCCTTCTGGCACCATCGGGCGAGCCCTGGTAGTGTAAGAAGTGCAAGAGACTAAGCCCGATCTGACACATGCTTTGCGAGCCTCTGGTCACCTCATACGGGTTAATATCCCCTTGGCCAAAGCAAGTTTTAAGGCCAAGCCCCAAATCAAGAGGCCCCCGCTCCACCGATGAAACTGACGGGGGTAGGAAGTGAGTATTTCTGATCAATAACCTACCATATGAGAATAGAGGGCAGAGAGAAAAGACATCAAGGGAGTATCTGCGTGACCTCTTTCCTGAGTTCTAGACAGCATTCTTTTTCTCTTTCTCTTTCTCTTTTTCCAAGCCCTCGCAAGGGTGCCATTGGCTTGGTTGGGGTCATCGGTGTGAGTGGATTAGACAGAACTGCTAACAAAGCTTGGCTGCTTCCTCTTCAAAAGAGCCCAGAGACAAGGGAATTGCAGGGGGACGTTCACTCTGAGCCCTGAGTTTTCTCATGCCAGCCTCGTGGCTATAACCTGAGGAGGCCTGGCAACTTGTGCCTATGGTCTCACCTTCCACGTGGCTAAGTCATTCAGGGAGAGGGTATTGGAAGGTGGAGAAATATGGAGACTGGATGGTTTGGACCAATTGTATCTCGTCTTTTATCACTGAGGTTCACAATTTTGTATCTTCTGAATCTCAAGTTCATTAATCAGCATGAGACAGGAAGATAAAAACAGACCGCTAGGATTACAAGGGGCGAGCCAGTAATTACCATAGAAGAGCACAATTGAAAACACATTTTATTTAAATATTTATCTTCAAGAATTGCGGTTTGCAAGTTTACAGTGCTTCTGGTGAGCGCAGCGGTTTGAGAGCCAGTGACCTCTCATTCTGGCTCTTTTGACGAGTGTCAGAGCCTGGAGGCTTGCTTGCTTCCTGGATTCCGTCTTCCCCGGCAGCGCCAGGTACATGGTAATGACTCGATAGGTTTTCATGGAATGAATAAACTGTAAAATTGGAACAGAACAGCCCGTGGAGATATGAAGGATATGAACGAAATGACATTTAAAAGAATCTTGAGTCTTAAAGGTAAAAAGGAGCTGCATTCTCCCCACTTTGAGTGGAGTCTAAATTCAAGAGTATGTGATTTCGTGCAATGTACGGATTGAAACTATCCCCAAATTACATAAATATGCTTCCCCCTCCCCCCATAACCTCAGATACAGAATTTCGCGGGCTCTTCAGAATAGAGGATGTTCTATGCACACAGGGCTTTGTTCTTTGTATTATCTTCTTTTATTGACAGCCAGGGTGATGCAGGGCCGATTCCCGTGTTAAGAGAGTGTCAATTGCTTAGCTAATTGCATTTATCACCCAGGATTCTTTATCTGTTGATGGCAACTGCATACTTGGAGTTTTCGTGTGCTCTGCCTATATTTCCCTAACTGCAGTGAATATGGGTTTTATATTTATGTGAAACTGCTAATGTGTTGCTCACTAGATCACGAGCAATGGGCTTCTGACAGCTCTGTTCATTAGTCAGCTGGAGGAAAAAAAGAAAAGAAAACACATTGATATAGAAACAGAGTGTGAGCCAGTAATTACCATCAGAGAGCACAATTGAAACCACATTTTATTTAAATATTTATCTTGTGAATTGATTCATACAAAACAAGAAGCCGTTTTTTATTTTTTTAATTTACGAATGACTTCGCCATCGAAATTTGAAGAGCGAGATCACTATTTGAGTTGGGCTTGAAGTAGTCCACGGCTGGGAGTATGGAGAGTTAAATAATATCCAATTATTCGTTGCGATGTGTCATTGAAATTGCTGTGTGTGAATGTGTAGAAAGATGGTAACGCGGTGCAGTGTTCACTTCAGAGTCCGATTTCACGTAGTAAGAAGAAGGGGGAAGAAGCTTACGGATAACTTTGAGTAACAATAATAATAATGCCAAACGCTTACAGTGCTAACCATGGACTGACGGCACCTCTTAGTGCATTACGTGTATTAACTCCGTGACATGAGTGCTGTTCTCACTCCCACTTTACCATGAGCAAACAGGGCCACAGTGAGGTAAAAGGACTAAGCCAAGGTCACACCACAGTGAACGTATGCAGCCTGGAGGCGGGGACATTTGGGGCTCCAACTGAAAGACCCTACTTATTGCCATTTCTGCTCCCTGTTTGGCACCTCCTGATGGAGATTGGCCAGTGTGGTTTCAGTATCAGTGGGGACGGGTCTGGGTCCTTCCTGTGTCTTGCCAGGACTTCCAATGGTGGCAGTTCCAGGAATCTTCAGATCTGATGGCATCCATTTCATGAACCTATCTGGGAAGTTTGGGCCATCATGACACAGGGACCCACCCATCTCTCTCCTTCCCAAAACAGGATCATTTGATGTTTGGCTCCCTGACCTCCACCTACCCCTCAACCCAACTCAACACACAAGGAAAGAACTTGAACTCTTCTCTGTTTGACAGTTGGGTTGTGGACCAGCGCTCCTTTGCCAAATGTATCATATAGGATTTTGAGTTCTTACAGATATTTACTGCATTATACTTTTTTTTTTTAACTGATCCTCTGTTATTAGACCTTGAGGCTGTTACAGTTTGCCAGCATTATAAACATCGCAAGCATCTTTGACCAGATAACTTTGCACACTTATCTTATAACTGTTGTAGGACAAATCCATGGAGATGCCATTGTTGGGTAAATATTCTTCATACCCATTGTGTTTGCCCTCCAAAAAGTTCGGCCTTGTTTAAATTCTGACCAGCAGGGAATACGCGTGCTCCTTGTGCTGTAGTTCCATGGAATGCAGTGATGGAGCGAAGCAGGCACACCATTAAGTGTATGGATCCAGGAATAAACACCTAGGGAAGTGTGTTGTTCAGCCCGTGGGTGTTAATGATAGCAACTAATTTGGAAGAACAGAGAACTTTGGAAAGAAAAGATATCAGTTCAGCAAGTTCTGTGTAGAGAGAAATGGAATGGAGCAGCTGATGAAGGGGCTCCAGGCACCATTTTGCGTGAGTATCGAAGACCAGAAATCTGAAGCAAAAGGTTACAAAGAAACAGGGGCTTAGGAGAGGGAGCCTGAAGCCGGAACACTGACTGTAGATATTTTATAGGTCAAAGGAGGTGGAGGAGAAGGGACAAAAAGACATCGGCTTCACACAAATAAATGAAGTTATAAGCAAGAGAGGGAAAGGAAAAGTTTGCCTTTCTATTGCTTGTGTTGGAAGGAGTTCTACAGACCAGCTGGGTTTAACCACTTTTTGCTATTTAAAGAATTCCTGCCTGAAAATAGTGGGGTGCGAGTGCGGCATCGTTTCATTCCAGGAACTGGTTTGGATATTCAGTTTGCTAAGTATACCCAGATGTGTTAAAGCCTGGATACTGACTCATGGGAACCAAACTCCTAAGTCACTGATGTATAAAGTCACAATTCATTTATTATGCTATCCATAGCTACAGACAGTACCACGTTCTCATGCTCACTCAGTTCCCTTTTGTCTCCCAGTGGACAGAGCTTCACGGAAAGCCCTATCAGGATTGCTTTGTAAGCATGGTTATAAGAAAAGAAGCCTTAGGACCTTAGAGGGTGGTATGTTGGTTGAGACTGTGTTAGAGATGAACATTCAGAGATGAAACCTGAACAGCCGTAAGCAGAGACAGACTTGATTTGCTTACGTGACTGGGAAGTCAGAGGGCTCGGACATAACGGGATCCAGGAGTTCAAGCGATAGCATCCAGGCTCTGCTTCTGTACCCTTCAGGGCACCGATAGGCGGTAAGCTCTATGCTGGTAAGGAAACATGTCTCTTAGAGCCGCTTGTCTCTTGGCCAGTGCTCAGTGAGGCTTTGTTGAATATTCAGAGAGAGCGAGGCAAGACACTCTCTCCAGGCAGTTCTAGGAGGTAACTGCGAAATCCCATCCTTCCGTAGAAACACCATAGGTTCCTGACTCTCTTTGATAGGAGAATCTCTTCAAAATATCACTTCCCAGATCTTTCTCCTGGCAGGTCTATACAGTAGGTTTGCCGGGACTCAATAATCTGTGTTTTTAACCAAAGGGGCAGGAATGCCTGTGTTGAAGAGGGAAGAGCCACTGATGTAGATCAACGCCGATCGGAATTGAATGTGCATCTGAATCACGTGAGGATCTGGTGAAAACACAAGTTCAGACTCAGTAGATCTAAGACGGGGCCCAGGCTCTGTATTTCTGACGTGCTCCCTGGTGATGCGGATGCGGCTGGTCTGGAGGACACGTGCCGGGACCGCTGCTCTGAGCCACTGGCCGATGCTAGTGAACTGCCCTCAGTTCCGCACTCCGGAGGGCATTAGGCAATGTCTGTAGGTGTTTGTTGTTATCGAAACCGAGGAAGGCTGCTATCGAGCATTTCTGCTGAAGAGCATCCCCTTTGTGTGGCACACTCAGCTTTCTTGGCCGCCACCACAGTCTCCTCTGGCTTCCTTGGGGCTCCACTCATGATCCCTGGTTTGGATTTTAACCGGCATCAAAACACTCAAATCACATACCAGCCAACAGAACGAGAGCCTGTTCAGGCACCGTGCTGGGGGCATCACGCCCAGCGTGTGAGGCATTATCCCCGTTACTGGCATTATCCCCATTTTCTGGATGTGAAGCCTGAGGTTCCAAGAGGTGAAGCCCGTTTGGGCCACTTCTGCAGCTGAGTCAAGCTGTAAAATATAAATATATAAGATAATATATATCAAAGTAATTGTAAACTGTTGGTATTTTTAACCAATAGCATGTGAATATAGTACAAAAGTCAAAAAGGACAAAACAGTATGCCGTGAAAAATAGATGTTTCTTTCCTTTGCCCCCAGCCATCCTCTTCTTTATTCTAGGGGCCATATTTGTTTTCAGTTTCTTGGGTATCATTTCAGAAGGAGTCTCTCTATTAGAAGATAGATAGATAAAGGTGCCTGGGTGGCTCAGTCTGTTAAGTCTCTGACTTCAGCTAAGGTCATGATCTCACGGTTCATGGGTTCAAACCCCATGTGGGGCTCTATGCTGATAGCTCAAAGCCTGTAGCCTGCTTTGGATTCTGTGTCTTCCTCTCTCTCTGCCCCTACCCTGCCATCAAAAATAAATAAACATGAAAAAAAGGATAGATAGACTTCAAAAAAATTTTTTAGGTTTAAAAAAAAAGGGGGGCGCCTGGGTGGCTGAGTCGGTTCAACGTCCAACTTTTGATTTCGACTCAAGTCATGATCTCACCGTTCGTGAGTTTGAGTCCTGCGTCCTGTTCTCCGCTGACAGCGTGGATCCTGCTTAGGATTCTCTCTCTCCCTATCTCTCTCTGCCTCTCCTGTGCTCGCACTCTCTGTCTCTCAAAATAAATAAACTTCAAAAAAAGATTAAGAAGATAGATAATTGCGCCAAAATGATAGGCTACCCTTAGTCTTCTAAGGCTGCCCTGACAAATGACCACAAGTGGCGTGGCTTGAAATAACAGAAGTTTATCTCTCACAGTCTGGGGGGACGGAAGTCCCAAATCCAGGTGTCGGCAGGGCTGGTTCTTCCTGGAGGTTCTGAAGTAAGGTTTGTTCCATGCTTCTTGTAGCTTCTGTGGTTGCCAGCAATCCCTGGCATCCTTTAGCTGGTAGATGGATCACTGCGATCTTCACCTGGCGTTCTGTGTCTGTGTCAGGATTCCTGTCATCCTATCAAAATACCAGTCATTGGAGTAGAGCCCACTCTAATTGAGCAGGACCTCGTCACGTCTGCAGATAAGGTCACATTCGGAGGTATCAGGAGTAAGGACTTCATCATATCTTTTGGGGGAACACAATTCAACCCAAAACAGACACCAACGTTTGCTTTGTGTCTTATCAACATGTGTTGGATATTGGTCCATATCTGTACAAAGACATCTGTTCTTTCAGTGACCGTATATGGTTACAGTTTGTGGATGCACCATAACTATTGAACCAACCCTCTGTTGATGGGTGTTTAGGTTTAACAGACCTGCTGTTTCATACTCATTTCCATTTGTTCCCCTTTCTTCATTTTTTCTGAGAATAACCAAACAACCTGGGAAAATAAGTTACTCCCCCTATATTCATATGTCTAGATCCCTCAGAGTCAGGGATGAGCAGAACCTAGATGAACCAGAAATCTCTTGTTCCCCAGCATGGATGCCCACAGTCTCCCTAATGTTTACAGAATGATGCCTGGAATGGTTCTCACCCCCAACGATACATGAGCATCGCGTGAGAAGGGGTTTAAAAAAAGATTGTGCCCCACCCCAAACCATCTCCCAAAGCAGTGTGACCTTGGGAGGCTTATTTTTACCAAAACTGCCCAGTGGTCCTCGTCGGTCATTAGGATGGAGAGCCCCCAAACCGTGTGCCTTGCATTATGCCGAGCGTTGGAAAGACGATAATGAATACAGTTTAGTCCTTGCCCTCAAGAAGCCTGTGGTTTATTAGGGAAAACACACCCTTGAACAGATGATTGCAATATAAATCCACACGAGGCACCATCAGCATAGCCCAGGTGTAGGACTTGGGTGGGATGCAAGGCAGGGAGGTAATGCCTCAGCTGAAAATTCTAAGGTGAGTAGCCATTAGCTGAGCCAAGAAGTAGGAGAGGGAAAGTCTAAGCAGAAGGCATAGCATAAGCAAAGCCCCAGAGCCGATCCCCATGTGATGTGTGTGGGAGAACCTCCAGTCTCCACGTATTGCAGAAATGCAGCAGTGGAGATGGGAAGGGAAGAGTGAGTCCAGGGACGGCGGTCATTGTTACCTGACAGTGGTCTTTTGTATCCCTCCCAGTCTTCTAATGCCTAAAATTAAGTCTAACGGAGATGAGTACTCTGTTCCCAAGGTCCCCTCAGGCAAACAGCCTCACCCAGCAAGGCAAACCTAGAGGTCTTAAGAGGCTATTGAAGTGTCTCTCAACCTTTCTTTTGGCAACCTTAAAGCTAGGACCAAGATGGTGACCAAGGACGCCAATAAATGTTAGTGCAGAAACAACTTGGTTGCCACCGAGAAGAGGAGAGGAATGAACGTGGGAACAGCATCCCTTACAATCCCATCCTTGTATTTTAAGAAAACTGATGATGCAAAACTCGGGAAGAGGCTGGGGGAAGGTGAGAAGAAATCTGAACCATGGCTATATGGAGGCTGGCCATCTGGAGCCGAATCTGCCTCATCAAACAATCCCTAATTGTTTTTAATAAGGTGCATAAGTTATGTTTGGCTTCCTCCGCTCCCTGCAGTCTCCCGGTTGAGACTGTTTTTTATTTTCTTAGGAAACAATAAGGCCAATATAATTAAAAAGCAGAGGACATATTCACCTCCCAGTGACTGGGGCAGGTAATTATGAGCTCCTTCTTGGAGGAAGGGTTGTTGTTTGTCTTTTTGAGGTTGCAGTTTTAATAAAGAAGGAGCTGGTAGGGGAAGAAGAGCGCTGGTGAGGTTCCGGCCTTGGTTTCCCTTCCATTTGCAGAAAGGAGACTGTTGCAGACTGAGAGCAGGTGAGAGCGGAAACACAGGTCTGTTTGGCTCACCGTAGAGTCCCATGGGCGGCACGGTCCCTGGTAATTCAAGGGCGCTTGGTAAATAATTGTTGACTGACCTACAAGAGGACAGAAATACTCTTGGCTCACCAACTCCACACCAGGCAACCAAGGATGATCACAAATGTTGTCCCATTGAACATTCTCCAAAGTCCTGTACAGTTGGATACCTTTGCAAAGTGACCAAGATTGGCAAGTGGGGAATAAAAAGGGGATGGTTGGGTGCCCCAGGACAACCTGCTCAGGGTGCGCACGATGGGGTAAAAGTGGCAAAGGGATGACAGAGAAATTCTTAAGGTAACACTTTTCAGAAAGAAACGGCAAAGCAATATAGCTTACCTGAAATGGAAAACCAGTAAGCACCTGGTTCTATGATTCTCCAGGCGGGGAGGACCAGCAAAGTGGAAAGGGCAAGAGGGAATCCTCTTGCACAGGATGTGGGATCTTGCCTTTTCCTCGGACTGATGCTTCCTGACCACGTACTACATGTCACGTTCTGAGTGAAATGCTTTGCCTGTGCTACAATATGTACCCCTCCTGGGCACCCTGTGAACTGTGTCCTAGAAACATCATGCTGCCACTAAGGACACAGATTTGGGGAGTTGAGAAAAGTGGCCCCAGATCCCGCAATAGTGGCAAGGTCAAGTTCTGAACCGCAACTGGTTGTCTCCAAAGCTTGGGGTCCCGATCTCTGCCGTAGATTTACACCCTGCTTTATCCCAAATTTCCCGCCTCATCTCAGATGCAGGCTCAGTGGTTCCTTATAACTGATCCTGTGTTTCTACCTCATGGTTTCTCTGTCAGCAATGTAAAATGTAACCCATTCGTTGATAAGGTAATGAAACAATAGCCACACGAGTACTTACTCATTCAACGACTTATCTTTTTAGGGCTACAAGGGAAATTGGATATGGACCCTCTAGAGACTTATGGTTTAGTAGCCCAACAGAGGAAACGGGTGGAAAGAACTAAAGTTGCGTTTCACTATGATTGTAATAATGGCATGTTCTCGAGTGCCTGCTGTGAGCCTCCATAGTGTGCCACACTTCTCTGTGCAGAGAGGTGTCTGTGCAGCAAGGTACAAGAGTTCAGATGAAAAAACCATGGCTTTGAGCCCATGATACCACAGAACACTTGATGGAAGGGGTTACATTTGAGCAGAGACTGGCGAGACCCACGGAGGGAGGAGTGGATAAACACGGCCATGAAACGGTGGGTGGGGGGAATCTGCGGAGGGTTCGGGCACGAGTATAATACCAGAAGGGAGGGATTGGGAAAAGGTTGGCCAACGGGACTCAGGTCAGGTTACAGCAAGCTTGAAATATCAGGCTAAGGAGATTGGGACTTACTAGATGGCAAGAATCTGTGGGAATTTGCAACCATCTTCGTGAGGAGTCCAAAGGATAGGATGGTTGGAAATAAGCAATGAATTTGGTGAACAGCAAATGGTTGATGATCAGAGGAAGCCCCATATCTTGGGGCTCATTCGATTGCCTGTGACAGGAGCTTACCTCAAATGGATTTAAGCATAAAGGGATTAACTCGTTACAGAAGATCAAATGTGGGAACAAAGTTGGTGGCTTAAGACAGGGCAGGACCAGAAGCTCAAACCAAACTGTGGGGTCTAGGTCACACTCTGCCCACCACTTGGCTCCTGTCTGTCTTCTGTAGGCTTCTTGGGTGCTCCCCTAGCCCAACCCGAACCCTACACTCTCAGGACTAGCTGCGGTAGGAGCCAGTCCCTTTCAGCAAAAATGGCAACCCTCCTGGAATCTAGCCTTTTGGCACTGATAGCCTCATTTGCCCACTTTTGAACCACTCTCTGTGGCCAGAGGGTTGCAGGGCTCTACTGAACCAGGCCTGAGTTCTAATCCCACACCTAGGGTTGAGGGTGGAACAGCCCCAACTGGACCTTGAGAACTGAGACTGGGGAGGAGTGGCTCCTTAGGAAAAAAGCCAAAAAACTGGGTGTTGTTACCAGAAGGAGGAGGAACGTGGGCCTGGCAGACAAAAACAACAGATGTCCACTACAACACCTTGGAGAAACCAGGCAGAAGGACCCCTGGGAATGCATGGTGATGGTGTAAGTTCTCTGGGGCTCAGGATCAGAAGCATTCTCCAGTACGTTCTGCCTGCTGTACTCAGGTGTCAGGGCCCACAGTGGGATTTGCGGTTGCTAAGAGGGGTCCCCAGAAAGAGAAAATACAGGTTGCTGAGTGGGCTGGGGAAGCGAGAAGCGGATTGCAGGAAGTAGGAGTTCTGGTTTCTCTCAGGGTTTAGGAGCTGAAAGCCAGAGGAAGCAGCTGATATATTCATTTCGGCAGTGTTAGGCCTGCGGTTGCCAAATCAGGGTTAAATTTGCATGCCCAGTTTTCCATGCAGAATGTTATTCTCATGCAAATAGAGTTGCTACAAGCACACATCTGCCCAATATGAATAAATTCTATGTATCAGCCCGTCTGCTGCTATTAGGTGCTTAGAAACACCCAAGCCTTCTAAAGGGGGCACTGATGAGGAGTGGTTGGTGGTTCTTAGCTTGACCCAAGATATCTTTGAGAGCCAGAGATTTGCTTTCGGAGAACGATCTTGCCTTTGAGGGGAATGAAATGGCCCTTGTTGGCCCCAGAGCCACCCTGGTGAGGAGTTCTTCCTTGAAGGTATTTCAGAAGTCTTCCACATGGCTTCTGGAACCTCTAGAACCACCAGGTCTTTGGAGGCTCTGGTCTATAGTGCATCTCCCTCCAGATCCCTCTCTCTAGGCCAGCCCTGGCTGCTTACAGATGCCTCTGGGGAAGTCTTTCTTAAAAGCCCAGGCTTCCTCTCCAGAGATTCTGATGCAGTTGGTCTGAGGTAAATCCCAGGCTTGAGTCTTGTTGTCTTTTATAAAGCTTCTCAAGTGATTGTAAAATGCAGGGGGGGAGGGGTGCTGAGAGCTACTGGTCTCCTTGGACTTGGAGCTTTTGCTCCTCCTGAACCGTATCTCAACACAACCGTGCTTCATGGACTTACGTGTTCCCTCCTCCATCTGTCCCTGCTTTTCTTCCCCTTGCCTCATACAGCACCCTTTCTTCAGCTGCCATTAAATCATGTCCTTCAATTAGGCATCCCTTTGTCTTGAGCCTCAGTTTCCTGGTCTGTATCTGTCTCATAAGAGTAAGTTTCTGAAGATTTGAATCTCTAAAGTAGAGCCAACCTAGCTGCAGGATCCCCCCCAAAACTCATTAAGTTGAATAATGGAACCTTCACTTGAGCATGATTTATACTCAAAACTCATACCTTAGGTCAGAAGTTCTCAGGGCGCTGGGATGGTTCGGTTGGTTAAGCGTCCAACTCTCACTTTCAGCTCAGGTCTCCATCTCCTGGTTTGTAAGTTTGAGTCCTGGGTCGGGCTCTGTGCTGACAGTGTGGAGCCTGCTTAGGATTCTCTCTCTTTCTCTCTCTCTCTCTCTCTGCCTCTCCCCTGCTCTCTCTCAAAATAAGTAAGTAAACTTAAAAAAAAAAAAAGTTGTCACGTAAGAGAGAGTTTGCTCCCAGAGGACCCTTGACAATGCCTGGAGCCATTTTTGGTTACCACACATACAGTACTACAGGCGTCTCGTGGATGCCAAGCTTCCTACAACACGTCGTACAGCCCCCTGAACAAGGAATGATCTGGTCTGAAATGTCACCCCTGTCGAGTTTGTCACCACTATTGAGTTTGAGAAACCTTGCCGTTGGTGTTCAAGCTTGATCTCCACAGTCAAAACCCCAGCCTGTCTGACATGTTATTCTCCATGTAATCATCTAAGGTGCACACATATTTGGTTCAGCTAAGGAGCTGCTAGAAGCTGTTTTTCATGATGCTCATGAACTAGCTATACATTTTCTGATTTTTCATTTTGACTTTCCCTTAATGTATGAACCACTTTGTATACTGTGACACATGGTTACCAAAGCTTTTTTTTTTCTCCCTTCTCTCTTGTGTTTCTTCATGCCACACCAGTTTGAAGTGGGGGCGAGAGGGACATCTGTTTGGGCCTAAGCCTCTGGAGGAGGCCCTAAAAATGTCTTGAGAAGAGCTGAGTTGGAAACCAAAGAGGCGGCTATGTGTGAAGGCCCTGGGCAGCCCTCTCAGCTCCAGCAAGATGATGCTAGAAGAAGCGTTAAGTGCTCCCATCTTGTGTTTATACTATTCCTATTTCGTAAAGGGAGAAAAATTAAATTAAGAGGTGCTTACCAGCACTTAGGAGTTAGAGATTTGTATGAAATTTTTCAGAGCCGATTGGCCAACTAACTGGAAGGTTGTGCCATTTATGAGAAGTACCAGATGTGCATTGGAATCAAGGTGTTTGAATTACCACGCTATTTGTTTGACTTGAGTTTTCCCCAGATGGTGAAATGTTCATGGATCCCTTACTTACCTTGAATTTGGTTTGACCAAGTCTGTGAGTTGCTGAACAAAAAACAAACAAACGAGAGAGAGAGAGAGAGAGAGAGAGAGAGAGAGAGAGAGGGAAGGAGAGAGAGAAAAGCAATGGATGATGTAGAGGGCTAAATCTACAAATGACCTATCTCCCAGCCCGTGATTTTAGGAGGGCTGCATCTGTAAAAAGAGATGTGGATATTGTGACTTTGACGGAAATATGCTTTGGAGAGATTATATGAAGCAAAGAGATTTTTTTTCCTAATAGACAAATAGAAACACCTTGGAATTTCAGCCTCTGTGACTATTCAAGAAAAAAAATTAAGCATTCAAACAAATGTGTATGCTAAATAAAGTTCTCTGTGGAAAGCTTGAGAGATAAAATAACTATAAAAATTTGTAGAACTCTCAAAGGAGTATAATTGCTATGAACCATTTTGAAATAAAAACATACAGATGAGAATTCGTTTTTGGTTTGTAGGATAACGTACATTCTCTGGATGGAAAGATACCTTAGTGAAACTTAGCCTTGCTTTCATGGAACAGGAAAGGAGGGAGTCTGGCCAGAAACAGCAAAGCCCCCAGATGCCAAGGTTGTTCAAGATGAATGAATGGTAGTTCTAACTTACTCTTTTATTTGATGTAGCCGGCCCTCCAAGACCTCTCTCTTCTCTTCCCTGACACCTATGAAGGCAACAAGCCCAGTCAACCCATCCAAGGGGCCCTGGCTCTTTATTAATGGATTTTTTTTTCTGTGAGTTCTCTTAACCAGAATTTTCTGATAAGACCCCAACTTTGAAGGTATCTGGTCCAACCACCACATAATTTCCAAGTCAAATGTTTTGTAAGTGACATCTGTCCCCATCAGTTTGTGTAAGTGAATGACTTATGCCAGATTGGTGACAGTATTCACTTAAGTATCTGGGAGGCCTTTCTCCAGAAGAAATCTAATAGGAACTAGAAACACTTCCTTTAGGGGCACCTGGGTGGCTCAGTCAGTTAAGCATCTGACTTCGGCTGAGGTCGTGATCCCGTGGTTTGTGAGTTCGAACCCCTTTTTGGGCTCTCTACTCTCAGCACAGAGCCCTCTTCTGGATCCACTGCTCCCCCATATCACTGCCCCCCCACTTGCACTGTCTCTCTCAAAATAAGTAAAGAAACCTAAAAAAATTTTTAAAAATTTTGTAATAAAGATCTCCTTTACGTAGAAATGAGAAGAAAAATGAGAGAAGCAAAAGAGATGAAACAAGTGGATAATTGAAATGTGGCCAGTGAGTGGGTTAGCAACATACATCAATTAAAGTGCTATGGGTGGTAGAGATGCAGGAAGGCGATAGTCGGTGGGGACTGAAGTTGACCTTCAGGATCAGATTGGCCTGGATTCCAGTTCCCGCTTGGGGAAATAGCACGGCCTGTCTGAACGGCGGTGTCCTCATCTACAGAATCGGAGTAATAAAATAATGACCCTCACGGTGGTGTGAGGGCATTGAGAAAATGCACACAAGCCCCTGGCATGTGCTTGGCACATTGCAGAGGCTCAGGGAATGGTATCTGCTGCTGCGACAGTTGCTTTAATATATACTCGCTCTACTTGCAATATTACATGCTGTTATTATTAATAGTGTTCGAGATAGGAAGAAGTGTACTCGGCCCCAAAGCTATCCACACCCTCATCCTGGACCCTGTGAATACATCACCTCACCCTGCACAAAGGACTTTGCAGAGGCAAATGAGGCTATGGGCCTTGAAGTAGGGAGATCATCCCGGATTATCCATGAGGGCACAACCCAATTGCATGGGTCCTTTCCTAGATGATATGAGAGCACTGTGACCACCGAGGAAAGAAGAGAGACTTGAGGTTGCTGGCTCTAAAAGTGGGAAAGGAGGTCATGAACAAAGGAAGACAGGTGGCCTCTAGAAGCAAGGAAAAGGGTTCTCTCGAGTGCCCCCCACCCAGGTGTCAACACCACTCTTTCAGCCCTGTGAAACCCGTGTGGAACTTCTAACATACACAAGAACTAACTAACATGATAATTTCATATTACTGAAGCCACGAAGTTTGTGGAATTGGTTACAGCAGCGATGATTAAGTAATAATAAACTAAACCAATAATAAACTAAAAATAAACTAAACAGTGTGACTAAAACTCGTACTATTAGTAATAATATAGTTTTTAGGTAAGCTCTCTGCCCAATGTGGGTTTCAAACTCATGACCCCAAGATCTAGAGTCACTTGCCCTACTGACTGAGCCAGTCAGAGACACCAGTAATAACCAATTTTTTTATTTATTACTAAAATGCCTAGAGTTCAATGGACAAGGCGACTTTACAATTTTTTTTAAGTTTATTTATTTTGAGAGAGAGGGAGAGCATGTGTGCATGAGCATGGGCGGGGCAGAGAGAGAGCGCGAGAGAGAATCCCACGCATGCTCTATCCTGAAGTGCAGAGCCCAGCGTGGGGCTCTCTCTCACAAACTGTGAGATCATGACCTGAACTGAATTCAAGAGTTGGACACTTAACCGACTGAGCCACCCAGGTGCCCTGGCTTTGTGTTCTTGAGCATGAAAGATCAACCCAGCCCTAGAAACAATCTTCAAATACAGTAAAAATAATCCAGCATAGTTTTTATTGATTTTTTTACATCATATCATGTAAAATTACGAACATCAGAAATGTAGAGAGCCAAGTACGTCCATCACTGAGACTTAACAGGTGTTAACTTTTTCCTGCATCTGTTACTTGTCTTTCTCTTGTTTGTTGTTAGTTGTTGCTGTTGTCGTCGTTGTTTCATTTTAAATCTTTAGCTGAAGCTTTTGAAAAGAAGTTACAGTCATTATTACATGTTAGCCCTAAATACTTCATTAAGTAGTCCTAAAAATGACATAACCAAAATACTGTTACCAAACTAACCGAATTGTTATCAATTCTCTAATATTAACTAATATCCAGTATATACTTAAAAGTGTTTCAAGTGTCCACCAAAGTTCTTTTATGGCTGATGTGTTGAAACCAGAATCTAGTCAAGGACCGTGCGTTGTATTAGGTCATTACGTCTCCTGAGTTTCTTTTAATCAGGGACATCCAGTCACCACACCTTACCCTACTGCTTTATTTCCTTGCAGTCGCTGTCAAAGAGCGTTGTTTTCTTCTAGATGGTTTCACAGTTAGGATTTGTCCACTTTATCTCTACTCGGCGAAAGTATCTTCAGAAACAGTGCCAAGGAAAAAATACTACACTCCAAATGAAGATTTTGTTCAGACTCTACACTGTTTTTTGATTGCTTCAACCATACACCCATTCATCAATGCCAGTCAACTACCATTTATTGAATACTCTCCCTCTGCACATTTCCCAATCACCTACATTGAAGAGACTCTTTCTGGTCCCTGTAATAAGTAACTTCATCTTACGGGAGGGAATTGTCTATTTACCCTGAGCCTTCCTTTGAAACATCCAGAATCCTAGAAAAATTTTTCTTATTAAAGAGAACGCAAGAGAGAGAGAAAATATACTGGGCAGCAAAATTTGCATCTACACGGTACTGTTGCTGTCATCACCGGTAAGACTACTGGCTCCATCTTTAGAAAACTTCTACTAAGTGCCAGATGCTTAACATACATTACTTCCAAGCCTCAGCATAAAATCTGCAGGGTAGGTGTCATTATTAATTTAATCGAATGATGTTACCATTTTATAGACTATGCAACTGCCAGTCATAACAGTCAAGTAGCCTCAGCCTCACACCTCACAGCTACTGGTGGCAGAGGTGGGATTCTCACACAGGTGTGTCTGCTTCAGATGCCCAGAGACTCCATAAAACCACTAGTCTGCTATTTTATGGCTTGTTTAGTATTCGAGTTGATTATTCTGTTAGTGATGGCAAAGCAACCGATTCTATCTTATTTTGTTAATTTTAAAAAAAGTTTTCTTTATTTTTGAGAGAGAGAGACAGAGTGTGAGTGGGGGAGGGGCAGAGAGACGGGGAGGAGCAGAGAGAGAGGGAGACACAGAATCCGAAGCAGGTTCCAGGCTCTGAGCTGTCAGCACAGAACCCAATGCGGGGCTTGAACCCACAAATAGTGAGATCATGACCTGAGCCGAAGTCAGATGCTTTGACTGACTGAGCCACCCAGGCACCCCTCTCTCTCTCTTTTTTTTTTAACCAGCATGTATGTGTCTGCGTGTGGTTCAAACAGGCCAAGCAAAGTTGTTGAGGCTCTTCCTTCTTCACTCATTTAATAAAGGTGGCCAGCTGATCTGTTGGATAACATCACAATTCTTGGGAAAGTCCCTCAATTTCAAGACCCTAAATCAAGGAATCACAAGCATTTTCTGTAAAGGTATCTGTATATTTGCAAATATTTTAGGCCTTGTGGGCCATGTGGTCTTGGACACAGCTATTCTCAACTCTGCAGTAGAAGACTACACGTAAATGAATGGGAGTGGTTATGTTCCAATAAAACTTTATTTACAAAAACGGACAGGGGCCGGACTTGACCTGAGGGCTCTAGTTTGCCAAGATATAGTAACATGGTTGCCAAAGCCAAACTTGGCCAAAGACATCTATGATCAGTTTGCCCAATGTTCAGCTTTTTAAAAAAGTTCAGTGCCCTCATTTAAATATCAGGATGTCTCATACAAGAAGCTAGGTGTTTCTGACTCTTGAAAATCTGGAAGGTTTTAGGCCCTGGTGTTTAGGCCCTCAATCTCATGACAAGAAGGAGTTAAACAGCTGCTGTCTTCAAGTGCTGATGATCTCTCCAGCATGTCGCAGTCCTCACCCTTCTCTATTGTTTTCCTGATGCCGCGTGTTTGTTGTCTTGCTCTTTAACCTGGCCCTATTTTGTCACTGTTCTCATCTGCCTGGTCCCTGTGGACACGTCCATTTTCAACTACCGTCACAGTGGGAAAAGATAAGGGAAGGTGTTTGATGCTAAGAGGGTCATTTCATAAATAGTTTTGTAAAGTAGAGGAAGAATGATAATACCTGGTTGTAATTTAAGCTTGTTTTTTTTTTTTTAAAGTGTTCATTTTGGGGAGAACACAAATGGGGGAGGGGCAGCAAGAAGTGAACAGAAGATCTGAAGCAGGCTACATGCTGACAGCAGTGAGCCCAACGCGGGTCTCGAACTCACGAACCGTGAGATCATGACCTGAGCTAAAGTTGGATGCTCAACTGACTGAGCCACCCAGGTGCCCCTAGGCTTTTTTTTTTTTTTTAATGACTTATTATGGACAATGAAGGACAATGGGCATCTAGCACAGCTGACTTTGGAAGGTGCAAATCGCTTAGCCATTTGACCCTGAAACGGTATAAACAGGACTGGCTCCAGGCAGAAGTGCAGAGAGTACCAAGGTGGCTTTGCACTGCCTCCCATCAACATTTTCCTCATGCGCCCTCCCTGCCCCCATCGAATGTCCTTAATGATTAATCCTCATCCACCCACCTTGGGTGAAACTGTTTTTTTTTTTTTAATGATTTTTTTCCCCTAAATTTAAAATTTTTTTTTCAACGTTTTTTATTTATTTTTGGGACAGAGCGAGACAGAGCATGAACGGGGGAGGGGCAGAGAGAGAGGGAGACACAGAATCAGAAACAGGCTCCAGGCCCTGGGCCATCAGCCCAGAGCCCGACGCGGGGCTCGAACCCACGGACCGTGAGATCGTGACCTGGCTGAAGTCGGACGCTTAACCGACTGCGCCACCCAGGCGCCCCTCCCCTAAATTTAAATGACACCATTAAGAAAGATTTTTTTTTACCGACAATGCCTGATACTATTATTCCTTCTGAGAGAGACAACATTGAAATCATTTTCTGTTGCCTCTCCCAAGGGTATTAACGTTTTAATTCACAAAGAATCCCAAAGAAGAGACACCTAAAATTTATTGGATGTGTAACTGTGGAATTTGGGGATGGGAAACAAGTGAAGGACCCTTCGGCAGGGGTGCTGGAGCCTTTCAAAAATGTGAACCCACACTGGCAGCCACCTATTCCTTAAAGTTGGCCCTAAGTGTCGCGCAAGTCAAACTCTGGAGCCATATTTGACCAGTGTAGATTCACCTCAGTGCACCTGAGGTCATTTCCTTGACCAGTGGGGATGGCGAAAGCTTTGGTTTGATGAGCTGCAGAGTGGAGGGGTTGGGTTAGAATCAGCAGGCCAGAGTCAGGGGACATGTGTTGTGTAGCTCCAGCCCCTGGCTCATCCACCAGGCTCCCCTTGCAAATACCACCAGCTTTTCATCACAGATTTCCCGGCAGTCAATACCAATCCATCAGAGTTGGCAACTGTGGTAAAGCCAGTATTGCATTCCCGTGAGATAAACACAAAGGTCCCTGTCTGCCCTTACATTCCATGAGTTCAAGGACCATATGTGGCCCATGTTGAATATTCAGTAGGCAAAAAACATACTCAGTAGATGTGGGGCTCCTTTCAGAAATGGGAGAGATTTAAGCAATGCTTTTCCCTGGCTGCAGAGGTGGGTTTTCTCATCTCAGGCGGAGTCACACCAGAATGAAGTAGGCATGTCATTTCTTCACAGGGTGGGCACCTTTAAGATTGGGTCTTTCTAACATCACAACCCAACGTATTGAAAATTGGGCAGAAATATCCCCCCAAAAAGCTGATTTATATGGGGGGTTCTTCTTACAGCTAATGTGAATTGTTTGGGACAAAAATTGCTGTGAGACCGCAGAAAGGCAAAATCTTTGGGTGCTGTGGGTCGCTGTTGGATTCCTAGAGCCCTGTCACCTGTGGACTTCACAGTGAATAGTGGGGATCAGGGAGCCTGTGACGGGTGTCAGCAGTGACTATGCTGAAATCTGCCACCCCATCGCCTTCATTCTTGTGTCATTGGTCCAGATGTTTCTCCTCAGCATCAGGGAATGGCCCTGCACAAACAGGCTTTTCAGACATGGGAAGCACGACTGAGTCCTCTGAGAGCCTTTTGAGACCGACGTTCCCAGCTCTACCCAGATTTCTCATCTAATGCATTTGCAGAAATGTAGACTATGTCACTTTGTTGCTCAAAACCCTGTAGAAGTTTCCATCTCACATAAAGTAGAGACAGAGGCCTCCAGTGCCCCACAAGGTGCTGTACAATGTGGTCTTGTTAACTTTCTGTCTTGCTACCCTTTTTCCTGTTCCTTCCACTCTAGCCATACTAACCTCTTGGCTGTACCTTTCACATAGCAGGCCTGCCTCAGGGCCTTTGTACTTGCTGTTCTCAATGCGTAGACCATTGTTTCCCCAGGTATTTTCATAGCTCATTCCCTTGACTATTTCAGTGAGGCCTTCCCTGGCTACCCTAGCCAAATATACTATTTCCCTCCCTCCTGTATTTCTTTTTCTTTATTACTTTGTATCATAATATAGATTGTTTTCTTTGTCTTGGTCATTCTCTGTCTGCCCTACTACAATATGAGCTTCGTCAGTGCAGTGTTTCTTTTTTTTTTTTTTGCGATTCACTGCTCTATTTCTAGCAGCTGGAACAGTAACTGACACAGAATATAAGGCCAATAAATATTTATAGAATGAATAAATGATTTCTAACCCTACAGGATCTTTATCACTGATATTTATAGCTTTTTTTAGTTGCAAGCAACAGAAACCCAATTCATACCAGTTTTAAGCACCAGGAGGAATCCATGGGCTTTTATATCCTGTAACGAAGCCATGATGAAGGCATATCGCTTTGATTTTTCTACTGCTGTGGATGGCCATTTTCCATTGAGTACCGAATATATTGCCAGCAGCTCTAGTCTTATACCTTTAGTGTTTTTGTAAAGAGCTCATCTTCTAGCTAAAGGTCAATCATTGGTAGAAGAACTTCTACAGATTGGCTTGGTCAGGACCACATGCATCCTTGGACTCATCACTTGATGCCAATGAAGCGCAGAGGAATTTGATGAACTCAGCCCGGGCCAAGGGCTTCCCCTTATAGCCCGGAAGGCAGAGCTGGTTAACAGAAGGATGGAAGAAAGTGGTGGCATGGATGTGGTCCCTGGGGAGTTGGGAGCCTGATATCTCTCCCAGGTGTATCTGCCACATTCAGTCTCCCTTTGACTTGTTCTCATTCGTCTACTTGTGTCCTAAAACAACCCAATCCAGTTTTCCAAGAATGGGCTGAAGAGTGCATTGTCTACATGCGTGGTCTTAAAAGTAGGGGGTACATACCCTACTGGGCATACAATATCATTTATTGGGGTATAGAAAGAAAATAGTAGAACTTCTCTTATTTATATTTAATCCCATTCTTTAAATATTCATTTTTTGCATGGTTTTTAATGCTCACATCAGCATATTGTACATATACATAGTAGTACATTATTACAGTTTATATGTATCTGTACATATATAATTTATAAATAAGTAAAAGTATATAGGTTTGAGCAAGCCCAAAATATTTTAGTGTTGGGTGACTATGATCACAAAAGCTTTGGCTACTGTTCAATATGATGCATTTTTTTTAGATGGAGCCCAAGATTGTAATATCTTTCTTAAAAACTATAATTTACTACCGGACTTAAAAATAAAAACTCCATGTTTTAAAAAAGACCAGGCAATTTTATCTCCGAATACTTTTTTTAAAGCACATTTTTAAAAAAGTTTATTTATTTATTTCCAGAGACACAGAGAAAGCATGAGCAGGGGATGGGCAGAGAGAGAGAGAGAGAGAGAGAGAGAGAGGGATCAGCACAGAGCCCAGTGCGGGGCTCGAACTCATGACACCGTGAGATCATGACCTAAGCTGAAATCAAGAGTCGGATGCTTAACGGGCTGACCCACCCAGGCATCCTTTAAATGCTACTAAATCCCTGCAGTAATGTGCTATCCAAACACCTGACGACGGGTGGGAACATGGGTTGGCTCTTTCATCGAGGAGTTCAGGGATAATACTTGCCTTTTATGATTTTCCTCAAAGTTTGAATGACAATATTACACAGCCTTTCCAGATTAAAGCAGTGTGTCTCCGATACTTGAAATCCAAAAATATTTTTAAACAAGACAAATGTGATAATATAGTGAAAGAAAAATTGTGGGTGGGAACAAGAACTGATTAAATAGGAGCAAAGACAACTAATGAGGGCCCAAAGCAGAAAGCAAGAAATTATTCCAGAAGGACAGCAAATGTGGTTCGGGAACTAACCCATATGCAAGTCAGGAATATATTCTGAATTATTGAAATCTGAATGACTCTCATATTCTATTAAAGAGGAAAAATGGTATTAGAATAAATATTAAAAGGAGTCAAGACGTAGGGGGCATTAATCTTGCCTGAATATTATTAGCTTCTCTCAGTGTATGTATCTATCCTTTGCCCATAAACTCTCATAGTCCTGTCCTGCCTCTCACCCTTGCTTTGCACAGAGTAAACTCCCAATAAGGATTCTTAACAAACTGGCGGGGAAAATACACTCCTGGCTGAAGCTGTGTCTATAGCATACCAGCACCATGGAGTGAAAAGCGAAAGGTAAGCTGATGTCTTATTAAGTTGAGGTCAGTTATTCTCACGTCATTTCAACAAATGGGATTTTGTCACTACTCTGTGTCAAGCACAGTGCTTGGAACTGGAAATAGATGGGACCCAGTCCCTGTCCTCAGGCAGCTAACCATTTTATGAGTGAAAAAACCTGCCTGGGAACATCAGGGCACATAACATCTGAGCAGGGACTTAGAGGAGATAGGCACTGTTTTCGAACAAAAATGGAAAGCTAAGAAGGAACAGCATGAATAAAGGCAAGGAAGTGAGGAAAGGCAGGGCTAACTTGAGGAGCAAAGAGGTCAACGTAGGAGGAAAATGGAGGAGGAGTTTAGACTGTATCTTGAAGATGATGGTAAATCATTGCGGGATATTTAAATATGTTTTCAAATGAAAGATTAGCATGTGCAAACCTGGTGCCAGTTCAGAGGACAAATTGAAAGTGGGAGCAGAGAAACCATTTATGAAGCTGCAAAACTAATCCAGGCCACAGGTCTAACAGTATAAAACTGGGGGTTCAACAAGGAGAGGACTAACTCAAAAGATCGTTCCAATTCTAAAATCAACAGAACTTGATGCCCTTACGCAGAGATGGTAGGAAAAAAGAGACTCAAAATTGGCTCAGTTTGGACTACATTAGTCATTACAGAATGCAGGGAGGAAATGATGGGTTGTGCTTTGGTTTTGTTTCATTTTGGTGGTGGGGGTGGCTGTTAGGATGATGGCTTTGATTTATTTCTACGTTATTACTTATTTCTATATTCAAATAAATAAATCATAAAAATCATATAAATGAATCATATATATTCATATAAATGATCATACATTTATTCATATAAATAAAGTCGTAAATTTGACTTTTGGGGGTGTATACCCTTCTCGGAGTTTTAGCTCATGTGTAGAATCATGGAACCACCACCATAGGACACAGAACAGCTCTATCACCTGAAAACACTCTCTTTTCCACCCCTTTGTAGTCATACCTTTCCCCAACTCCTAACTCCTGGCGACTAAAGATCTATCCCTATAATTTTGCCATTTCCAAATTGTCATGTAAACAAAGTCATATGAATACTAACCTTTTGAGATTGACTTCCTTCAGTCAGCATAATGCCTCTAAGATTCATCCCATTTGTTGTATGACTCAATATATTTTTTTTTAATTGTTGAGTAGTATTCTTTGGTACGGATATACCATAGGTAGCTTACTCATTTACTGTTGAAGGACACTTAGATTGTCTTCAGTGTTGGGCACTCATGAATGGAGTTGTTCTAAACATTGTTTTTCCTCTCAGAAAACAGAGATGGGATGTGGGGGATTTTTTCTTCATTTTTTTGAGGTACAATATACATAACATAGAATTAAACCATTTTTAACTGTGATTCAGTGACATTAAGTTATCACCATTTTTGTACAGGTTTTTGTGTAAACATATGTTTTCCTTTACCTAGGGTAAATACATACGGGTGACATCACTGACGTCATTTGAGTATTTGCGTCTTTAAATTTATAAGAAACAGCGAAACTGTTTCCCACAGTGACTGTACCAATTTGCATTCCCACCATCAGTGTAAGAGATTTCCAGTTGCTTCATATCCTTGCCCGCACATCGTACTGACAGCCCCCCCCACCCATTCTAAAGTGTGTAATGCTATTTCATTTCGGTTTTAGCTTGCATTTCCCTGATTGTTAATGATGTTGCATATCTTTTCATGCTGTTTTTTTTCCCATCAGTTTAACTTCTTTGTGAAGTGTCTGTCCAAATCTTTTGCCCATTTTAAAATTGGATTGTTTGTTTTCCTTCTGTTAAGTTTCAGAACTGTTTATATATTTTGTATACAAGTCCTTCACTGGATATGTAATTTCCAAATATTTTTCTCCTGACTTTTCATGTCTTTTGCAAAGCAAAAGTGTTTAATTTTGATGAAGTACAATTTAGCAATTTTTCTTGTATGGATTGGCCCTTTGGTGTCATAGCTAAGAACTCTTTGCGTAACACAAAACCACAAAGATTTTTCTCCTCTTTGTTTTTCTAAAGGTTTTATACTTTTACATTTATACTTATTATCATTTTAAATCCCTTTTTGTATAAAGTGTGAGGTATAGGTTGAGGTTCACTTGTTTTTTTAACATACGTACATCTATTTGTTGCAATATCGCTTGTTGAAAAGACCATCGTTTCTCTATTCAGTTGCCTTCCTACCTCTGTCAAAATCAATTGGCGATGTTTATTTCTAAACTATATTCTATTCTGCTGATCTGTGTGTCTATCCTTCGGCCAGTACAACATAGTCTTAAGTGTCTCAAGTGGTATTGTAATAATTTTTAAAGGCAGTAGTGTGAGTTCTCCAGTTTCTTTTTTTTTTTAATTTGCTTTTGCTATTTTGGTTGTTTGCTTTCCATGTAAATTTTAGAATCATATTCTCTATCTACAAAAAAATCCTGTTGGAATTTTTATTGAAATTTCCTAAAATTTATAGATCAATTTGTAAAGAATTTACCTTTTAATTATTTTCAGTATTTCGATCCATGAACATGGTATGTCTCTATTTACTTACGTTTTCTTTAACTACTTTGATCAGAATTTTGTGATTATCACCATATATATCCTATATATGTTTTACTAGATTTATAATTAGTTTTGAGCTATTATAGATGGGATTTTTTTTTAAATTGGGTTCCAATTGTTCATTATTAGTTTATAGAAACATAAATTTTTTTTTCTCTAACCATATTTATGTACAGAATCCGTGAATTAAAATCAGCAAGAAATACAGTACTGTATGTATTCAATTCTGTAGCCAGCAGTTATATTACCCCTAATATAACTGTCTCATATTTCTGTCTTGCTTTTTTTTCTTTATTGAACTATGATTTACATATAACATTATAGTAGTTTCAGGTGTACAACATGATTTTATATATATATATATATATATATATATATGATGAAATGATCACTAAAGTAAGTCTAGTTAATATCTGTCCCCATACTTAGTTACAACATTTTTCTGTGTGTATGATGAAAACTTTTAAGATTTTCTCTCCTTAGCAACTTTCAAATATGCAATATAGTTTTATTAACTATAGTCACATTGCTGTGCATTATATCCCTATGACCTATTTTTTTATAGCTATAAGTTAGTACCTTTTGACTCCCTTCACCCATTTTGTGCACCACCTCCCCCGCCAACCTCTGGAAATGACCAATCTGTTTTCTATCATCTTTGAGCTCTGGTTTTGTTGTTTTGTTTTATTTGTTTTTGATTTCATATATAAGTAAGATCATATGGTATTTGTATTTCTCTGTCTGACTTGTTTCACTTAGCACAATGCCCTCAAGGTCTATCCATGTTTTTGCAGATGGCAAGATTTCATTCTTTTCTTATGGCTGGATAATACTGTGTGTGTGTGTGTGTGTGTGTGTGTGTGTGTGTGTGTTCATTCATCTATCAATGGACACTTAGGTATGTGTTGATTTTTTTTTTTTCAAAATTTGAATTTAAATTCTAGTTAGCTAATATATAATGTAATGTTGGTTTCAGGAGTAGGATTTAGTGATTCATCACTATTACACCCAGTGCCCATCATAACAGGCGCCCTCCTTTATACCCATCACCCATTTAGCCCAATTCCCATCCACCTCCCTCTATCAACCCTCAGTTTGTTCTCTATCATTAAGAGTCCCTTATGGTTTATTTCCCTTTCTTTTTTTCTTCTCATATGTTCATCTGTTTGTTAAATTCCACATGAGTGAAATCAAATGGAATTTGTCTTTGACTGACGTATTTCACCCAGCATAATACACTCTAGCTCCATCCACATCATTGCAAATGGCAAGATTTCATGACTTCATTCTTTTTGATGGCTAATATTCCATTGTATATATATTCCATATCTTCTTTATCCATTCATCAGTGAATGGACATTTGTGCTTTTCCCATAGTTTGGCTATTGTTGATTTATGTGTTGACTCTTATAAATAATGCTGCAATGAACATGGGGGTGCATAGATCTTTTTGAGTTAGTGTTTTTGTTTTCTTCTAATAAACACCTAGAAGTAGATTGCTGGGTCATATGGTAGTTTTATTTATAATTTTTAAAGAATTTCCATACTGTTTTCACAGTGGCTGTATTAATTAACCTTCACAACAGCAGTGCACATGGGTTCCCTTTTCTCTGTATCCTCACCAATACTTGATATCTCTTGTCTTTTTTATAATAGCCATTCTAATAGGTGTGAGGTGATATTTCATTGTGGATTTGATCAGTGACGTGGAGCATCTTCCCATGTACCATTGGCCATCTGTATGTGTTCTTTGGAAAAATATATATTCAGACACTCTGCCCATTTTTTAATCAGATTGTTTGTTTTTTGCACAGCTTTTTGCACAGCTGACCCTGAATCCTATGACCATATTAACTCACTTATTAGTTTTGTCTTTTCTTTTCTTTTCTTTTCTTTTCTTTTCTTTTCTTTTCTTTTCTCCTTTCCCTTCCCTTCCCTTCCCTTCCCTTCCCTTCCCTTTTCTTTTCTTTTCTTTTCTTTTCTTTTCTTTTCTTTTCTTTTCTTTTTTTAGAGAGAGAGGGCTCAAGTGAGTGAGGGGCAGAGAGAGAGAGGGAGTGAGAGAAGCAGGGCTCACCCAAAGTGGGGCTCACTTGAAACAGGGCTTGAGCCCATCGGAAGCAGGCTTGTGCTTACCTGAAGCGGGGCTCAGTCTCACCAGATGCAGGACTTGAACTCACAAACGGTGAGATTGTGACCTGAACCGATGTCAGATGCTTAACTGATTGAGCCATTCAATCGTCCCCTCACTTATTAGTTCTAAGAGGGGTGAGTTTGGGTTTGTTTGTTTGGTTTTTTTTTTTTTTTGAGATTTCTTGGAATTTTCTACATAGATAATCACATCATCTGTGACTAGGCACAGTTTTATTTCTTCCTTTATGAGCTAGTGGTCTTTTATTACTACTTCTTACTACTAACTAGGACTTTTAGTATGATGTTGAGTAGGAGTAGTAAAAGTACACATCATTGCTTTGTTTTTAGGAAAGCATTCAGTCTTTATCAGGCTGATGTAGTTCTCTTCTATTTCTGGTTTGTTGAGTTTTTAAATCATGAATAAATACTAATTTTTTTAAGTTTTTTTTATTTAGTTTGAGAGAGAGAGCACAAACAGGAGAGGGGCAGAGAGAGAGAGAGAGAGAGAGAGAATCCCAAGCAGGCTCTGCCCTGTCATCACAGAGCCAGACGTGGGGCTTGATCTCATGACTGTGAGATCTTGACCTGAGCCAAGATCAAGAGTCATATGCTTAACTGACTGAGTTACCCAGGAACCCCTAAATATTGAATTTTATTGAAGTTTTTTTTTGCATTAAGTATCTGATGATGTGGTATTTCTTCTTTATAGCTTTGATATGATAGATTACACTGATTGTTTTTGAATTTTAAATGGATTTATATTCCTGGAATAAATCCCATTTGGTTGTGATGTATTTTCTTTTTATATGTTGCTGGATTTGATTTCCTAATATTTTGTTGAGAATTTTTGCAGCTATGTTCATAAAGCATATTGGTCTGTATTTTTCTTGTGCTGCCTTTTTCTGGTTTTGATATCAGGGTAATGGGCCTTACATAATTAATTGGGAAATGTTTTCTCCTCTTCTGTTTCCTGGCAAAGATTGTTTAGCATTAGTCTTATTGCATCTTTAGATGTTTGGAACAGTTTGCCAGTTAAAGTATCTGGGAACTGGAAGAGGTTTTTTGGTTTGTTCATTTGTTTGTTTTGGAGGGGCAGATTTTTTTAAGTTGATTTACTTATTTTGAGATAGGGGGGCAGAGCAGAAAGAGGAGAGAGAGAATCCTCATGCCGGGCTCAAACTCTGAAACCCTGAGATCATGACCTGAGCCAAGGTCAAGAGTCAGATGTTTAACCAACTGAGCCACCCAGGTACACCGGGAGCAGAAGATTTTTAACTATAAATTTGATTTCTAGATAAGTATAAGATTATTCTTTCTTCTGAATTTTGAGTTTGTGGCTTTTAAGAAATTGGTTCGTTACCTCTAAGTTTTTAAATGTATGTGTATATAGTTATCATTTCAGTGTGTGTGGAGTCTGTAGTGATGTCTCCTTTTTCATTTTTGATGTGATAATTTGCATCTTCTTTCTGCTTTTCTTTGTAGATCTGGTTAGCAGTTTGTCATTTTTATTGATCTTTTCAAATAATCACCTTTTCATTTCATTGATTTTTTTCCTATTATTTTTATTTTCAGTTTCTTCTCTTAATTTTTTTAAAAGTTTATTTATTTATTTTGAGAGAGAGAAAGAGAGATGAGAGAACATGAGCGGGGGAGGGGCAGAGAGAAAGAATCCAAAGCAGGCTCTGCACAGCACAGAACCTGATGTGGGGCTCCAACCCACAAACCATGAGATCATGATCTGAGCCAAAGTCAGATGGTTAACCAACTGACCCTCCCAGGTACCCCTGTTTTCAGTTTCTTATTGTATTTATTAGGACTCCCTTCTGCCTTGCCATGGAATTATTTACTCTTATTTTTGTTGTGTCTTAAGTAAGAGGCTTCAATTGTTGATTTGAGATCTTTGTTTCCAAGTGCTACAAATTTCCATGTAAATACTGCTTAAGTTGTATCCTACACATTTTGGCGTGCTGGATTTAATTTTTATTCAATTCAAAATATTTTCTGATTTTCCTTGGGACAATTTTGAATGTCTTTGCTTGATAATTCTAACATTAGTATCAGTTTGGGATTGGTTTTGATTGACTTTTCTCATTATTATGGGTCCAATTTTCACTTTTATATGCCTGGTAATTTTTGATGGGATGCTAGATATTTTGGATTTTACCTTGTTAAGTGCTGGATATTTTTGTATTCCTTTAAACATTCTTGGACTTTGTTCTGGGACAAGGTTAAGTTACTTGGGAGTAGTTTGTCCTATTTGGGACTTGCTTTTAAGCTTTGTTGGTTGGGGCCAGATCACCATTGGGTTAGGGTTTGTGATTCCCCATTACTGTGGAAAGACCCGTCTGAGTACTGCCCCTGATGCCCTGTAAATTACAAAGTTTTTCACTCTGATTAAGGAGATCATCTGCTATTTCTGGTAGCACATGAGCTCTACAAAGGATTTCTTCTGATTCTTTTGAGTGATTCTTCCTACCTCAGGCTTCAGGTGGTTTTTCACATTCATGGAAGATCAGTTCTCCACTAAATAATCAAGGGGACTCTCAGCAAATCTCTGAGTCCCCTCTCCTTATACTCTGTCTGGTACCCTGCCGAGTGAACCTTAGCCACTTTTGCCTGCCTGATCTGCCACCTCTGTGCTCTCAACTCAAGGAGTGTGCCAGGCTCTGTCTCATTCCTCTTCCTATGTCAGTAGCTTGGAATATTTCTCCAGAGAGTAAACTGGGGTGACTGTAGGGTTACCCTGATTCTTTGGGTGATGATAAAATACATGTTACTGCTCAGTAGATGTTTACAAAAGTGTTTGGATGGGAAGGTCAGTTGAGTACTGGAGAACAAGGACATTATTGGATCAGCTCACCAGGAAAGATTTTGGAGTTTCAGAGCATGATGGCAGCCCATGAGTGGATTCCATGCAAGTCAGATTCTAAGAACCTCAGTAAACTGGAAAGAATGATGTCATCATGATCACCATCATTGGAATTGTCTATCACCACCACTATGTTACAGAGCCTGTACTCTGAGATCGGGGGTAGGGGCTCCATGTGAGTTATTGAACTTGATCCTGGTGGTAGACATGCAGTGACTCTCCTCAGATCATAGCATAATTGACTAATGGTCCCACCTGCTGTCCTCTGAAGCCACCACTGTGTTCCCAGCACTTCCCACAGCCTTTTCCCCCAGCGCCCCCCGCCAGCAATTGAGTGCAACAGGGATTTGGGTTTTAGGACTTTGACTTTGCTGAAACTTCCTTGCAAGTGTTACTGTAATCTAAGTCTTTCCCTACCCAAACTCCCTTCTTTGCCCTCTGCCTCTATAGCATCATTCAGACACTCTTTGTGATCTGATAGCTCTTTGCTTCCTTCATTTCCCCCATTACCCTCCCAGGCATTTTCCCCAGTAAAGCATCTTGGTGTCTGCATCTTGAACTAGCACATTGCTCATGTAACTCTAGGAGACAGGAATACTATTTGTTGTAGACTGAACTGTGTCCCCCTAAAATGCATATGTTGATGTCTTAACCTCCAGTGGGACTATATTTGGAGATAAGGCCTATCAGAAGGTAGTTAATATTAAATGAGGTCATAAGGCTCGGGCCCTAGCCTGGTAGAGCTGGTGTCCTTTAAGAAGAGGAAGACACACCAGAGATCCCCCTACACCCCCCCCCCCCCGCTCACTGTGGGCACAGAGGAAAGACCATGTGAGGGCACAGTGAGAAGGTGACCATCCATAAGACAGGAAGGGAGTCTCACCAGAGACCAACGCTGCTGGCACCTTGATCTCGTACTTCTGGCTTCCAGAACTGTGAGAAAATAAATGTCTTTTGTTTAAGCCACCCTGTGTGTGGTATTTGTTATGCCAAACCACACAGATGAATACCCCATGGTATTGTACAGATATGAAAAGTGAGGATTGGAGAGGAGAGGTAACTACACCAAGGACACACAAATCATAATTGGCTGAATTAGATCCAAGGGCAAGTGTGACTTGATTATTTTTTTGTAATGTTTTAAAAGTTTATTTGTTGATTTTGAGAGAGAAAGCATGAGTTGGGGAGGAGCAGAGATGTAGGGAGAGAGAGAAAATCCCAAGCAGACTCTACACGGTCAGTGCAGAGCCCAATGCCAGGCTCGACCTCACAAACCGTGCCATTCATGACCCGAGCTAGAGTCAGACACTTAACCGAATGAGCCACCCTGGTGCCCCAAGTATGATTTTAAATACTGCTTGTCATGACCATGCTATCCTGGCACTCCCTGGGCCACGGAGGACAGAGAGACAGTAGCTTCAGTGAGTGAGGAGACTGCAAATGAGGATGGACTGTCGAAGGAAGACTTGGGAAGAAGTTGGCGGGGGGGTTAGTTTGGAGAAGGCTCAGACTCCTGTCCATCACAGATGTGGGGTTTGGCCAGAGGTGCACGTGGCATCAGTAGAGCAAGCATGTCTTTTCAAGGTGGAGGTCGTGGAGGTTCTCCTTGAGGTGGGGGCTTCATTCCCCATGGCAGCAGCAACCACGTCCCACGTGGAGTTGGTCATTTCACAGGTGGCAGTGGCGGCAGAGGAGGATGTGGACAGGATATGGCCGCACAGGCTTTACCAAAGGCCAAGGCCAAGGACCTCCGGAAGGTGTCGTTTTTATTAGGAGAGCTGCTGCATCCTGGTGACGAGGACATAGTTTGTAAATGTACTGCAGATGAAAATAAGGTGCCTTCTTTCAACGCTCTGGTTTGTTTGAGAGAACAAAGAACAAATTGGTAAGGTGAACTATTTGGACAACTTTGAGATTTTTATTTTTCAGTTAAATCGTCAGAAACTATAAAGGTATCTTCCTTTAAAAAAACAAAAAAAATGCAGAAGTTTTATATGGACCCATATACCCTGCTAGCATGGCAGAAGTTTTTACCTCGACCTCCAGGTGAGAAAGGAGGTGGTGGCAGAGGGGAGGTCGAGTAGGAGGAAGAGCAGGATGTGGCCGAGGTGGAAAAGGAGGTGGAGGGTGGAGCTTCAGAGGAGGAAGGCGGTGGTGGTTTCAGAGGGAGAGGATGTGGAGTGTAACAGCTGACAGAGAAACTTCCTGCGGGATCAATGGCCGTGGGTCAGAAACTTGTTTCTTGAGCAAGTCTTGAAGACCTGGTCATTTTATGACACTAGAACTAAAATGTCAACGCCATGCAAAAATGAATGCCACAGGGCGTCTGGGTGGCTCAGTCAGTTGAGAGTCCCACTTCAGCTCAGGTCATGATCTCGAGGTTCGTGGCTTCCAGCCCTGCATCAGGCTCTGTGCTGACAGCTCAGAGCCTGGAGCCTGCTTCGGATTCTCTGTGTCCCTCTCTCTCTGCCCCTGCCCTGCTTGCACTCTGCTCTGTCTCTCTATCTCTCTCTCAAAAAACAAAACAAAACAAAACAAAAGAGTGCCACAGAATAGGCATTTTTGCTCTAAAAGAGAAGGAACATGTGTTTTAATGTTTTGTACAATGCTTGTAACTCTGTGGGTGCTTAATAATTGGGCAGTTTTCATTTAGGGAAAAAAAAGACAGGGGGAAGCATTTACTTATAAGAGAAACTATTTAGTTTTTTAATTTAAAAAAATATTTATTTTTGAGAGAGATTGGGGGAGGGGCAGAGAGAGAGGGAGACACAGAATCAGAAGCAGGCTCCACGCTCTGAGCTGTCAGCACAGAACCCAATGCAGGGCTCGAACTGAACAAACAGCGAGATCATGACCTGATCCAAAGAAGGGCACTGAGCTGACTGAGCCACCCAGGTACCCTGAGAAGCTATTTCTTTAGGATAAGGTGGGAGGAACATTTGGAGGAAAAAGGGGGATAGCTAGGTGATTTTTCTTCCTCAACTCTTAGAATAATTATGGAAGAGTCAAGGTCTTCAAACAGAAAAACCAAACCAAACCAAAACAAAACAAAACCCAAAAAACCCTTGATAATTAAGAAAATTCACAGAGGCCAGAATGTAGTTCTCTCCAAGCGCACCATGAGCTGTCAATGTGGCCGGCTAGGGACTGCCCACCGGAAGTCAGTTCCCAGATGGGGATGTGTGGAGCCCCCCCGCCGCAGAAGGGGAAGCAAGGAGCTCCTGGAGCCAGGGGGGTGTGAGGTGACAGACAGAAGTGCTGAGAAAAGCCCGCTCAGTGAACTTTGCAAAAGAGAGAGAGAGAGCGCCAATACTGAGGAAATTCCAGCTGCTGGTGACTAGACATAATATCTGAGCAATTACTGACTTTCTCTTTTCATCACAATATTTTCGTGTCTTGTAGACACAGCTAAGATGTCACGAATGTAAATAATTTAGTACAGTGTTGTCATCTCTTGCTGAGTTGCCTTAAGCTTGACATTAGTAAAATGCATCTTACTTAAGGAGAGTTTTCAATACGTATTTGCTTTTGCGGTACAGAGACGGATGATTATGCTTGTAAGACGATTTGATAAAAAAAAAAAACAGCTTATTTCATGAGAAAAAATTGTGTGTTGCATATTGTTTTCTCTCCATATGCCTTGGAATCTTTCAGTCAGACGGAAATGTGATACCTCAGAATCAATTTTCCACTCCTGTAATAAAAGCTACACCAGTTCATCCATCAAAAATAGAGGTGGTTTAGGAAGAAATGACTTTGCTTTCATGAAAGAAGTCCCAATGTTGTTTTATTTAAATATCTAACTTCCTGGAAAACTTGATGTGGGCGGTGTGTGTGTGTGTTTGTTGTTCTTTTTGTTAGTAAACAGGAAGCCCCTGAAAAGATACACTCCCAGGATATAAATTCAGATTTTCTCATAGTTTCTTTCTGGACGGGTTTTCTTTTGTTAATTTTCCTTGCCCCTTCATTACAGAACACTGTATTAATTACTCATCTCTCTCTGTCTCTCTCTCTCTCTTTTTTTTTTTTTTTTGGAAGATATTCTGAAGTGGTACCCCACAGACATAATGTTATGACAATGGAATTTCAGAGTTTTGGTTGACTGCTTGCACAGAGGTTTTATTTGGACAGGAATGCAGGACATTGGCTTTTTTAACAGAGGCTATAGCTTTTCTTTCTATTTTTTTTTAAAAGAAGTTACTTGTGGGAAAATAGTTGAGAGTATCTTATTAATGATTTTCCCCGTGGATTTTTGTTTATTTCCCACCCCATCCCTCAGATCTTTGTAACTAAAAACAAGCCTCCGTTCCCCATCTTGGTTCCAGTGGTTTAAATGTTTGTTGGTATGTGACTTTGTTTAGCAAAGTTTGTGTGATTCTTTTTCTTTTTTTTCCCCCAATGATCTCAGTTTGCTAAACATTGCATAATTTTTAAAAAATGTAGTAGATTATTATTTGGCCTCCCTAAACTTCGTCGTCGTTGCTGTTTTTTTACTTCACTCAGATTATTTTATGAAATCAGTCCAATCCCAAAGTTGTTTGTTCTTGGCTTTGACTCTGGGTGGAGGTGTGCTGTGATTTTCATGAACTTTGATGTTTTCTGTCTTATGTAGGCTGGGACTTGAGAGTTTTCAGCAGTTTTCCTGCAAACCAGGGAAAACTGTGTGTTGAATAAAGCCCTTGCAATAGGCTGTTCAGCCCTTGATTCACTTTGATGTGCACAATTCTGCAGATGGCTTTTGGCCAAGAGCTCTTGTGCTGTTCATGTTGGAGAAAAGAAAGCATAGGAACATAGGTGGTTGGCCCTCGGACAGACTTATTATGTAAGATCATCTAGTCCACAGATAAACATGTGGCACAAATATCCTATTCTTCCCTCCTCTGCCTGTAGCAAAAAATCAATCATCAATCATGTTTTTTGGTTTTTGTTTTTTTCTGTTGGGCCGTCATGGCCACATAATCTTTATGGACATGGTATGCCAGGTTCCTGCTAAAATGCCAGTGCAGTGGCATATGAGATGGAATCTCTATCAGGAGATTATAACCTATCTCTTACATGTCTGGAGACATGCGGAAGTTCAGGGTGAGGCCCAGGGATGTTGGAACTTAGAATGAATCCCCAAGAGTTCAATGACACAAGCTTGACCTAAAGCTATACAACTTGCCAACGGTGCGATTTGGGGCAAAGTTCCTTACCCTCTTGGGCCTGTATTTACCCATACCGTGTGTGAAAATAGAGACTCCATCATACGACTGCAGGAAAGTAAAACCAGAATAACGTACAGGAAGCATTTAACCTAGCCCTTGGTTGTAGTGTTCAATCAATGGGGCTGTCATCATCATCACCCTCATTATTAGGGAAAGTGACTTGTTTGAGATACTACAGCTCATTAGGACTAGACAGGGCTTCTCGGTTTCAGCAGTAATGACATTTAAAGGGCCAGATACTTCTTTGCCATAGGAATTGTCCCGGGCCTTGTAAGATGCTTAGCCGCATCTCTGGCCTCCACTCACCAGATGCCAATAACCTTGCTCCCCAAATTGCGACCAGTGTCTCCAGACACTAACAAATGTCCCCTGGGGGGGGGCACAATTTCCCCCAGTTTAGAACCACTGGAAAAGACTGAACTTCCCCTTTGTGCCTGAGCCTACTGTCAGGGATGTCAATCGTGTTGGTTTTGTCATTGAGTTCCGAGGAATCTTTAAAAAAAAAAAATGTATATATATATATATATATATATATATATATATCAGCTACCAGCTGCTTTGACATTTCTGCCTTCATATCAGGTTACAACTTTTTCTATTTACCAACCTGTGAGTAGTTTTGTTTAACAGATTAGTAGCTCCGAGGTTTTTTTTTAAGTTTATTTATTTATTTTTGAGAGAAAAGGAGAGAGAGAGAGAGAGAGAGGGAGAGAACAAGCCAGGAAGGGTCAGAGAGAGAGGGAATCCCAAGCAGACTCTGTGCCATCAGTGCAGAGCTCCATGCGGGACTTGAACTCACCGACTGTGAGATCATGACCTGATGCTTAACTGATGGAGCCACCCAAGTGCCCCTAATAGCTCCAAGTTTTAATTAGGCTTGTGTAGTAGAATTTAAAAAACTGTCAAGGAAAATGCTCATAATATAATTTTCAGCGATAATAGCTACAGTCCAAATTATATGATAATAAAAATGAGGGTATAATTCATTTGCATCTTATTATGTGTTAGACACCAGATTATAACCTTAATGTTCCCATGTCATATGATTGCTGTGATGCACAAGACTAGTGTTATTACTCCCATTTTACCGATGATGTAACAGAGGCACAGAGTACCTTGCCCAAGGACCCACCGCTATTAAGTGGCAGAATAGGCCATCCATCCTAAGCAATTCGTTTCTACAGTATACAAACAGACATGCTAGAGAAAGATAGGGAAAGATACGTGCCCAGATGTTTACTGTGATTACTTATAGATGATGGGATTACTGGTGTTTGTTTGTTATTATTTATATTCAGTGTTTTCCAAATTTTCAGGTTTGATTATGATTTTTAAAAAAGCATTAAGAAAAAGCTGTAATGATGCATCCCGGTGACTTTCATAAAACAAGTGATTAATAATGTTTACAAGAGGCTTCCTCCTATTCATTTGATCTTGCTTAGGACTGATTGAAAAGCAAGAGGAATTATATCTTCAATTTCTCACATTAGATACCAGAATCAAAACATACAGATCCTAATGTAACACATGGCTATTGAGAAGTGGGGGTTGTACGCATTTGGAAGCTACTTTTCCCATATAAGGTTGTTCTGTAAGTCATCAGATGGAATTTTTAAATAAACATATTACGTGTTATAGATCTGAAAGAATGTCGTCCTTCAAGATTTCCTACCTTGGAAATTCTCTGTTTGTTTGAATGATGAAACCAGTGGAACATCTTTTGAATTTCACTTTTGATTATTGTCTTTAAAGCTTCTTTTTGAACAACACAAGAAACCCCGGCTTCATTATTTCAGTAAAACACCAGGAATTACCCACTTGGTTGCTCTCCCTCCCAACCCCAAGGCATGCTCTGAATTACTGTTTGGTCATTTTCAAAAATCAAACCGAGCCACGTGGATAACATTTACCATAAGAGGCAATGTTTTAACCAGTGTCTTAATTTTCTGAAGGAAATTCCAAAAGGGGAGATCCAAATGTGGTTTGATGAATGGAATCATTGTAGGAATAAATGCAGAGATCTCGAAGGTGAATACTTTTAAGTCGACTGCACACATTGGGAACCATAAATGCAGTTCTCTGTGTGTGTGTTCATTGGCATTATTTTATAGCTATGCATTATGTGTTTCAGTTCCGAATATGATACTTGCCTGGCTTTATTCCCTACGGCATACATTTCCAATTTTAAATAACTTTGAAAGATCTCCTGTGTGTCTGCTCATACAATTAAAAGGTCTTGGTGGTTCTGGGATCCACGTGAAGCTTTAAGTCTAAAAGAACTCATGTAAATACATTTGTTGAGCTAGGAGACAGAAAGGTCACTAGAGGTCCAGGTTTCTCTTTGTCTGCTGGAGCTGACATAGAGGGCTTACTGCTGGTTGCTTCTCAGGTGAGTGGAGACCCCACTCGTGGCTCTCAAGGCCCTACCCCGCTCACTCACTTCCTCAGGACTCCCCCCCGCAGCCCTCTCGCTGGCCTCCAGAATCTGATGCTCAGCAAAGCCACTCTCGTGTTTGAGATCCCTGTAAAGGGAACCTTCACTTTGGATTCGATCTCTCTTTTCTGAGTTGAGTGTTATTACCATTATTTTATAGTGGGGGAAGTGAAGGCCAAAAAGCGATGGAGTCTCCTGACGGCGGAGTGACCCCATTGCTTGATCTTTGGTTTGTTCATTCATTCACTCAAATATTTAAGTATTCAGTGTGTGCGCTGAGGAATTTGTAATGAGCAAAACAGAGAGGTCTCTGGCCTCGCGGAGCTTATTTCTAGGGAGAGAGCCACGTGATAAATGAGTAAATTAATCAAGAAATAAGCCAGAAAGGTAGATAATTTTGGAGAAGGGAAGGACTGTATCTAGAAGAGGTCATGGAAGTTTTCTCCAAAAGGGTGCCATTTTAACTGAGACCTGAAGGCTAGAAAGATGTAGCCATGCAAAGAGCTTGAGGAACAGCATGCCAGGTACAGGCAACAGCAAGGTAAAGGCTCCAGTCCTCTAGCAGGTCATTAAAGACAGAATAACCACAAGTATCATCAATACATAAAATAGACATAAAATAATATTTTCCTAAAGAAGACAGTCCTGACACAGGTGAATTTTAGAGAGAAGCACTTGTAAGGATGCTAGACAGGAGAGAATTCTAAATTCTACATTTATTTATTGTAAACCAGAAAGGGCAACTTTAACGTTCCACATAACCAAAGAGCTGCTGTAATTTTTTTCAAATCCTAGTATTCAGTACTCAACCTGACCTGAAACTTTGAGAAAAGCCGGGGTCTTCCTTGTTAAGAGTTTTCTTGCCCTAGAAAAATCTGACTTCAATGGATACTGGAGCAAAGCATTTTTGAGGGAGTGTGTCTATGTGTGTGTCTCTTTTCTCTGTTCACATGATTTCTTTTCCCCCGAAGGAGACCAAACTGTTTATAGGGAAGATGGAAACAAACAAACAAGTGGGTAATACACTTCCCTTCCAAACATTCAGAAACATGTGACTGTTGCCATGAGGCCCCCCAGGCCAGCCATGCTTGATTCTTGGGAGCATACATGCCTCTAATTCCTTGGGGATGATAATATAAATTATCCAGACCATTATCATCTCTTCTCCAGAATTCTAACTTCTGAATTCTGACCCAGAAAATGCACCATTCGTTCCCCCCGAGCATAAAATTCATGCTGCCCAGTGTCTGTTGGAACAACCAAGGAAGATTTGATTGGCCTCATCTACCTTCTGCTGTCCTGTGTCCCAAGACAAGCATCCAGAAGAGGCTATTTTCTGTGGCCCGGAGGGAAGACTGATTGTGTTGTTTCAGTTGGAGCCTTGTACGTGTGCCAGAATCTAATCTTTATTCCACCGTGTCTCTCTGGGCCCCGAATGCTTTTCAATGGAATGCCACTGAGAGATGTGTCCTGCCTCCTTCCCTCCCTCCCCCAAACCATATTTTGGCGTCATTTAGTGTTTCTGAATCTTTCTAGGACCAGTAGCCTTTTTCTAACTAAGCTGGGGCTTCAGATGGGTTTTCAGAGCGAGCTGATCTTTCCACTGTTGGTAAATTTACCTTTAGACTTCTTTGCAGTGGGTTCATAATGACCATGTTACCTTTGCAATGCATTTACTTCTCTTTTTATCCAGTGCCTCCAAATCTACAAAAGTTTTATTTGGGATCTTCTTAGAGTTTAAGTGATAACTCTAACAAAATGCATCATTTTGGCAAACTTGGTCAGTTTACATCGGTGGTTACCCACTCTAGTTTCTTCTAAAAAATTTTCAGTTGAAAAAATTACATAGAGTTCACCAACAAATTCACTAGAACGTAACCTCCGTAAGGGCAAGGATTTTTTTCATCTTTCGCTTACTTCTCTTCCCTATTGTTTAAAATAGTGCTTGGTACACAGGAGCATGCCGGGAGTATTTGTTGAATGAGTGATTGCATGAAATGGAGATCAGGCTTGCTTGTGTGAGGGGCCCTGGCAGACGCCTACTTGTGCTTCTCGCAAGACGATCAGATAATTCCTCCAAAACCCATCTGCATCCTTAGACTCAGGTTAGATGTAAAAACCATCACAATGCCTAGGCTAGCAAGTCTTGGAAACAAATACTTTTTGGCTCCGAATCGTTCAGTCAATCCAGTAATCATTCTGACATTTCCAGCATTGATCGTTCCAACAGTGGGGCTCCATGAGCTGTTGAGGAGCCACGCAGAGAATGGATGCATTAGCAGTGGGAAGGTGGGGCCGGTGACCCCCCCCCACGTAATAAACTCCCTAGCTTCCTACACCTGAGATGCATATGCCCTTGGACTTCCCAGAAGAAGGGGAATGTTAATTAGAACATCCAGATGAAGTTTCTGCCTAATTTAAACCCCATGCGTCATCTTATGAGATGCAGTATCCCTAAAGTTCTCATCCATTTGTCGCCACTTCCTTTATTGCGTTTTGTTTTTAGACCGACAGCCGTGAGGCTGACAACACATCTGACGTTGTTTATAGAGTCATGGACTCTAATAAAGTCTGCTTAATCATGATGGAGCGAAGCAGTACTGCCAAGAGCTTTGTCAGAACTAGAAGGGGGTTGGCAGGTGACTGACCTGGGCTACGGAGCCCACCCTGAGCTCCATTCAAGTTAGAAGTGGCCTCATCTTAAGCCATTCTGGTGTGTGTGTGTGTGTGTGTGTGTGTGTGTGTGTGTGTGTTTTAATTTTGAGAGAGAGACAGCAGGTGGGAGTGGGGGGGTTGGGGAGAGAGAGAGAGAATCCCATGCAGGCTCCGTGCTGTCAGCACAGAACCAGACACGGGGCGAGAACCCAAGAACTGTGAGATCACAACCTGAGCTGAAACCCAGAGTCAGATGCTTAACTGACTGAGCCACCCAGGCGCCCCTAAGCCACTCTGTTTTGAAAAGAAAACGGGCTACTCAGTTACAGATGCAAAGGAAATGGATTTCTGCTTTTCTTTTTTATCAGGTAAATACCAAGGGCAGGGAGAGGAATGTTGGTGGCCCAGAGAGAGTCCTGTCCAGAATGCCTGCTCTGGGGTGGGGGTGGGGGTACCCAGAGTAGTGATTTTCACCTGAGGGCAATTTTGTCTCCCAGGGACATTTGGCAAGGTCTGGAGATGTCTTTGGTTGTCACACCTGTGGGAGGGTGTCACTGGCATCTAGTAGGCAATGTATAAAACAGCCCCCCAGAGCAATGAATTATTTGGCTCTAAAAGTCAGTGCTCAGGTGGAGAAACTGATCTGAAGAAGCCTTGTTTCCTCTCTTGCGATTGTCCCTGCCTGGGGAGGTAACTCTTCTGTTGCTGTTTTTCAGTTCTGACTTAGAAAAAAAATTACCCCATCTTATGCTTGCATCAACAGTTAGTAATGTGGAGGCCGACGGGGTTGCAGAGGTGGGCGGGGCCTGGAGCCTAAGTGGAATGATTTGATAGGCACTGAGAAAATCCAGGTAAAAAGTTTCTCTCCTTCCAAGCTCTGAGGCCTAGAATTCCTTCAGATCAAACCTGGAGAAACCTTGATCAGGGAGTCAGGATTCCTGGGTCTTGAATCATGCTCTGCACTTCCCAAAGCACTAAGATTTGTTGAGCACTGACTGTGCACCCAGCTCTGGGTAAGGTATGCACATGTATTCTCCTAATTCCTTCCTCCCAGCAACCCTCTAAGATGTGTGCAGTTACTACCGCTATTTTGCCGAGGAGCAAACGGAGGCTTGGAAAGGTTCAGGAACTTGCCCAGAGCGGCACAGTCATAATCATGGGGCTGTGATTTTCCAACAGGTAGGTCTGATGCCCAGGACTCTGTCAGGAACCCGCATCTTACCCTGCCTAGCTCTGAGGTATCTTAGCTAACCTAAGGAGGAAGTCGATCCCCGTGACTTCTAGGAACTTCTGACAATGCTATGATGTCCTTATTGGTTCCTTTGTTTTACATCTTGCCCTTCTTAAAGGTTTCCCTTTAACATGGAAACAGTCCAGGATAGGTAACAATTGTAAATCCCCATGAAGGATTCTAAACCTTAAAGTATATCATAACCAGCTGGTGAGCTTCTAAAAATGCTTATTTTCGTGGCTGCTCACCAACACTCTGCTTTAGCACGTTTGAAATGGGCGCCTAGAATCCTGGTCCTCCCCAAGGCCTCCAGCCAAGTGATTCTAATGCATGGGGTCTGAAGCCCACAGTGAAGAATGCTATTCTGGCCCCTTTTGGGGAATTGGTTTAATTGATTGGATGCTGGCCACAGTGGAAGTTAGGAGTGTTTTGGGTGAATTGTGGCGCCTAGATTCCTCACCTTGGCAGACCTGGATGTGCCTCGCGTCCTCCGGTTCAGCTCCGCCCATTGGTTCCCAAGTACTGCACATTAGACTCACCTGGGTGGGGAAGCTTTTAGGGGCCCCTGGTAGCTCAGTTCGTTAAGTGTCTGGCTTTGGCTCAGGTCATGATCTCCTGGTTTCTCATTTCAAGCCCCGAGTCGGGTTTGGTGCTGACAGCTCAGAGCCTTGAGCCTGCTTTGGATTCTGTGTCTCCCTCTCTCTCTGCCACTGGCTGCCCCCCCCATCCCCGCTCATGCTCTGTCTGTCTCTCTCTCAAAAACGAATAAAATAAAAAACATTAATTAAGAAAATTAAAAAAAAGAATCGCCTGGGAAGCTTGTAAAACCGTGCCAATGGGGCACCTGAGTGGCTTAGTCGGTTAAGCGTCCCACTCTTGATTTCAGCTCAGGTCACGATTTCCTGGTTTGGTTTGTGAGATCCAGCCCTGCATCAGGCTGTGTGCGGGCAGAGGGGAGCCTGCTTGGGACTCTCTCTTTCCCTTTCTCTCTGCTCCTCCTCCGCTTGTGCATTCACTCTCTTTCTGTCTCTCTCTGTCAAAAATAAATAAGTAAATAAACAAATAAACATTAAAAAACAAAAGAGAACACCTCACCATGCCAGGTCATACTCTAGGTCAATTAAATCCCAATGTCTGGGATTTGGAACTGGCTTCAGTACTTTTTTTTTTTTTTTAAGATTTCCAGATGATTCCTTTGCACACCCGTTTGGGAACCACTGTCAGGCGTGTTATGGATTGTACACCTTCTTACCTGTAAGACACTTCCACTATCCTAGTCCTTCTTATGTCATAAGACACATCTGCAAGCCACTCTATTCTCTATCGGCTGTCCAGATGCCCCCTCTCACTCCTCTGCCTTTTATTCTGCTTTTTTTTTTTTTCAACGTTTATTTATTTTTGGGACAGAGAGAGACAGAGCATGAACGGGGGAGGGGCAGAGAGAGAGGGAGACACAGAATCGGAAACAGGCTCCAGGCTCTGAGCCATCAGCCCAGAGCCTGACGCGGGGCTCGAACTCACGGACTCACGGACCGCGAGATCGTGACCTGGCTGAAGTCGGACGCTTAACTGACTGCGCCACCCAGGCGCCCCTTATTCTGCTTTTAAGTTTGTCATCTCATCACCTTGTTTGTACTTACTATATGTCTTCCCCTGAGGGAAGAGACTTTCACGTGTATGGCTCTCACCTGCTAGGAGGAGCAAGGCTAGGTAAGGGAAAGAAAAGACAAAAGCCAACTGGTCTGCCATGGCTTTCTTCGTGCCAGCCCAGATGGAGAGGAATAATAATGGTTATTATAAGGAGGTCGCCCTGGCGCCGGACTCCTTGAATAAAATACCCTAGTAAAACTTTGGACCTCCCTCTTCTGGGGAGGAACAAAGAATCCTGCTAAAAACAGTACCTTTTAAATAATGACGTTATGACTGATATTTTGAAATTGGGAGTCTGCTGACAAATGATTCAGAATGTAGGAACAATTCAGAATGCAGACCAGCTTTCCTTACCAAGACGTTTGGGGCGACTCGTGAAAGCTTGGGAAGGAGTTTAAGAATGAGTCAAAGTTCTCTCCAAGTTTCCCTTTCTCTCTTTTGGTTGGTTGTTACCTTGGTCACTTAAGAAACAAACCCTGTCATCCTGAACTGACATGGTGACTCAGTTTCCCCAAAGACAGGAGTTGCACAGGGTCTGACTGTCACTTAGATGTCCCTGCTGCTCTGTTATGATCAGCCTACCTAGAGTTTTTAATGCTTATCTATTTTTAAGAGAAAGAGAGAGAGCGCGAGCGAGCATGAGTGGGGGAGGGGCAGAGAGAGAGAGGGGGGGACAAATGATCCTAAGTGGGCTCTGTGCTGACACCAGTAAGCTGATGGGGGGCTCGAACTCAGGAACCGTGAGATCACGGCCCAAGCCGAAGTCAGATGCTCAACCAACAAAGTCACCCACGTGCTCCAGCCTAGAGGTTTAAAAATGAAGACTCTTTGGATGAAAAATCTCGATTTCTTGCCTCTCTTGAAAATTCAAAAACTCTTCCCGCCCTGAGTTCGCTTATTTGGTGATAACAGTCAGCATTTGCCCCACCCCCACCTCCTTTCTTTGTTACTTATTTTGAGAGGACAGAGAGAGTGTGAGCAGGGGAGGGGCAGAGAGAGAGAGAGGGAGGATCTGAATCAGGCTCTGCTGCCAGTGCACAGCCCAACAGGACACTTAAACCCATGAACCGTGACCTCATGACCTGAGCCCAAATCAAGAGTCAGAAGCTTAACCAACTGAGCCACCCGGGCACCCCTTTTTATGGAGGCCTGTGTGCTCTAAGTTGCCTTCCTAATTCCACACAAACCATTTCAAGTTAAGTTGCCTATCTGAATTCGGGGGGCTGGGGCATCAGTATCACCTGTTGAAACTTGTGAAAACACCAATTGCTGGGCCACCAATCTTCTTTAAGGAAGGGTTGTCGGTTCCCTATGTATGTATGAATATATGTATGTGAGTGTGTATACATGTAAGTATGTGTATATATTATCAGCATGGGCTTACGTGTATTTATTTCATTCTTTAGGTTACAATCCAGTAATATTGTTGTTTCTTTTCTTGCTTAAAATGTCTGAACTTAAGGCATTGAGGGCTCTTTCAGGTTGGTTCCTGTGCCTTTTCAGTAAGTCTCTCCACACCTCACCCAGCCTTCTTTTTTTTAAAAGCACTACCTTTAGCACTTTCTGGTACCAGAAGATGCCCCAGGCTTATCTTGTATTTTCTATACCTCACCTCAAGAATTAACTAGTTCTCCAAGGATCCTTGTATCTTTTATTGGAGAAAGGTATTTAGAAACCAAGGTCTGGATGCTAAGTGTGCTCATTGCTAGTGGGGTGTCACTGCCTCTAGCACCTCTCAATGGACAGACCTAGGAAATACATGTAGGTATGCTAACTCATGCATATACTCACACAGATGCACTTATGTATTTGTGAAAAATATATATATACATACATACATATATCTACTGTCTGTATGGATACCTTCAACTCCAACCCATTACCATAGGATTCATCCTACTCTTGGGGGTATCAGATTTTTAATCTTTGTATGGCTTTTTTTTTATGTTAACAGTGGCTCAGAACATCCTGGGGGGTGGGAGGAAGGAATATTTTATAAATATTACTGGAAGAAAAAAGCTGACCCCAAGCTTGGCATAACAAACATGTTAGCATAGCCCCATGCTTAATATCCTTCAGCCCCATCTGAAAGCTACAGTTTGGAACACACAACCTCACTGTTCCTGAAGGTGGGCAGACGTGCCTCACTTCCCTTCTTACACAAACAGAGTTTGTCTCCAGCCCTACGGAACAATGCCTATTGTAACGCTGAGCTGGCACTTGTGGATTCTAAATATAAGCCAAGATACTTCTCAAAGATTAGAATCAGAACTTTGCTTTACATGTGAAATCTTATTTTGAATTCAGGTACACAATTACTCACTCAGAGACTTAATTATACTGCCTTAGGATAGTATTACAATAGTTTTAATTATTTTTTGGGGGGTTACAAAAGTAACCTTTTGTCTCTTGAGGAAGGTGAAGTGACTATAGTCTTTTTGAGAACTTTAAATACAAATTAACCATCGGCTGTGAGGTTTATCTGTGGTTCCTTCATGTTTATTCAAGAAGCAACCATACTTGGATGGGCTCCTCCTTCTTCTCATTATACTTAATGTAAATCTAGTGCTGCTTGGATATGTCTTTATGAACTGTGCAGAGAACTGGAAAGAGAATCCAACCAAGACGGTTCATGGGCTGCTGGAGGTGTGGCTCAGTGGTTTGGAAAACATTCTGGGTTTTAAACAGCAACACCTATAATTATGGAGGCGTCATCCCTTCCATAAAAAAGAAAACAAAACAAAGAAAGCAAAGCCCTTCTACTAACAAGGTGTAGTCATAGCACGTGTTCAGCCTTCCCCAAGCCTGTCTGGCATTTGTTTCTGGCCTGGTGGGGGGAATATCGTCCATCTTTCTCTGAGCACTCATCAAACAATACAAAGGTGAACAATTGGAGGGCAATTAGCAGTCCCTTTGGGGTAATAGGAGAGAGAAGTCACCTTGCTGTTAATTTCAAAGGAATTAATCATGGTTTACATATGCGATTTAGTGGCTTAACGTTGCAAGGGGTTGAAAAACCAGGAATCAACAAAGTTTAGGAAAGACACCGGTGTAGCAAACCAGGGATGCTGGCCAACTTACAAAACTATCTGTTGAGTAGTCTAAGGCTGTAAAGATTGAGATGGTGCCTGTTGTCTCAGGGGCTACGTGCACCACAGATCTGTGTTTCTCAAACTTGCATATGTGTGAGACTCAGCTGGGCAGTATTGTTAAAATGCAGCTACTCATCCAGTAGGCATCACGAGGCGGCTGGGATTCTGCATTTCTGATATGCTGTCAGGTGGTGCTCCTATTCCTGATGACATCTCATCTTGTATAGCAAGGCTGTAGATTGTTCTGGTACCCGTGGTAAGGTAGGATTGAGGCATTCATACTCCCTTTATGTATTTTGAAATTACCAATGTGTTGCAGTGTGAATGTCCTGGGGTTTGGGGATTAGAATAGCTTTCTGGAGTAGAGGTACTCGGCCAAATAGTTTATTGTATCTTGTCGTTTCTAGGGACTACAATCCATTGGCATCTATAGGGCAAGGAGCTATCCTATATGTTACAGTTAACAGCAACCTCTTTTCGCCAGGACCAATTTAGAAAAACCTAAACATATTTTCAGGCCATGTTTATAGAACTGTGCCCTTAAAAGCAGGAAATGCAATCTGTGTAATTAAGTCCCCTTTCTGCGATTAAAACCTCAGAAAATGCGCTGTTGTCTCTAGTGATGCTGAGCCTCTAAACAAATTTCGTCTTGGGGAGACCCCTTTTATTATTTTTTTTCAACATTTTTGTTGTTGTTAATGTTTATTTTTGAGAGAGACAGAGCATGAGTGAGGGAGGGGAGAGAAAGAGAGAGACAGAGTGCAAGTGGGTGGAGGGGCAGAGAGAGAGACACACACACAGAATCTGAAGCAGGCTTCAGGCTCTGAGCTGTCAGCACAGAGCCTGACGCGGGGCTCCAACTCACAGACCATAAGATCACGACCCGAGCTGAAGTTGGACGCTTAACCCACGGAGCCACCCAGGCACCCCAGGGAAACCTCTTTGAAACAGGGTTCTTCCACCATACCTTGACTAGCTTTTCAAGCCACTCACTTATTCAGTGTGGTTGGTCTCAGAGTGCCTGGTAAGATTGTATACTTTAAAACAAGAGAGGGGCGCCTGGGTGGCGCAGTCGGTTAAGCGTCCGACTTCAACCAGGTCACGATCTCGCGGTCCGTGAGTTCGAGCCCCGCGTCGGGCTCTGGGATGATGGCTCGGAGACTGGAGCCTGTTTCCGATTCTGTGTCTCCCTCTCTCTCTGCCCCTCCCCCGTTCATGCTCTGTCTCTCTCTGTCCCAAAAATAAATAAACGTTGAAAAAAAAAATTTTAAAACAAGAGATCCTCTGTTGATTTCTGATGTGGACATACAGTGACATCAAAACAGAGGACACCGTTCTCTTGCCTCTTACTGTGAAACACACCATACGTACCATTTTCATTTGCCATATTTCTCTTCCAGAAAGGAAACTTGGAGTGTAAACATTCATTTAAGAGTCTGAATGCTTTCACTAACCTCTCCCTTCCCCCTACTCTCCATCTCTCTTGCCAACCCTCCCCTCCTTTCTTCCCCGTGTTTACCCCCCACCTGGATGCCTGCCACTCCTGAGGGGAGACAACTGAGTAGATGGTTGAACTTGCTCTCCACCCTCCACAGCCTCAGTTTCTCCCATTTGTGAAGGGGTGTGTAGAAGCCAGGCGGGTTGCATAATGTCTGAGGAGTGCTGGCACTCCTGCCCCTGTTGTGAAGTGAAAACTGTAAGATGGGAAATAGAGGCATCGAGCCAGGACACCTGGACTCTAATCCTTGTCCAGCTACTAACCAATCTCTAATTTGAAATACTGTACTTGGTTAGTATGAGACTCCACTTGCCACTAGGATGGCGACAGGTAACATTGTATCGCATACAGCTATACTCCCTCTGCTATCAATTTCAAAATTTCAATCCTTCCAGCTTTTCCAAAAAGCAAAAAAACAAAGAGTAAAAATTCTCTGCTGACACTCACGTTATTAACACTTGCAGCATTTACAACTCTCCCTTTAAAAAAAAAGTTAGTTGTAATTTGTAATTTTTTTTTTTTTGGCCACTCTCCCTTTCTAACAAAGGAATCCACGACTTTGTTTTCATCGTGTTTGTTTTTAATTCATGGAGTGCAATAGTGATTTCCCATTTAAAGTAGTAATAGAAAAAGTAGGTTGATGTAAAGAAGATATTTAATACACTTGCCATATTAGCTGTAGTCCAATGAGTATACTACATAAATTATTAACTATCATGTTATGCAGATATGGCAAAATATTAGGAAGGTGGTAACTATAAAGAAACACTGAATTAGGTGAATATAAAGTTTCCGGTTAACTCTAAACTTATAAAAGCATTCAGGTATCTTGTTAAGTGGTAAATGTCCACCCCAGTTTCTGTTACCCCAAATGTGCATACATTTATCAACAAAGTACTTGCAGAACAAAGTTGGTGTCTGATGTATAGGCAATTGTATGTGACAGGGCCCTAACATGTTCTGATACCTTTGAAGAACTTTTGGTTGCAGTTCAGGATAGTTTCCCAATTTTCCTTTCACAGTTTTTTTTTTTTTCCCCTGTTACTTCAAACAGAATCAAACGGGGACAAGCACCTTTGCATTGGTGTAATTAAAATACAATTATGTCAGGAACATCTGTTGAAAAGGGGATTTCTATTTGTTTTACCACCAAAAGGTGGCGTCCTACCCCCATGCCCTTTATTTAAAAGCCCTTCTTGCTTTAATTTAACAAAAAGAAACTTCCAGTTGATTACAGATAAAGAAATTAAAATGTGCTCCCTATGAATGTAACGTGACAGTGTTGAAAATGAACAATATGTTAAGCTGCAGTTAAGTTTCCCCCTAATGTAAGCCAAATGGATATGGAGTTCTTTAATAAGGTGGCACATTAGACAGTATTATATACAAAATTGAGTACAATATATCATGGGATTTACAACCAGGATTTCCTTTTGTCTGCAAAACTTGTTGTCAGTCTGACTTTGGCCCCCTCTTTCAAGTGAATGTAGAATTTAAGGCAGTTAAAATGCAGAATAAGATCAGCAGGAACCTAAAGATCGTTTTAGTATGGCAATACCAATAATTTTTTAAAAACTCACCATCCAATCTGGAAAACGGTATTGGAACATGAATTGTTCTTTACAGACGATGAATAAATTTGTCACATTTAAATAAATTGCTATTCTCCTGAGTTATAATTCTGCAACCCAACATATACCATACACATATCTGGCATAAACATTTTAAAAATGGAAAACACCCTCCCCCCCCCCCCAGACTGGCTGCTTTGTAGATTTCCATTTAATTCCGTGTGAATTCAGCACAGGAATTTCCAGTGATGTTAAAGGACTGTTCTAACTATGAATTGACTTGACATAAAGCTTTTTATCAATGCCTAGGTCATAGTAAACATTCAATAAATATTAGATGTTATTACTGAAAGCTTTAGGCTGTGAGTTCCTCACAGGACAGGGATTTTATTTATTCTTGTAGCCATCACCGCCTACTCTATGGTCTAGAATATAGAAGATATGTCATTAATATCTTAATGTCTTGAATCAAAGATAACAGGAACCCTAGTCTCTAGAAAGCCAGGAAGTTCTGTACAAACTAAAATGCATTTTCTTTATCTGTATTCTAGTCTAAAAGATCCAATGGATGGTCTTGTCTGGATAGCATAGAATCTTGCACAGCATGCGTTCAACATGAATTCTATGCTGGAATTACCTTAGTACAGTCTTCCTTTCTTTGGCTTTATTCTGTAACACTAGTAAATGGCTTTGTTATTTTTTTATTTGCAAAACAGATACAATTTTACAGTGGTAGTCTTACACTGTTACTGCAATAGAGATTTAAAATTCTTCTGTAAATGAATGTTTAACAATATCTGTAAAAAGACATTATACATAAGAACTTATAATAACCTTCTCAGGATGTTGATAATCTACAATTGTGCTGGTCTCAAGGAATGAACAGTACTTGTCTCCACCCCCCCCCCCCACCCCCCAAGTACTTTGTAGGAATCCACAGGAGTGGCTTTCCATACATTCTCATTAAGAGTTGGCCTGTTACACCAGCCAGCCAGTAGCTGGAAATGCTGGCTTAGGAGTTTGGCAGCATCTGGGGTGATGGGCCTGAAAAAAATTATTTCTGTTAACAACAACAAGCCATGGAACCCTCTATCTTTCTAAGTCACATTTTGGAAACAAAAAGTCTTCCTTCTCAATTTGTGTTGATAAAAACGAAAGAAATACCAGTGTCTTTTGTTTTCTACATGTATATGTATATTTCAAAACATTTCATTCAGGCTTCTAATTTACTCCTTAAAATTTCTAAATTCCACCAAACTTCAAAACAGCAAAAAGAAAAAAAGAAAAAAAAATCTCACCTTTTCAAAGAATTGGACAGAGCTTTCTGCATGTGACTGATCTCTGGGAGAGCAGGTAATTTGTGTTAAACAACTGATTGACATGCTAGCCCCTGGGCGTTTTCCTAAGAGAAACCGTGGCAAGAGCACAGCTCCTGATGCAGCAGCCACTTTCCCCCAAAGTGGATCAAACTACACATTCCAGCAGTGAGTCTGACAAGGAAGAGGGGGAAAGCTCTCCCACATTACACTCTCCTGATTCAGGAATACAGGGGGAAAACCCCCTCGCTGGCGGGTTTCTGTTTCCTTGCAAACAGGGGTTTGTCCTTCTGTTGAACTTTCACCTCCCGAACTCGCCTTCTTTCATTGGACAAAGTGCAGAAAGAAAGAGGAGAGACCGAGGGAGGACGGGAGAGAAGGAGAAAGGGGGCTGAAAACACCACCCCCACCTCCCCCTCCTTCAACTGTCACTGATGGCAAAACACTTTCACTTTTAACTGGAGGAAACTCACATCCTTGCCTACCCTCTCTCCTTCCTTCTATATTTTTAGCTCAGAAACCAAGCAAATAGCCATCGCATTCCTATCTTCGTCCCTACTTGTTAACACTCTCCCTCTCGTTTTTTCTGGTGTCTGAATGGGCCCCCCAAGTCCCCATCTTGCGAGGGATCCTCCCCTCCCCCATGCCCCTTATTTTTCCAGGTCTTTCTTGCCAGATCCCTCTTTGGCCAGGGACTGCTCTGGCGTTCCCTTCCTCTCTCTCTGGTCTGTGGGGTTCTGCTTCCCTCTCCTCTTCCCCATCCAGCCCGGACGCCCTTTACTCTCATCTCCCCGGAACCCGCCCCCCCCCAGGCCGTGCCCCCCTCCCCCCTTCTTTGCCAATTGCGATTTTTTTTTTTTTTTTTTTTTTTTTTGCTGCGAGCCTTGTTGTTTACCCAGCAGGTGGATGTGACGTCAGGGACGCACAACAGCAAAAAATAACAACATCTCCCTCCGCGACGTGTTGGCCTCTCTCGCGCGCCTTATTTATTTATTTGTTCCGGGAGGCAGGGGGGGGGTGGGGAGGAGCAGGGTGGGCGCCAGCGCCCGTGTGGCCCGGAGAGGGGGCGGCGGCGGCTCGCGCTCTGGGGGTGCCGGGGGGCCTTGGGGGCGCGTGAGGCGGAAAGGGGGCCCTGGCAGGAGGCCGGGAGGCGGGCTGGGGAGCGCCCCCGGTCCGGCGCTCCCCGCGCCTCTGCCGCCGCCGCCACTGGCGCTGGCTGGGCTCCGGGAAGCTAGTCCGGAGCGGAGGAATCTATTGTTATTTATTGTGTGGCGGTTGCATGCTGTACTCGCGGCGGCCCGGCCCTCGTCCGGGAGTGCGTGTGTGCGCGCGTGTGTGCGCGAGTGAGTGTGTGCGCGGGGGTGCGCGCGCGGGCGGGAGTGGGCGCGCGCGGGGAAAGGCCCGAAAACACCTTAGTTTGCACCGAGAGACCATTTGCAGCGGGTGAGTTTGTATTTTTCCATTTCTGCTCCACTTTTTCCCAAGCTGCCTCCTGCCTTGTTTCCGCCACTTTAAACAACAACAACAACCAGCACAAAAAAAAAAAAAAAAAAAAAGAAAAGAAAAGAAAAAGAAAAAAAGGAAAAAAAAAACTACTTTCCACCTCCAGGCTCCACGTGCATCTCCCCCCAGCCCTCCCCTCTCAGCCTCTCTCTCCCCCGGGGCCGGGGCCCAGGCTCTCCGGTGGCGGGGGACGGGGGGGAGGGTTTACCGGCCGGCGCGGGGGTTGGGGGCGGGGGCCTCCGGCGGCGGCGCCCACAAGCTTGGGTCTATTTCCATAAGTCAAATGAGGGTGGGGGGCGGCGGCAGCGGCGGGGAGGCGAGATCTTCTTCCCCTCGGCCCCTTCGCGCCTGGCTTTGCGCTCTGGGCGATCGCTGCGGGAGAGAAATCAATAAGCCCAGGCCGCCTGGCGCAACTTTCGATGTCGGGCGTCGGGATGCCAATCGAGTAGCGAGGCGGGCGCGAGGCCGGGGTCGAGTCTGTGGTGGGAGGGGGCGCGCGCCGGGAGCCTTTGGAGCCCGAAGTTTGGACTTGGAGCAAACTTTTTCCCTTCGCTCTCCGCCAGTGTGTGCCCCCTCGGTGCCCCTGGATTGTAATGACGGGATGCCCTCACCCTGGGGCCCGCGCCTGGGGACATCCTCGGTGCCACACGCGCCTGGCCCCGAACGTGACGGCGGGCACACTCCGCCGCCATCCCCCGGAGCACAGAAAACTCGGACACACATTCGCGCACCCCCACCTAGACACGCACCCTCACACGCCCTCGACCCCGAGAACCCAGCCTCGCCGCGGACAGGCCCGCGACAGCCGTGGCCAGCTCCGCGGGTGGGATGGGAACGGGGTGCGCTGCGGGGAGTCGCCGCATCGGGTCTCCTCCCTTCCACCACAAACACTTTCGGGGTTTACTCTCCTTTGAAGCTTGGGGTACCGGGGGGTTTCCCAAGCCTGGATCTGTCCTGAGACGCGCGGGAGTCGCCGGGTCCCTCTGGCCCGGTCCCGGCAGCCGATGGCTCTCCATCCCTCGCCCGCACTCCGCCTTCCTCCCGAGCTCCCTGCGCTCCATCGCCGTCCCGCTGAGAGGACTCGGCCGAGCCGGTAGCCGGGACTGCGTGCGCTTTGGGTGGGGACGGCGGCGGTGGCGCCGGGGAGCGGAGAGTTTGCCAGTTGCCTCGGGGTCGCGGTCATTCGCTGCCTCCGCCTCCCCTCGCCCCCGCCTCCCGCCCCCCTCCTCCCCAGATACCGCCGCTCGGAAACTTTGATTCCTTCTCCTTTTTGGCCCTCGGCGAGTCCCCCTCCCCACCTGTTGTGAGCTCCGCCTCGGTCCCCGGAGACTGACGGTGACACACGCGGGCGCCGGGGAGCTCCGCGCCCAGAAACAAAGTCGTATGCCCCCTCCCCAGTGTTTGCTTCGAAATCGCAGCCTGCAGCACCCCCCCCCTTTCCCGCGCAGCTCCCGCCCCTGTGAGAATAAGGACTAAATAAACAGTTGTAACTTCAAACCTTGCGCCTGCGATCGTATCCCTTTCCCACCCCCTTCCCCCCTTCCTCCCCCCTCCTTTTTTGTTGTTGCAACTTTGTAAGATCCTGGGGAAGGTGCTGAGACTTCGGCTCGGGCCGATTTCCCGGTCTCGGGATCCTTGCAGGGATTCCCTGAGCCACATCCTCCCTTCTGTCCACCCGCACTCCTGGGTCCTCCTATCCCGCCGTCCTCTCTGTCTTGGTCCCCCAGCCTCATCACTTATCCCACCCCCCTCAGTTTCCCCCAACCTGAGCCAGGAGGACTTGCTGAGGGTCGCCCCGGTTTCTTGTCGACCGCAGAACCCGAAAGTTTGCAAGAGGAAGAGAGCGCACGGAGAGCAAGCGGGCAAGGGGCAGCGGCAGCGGCGCCGGGGACCATGGTGCTGCCGGCGCCTCCTCCGCGGGCGTGAAGGCGGCGCTCCCACTCCCTCCCCGGACTCTGCCGGTAAGTCGAGGCGGCCGCGGGCGCCGGGGCGAGGACGCGGGCGGGGGCAAAAGATACCCTGGAGCCCCCGGGGGCTCTCCGTGCCCAAAGCGCCAGCATGGGCGGCGCGAGCGCAGGGATAAGGCGCCCGGAGCCAGGAATATGCCCATCCTCAAGCTGGTAGGTGCTTCGAAACACTGGACTTTCTCCTTTTTTTCCCCCCTTTCCTAAATCCGAGATTCTGAAGATCAAAGTTTAGCGTGTAGTGTAAAGTGCTCCGATAAAATATGGTGACATCTCTCGCCCCCCTCTTCTCACCCCACTCCCCTCTTATAACTATTAATTATTTCCAAGTCATTGTGTCCAAATACCCTTGCTGGGCTGATTACAAAGTGTATTGATTTAGCCTGGGCTCATCCTACGCATTCGTTTTAATTCATTTTCCTTTTGCTCGACCAGAAAACCCGAAATGAAACTTATTTCTTCCTCTTCCCAACACCCCGCCTACCCCCTCCTGCCCTCCCCCCCCCCCCAGCCCTCATCAGTGAGGCTTGGGCAGAATAATGAAATTAATGTAAACATTTCATTTGGTTGCATTTAAGCGTCTCCAGCCCACTTAGAAGGGGCTCGTGTTGCTCTCCTGTCCGGTCACAGGTATTTTCTAAGTTCGGATTTCCTTTTTTGTTACTGCTTTTTAAAACAGGAATGCTGGAAGGGCATTCTGTATTCCTTTTGGAAGGAGTCTGTACCTTGAAACCATCTACACTTTACCTTTGGTTGTCTGTAGGATTTAGGACTTGCACAATAGCTGAATTGAAAAAACCTGAAGGATATTTAAGGGCTTTTTCTACCGCTGAAAATATCTTGAAGATTCCTTGCAAAAATTTTACCTTCTATCTCCTTCCCTTCGCTTTTCCATAGTGATAGTTTGGGGGGAGATGTCTTAACTAGAATTTGAAGAGAAATGGTAAGAGTTCAGGTGTTTTCTGAGTGGGGTTAGCCTGCATAATTGAGACAGGAGTTGCTGTTATTTTTAGTTCCAGAGAGAAATGTATCAAATCTTTTTTAGAATTCCACTGGAGTTTTGATTCTCAAAGTGGAAATACCCATCTCTTTTCTCCAGGAAAAGAAAATTGGGCTTACAGTTTCAGAGATTTGGAATGGGTTTTTTCTTTCTTTCTGACTTTTCTACTTGAAACATCTCCTCATTAAAGAACATTAAAAATATAAAAAAGAACTCAACTATTACCACTCAAAAGATGTCAGTTAAATTCTCACTGCAGAGGGGAAAAAAAAAAAAGGTTTAGCATCTTACCACTGGCTGCATTTTTCCCCCCTTAGACTTTGGATTAGTCATTGTATGAGAGAGAGAGAAAGCAATCAGGTTTTTTTTTTTTTTTTTTTTGGAAAAGTAAAGTAAACAGCCTCCAACTGCTGAACCTTGACAACCCAAATTAAGGAAGCAGGAGAGATCAAACAGACCTGCTGCTGGGTTGTTGTCAGGAGCTCTACATGGAGAACCCTGGACTATTCGATCAAGCAGCAAAGCTATATATTCACTAATGCAGAAATGGACCATTGCAAATGCTGATCTTTTTTGTGCGAGCTAAGGCTCACTTGGAAGGAAACACTAACAGCTTTTGAGTTCTTTATGGATGTGGAGTTGCTAAATAAGTTATTTTTCTAATACAGTCTTGTTTGTGAGCAACATGCACGCAGAAAGGTATGAAATGAATATTAAGTCTTCCAGAGGCTGCCTTGCTACCCAGAACTGTGCAGTGGAATTCTTTTTACCAACATTAGACTCCTACACTAGAGTTAGGTAACATTTTCTCACATCAAGTTTAGAAGATCTGCCTGGTCAGGAAAGCCAAGGTTTTGTATGTGATGGTTTAAATCTGATGTGAAGCTCAAAAAAAAAAAAAAAAAAAAAAAAAAAGAAAGAAAGAAAGAAAGAAAAAGAAAAAAAAGAAAAATCCCTGGTGATGAAGTTTTGTGTCAGCCCACTCTTGGAATTTAAAAAGGCGAGAGGGAGCATTCTCCAGATTAGACATAACCTCTTTTTTTAGATTGACATTCAACATGACCACGTTGCTACTTTTATTCAAGTTCTCTGTAACTTGTCCTTGCTTGTTGTCTAGGAAAATTTAACTGCTTTACATTTTTAAAGGGAGTAGTAACAGCAATTACTTTAGCATTTTGTTTTTACAAGTTTATCAAAGTATAATGAAAGCATCATCAACTATTGAAATTAACTGTCTCAAATTAAGGGGATCATATTGCTGGAGTTGTCTGTAAGATTTTGTATTTATATTTAAATGCTCGAGTAAAAACTATAACCCCCCCCTTTTTTTTTTGCTATAAACTATCCCCAAATTAAATGTCATTTTTAATTAAGTAGAACAAAGTGGGAAATAGGACAAGTGAACACATAAAGAAGAATAAAAATGATTGTCATTTAAGGATTGCATTTTTAATTAATATGTCGATCACACAGTAAACACTTTATGTTTTTTTATGTCAGTTTCATAACCATTGTGCCCAACATGTTTCAAAGTGTGTAGCTTTTATTGGATATATCTTTTATTGTGTAATTACACAATGCGGGTTAAACATACACATAGATGCTATTAGGCAATTCTGTGCAATATGTAATGTTTTTTAAGAAGCTGTAAATATTTTCTAGTTAAATCATTTGTACCAACAATAACAAAAGTTAACTGGGTTAATATTGAGCCTAGGTATGGTTTTCTGTTACTAAGTTGTTCCTTGCTTTTCTTAAGACTCTACCCTGGCCTAAAATTTGTGTTCTCAGGCTCTGTTGAGGGATACGTCTGTTTTCAGCAATTGTTTAAATTAACAGAAGAATTGTGATATTTCCTAAACCAATATATTTATGCCACAGTATGTCCAATGCCAACATTAAGAGAAGGGTGAATATAGCAGATGTGACAACTTCTTTTGAACCCAGCTTCCTCTTTGCAGCCAATCTTATTGTGCTGTTGGTTTAGTTTTCTTGTTTTACTTAAGACTCCAACTCAGTTTTGAAATGTTATCTTGTAAGACTCCGCATCAGAAAGAAGTATGTGTATTCAGACAATGTTAGTTGTTACCCTACCGATTACATTTCAGAGGGTATGCCAAGAATATTTACAGGGCATTGCAGGAGTCCTGTCTTTTAAAAATAATTTTAGGCACACGTTAATAAAATTTAAATAGATTGCAGGCTGTCAGAAAACAGTATAAATTTTGTTTATGATTCAGTTACTTTAAGGTACTTACATTAAAGAAACTCATTTAACCCCTGACTGAAGAGCATTAAGAGGGGAGGGAAGCCCTCCAAAGAGCTCCCACTGCCCTTTGCTCTTCTGATAATCTTAAATTACTACAATTTAATTGCAACTTCAAGGCTTTGAGCATGAGCTGCTTCTCTGTGGCTGAGAAAGGGTTTGAGAGCCTAGCTAGATTTGCACAGGTGGTATTTTTGTTTTGCAAAAAAATGTTTTTGCTAAGGGCTTTTTCTTTTCCTTTCTTATCCTGTTAGGTGTCATACTCCTTTTATAGAATTCAGTCATAGTAAATGCCATTTTTGCTAAGCCAGCTTTTTTTTTTTTTTTCTGTTATTTGGACCTCAAGTGTGTAAAGGTCTCAAGCAAGTAGAGGTTTGTTTTCTAAAGAAAATAACCTTATGAGAGGCATCTGCTGAATAGACATGAGCCAACATATACTTTTACTATTTGCAGGGGATTTTTTTTTTTTTCTTCTTCAGTTGATGGTAGTAATCCCACCAGGTGATCAAACACTGAATTTCTGAATCAAGCCAGCAAGCCAAGTAAGTTTGCATTTGGGCCCGTGTATTTTCTAAATGATCTTTCTTGTGACTGGTTACACTGGTCCCTAGTCCACTTGGCCATACACGTGCTATCCAAGGAGCCATCTTAAACTGATTTTTAAAAAGATTTCTCTTCCATGGTACCCGGATGAATTAAGGTTTGAGGTGCCAAAAGCTGGAACATCGGCAGGCCATGAGATGAGGTGAATTCCCGAAATGGGAAAACCTGGCCAACTATGGGATATCTTATGCATGACGGTTGTTGTCCCCACCCCGGGACCTACATAGTTTATTTCCATGTGCATGCGACGATGTGGTTAATGGAAATTAAGCAGATTTGGCCTGTGTCGCCAAAGCTAAAAATAAATGTTGTAAGGAGTGTTTGATTTCAAGACGTGTTTTGGTTTTTCATCCTATAGATAATGTTCTTGCAGTTATGGCTATGAGGCTGGTATTCTGGAAAGAGGAAGTACAGTGGGGTGAAGTACATGGCAGCCGGGAAAGACAATTAGACCGTGTTCTTTGTTTCCTTAATAAATTATTCTTATTAATTACAGTCAGTTTGTGCTAAGGCATTTTTCGGGTTGTAGTTAGAAGCCAGCTCCCATTTAGAAGAAGGTTGTGCCAAAAGCTGTATCCTCTGCCTTGCGCTGTTTTACCCAGTCGGGAGATCTATTGACCAAATTAGCCCTGGATGTCTCTGCAAGGCTTGTTTTTCTTTTTGAAATCCCCTGATGTCAGTTTTTAATACATGCCCTTCCTTGTGCACAACAGGTGTTTGTTTGGGAGTTATTTTATGGGATTTAAAGTGAGAAAAACATTTCCTACCTAGCCAGCCCCTGGGAGAGGGCACACTGCCTGACAGAAAAACTCCTGGTACCTGAGCATTGTTGGATGGGTTTTTCCTTAGGACTCTCCATGAGCTGAGCTGTGTTGTTTTCAAAAAGTGGGGGAGGGGGCTCACTTTAGTGCCTTGATATTTGCAATTAAATTGTAGTAATTCAAGATTACTGGGAAAGTGCAAAGGGCAGTGGGGACTTTTTAGTGGCCTTCTCTTGATGCTTAAAGCTGCTCAGTCATGGGGTTAAATTAGTTTCTTCAATCTGAGTACTTAAAGTAACTAAATCGTAAACAAAATTTATATTAGATCCTGACAACTAATAATCTATTTAAATTACATTAAAGTATCTAGGCAAAAATTTAATTAAAGACAGAAGTACTGTCAAGCCCTGTAAATATCTTGACAGGTCTACTCAAATGGAACTGATATCACGAAATATTTACATATGTCTGGTGTGTTCGCGAACATCTCGGCAGTGCCTGTGTGAAGCTAATTGCGCTTTCTTTCCAAATCACATTTTTAATAAAAGAGTTTTTTTTTTTTTTAAAAGGAACATGAATACATACAAAATTGTGTTCAAGTGTTCTGTGTACTATTTAGTTCTCTCTCTTTAGGAGCACTCTGATGGGTATATTTCCTCCAACTGCTGCTAATTCAGACAAGCAGCTGAAATGGAGGGATCACTGACTAGACAATTTATGTCATTCTCTTTTATTTCACCAGTGTGTAGATATCAGCGCTTAGTGTGTTATGGGACAATTTACTGAGGGGGGGGGAATGGGTATAAGCCTGGCATTATTAGGTTTCTGTTTAAATTAATTAAATAGAATAGATTTACTTAGGACAGGACAGATTTTTCTCCTGATTTTTATATTTGGATTCATATTTATTGATTAGTTGTAAGTCAGGTGGACATCTGTATTTTGCTAGATTACCTGATTTTAGCTAATATAGTGATGAGCTTTATTTACCAGGACAGTGAATAATATTTCTAGCATCAGACTCAAAAACTGAATTCCTGAGGTTTCTTTTTCTCCCCTTCCAGCTCTGCATTTGAGTCATAATGTGATTTTCTCTGCTCCAGGTTTCCTGCCTGTGAATTAGGGGTAGTATTTTAAGGTATGTTCTTTGACCTCCATGATCGAATGGCACAGGTGCTGTGTTATTACTCAGATCCTTTAAGATGTTCTTGTTGTTATCAGGACACTGACTACAGTTCTTTGGGGGTGGGGTGGGGGGAGGGAGGATGTGGCATGTGTTTTGATTGTCCCAGAGCCTCCCCTGAGTTGGTGATGCCTGATCAGAGGTGTTGGCAGCCTCCTCTCCTGGGGACAGGTGAGCACAGGGATGCAACACAGATGCTCATGTGTGAAGTGGGAGGAAGTTGCATTTGGTCCTAATTCATCACGTCTCAAAGGGACCTGCCTCCAGGTCATTGTGTGTGTTTGTATGTGTGTCGGAGCATTTATTAAAATAGAGCTTCTCGTATTGGAATTTGTGCTGACTGATGTGAGAATGCACTTGAAACGAACTTCCCCTGGTAATTCTGAAGGCCACAAACCGGAGACCCGTGGACCGAGTGATTTATGCTGCTAGAGATTCTGGAACTGAAGTCTTTATCTCCATTTGGATTTTACTGATTAAATTTTTGTTTCATTGTGAGGCCTATATTACTTTTAATGTGTTTGGATTTCGATTAAGAATCAAAATTGGTGTTCTTTAAGTATGTACGAACATTGGAATCTCAGTGGAGCTTGGGTTGCAGACGGAGATGTAGCTGCACTGTTCCTGGATGTGCCGTATCTGGGGTGGGACCAGGGTTTGCGTTTTTAAACAGCTCCCCACGTGAGTCTCATACCCACCAAAGTTGGAGAACTGGTTTCCTCTGGGGACGAAAGCCTACAATTCTTCTGAAGGCTTTACCTTAACTGTTTGGACCCCACGAAACCTGAGGGGTGTAAAAGGCTCCCTTTTCAGAGTCAAACACCAAAACCAACATAGATGCTTAGGGGAACAGAGGCAGAACAAGAGCATCAGAGTTCCACAAAGTGGTAGGAACGACCTGGAACGTCGGTGGTTTTCACCGAGGACCCGCCATTTCCTTTTGCGTTATGCCTTTTTCGCATCCATGTTTCCAATGGCCCCTGTCATGTTGTAGCTACCAATGAGTGTCAGATGGCTTTCTGAAGTTTTTTTTCTTGTGTGTATTTCATCTTAATTTTAAAACCCAAACTGTTTCCTCATTAGAGTAACCGTGTTGGCACAAGTGTTTTGATTTCCCCAGCCATCTTGGGACATCCTTTCTCATTGTACGTGATGGGGTCTGCAGGAATATTGATGGAAGTACGTCATCCAGCGATGCCACGCAAATCTAGCAGAATCCTAAGAAGAATGCATCCTACGAGATTATGAGATGAAGGAAGATAAAATGCTAAGATAGATTGTTTAAATATTCAGGGCTTCAGCTAAAGATCTAACCACTAAGATCAAAAGAGTTATTTAAATAAAAATTGTACAGACATTTTTTTTTTGTTTTGTCTGTATTAGTAACGGTGCCTTTTGAAGTTACCCAGTAGAGTGTTTATCTGAAATGCCCTCACCTAAATTTAAAGAAATAAAAAAAAAAAATACAAAAACATTGCGTTTGACTTTGGGTATAGCTTGATTTTAGTAGATACCAAAAAGGTGGCAACTGTTTTTATGTTTAGAACTTGACAGTTGCTTTCGCTCTAGGTTCAGGTGGCACTTGGAATATAGCTGTTGTACAAAGTTCTTTTATTTCTGTTTAATCCTGAAGTACTTAAAAAAAAAAAAAACACCTCTGGTGGGTCAAGTTTTTCAACTAGCTGTCTCTCCCCTTGAATAAAGGGTTTCTATAAAAGATAAAAAAAAATGGAACTGATAGAAAAAATAGAAGGTGCCATAGAAGAATACACATAGTGGTATCACCACTGTCACTGGTCGATGAGCTCTTCAGCGTGATGTTAACTCCGCCTTGTTTGTGGAAAGGATGTTAATCATTTCATTAAGAAAGGTTAAATAATTAACTGATTTATCATTAGGGAATCAGTGACAGACCCTTTTTAGTGATGCCTGGTAGAAATTTTCTAATACAGACTCTGCTGCATTTAATTATCTGGAGAGAAGCTAGCTGGACCTTGAGAGGATGGGCATGGGGCGGCTCTAGAGAGTATCGCTGTTTTGTGCGACTGTACACCATTTTAGAGAAGCTAGTGTGCGGAAATAGAAAACGGTTCAGTTTCGGATTTTCCTTTATGGCCTTCGTCAGGCATGTTGTTGCAGACCTGCTGTTGTGCATGCCTTCTCTGGGTTTAGGAAGGGTTCAACCGCTTAAATATGCTCGTGTTATTTTCTAAATAATGGCTTTTGTGCAGTATGATGCATGTTGACAGTAAATGCACGGTCGTAACTTTGGTAAGCTTACAACAAATTCTTATACCTGTAGGAGCAAGCCATCGTCCTTGCCACTGACTGGGGGGCTTCTCCTGTTTGTCTCTCGCTGTCTTGTGGCAACTGCTACACAAGGTTTAAATATTCCAGGAAGGGGGTGGGGGATGGGATGTGAGGGGGAATATATTCCCCATCTGGCAAAAATTTACCCTTCTCTTATACCCTTTTGTCCCCAGATCATACACAAGGTGTGTTTCCAGCTTATTCTTCCTGTGCATATATTCACATCAACTCAAAATTCAAAAGATACTTCAAGAGAGGTCAGATGTCTGTATTCGTTTTTGTTTCTGTTAGGAAGCAGGGCAGTCACTTTGAGTGGAAAGATCATCTCTGGGTCATAGCGGAGTACCGAGGTAGAACAATTCTTGAGGGAAGCAGCAAGGCACTTTGGAAAATACCGAAAATGGGTTTTGTATCGGGATGCAGCATTTAGTGTGGTAACAAGTGCCCGATTGTAGAATAAAATGCGATGTGATGGCCTCAAGCACTTTGATCTTTGAGTTGAGAATAACTTCTGATGAGAGAAATCTGGCAGATATTTACAAAGCTCTTTGTCTTAAAACTGTGCGCTTACATCTTTCCATTTTTATTATGAAATACACGACACCAAAAAGGTATAATTTAAAGGATAAGTCAGTGAGCACCCATGTACCTGCGGCTCATGCTCAGAAAGAACACATTTCTCAACCAGGTTGAAGAGGCTCTTGGCATATCTGCCCTAATCCTACCTCTGTCCTTGTCGCCTGGAGGTGACCTCTGCTCTCAGCTGGCTGGTTTTCATCCCCTGGATTTCTTTATGTCTTTAATACCTATGCATCTATTCCCCCAAATATAGAGCTTTCTTGTTCATGTTCAAGATTTATCTTGAGCGGTTCTGCTGTGTGTGTGCTTTAGTAACTTGCTTTTTTGTTACTGTTCAGTTAGAGTTGGTGAAATTCATCCGTGTGGATACATGTAGCTGTAGTTTATTCATTCTCCCATTTGAGCCTTTTGAAGTGCTGAATATTATTCGAGACGAGTTCTTTACATTTGGATCCCAGCCGCATTCTGCAGTATTACATGTTGAAATTTAGGATTAATGTGAAACTATCAGTCCTGACTCAGACTTCATAATTCGTTCATTTACGACTGTTTTTTATTTTTTATTTTTTTTTGCGGGGGGGAGGCTTTAAAATCAATACCAGGGAATTTGATTTAAAAAAAAAATAATGTATCAAGTGGTTGATCTCTTACATTTAAGGAAAAAAAAAAAAAAAAAAAAAAAAAAAAACCAGGCGAGGCATTCATCTGAAGGAGCCTAGCCATTTTCTCATTCTTATTTAAAGACTTGGCTTAGAACTTAACAGTTACATATGCAGGGTAGCAAGTTAAAAAGCGATGTTTAATTAACAGGCGCTTTATACTTCTGTATCCTTGTTATGATATAGCACCTTGTTCTTCAGTGTAGAAAGTGATTTCTGCATATTTTAAAGGACTGGCATCTTTATGGTAAGAAAGCCATATAAATAAAGATATACTCAGATGAAAATCGGAACATGTTTTTAAAATAGTGTGTGTCTACTTTCAGCTCTGTTATCAAACTTGCTGCATAAGCCGGAGTTGATGCTCTGTGATTATGCTAATGACCAAAGGAATCGATGATGCGCGACTAGATGAAATCAGTGATCAGTGGTAGAACCAGAGAGAGTTATCAGTTTTTTTGTCATTAAATATTAGTGATAAATAATACACTGTTCATTTTGAGTAGCTAGAACATATTTAATTCTGATGTACAGAGTTTCGATTTAGTCAGGCTTATTGCTGAGTAAAATGATAATCTTTTGTAATTTGAGGGGAAAGATAGAAGGCATTTGTGTCAGCGTGGCTAAGTGACTTGGGTCATAGAAATGTTTACCTAGACTGGCCAGGGAAGGTTGGAAAAACTTTTTCTTTCCTCCTAGACAACTTGGATATTTGTGCTGACGTTTTATTAGGAATATCACATACTCAGTAAACAGCATAAGTGACCAGAGATGTTAAACAAAATGAGTCTAAAGGTAGATTGTGTTTCCCTAAAGAGTAGAGGTAAAATATAACAAAGGGGAATGTTTGGACAACGCTCTTTTTAGAGGCGGGTGTGTGTTAAACGGGGACCATTAGAGTCAGTGTTACTATTAAACAATGGCTTTAATTAAAAAAAAATGTTTTTTTGAGTTTCTCATAACAAAGTTATACTTGGTAATGGTTTATTTAAAGAGAAGTAATACTTGTAACAGAGCATCTTTTTCTAGGTTCCTGAAATCTTGTGGGAAAACATTGACACTGCCTTCTTTGTTGCAAAGGGGTTTCTAAAGCCTTTCTCCCTCAAAGACATTCCTTCCTGGGCAGAGTTGAGCAGGTGTCTTACTACTCTACAACAGTACCAAGGTGACATGAGAGAAAACAAAGGAATAATTAGCTGCGGTTTATAGGACATAAAGAAAGAGTGATTGAAGGCTATAAAAGAAGGAAATCAGATCGAAGGCCGCTATGATGTTACTTTTTAAAAACGCATTGATGAAATGATCTCTTGAAAGCAGACTCCCACCCTGGATTGCTCCGACCGTCGTCTGCCATTTTCCTGTCTGCTGTCCTGTCCGTCCATGTTGGCTCTTATCAGCAGTACCAACTGCTCTTCGAGCAGCGGCCTTCCCTGTGGTAAGGCAGGCCAATTGGGTCAATTTTTGTGATCTGGCAGATGTCCACTGGGAGCTCAGATCAGGCCAGGCTCATTTTTATGTGTGTCCAAAGCCAAGATTTCAACTTGGTGAAAGGCTGTGGAATTTATTTCCCAAAGTGCTGCCCAAACTCTGTTCTTCTTTTCTTCAACTGCCTCCTTGGGCTGAGATGATTGCTTAATACTCTTAATTATGCTGGATCCCTCTGTGTTTTTGAACACCTGTGCGTAATTCAGATCATGGGTGGTCACAGAGCCTGGCTCACTAAACAGCTTCTCTTTCAGAGTGGGAAAATCCCAAGGAGCCTGACCATGCACCGTGTGTCGGGGGGCTGAGAAGAGATTTAAAGAGGGTGGAACGTTTCTCTTGAATTTCCATTTTGCCCTGTAAAAGGTCCTCAGTCTTACGTCGGGGAGAGTGTTAGGATGAATACGTCAGAAATGGCATTTAAAAAAAACTCTTATTCATTGCTGGTGGGAAAGCCTAATAGTTACAGCCACTTTGGAAGACAGTTTGATGGTTTCTTATAAAACTAAACATACTCGGGGCACCTGAGTGGTCCAGGCGGTGAAGCGTCCAACTTTGGCTCTCAGGTCATGATTTCGAGGTTTGCGAGTTTGAGCCCTGTGTTGGGCTCTGTGCTGACAGCTCAGAGCTTGGAGCCTGCTTTGGATTCCATGTCTGTCTCTCTCTCTCTCAGCCCCTCCCCGTTTGCGTGCTCTCTCTCAAAAATAAATAAACATTAAAAAAAATTAAAACTAAACATACTCTTTCCATACTATCTTGCCGTGGCCCTGCTTGGTGTTTACCCAAGGGAGTTGAAAACTTATGTCCACAGAAAACCCTGCACACAAATGTTTATAGCAGCTTTCTTCACGATTGCCAAAAGTAGGAAGCAACTAAGATATCCTTCAGTATGGGGACAGATAAATAACAACTCTGGTACATCTAGACAATGGAGTATCGTTCAGCACTAAGAAAAAGTGAGCTGTAGGGGCACCTGGGTGACTCTTGATCTTGTGTGTGTGTGACTCTTGATCTTGGGGCCATGGGTTCGAGCCCCACATTGGGCATAGAGATTACTTAAAAGAAGAAGAAGTGAGCTGTCAAATCAGAAAAAAACAAAACAAAACATGGAGGAACCTTAAGGGCATGTCATGGGGTGAAAGACATTCTGCAAAAGGCGAAATTGTAGAGACAGGGAAAAGAATAGTGGTTGCCAGGGGTGGGAGAGAGAAGGATAAATAGAGCACAGAGGATTCTTGGGGTGGTGAAATATTGTGTATGACTCTATAGTGGTGGATACATGTCATCATACATTTGTCCAGACCTCCAGAATGTACCACACCAGGAGTCAGCCATGCTGTTGTAATGTAAACTGTGGACTCTGGGTGGTTGCAGATTCGTGTCATTGCAGATTCGTGTCATTGCAGATTCGTCATTTGTAACCAGTGTCCCACTCTGGTGAGGGATGCTGGCAGTTGGAGAGACCGTGCACGTGTGGGGCCAGGAGGGTTATGGGAGCTCTCTGTATCTTCCCCTTGATTTTCCTCTAACCCTTAAACTGCTCTAAAAAAGTAAGTCTTAAAAAAAATTCCTGGGTTGGGGTGCCTGGGTGGATCCATTGGTTGAGTGTCAGACTCTTGATTTTGACTCAGGTGGTGATCTCATGGTTCATGGGTGCGAGTCCCGTGTCAGGCTCTATGCTGACAGTGTGGAGCCTACTTGGGATTCTCTCTCTCCCCCTCCCCCACTGGTGCACACTCTTTCTCCCTCTCTCCCCCCACTTCTCAAAATAAATAAACTTAAAAAAATTCCTGCATTGCAAGTGATCCATAACCCTTCTCCATATCCGTATTCTAAAATCTCTATCTAGTTGTTTATCTGCTTTACCTGTGCCAAATGAGCATTAGAGTTTCTTGTGAGGACAGTGAAGTAGGCCGGGGCCAATTTGTTTTTGAGACAGCGTTTTAGTGTGGGAACTTCTTGGGCTGCCCTTAACCCCCCAGAGTAGGATCCTGGGAGACCTATAGAGTCCTCATTGATGACCTGATCTGAGCCACCCCTTGTCTGTCAGGAGACTGTGGTTCATAGAGGGGACGTGACTCTTGTCCAGTGAGATAGCCCCTTGGATCAAATCCTGCCTGGCCACCTGCAGTAATCTCCATATCTACATTTATACACACGTTTATGTATATGTGATTGTGTGTATCTACGTGTGTGTGTTTGTGTGTATGTATATTTTAAAAAAACATTACAGATAATACAGCACATATATATATATTTTTTTTTTACAAGGATTTATCCTACTCTGTATCAAGAACATTTTTTCTATATCAGTCTCTATACGATTGTTAGTAACTATTTGCTCTCAGCTGTACACGCATATATTTTCTTCCCCTGCAAAGAAACCCTTTGGGAGGACAGCACTATAAGGACCATATTGTCTCCTTGATGTTTGTAATGTACTTGGGATCGAGGCTACAGTAGACGTCTGGAGCTGTAAGGTTATAACATACGTGTGTTATACCATCGTGTGTATGTACTGATGTGTGTTTGTGTTCGGGAGGTGTACATTTTATTGTGAATAAAATAGGATAGGTTGCAGATCTAGAACTGTGTTTCAGGTGAGTGGTTCAGATTTCTACAAACCTTTGAGGTTAGAATGCACCTGTCCCATCACTCCTCCATTAAACCCACTGGTGACATCTGTGTCTTTGCCATGGGGTTCTGACATTCACACCGGGCACATTTTGCTTTGGAGGTTGGAACATGTGTTAGGAATGAGGTGAAGAAATTCTTGGTATGTGCATTAAATAATACATTTTTGAGAATCTAGGACATCCCAGCCAGGTCACATAGAGTGTAAATAGCCCGTGAAACAAGTTATTTGTTAAAACGACAACAACAACAACAACAAAAACCACAAAAAACAAAAAAACGGTAGAAGTAAGTAAGTCTGTGTTATGAGACCTTTGAAAATTCAAAGAATAAACAGAATGTGGGAGCTGACCGGCTGTTCATTTGTGGGGCCTTGTTAAATATTAAGAATTTGAGGATAGTGATGGCAGAGCCTTAAACCAAGTTCGGGGCATTCCCATGCCCGGGTCCCGGTGTGGCTGCCCTTGTCACACACCCGTGAAGCAGGCCCTGCTTGGGGTTGGCTTCTCACACCAAGATTTCCTCCCCTGCAAAACAGGAAGACCCAGCTGGGACAGGCATGGCTGGCTGAGGCCCTCCTATGCCACTCGTGCTCCGCGATCTTGACTTCCTCTGCATTACTGAATCCAGATGGGGCTCAGGTTTTTGTTTTTTGTTTTGTCGCAAGTTTTTATTCACATTCCAGTAAGTTAACTTATAGCGTGATAGTAGTTTCAGGGGGCTCAGGTTTTAAAGCACGTTCCTCTCCCTGGGCTGTGAGATCCGCTGAGTGTCAAAGAATGGCCATCTTCTGGAGTAAGTGTTTTCTGCGGGCAGTTTGCAACATTCTGTGCGGGAAGCTAATCCTGTTCTTGCTTGCTCATTCTTTTATTCTTCTACAGCCCTTTCCCCAGGATCTTGCCACTTTGACTGTACCTTCTGTCCCTGTCACCTTCCTTGTCCTTCATTGTCACCTGCCCTTGGCTTCATTCTGCAAGGGGCCTGCTAGGCCTAGAATCTGAAGGCAGCCTCAGAAAAGAGCTTCTACTCTTCCCCCTTTGATCCCAAACTGTAATTATTAAAGAAGCAGTTTTATCTTGAGGGGCACTGGTTGGTTTCCTGCCTACAGGAATGGCCGGCTAACCAGGCCCATGCCGTGGAGGTGTGGTTGGCCCAAGCTGCACCAAATGCAACAATAAGGGGATGTTCTGCCTCTGCGCTGGGCACTTGTGGCACCCTCATTGATGAGGATGAGCTTCTGTAAGACGGTTCAAGTCCAGTCGACTCTGAAGAAAGTGACGGGACTTTGTAGTAGTACCCTGTTTTCGAATTGTAACATAACTGGATGATCCTTGGGCCAGGCGGTTTTTGTCCTCTCCACAGACACGCACTGATTCTCTGCCCTTCTGTAGCTCCCACGTGCCGAGCGAGTGGTGGAGTCTTTGAGTCTTTGACTTTGGTGGAGTCTTCGTGGCGGCGATGCTGCCCGGTGTTCAGACTGATGGGAGGCACGAAGGAGCACGTGTCTGCAAAGCGCTTAACAGAGCTTCTGGCTTGTCACAAACACTTGGCTTTTGGTGACTTTATTATTAACAAGAACAAGGCCTGTTGCTGGATTTCTGTGTTTTGGGGACAAGGTCTTGGAAGGGCGAGCCCTGCTTTCTCTTCAGAATGTGTGATGGCAAAGTTGGGAGCCCTCCATCACCTCTCCCCTGCTTTCCTGCTCCGTCCGCCTTCCCCCGTGTGTTTCTCCCCTCGGCCTCTTGCCTCCTTCCCGCTCTGTCCGGCACGGTAACTCTTCCTGACGTGAGGGTGTGCCACAGTTTTGGGGGCACTCCGAATGTCTGCTGGTGGTCTTTTTGGCTGACAGGCCATCTCTGGGGGCCCAGAGAGGTGTGGGCATGTTTTCTGGGGAGGGGTCTGATGAGTCTCTCAGGAGCACCCCTGAGGCCAGACTGGAGGGGGCGCTCTTCCCGACTCCGGAAGCTTGAGATTGCTGGGAGCAGGTTGGCACCGGTGTCTGCCCACCACCGCCTTCAAGCATCCGTGGAGGACTTGGTGCTTTTTCTGCAGAGAAGAGCACTAACTGGCCCCCTCCCGCTCCCCCAGCTGTGCTACTGAAACTCAGTTCCAGCGTGTGATCCCCTGTCGGGCTGTGCTCCCTCAGTGTCAGGCTGTGAACACCAGAGCGTTCCTCTCCAGCTCTTCGCCAGATTGCCCATTGAATTGCCTTTTTTCACAACTACCTTAATCGTCCACTACGGGGACAGGAAATGATACTGCAGTTGGGTCAAACGTTAGGCCGCACCAGGGTTTTCTCTAGTCAGGTTTGGGATTTGAATGTGTTTACGGAGTCTGTCTGTATTATTTTTCCCTGGCCTGGCGTCTGGTGTTTAGTTCCTAGGGGAACGAGAATGCTGCTCAGGATGGCTCACCGTTTGCAAGCCAGTTAATTAACTTGTGATCCATGCACGGTTTTCGCTGTCTCTGTCTCCCCACCCTGGCAGGGCAGTTGGAGAATGAACAGGCTGTGCACTTAGCAGGTTGAGAAGAGGGACCGCACGCCTGAAAGCGGGAATGGCCCTTGGTGATGAGGACCCATGATAGGTGTGCCATTCGCCATCCAGGTAGCTCCATCTGGGCTGAGTGTATGTGGAATGAATTGCTCAGAGTTTATAACAGCCTCCATTCTGGCTATTGAGAGGCCATGGGTATTCACGTACCTGTATATTTGTCGGTGATGATATATAACGGGTAGAGAATTTAGTTCTTTCAGTGGCCATCATGGAAGGAACACATGGGAAGTTCCACATTTTTTGACCTCTTCACTCATTTGTTCATTTATTGACCCAGCATTACTCCCAGGTCAGGAGCCATTACTTCCTGATGCCCCTCTTCCCCCCCCAGCTTCATTTTGGACCTTCTCAGTTAGGTGTTCCAATTCAACAGCGTTCAGACATCCGAATGTCATTGTTCACAGGGATCTTTGTCAGCCAGCCTATGACATTCATCTAGTTCCACCTTTTGTTTACTAAATATATGGCCGCCCAGAAGCAAATGACTCATCTGTACGCTTAGTTACCATTTCTGTAACAAATACGGCTTTCGGTTACATTTTGACTACCAGCACTGTACTAGGTAGTATACCAAGTATAAGCAGCCGCCTTTTCTTTCTAGCCTGAGTACTTAATTAAGACCTGACAGATTGATTTTTCCATTAGGCCAGAAGGCAGGTGTCGTCTTGAGCAATTCTTGATTTGAATTTCCTATTAAGAGTCTGTTTAGCGTTCCCCTCCCCCACCAAATATGTGTATTTGATGAAGACTGTCTTCTACACAGTGAATTGTATGCAATGAATTGGGAGGAACCAAAGTAAAATATTGTAATAATTTCTTTTTAAAAAGGTACTGATATGGAATTGCTTTGATGCCTGCTATATTCTTGGTGTCTCCAGGGAAAGCTGCCTTTTAAGTAATGTTGAGTGGCAGTCTGAGGTTCATAAAGCTGTCATTTCTCATCTTTTTTTTTTTTTTTTTTTTTTTTTTTTTACCCCTGATGCTCTCGATCTGGGACAGAGTGACAGAGACAATGGTGTCCACAGCCCCTGACCCCTTGGTGGATGATTTGATTTCTTTCCTTCCCTCTTTTCAATGTTCATTCTCCCAAAATGGCACAGAACTAACTTCCCGAAAGGACTGTTTACCCACTTATTAAAATACAAATTTCTACTTACAAATTAAAACTCTGTAGAGGCCAGTCAACTCTAGTGATAAAGAGTTTCATTAATGCCAAGGATGCCATCTAGGCAAGGGACACCAGTTCAGGGTGTCCCAAATTCTCATACAGTGCAGTCGTGGGTGTCAGACACATTGTGTCTTGATTAAAGTCAGGGATTCTGGAATTCTGCAAACTTGAGTTTAAAAAGCCTTTTTAAAAACTTGAGTGACTTAAAGCCTATTAACCTTTCTAATTTATCTTCATAAGGGTGTGTGTGTGTGTGTGTGTGTGTGTGTGCGCGAATAGAAGGACATAATGATAGAACTTCATTTGTTCTGTGGATTAGGTAACATAATCCACACAGAATGTGATGCATGGTCTCTGGCCAGTATAGGAAGCATCTTTATACCTGTTAGCTCTTAAGATTATGATTATTCTATGTGTATTGTTTAAAAGTCACATCAAAGGGCTAAGATGGATAAAAGGTGTGAACTTGGCAAAGATCGCTAAAACCCGGAAGGAAGTGTACCTCACAGACGTGGAGGGAATTGGAACCTCAGGTTAATTACCTTGTTGTTGTGTTTTGGGGTTTGTGTTGATTGCACTGGTTTTGTCTCTTGACTTTTGAATAAGCTCCTAAAATATGGTTTTGTGGGGTGTTTTTATTTGCTTCTGAAATTGGTGCAGGTGCAGATAACAGGAAACGAAACCTTAGGCAGCCCGAGGGAGCCTCATTCAAATTGTGCCAAGCAGGTATAATATACAAGTGTTATCGCCTTACTGATAATCTGGCATGCTGTGGGTATTCCACGTGCCCTGTGGATTACAGAGAGTGAAGTCATACAGCAGTTTGGCCCCAGCCCCTAGCAAGGAGGAGACAGAGGAGAGCCCTCATTCTTAAAGACAGTGTTAAAGCACAGCTTTGCTTGTCCAAGTGCACAGGATTGCAGTTGTGCTTCTGTCCGTTGGCATTTCACGTTACCTTGGAGGCTACACCTTTGGCGCAGCGAAGGTACCTTTGGTGTGTGAATTAGCACCACGTCTCTGGAGTTAAAGAGTCTACCCTGGGTTTGAGACTACGTTACATATTGCCCCATATTTGGACTGTAGAAAAAGGTGAAAATTAAAGACCTGTGGCTAGAATACTAAGTTTTCCCATTGTTCGATAGCCCGTTGGTTATACCTAAAGAAAGTAGTGTCTTTAAGGCTTAATTTAGTTCTTTGTCCTAGAGGATTTAGGGACAGACCATGGTTGTCTTGCCTGTGTAGTAGGGAAGGTTTCTCTTTTTGTCTTTGGCTGGATCCTTGTTTTTGCAGGTACTGAGCCCTCAGACATGCATGAAATCAGATAAAATTTTCCCAGCATGGCCCCCCATCCTGGAGGAGCCATGGCATAAGCACTTCTTTGTTGTGCCTGGAAGCAGGCCATGTCGTTATGTGCAAGGTGCCCTTCTGTTTCTTGGTTTTGGTAAGGGAGCATCTCAAATAATTTGTTTAACCCCATGGTACAACCAGAGCCTTTATAGCCTCCCGTAGTCCTCACTTGGCTGACAATTTGTTTTCTCTTGTTTAAGTTGATTCTTTCATCCATTCTCTGGATGGACACAGACACACAGACAGACAGACAGACACACACACACGCACACACACGCTCCTCCCTGCTTTGTTCACACCTTGTGTGGCCAGCCTGGCTCCTACATTTTTTTTTTTTTTATTAAGTAGGCTCCACGCCCAATGTGGGGCTCAAACTCACAGGCCTGAGATCAAGGATCCCCAAGCCTGTCTCCTTCACTAATTTTCCCAACCTCACTCTGCTCGCATCCTCTATTTTCCAGAAAAAGTCACTTGCTGGAGGCACAATTCTTCTTTTGCCATTGCCTCTCCAGTGGAGGGATGGGATGGGGAGCAGGACAATGACTTGGGTGGGAGGCAATTCAAAATAAAAGGAGGAGAAATAAAAGACAAAGGATTGTGTCCAGAAGGTCCAGATCACGTCTCTGGGGCCCGTTAGTCATTCTTGTAACTGTTTGAGGAAAGCTGTAGACCCAGCTCCAGCATTAAATAAACCAAATTCTTCCCTTACTGACAGGCATGGTCTCTGAACCAGAAAGAGCCAGGTCAAATCTTAGTGTGGTCTCTTAGTTTTGAGTTCTCTTGTGTGTGGATTTCTTGGCCTCAGTTTGCTCTTGTGTAAAATGGTCTGGTGATGGTAATACGAACCTGTTAGGGTGGTTTTGGGGAAACTCCCGTAATGCCCAATGTGTGGCATATCTGAACCTTCAATAAAAGGTAGACATTGTTAGCCCCAATTATTCTAATGCCTGGGGGCAGCGAATCCATTGTGCCCAGTCAAGAATTGAACACATAGTGCAGTAGATACTGATTCAGACACTTTGGTTAGAATCCCTAGCTTGCCAGTTAAGAGCCACGTGACCTTGGGGTGCCTGGGCGACGCGGTTGAGTGTCCGACTTCGGCTCAGGTTATGATCTCCCCATTTGCGGGTTCGAGCCCCTCGGTGGGTTCTGTGCTGACAGCTCGGAGCCTGGGGCCTGCTTCGGATTCCGTGTGTCTCCCTCTCTTTGCCCCTCTTTTGCTTACGCTCTCTCTCTCTCTCTCTCTGTCAAAAATAAACATTAAAAAAAAAAAAAAAAGGAGTCCTGTGACCTTGCAAAAGTTCTTAAACATTTGTGTGGTTCAGTTTTCTAACCCACCAAATGGTATGATAGTACCTGTCACATAAAGCTGAAGGGAGGATTAGGTAAATTAATGCGTGTAATTCACTTAGAACAAGATAGAGAGTCTAGAACATGGGGAGCCCTCAATAAATCATAGAAGCTACTGTGGTTGTCCTGATGACGCTCATAATGATTATTATTACCCCTTCCCTATCCAGGCAGAAACATCCACCAAGAGGACTCACGTAGAACTCCTTCACGTCCTTCCATTTTTCTTGACAGCTTGGGGGCAGACACCCAAAACTGAGACTTGGTGGGAGAGTCTTGGTGTTAAACCCAAACTTCCATCATCAGGCCTGAACATTTGGCCCTTTTTCCTCTTTGTCTAGGAGACACATGGAAGTAATTTGTAGCAGTTGGGTATCAGGCTTTGGCTTTGCCAGTGGAAGATGAAAAACATTTACTTGCTACTTGCCATAACGTATTTGTATTTTCATTGTTTCTTTCTCCATACCCCCAGGAGAAAGAAAAAATGAAACTGAAGTGAAATACATCTTTGTGATTGCCTAAGTTAGCAGGATGGTGGTGGAAGTACGTCCCAAGGCATACACTGGTGCTGGAAGATGATGAGTTGCATGGAATAGAATTTGATGTGCCGTGAATGTGTCTGGAACCACACGTAAGGGGACAGTTAGCACATGCCAGCTTAACAGTCACTAGAGCACTGAGCACTATTGTTAATGCTTTGTATGCATAATCCGTTCTATCCTTACAACAACCTTGCGAAGAAGTTCGTTTCATCTCCATTTTATAGATGAGAAAACTGAGCTGTGGAGATCAAGACACTGCCCAGCGTCACATAGCTAGATCTTTCCTATTTTATATGAAATGCTGGAGAGAATCCAAGCAGGTCCTGGTGGCAAGGGTCCTCGGCTACCATCTGGTTCATCTGGCTTTTTTTTTTTTTTTGGTAACAGCTTTATTGAAATATAGTTCAGGTACATAAATTCGCCAATTTATAGTATACCGAGTTGCGAATTTCAGTATATTCACATAGTTGCAGAACCATGAGCTCACAATCAATTTTAGAACATTTTCACCACCCAGAAAAGAAATGACATAACTCTTTAACATTAACCCCCTTGCCCATTTCGTCCTAACCTACCTCAGCCCTAGCAACTACTAATATATTTTTTTTTCTATAGATTTGTCTATTTTGGACATTCTGTATAGAGTTACACAGCATGTGGCCTTTTGTGTATGGCATCTTTCAGCATGTTTCTTCACATTTACCCATGTTGTCACACGAATCCGCGTGTAGTACGTCTTTATGACCAAGTAGTATTCCATTGTATAGATGTACGACATTTTGTTATTCATCCATCAGTGAACCCTCTTTTGACTTTCTTGGTTTTAAATTTTTATTTTATTTTATTTTATTTTATTTTATTTTATTTTATTTTATTTTATTTTATTTTATTTTATTTTATTTTATTTTATTTTATTTTATTTTATTTTATTTTATTTTATTTTATTGTGTTGTATTGTATTTTTTAAAAAAGTATTGATTTGTTTTGGGGGGAGCACAAGTGGGGAAGGGGAAGAGAGAGGGGGGCAGAGGATCCAAAGTAGGCTGTGCACTGATAGGCTGACAGAAGCGAGCCGGATGTGGGGCTCAAACCCCCGAACCACAAGATCATGACGTGAGCCGAAGTTGGACGCACAACCGACTGAGCCACTCAGGTGCCCCTATTTTGTAATTTTTTATTTTTAAGTAAACTGTATCCACAATGTGGGGCTTGAGCTATGACCCTGTGATCAAGAGTCACATGCTTCACCAGCTGAGCTAGCCAGGTGCCCCTCACTTTTTGCTTTTGTGATTAAGTTTACTATGAACACTCATATGCAAGTTACTGTGTTGATGTATGTTTTCAATTCTCTTGAGTCCCAAACCTAGGTTTGGGATTGCCGCATGATATGGTACCTTCTTTGTTTAACCCTTTGAGGAACTGCAGAAGCGATTTTCAAACCCCCCACACCATTTTACATTCCCACTGGCAGTGTATGAGGGTTCTAATTTCTGCACACCTCCCTAACATTTGGTATAATCTGTCTTTGCTTTTAACTGTCTTGTTTTTAAAATTAGGAAACTGAGCCTTGGTGAGTCTTAATGACTTGCTAGTTATACTTGGTGGCATGGACTCAATTCTTCTCTAGGTATGAAGCTACGAGGATGAAAGACATAGTCTTTATTGCACGAGCTCACCGTCTGGTGGGGAGTTGGACACATAGTCACAATGTACAGTGCGAGTGGCTATATGATGACAAAGTTTAATGAGAGCAGAAACTTATCTCATACTCTAAGAAACGGAAGATTATTTAGTGGCTCATATAACGGAAAAATCTTGTGCTGGTTAGCTTCAGGTACAGGTGGATCCAGGTGCTAAAAAGAGGGTTAGTCAGAGGGCTGGCTGCCTCTTTTTTTCTCTTGTCCTTGCTCTCTCATTGACTCCTTCATTCTTAGCTCTCTGTCATTTGTTTTTGTGAGAAGACAGTTACTGGCAGAATACCCTTCTACTTTATCATGTAAGCATCTCTAGCAGAACAGGAGTTTTTTCTATAGTTTCTCCATAGTTCCAGCAGGAGGCTTGCATAAATTACTCATTGGCCCAGTAGGTTAATGTAACAGCCTTTTAACCAGTTAGAACCAGTGTTCTGATTGGTTATCTTTGCTTCATTTCCTTGCCTGGAGGTTAGATTGGGGAGGGATCAGTCCCACTTAGACTATGGGACTGAGAACGGGCAAGGCGTGATTCCCAACGGGAAAATCAAAGTTAGGTTTATAGAAGAGTAAGAAATGAGGTTTGCCAGGTAAAAACAGCACTTGTTCATTTCTACTAACGAGGAAGGTTTTACTCACCCATTACAGAAATCTGTAAACAGTACGGGAATGCATGCGCTGTTTAACTGGAACTTCAGCAGTGGGGTGGCCTTTGGCGGATAGCTGAATGTAGTGAATGAGTTCTCAATTATACCCTGTCATTGCCTTGGAGGCAAAATGGCAGCCATGGTTCCGACTGCCACACCATCCAGAGGAAGAGGGAGGCTGCCTGGTCCAGTTGCTATCTCTTAAGAGTGAGAAACTGCCTTGTCACCAGCTCCCCAGCATACTTGGTGGGGCTCTGCTGTCTGGCCTGAACTGCCCATTCCCATATCATTCCTTGATTGGCTTGGCCTGGGTTTCTCAACCAATCATCATCTCCATTCAGCCCCAGCATCTGGGGGAGGCAGAGGAGTAGCTTTCCCCGAAGCTCCTGCATCCTGTAGGAGAAGGGTATGAAGGGTACAGAGGGTACGTGTCTGAGTCAAATGAAGGTTCCCTTCGGGAGGAATATGGCAATGGGAGTTAGGGATTCATTTGGCAACACCAAGTTTGCTTTGCCTTAAAGAAACAGAGATTTCCAAGGAGACACTGGGTGGCAGAAGTAGACATTTTGGGCTCAGGGAATAGCACGGGCAAAGCCATTTGTTGCCAACATCGCATATAAAATTGAAGGCATCTCGGTGATCTGTACCTTTTATTGTATGAATGAGCAACTTAGAGAGCAGAAAGTAAGAGGCAGCGCTGGCCATAGAACTTTCTGTTCTCCTTTCCTTCTCCCTCCTCTGAGCAGGTGGGATGACAGTTGAATGTGACTGGTCAGCCTCAGAGCTGTCTGTCTCCCTGTGGTGCGTCTCATAGCGGAGGAAGCCAAGCAGAAGGATTGCCTTTATTTTTTTATAGCTTCTGGCTCATAATGTTCTAAAAATCACTTTAAGAACCATGGGAGTGAGGTCTGTACTGCGCTCAGTGTGCAATGATTTGGGGACATGGTAGACTTTTTACTTTCTTAAAATAATTAGATACTTTTTTCAGGGAAAGTTTTAAGTTGACCATTTGAGATGTAGAAGATGATATGGAGGCAAGCTAACATTTAGTTATTTCTTTTCCAAACACCTCATACTATTTTTAATTTTTCCTCTCTCATCTATGTAGTTAGCTGGTAATTGCCCAATTATTTGTTCAGAAAGATACTTTTGTGACATGCCCAACTTTGAGAATACTTTTCTAGATCATTAGTGATAAAATCATAGTGATTTTCTAAAACTGCATAGTGTATCTCCCACCTGTAGAAAAGAGTTACATTGATGTTTTTAGTGTGTTTCAATTTCATTTTTTCCCATTCATATTAACAAACACATGCAGGTGAGATTAAACAGTTTCATTTCCTGCTGGTTTGTATCATTAAATGTTCTCTGTAAGCATGAATTTTAAAGGTCACTACAATCTATTCTATTCATAGTATACCATAATTTCCTTAACCATTCTCTTTTTGTTGGATATTTATGTTGTTTCCACCCTTTTGGTACTATAAATAATGGCGCAGTGAACATCCTAGTGTATAAGTTGATTTGCATGTCTTATTTCCTTAGGATAAATTCTGTAAGTGGATTTATTGGATCAGAAATTGTCGATCTCTTGGTGTTCTCTTGGCTGGGTCACCAGTTTCTTTTTCCATAAGGGGCTGTGCCAAGTTCCACTTCATTGCACCAGGGGCCAACACTGAATCAACTAACCCACTTCCCCTTTTATTATTGACAGTTTTCTAGGTGAAAGACGGTCTAGAATTCTGGTAACATGCTCTTCTTTCTTAACTAATTAACATTATTTTCTACACCCTCTGGTTTTTGGCTTTTTGTAGCACTTTTGTGATTTACCTTTTTGTACTGCAGACAGTTAAAAAATAGGTTGTGGTGTTAAAATACTGACTTATAAGGGATCTTTTTATGTTATGGATTTACATACTTCCCTGAATTTTTCTTTTCCTTTAAATGTTGTATGTCTGAGACTTAGATTTTTCTACTCAGAACATTTTTTTCCCTCAGTTGCTGTATAACTCCTGCATTTTCTCCTTCCTTCACTTCTTCCTTTTTCTTTTCTTTAAAAAAAAAAAAAAAGAAGACTCGATGCATGTTAATTTTGTTTCAGTGTATGGGGTGAGGCAAGGATTTGGCCTGATGGGTAAAAATGTCAGTACCTTGTGATTCTAGAATTATTTACTGAACAGTACTTACACATTATTGATGTAAAATGCTTTAGCGCGCGTTCGATTTTAATGTAAGTTAAGGCTTGTTCCTATGCTGTCTATTGTTTCACACAGAAGTAAAGTTATATACTAGTTATGTATTGGGCCGCATAGCTTGGACTCTGGTAGTAGGCATTAGGTCTCACCAACGTAAGGTTCATGGGCTTGGACAAGTCACTGTAGGGCTATGAGCCATCGTTTTCTCCTTTGAAGATGGTGATCATGCAGCCATGTAATGGAGATGCTGTGGGGAGTAAAGTGGTGGCCATTTGTCTTTGTCTGGGATGTTCCGGGTTTTTTACCCCTGTTCAAGGATCCTGCCTGGTTTAACATTTGTCTCTTAGATTTTTCATTTAATAACAAAGTATTATTGTAAGTAGGCCTTTATTAAAAACATTTTTTTTAACGTTTATTTATTTTTGAGAGACAGAAACAGAGCACGGGGAAGAGAGGGAGACACAGAATCCGAAGCAGGCTCCAGCTCCGAGCTGTCAGCACAGAGCCCAACGCGGGGCTCAAGCTCACAAATTGTGAGATCGTGACCTGAGCCGAAGTCGGTCGTCCAAGTAGACCTTTACATGATATGCTCTTTCTGCCTCTGCAAGGTCTTGCCTTGTAATGTGTGAGATGTGGAGTGTGGAGATGCCAAACAGCAATCGCTTTGTTTTCTCCTCCCCCTTGGCATGCACACCGTCAGTAGTAGCCCTGTTTCAAGGTACGTGCTCTGGGGTGAGTGGCTAGGAGTCCGTAACTGCCATCTGGTTGGTGGAGGTCAGGGCGAACACGGGAGATTGCAGGTTAGTTTACATGAAACATATGGGAAAAACAGATTCTGGTCAGTCATGCTGCACAGTGTAAGGAAGTGTAGTTGTCCTTGCTGTGGTAGGTTTTATGTTGTTTGGTGTTTTTTTTTTTTTTTTTGATTTATTAAATGATACAACTCTATATTTCTGATATTTGGTACGGTCTTTAAAAAATATTTTGTAATAAACATTGTCGGCAACAATGAGCTTTAAACAGCGAGAACCTCGTGAATGAAATATTGCATTACTTTTTTTCTATTTTGAAGAACATTAACCATGAGCATTATTTCCATAAAATCTTTATGACATTTATCATCCATGACGGGGCAGGAGGTGGCGGGGGGAGGAGTTGTAGTAAAAACCTTGAACTTAGAAAAATCAGGAGATCCCTTTGCTGAAGTATTCCATCTTTTTCAAAATCAGTACTTACTTCAAAAAGCTTTACCAATACATAGCTGCGGAATGTGCATTTATATTTTACTCTGTGAAACATGACTTTTCATTTAGATCAAAGCACTGCTTTTCCCAATTAATACCACTTATGCTGGAGTCCAGGTTTTCTTTAGCACATACAAATGTGAATTGATAATTGTTAACGTTGTTGCACTGCTAACAGAACTCCTCTATAAACAGTACAGGATATCAGTTTCACTTCAGTGTCACTGAATGCTTCCAGTAGAAAATCAGTGAAGCTAATTCCAGAGTTTCAATTTTTTCCTCCTCCAATTCATTGAATCAAAATAAAGCTCTTGGAATTTCATTCTGTTGAAGGTGAAATATCTAATATTGTTATGGATGGTATTATAAATTCTCTGAAAAGTTTAATGTTAAAGATAAATTTGTTTTTACAGTGGTGATACAAATGTAAATTCTGGTGGAGAACTTATTGGGGTTAAAAGCTATTTTTATTAGATAAAGGTACGTGTGGAACAAATACAAACTTGGAGAGGATTGTGGTGAACCTATATTTTATAGTCGTGTCCAAATTGAGATTTATGTCACTTGAATAGAAACCATAGGCACCGGGGCGCCTGGGTCTCTCAGTCAATTAAGCGTCTCACTTTGGCTCAGGTCATGGTCTTACGGTTCGTGGGTTTGAGCCCCGCGTCTGGCTCTGTGCTGACAGCTTGGAGCCTGGAGCCTGCGTTGGATTCTGTGTCTCCCTCTGTCTCTGCCTCTCCCCCTACTTGTACTCTGTCTCTCTCTCAAAAAAAGTAAATAAACTTTTTTAAAAAAATTAAAAGAGAAACCGTAGACAACCAACATTTATATTTTATATATACACCCAGGTAACCAAATTATAAAAATTTTGTGTTGAGGCTAATATTGGGATACAAACAAATACTTAAGCTGTCAGTTGGATTTTAGAATTGCTGGAGAAGCAATAGCACTGCTAGGAATTTACCCAAGGGATACAGGAGTACTGATGCATAGGGGCACTTGTACCCCAATGTTCATAGCAGCACTCTCAACAATAGCCAAATTATGGAAAGAGCCTAAATGTCCATCAACTGATGAATGGATAAAGAAATTGTGGTTTATATACACAATGGAATACTACGTGGCAATGAGAAAAAATGAAATATGGCCTTTTGTAGCAACGTGGATGGAACTGGAGAGTGTGATGCTAAGTGAAATAAGCCATACAGAGAAAGACAGATACCATATGGTTTCACTCTTATGTGGATCCTGAGAAACTTAACAGGAACCCATGGGGGAGGGGAAGGAGAAAAAAAAAAAAAAAAAAAAGGACGTTAGAGTGGGAGAGAGCCAAAGCATAAGAGACTGTTAAAAACTGAGAACAAACTGAGGGTTGATGGGGGGTGGGAGGGAGGGGCGGGTGGGTGATGGGTATTGAGGAGGGCACCTTTTGGGATGAGCACTGGGTGTTGTATGGAAACCAATTTGTCAATAAACTTCATATATAAAAAAAAAAAAAAAAAAAGAATTGCTGGAGACTTTGGAACTGTTTTGTCAGTCAGTTTAAGTGTTCCGTTGTGGTATTACACTTTAGTAAACGGGTGCTCTAACTTTTGGTTGCTTTTTATTTGAAATCATCTTGTTTGAAAATTTTCAAAACTCCAAAGAATGACGTGTACACAGACATATTTTTGGAGACTTTTAGCAAATTACGGTTATGGGGAAAAACGATGGCAAATAGAACAACATTGTAATTTTTATCCCCGCAAAGGCAAGGGGATAACTGAACAAATTAAATAATGATGCTCAAAAAGTGAACAAATGTTAATTTTGAAAGTCTTAAACTATGTTTTACAGTATTTCGCCAGGAGTAGATGGGGCTTTAATTAATTTTAATTTTAATTATTTTAATCTATAATTATTTTAAGTTTATTTTTTTTATTTTTTTTTATTTTTAAGAGAGAAAGAGAGAGCAAGCACAGGAGTGATGGAGGGTCAGTGAAGAGGCAGGGAGAAGGAATCCCAAGCAGGCTCCGTGCTGTCAGCTCAGAGCCCGATGCTGGGCTGGATTTCATGAACCATGAGATCATGACCTGAGCTGAAATCAGGAGTTGGATACTTCACTGGCTAAGCCACGCAGGCGCCCCAGGAGATGGAGCTTTTAAATGTTTATTTATTTGTTTTTTTTTTTTTTTTTTTTTTTTTTTTGAGAGAGAGCATGAACAGGGGAGAGGCATAGAGGGAGACAGAGGGTCCAAAGCAGGCTCTGTGCCTTGATAGCAGTGAGCCTGATGTGGAGCTTGAATTCATGAACTGTGAGATCTTAACCTGAGCTAAAGTCAGTGCTCAACCAACTGAGCCACCCAGGTGCCCCTGGAGCTTTTGATTTAAGTCAAATAATAAGTTTTATACAGAAATGAAATAGATATGGCTGCAATTTTGCAATATCTCTATTTGGCCAAACAGTCAAGGAATCATAAGGCAAATTTATTTAATGAATTTTGTTTGTGAAAAGTATCAAAGAAAGGTACTCAGAATGGAGCTAAAAAGATGAGCTGAGAAGATATTTGGGCTAACATATTTATACATTTCAATACAAAATAATGACATTAAGAATATCCTCACCTTGGGTACCTGGGTGACTCATTTGGTTAAGTGTCCTTCTTTGGCTCAGATCATGATCTCATGCATGGTTCATGAGTTTGAGCCCTGCATTGGGTTCTGTGCTGACTTTGTGGAGACTGCTTGGGATTCTCTCCCTCTCCCTCTCTCTACCCCTCCCCATGGCATGTGCGTGCACATTCTTTCTCTCTCTCTCTCTCTCTCTCTCAAATAAATAAACTTTAAAAAACCAAATATAAGAAAAAAACTTGAAAACTACAAAATTAAGAAAAAGAATATCCTCAGTTTGGTGGAATTTGTTACAACTAATAGGTACAGTAGCACCTGTAGAGAGTATATTTTCTAATATTGTGGAGAGATAATTGCCATTTGAAGGTTTCAGGAATTCATATTTAATAGTCATAAGATAGAAGTTTGAAGAATATTACAGGCAGTTTTATGGAAATAATAAAAATGTTAAGTCCAACATTTTTCCTAAAATGCTTCTAGAAACTTACTGGTGATGTGATAAAAAAGATAGTTACAGCCAAGAAACTGATTAAAGTACAGGAACATCTACAAGGAAATTATTCTGCTTTAAGTTATTGTTGATGTTAATCAGTTACCAAACAGTAAGGATGAAAAATTAGTTGGTAACACTATAAAACCCTTGGCATATATAAGTACTCACGTGATCACTGTCATTATAACTGTCATAGATTGTTAAGAATATTCTTATATTTTCATGGATTTTTATGCCTCATTCTTTGCCAGTTTCATGATGTTTTAATAATTTTGGCTTTATAGTATGTTCAGCATTGAATATTTCAGTGTCTTTATTATACTTTAAAAATTTTATTTGCTTTATTTTGTTCTACAATTTTTCTAAACCACCTTTTGAATTTTATGTTAACAAAAGTTTTTTTGAGCATTTTGATTGAAATTCATAGTAAGTAGGTTACCTCAGAAGAATTGATATCTTTTCTGTCCATCCAGGGAAGTAGTTTAATCATCCTTTTAGTCAAGTATTTCTTTCTGTTTCTTATGAAAACTTTGTAGTTATGTCTGCGTTTAGAAAAGAAAGACATGTATCACATATCTTGCTGATTATTTTTGGTATGTAGACAGCTCTTTATTTTTGTATATTTTATATTTGATCACCCTGTTGAACTCTCATAGGGCAAATTTTTTTTATTGTTGTATTTCAAAAAAGAAAGAGTATTTGACATTCGTAGCTATCAGTATCATCTCCTTTTCCCACATATTTTTTTTTCCCGCTTTATTACATTGGTTTTGCCTTAAAGAACAATGATAAATAAGAGTAGTGGAATTAACTAGTTCTTTATGTGGCTCTCTTTCAAGCTAGACTTGATTCTTTCCAGGGCAGGACTTTGTCTTCTGTCTTTCTGTATCTCCATGGATTCTGCAAAGATAGGCATTTACAAAAGGATGAATACATGTACGATAGAATATAGCTGCCAAAAGGTAGAATAAAATCAAGGTACTAAATGCTGAGCTTTTTTTTTTTCTTTTTTTTAAATTTTTTTTTTTCAACGTTTATTTATTTTTGGGACAGAGAGAGACAGAGCATGAACGGGGGAGGGGCAGAGAGAGAGGGAGACACAGAATCGGAAACAGGCTCCAGGCTCTGAGCCATCAGCCCAGAGCCTGACGCGGGGCTCAAACTCACGGACCGCGAGATCGTGACCTGGCTGAAGTCGGACGCTTAACCGACTGCGCCACCCAGGCGCCCCAATGCTGAGCTTTTAAACATGGGATGGTTTGGAGGTAACGTACTTGATAAGATTAAAAATATGGAAAATTTTGGGGCATTTAATTGAATATTCCATTCTCTGAATTCTTTCTTTCTGAATTATACTAGCAGCCCAGTCATGGATGGTAGAGATCAAAAGGTTTTACAGATTTTGTTTCTGAAGCATTTTCATTCATTGAGTATAGTCAGTTTTACATTTGTAGCAGTGATTTCTCCTCTTTTTTTGTGTGTGTATCCCCCCTAACCCTCCAAAAAAACCCACCCAATTTTAATTAATTTTCGAAAGGAAATGGAAAATTCGTTCTATTTATTTAAAGAAATAACTAGAGAGAGAATGTTCAGAAATGTGTATACTGAGCATAAACTATACCTTGAGGAACCTGGGAACACCATGCATGAGCACCGTGGCTATAATCTGTGTCATCTGTCTGTCCAGGCCGTTGCCACATATCCTACTATGGTGTCTGTTATCCTTCAAAGTTTTTCTTTTGACCAGGGAAATGCCACTCACTAAAGAGGAAAATAATTCTCCATGCCGTACCCTTGTATTTGAGTAATCCCAGAAGAGTTTTGGGGGAAAGATAGTTACATGTTGTGTTCGCAATCAACAAATAAAAATATCCTATAATTTATGTCATTTTGTTTTATAGCACACTTAACTCTTATAAATGTCTTGACATTTTATAGAATGTTTTTGTGGATAGAGCCTGATAGTTTTATGCTGTACCACTTGTTTCCTTTGGAAAAATTTATATTTATTCCTTTGAGAATTGGAGCTATAACATGTGCGCCAAACTCCAGCTATCCATTTCAGGCCTTGTTCTCGGGATCTCATTCTGAGGTGCGTAAATATTAGCGAAAACAGGTGTCTCCGTGTTTGTTGGTAGCATTTTTCAAGTGAGCTTGAGTTTTTGTCTCTCTAGTTGTATCATTTGTCTCTTAAGAAAAAATACAGCGCTCTGAAGTCTGAGAGGAAACCCGGGGGCAGCGGCCGCTCGTGGCGTCTCTTGAGGAGCCACAACGAGAGTGTGTTGTGTGTGAAGGAGGTTTGCAAGCTCCGGTTGCACAGCAAGCCTGTTGCTCGTCCTTCAGCTCTATGCTATGGAATGGTGAAGGGCTAGTGAATATGTGCGCCCAAGTGTCCTTCTTTCCCTGGCCCCTGAATGTATGAGCCGTGGTCTGGGACTGGGCATTATAGTCTGAACCAAAACTCCAAAAGGATTAATAAAAAAAAGTGCAGTGTTTGTTTCCGTAAGTGGGATACTTACAGGTTTACAGGGCAGAATCTAGTTTCCTCTTCATGGTTTTCTTTTATTTCACAAGCTGAGTTGCCTGAGCACTTTTAGGCACAGGCTTCCGTGGTTTTTTGCCTTTTATTCACTGGCTACGAAATTATTTAAAAAACATACTTGGGGTTCCCCGGGTGGCTTAGCTGGTTAAGGGGTCCCACTCTTGATTTTGGCTCGGGTCGCGATCTCACAGTTGGTGAGATCGTGCCACACTGTCGGCGTGGAGCCTGCTTGGGGTCCTCTCTCTCCCATTCTGTCTGCCCCTCCCCTGCTTGTGTTCTTTCTCTCTCTCTCAGAATAAATAAATAAACTTAAAAAAAATTCAAAAAACATATTTAATGGAGGTGCCTAGGTGGCTCAGTCAGTCAGGCATCCGACTCTTGAGCTCCACTCAGGTTATGGTCTCATGATTCCTGAGTTGGAGCCTTGCGTCAGGCTCTGTGGTATATAGCCCAGAATCTGCTTGGAATTCTCTCCCCTTCTCTCTCTCCCCCTACCCTACTGGTGCTCTCTGTCTCTCTCTCTTGCCCTCTCTCTGTTTCAAAATGAATTAATAAACTTAAATAAATAAATAAAAACCATAATGGTCACCTGAAAGGAACTTGTGTGTCTTGTATTGTTCTAATTGTTTTATAAATACTGGCTTACGTAATTCATTTCCTTTACGATGACTCAGTGAGGTGAGTTCTCTTATTCTTAACGGATGTGGAAACTGAGGCACAGAGAGGTCCAGTAATTTATTAGCACGAGGTCAAATAGCTAGTAAGTGGAGTGGACAGGGTTCAAACCCCCAGCAATCTTGTTCAAGGGTTTGTGCCCTTAACCAGCTCGTTGGGTGATTTAATCACTTGACTTCTTTGGGGCAGGCGTAGGGTCGTGGGGAGTTAACAGGGATCCCTCTGTAGTGGGGCTTCTTGACAGGGCTTCCAGCAAGTTCCAGTCCATCATAGAATTGAAAGTTATAGTCAGAGCTGAGAAGGGGTTCCATTCCCAGTGTTATATGTAACCTGTGAAATAAAATATGTTGGATATAGATTATTAAAGTGGATTTGTTTTAGAATTTTAAAAATCAGTTTTTAGTTAGTACAGAAGTTAAGATGGGACAAAATACCAGTTGTGGCCAAGGAAGAAACACCAGGTAGGAGAGAAGAATACTTAATTTATCATTCTCTTGGTTCTTACAGCTGTAAGTGGTAGACATTTAGGCTGTTGCTAAGAGTTGAGGTGAATCATATATAGTCAGTGCATAGATCACATGAAGTTAAGCTTAACCTTGAAAATCAAATGTATCACTAACTTGTGGACCCTTAGCAACTCAGAAGTCAAAAATTAACTTCTTTGGTTAATACATCTCTGAGGCAGCATAGCATTGTGGTTACTTTGCCTGGCTTTGAATCCGGCCCTGCCTCTGACTAGCTAGCTGTGACCTTGGGCAAGTTACTGAGACACTCTGCCTTAGTTTCTAAATCTGTAAAATGGGTCGATTTACGTCATTAGGTTCTTGTTTTGATTAAGACAATATGAAGAAGACACTTAGTGTTTTTATATAACAGGTACTCATTAAATTACAGTGAGGATTAGTAGTACTTGATTTGTCTTTTTTTTTTTTGACTTTAGTTTCATTTCTTGTGGAGTCCTAGAGGCCTCGTCTAGTTTCAGGTATGTAGGGAAGAGAGAGGGAGGAATAAATAGAAGAATTGGAGGAAAGAAAGGATTGAATTATTATTATATATGATTTATTATAGTCTCTTGCATGATACTGTTTGGGAAAAAATGATTTTATGTCTCAAAATGAAAACTTACAGGGGTGTGTATATGTATTTTTTATTTTTATTTTTTGAGAGAGAGAGAGAGAGAGAGAGGGAGCACTTGAGTGGGGGAGAAGGGAGAGAGAGAATCTTAAGCAGGCTCCACACTGAGCACAGAGCCCCACATGGGGCTTGATCCCACAACCCTGGGATCATAACCCAAGCTGAAATTAAGAGTCTGATGCTCAACCGAGACACCTAGGTGCCCCTAAATTTTTATTTTAAGTAGGCTCCACACCCAACGTGGGGCTTGAACTCACAACCCTGAGATCAGGAGTCACATGCTTCACCACGTGAGCCAGCCAGGCGCCCCTATTTTTCAGTTTAAAGTAGAGGTGGGCATCTTGCACTCCTGGCTTATTCATCCTGCACTCACATTAACCTTTAATAGGGTCAAGTTTTTTTGTTTTTGTTTTGAAAACATCCACACTAATGGTGGGGATCAGTGGTTTCAAATAATCTGTGGGGTGCCTGGGTGACTCAGTCATTTGAGCGTCTAACTTGATTTTGGCTCAGGTCACGGTCTCATGGTTCATGAGGTCAAGCCCCTCATTGGGCCCTGTGCTGACAGCGTGGAGCCTGCTTGGGATTCTCTCTCTCCACCTCTGTCTGCCCCTTCCCCACTCGTGCACACGTGTCCTTTCTCTCTCTCTCTCTCTTTCTCAAAATAAATAAACTTAAAAAAATAATCTGCAAATCACCCACATTTTCACATGCATATTTACACATGGGTGTGCCCTCCCTGCTGGAATTTCCGTCTCTTCGAAACAGAGAATGACGCGATGTTGAGAGGCCCCCACAGAAGAGGATGTGCAGAGTTGCCTCATCTCTCCCTGTTCGCTTTTCCAGGCTGCCCTTTGGCCTCTTATGAAATGGGCTGCTGTTGGCCTGGCCCCTCTCCTAGGATTAGATAAGTCAGTTTGGTTGAAGAGGCCTTTGCTGATTTGAGAAGGAAACCGTAGATCTTCTCTTCCTGCTAACATAGGTATATATCAGGAGCTCCAGCCTGTGTTGCCAAAGTACTTCGTAAATATTAGAGATGGTGATGACCACCAAAGAGTTGTAGAGCGCAGTAGCTGTCCTGTCTTTCTCTGGGCCTTGCCAGAATGTGCTAGAATGCTTAATATGAGTCGCTGCTGCTAAGCAGCCAACCAGGCATTTGGTGGAAGAAGGTGTTGGGTAATTGTGTCAGAAAAAGCTCTCGTTGAGGACTTCTGGTGTGTCTAGTTCACGTTCATCTCTGCCTGATGCCCCAGGAGTAGCAACTTGCCTTTGGATGTCGTAGAAGGAAGGAGATATGTGTGTTGCTTCTTGATCGTGGCTCTGGGCGGCCCTGGCTGGAGAGCTGGACTTTCTTGGAGGCATTCAGAGCCACGTAAAAGGATGCTGACTTGGCTGTACACGAACACTGTGGCCCATGTTGCACATCTGGGCCTCACCCTCGCCCCACCCCAGCCACACACCTGGATAAAGCCTGAAATGTTTGTCTACCTGCCAGGTGCTCCTGTCCTGACACAGAGAACATGTTCTCTGAGCTGGTTGTTGGCAGCTGTTTCGTTCGGTTATGGGTTGGGAGTTCTCCCAGTGTCACAACGGTAGACGGATTGGGAGTCCTCAAGGTGTCACAACCCAGGGGGACAGGGTAAGATCATAAACTGCCTGGGCGAGGGGGGTGGCCTCATCTGAACTGGCTTAGAAGCCTGTAATTGTTAGTTTATGTAAAACCCAGATATATTAAATTACCCTCAAACCCTTTTGCCTCTGATTAGAGTTTTATTTCCTAACACTGACAGAAAAGAAGAGGCATGTTGGGATTCAGCCCTGAGTGTTTATTTCTAGACTTTGCAACTTGTTTTGTCTTTACAGCAAGCAGTTTCCTTCCTCCCTCCACCCCCCTGTCTGTGTTTCTCTTCCACCCCTCTGCCTGTTCATCTCTCCCTTCTTTCCCTCCCTCCCTTATTTCCTTCCTTTTCTGAGCTCATAATGAAAATGGATACTGAAATTTTCTTTACAGCATGGGGCTCCATTAGTGCCGGGGTGGCCCTCGCAGGACGAATGCCCATCCCTGAATCCTTGCCCAGGTCAAGAGAGGGCTGCAGATAGTCCGAAGCTCCGCGATGCTGCTCTCCACGAGCCCCTTAGAGTTGGGTGGAGGAGCTTCTGTCCTCTGGGTGAGCCGGCAGTGGCCGTGGTGCTAGTGACCATTGATGATATGGGAAGGCATCGGGGATGTGCCTTGCTGCCTCGGGGCGTCTCTTCAGCGATATGTGGGCGGCCAGGTACCTTTGATTCTGCTGGCTGGACTGTTTCACCCTTGAGGGCCCCCTGCATCGTCAGAGTGAAGTGTGTGTCCGTGTGTGACTGACGGGTCGAAGGTCCAACTGTCCAGCATCAAAAGTCTCCTTAAAAGGACCTTATGAAGAACCGCGTGGAATTTGTAACTTGATCACAAAATTAGTACCATTAAGGCCCTGAGAATAGCTCTTTGGGTTGGTAGGTCACACGTTTTTAAGCTCAGTTAATGAGCACATCTTTAGTCTTTACAAGATTCACCAGGTGTATTTGGCTAATGTTAACTTTTTTCTTGGCTGCCCAGCCCTCTTGCTAATGAGGCCAAAGTGGGAATTCCTGAGTCTCATGGACCAGTTACCTCCGCGCTCTTTCTTGGCCGCTGACTGTTACCCGAACCAGCTGGCTTGTGGATGTCTGCCCTTGGATGTTGGATTGGGGGAGGGTGTCATGCAAGGTGCTGTGTGGATTTGCACAAATCCAAAACTGCTCCTGGGGAAAACCCTTACACGTATTCCCCCCACCAAGGGTCAATTGCATTGTCTCCACTTCTGAAAGACAATAGAGTTGATTAAGGTTAACTGGAAAATGCTGATGTTGGCTGGAAATTTGGACTTTTGCCAGAACATACACACCATTTAAAGCCATTTGGGGAAAAACATGCCATGGTTCATTGGTAGAAGAGCTTAGGGGGAATAAGACAGTGGAAACCAACAAGGAGAGAATGATTACTTTTAAATACACAGCAGTGAACATGGTTGTGGCAGTAGCTTAAAAACGTGTTTTCTAGGAACGTACTGTTTTCCAAAACCTTAGAACGGACCATATCAAGTGTGGGTTGTAGGTGTTTTAGACTTTTAACTCTTGGTTCCTATGTATTTCCAAAATGATGGGCTATGTAAGTTAATTTTGTATTGTAATTATTTATTAAGAAATTGAATATTAAATAGAAATTTGCCATCCCTGGAAACTTTTTGGGTTTTAAACAAACGCTGAGGAACATACAATGTTCTGGAAGATAAATATTTGCATAAAGCAGTTCAGTCCTTCAACATGTGTATTTCTTAAAACAAACAAAAACCCCAGCAATATTTACCCTAACAGTAATTTGCAAAGTAAAATGACAGTAATTTTGAAATCCTGTGTTACCCTGATTTACTGATTTTCAAAAGGATTCACAGTTTGTAATGATAAATCTGCAATAACGAGCTTTTGGGAAAATCATTACTTTGCTCAGATTTGGGGAGTTCTAGCACTGCCTTTGTTGTGAATCAGTATTTTCTAAGAAAAGAAAATCAGGCCCAGAGTAATAGTGACTTGCCCAAGGTCACCCAGCCAGAAAGTAAGTGGCAGCGATTTGGTGAAAACCAAATCCTCAAGCCTGACCCTCAAGCCGGTGGTATTTCCATGACAGCTTGCTCATTTTAGTGTGTGTGTGTGTGTGTGTGTGTGTGTGTGTTTGAATGTGCATACATATATGTGTGGATAAAAGAACTATTTTGCTTTCTTTTAACAAACTGGTTATAAGCTCAGCGGCTTGTAACTATTTTTCCTCATCCTTCCAAGGAGCAAATTTAGCCTCTTGCTTCAGAGTCCTAACATCTTTTGGTATCTGTGGATATAGAAGTGACAGTCTTTTCCTTACCTCGTAAGCTCTTTAGAGCAAGGTAAGATTACAATCATAAGCTTAAACCGGGTGGGGGGGGGCTCTTATTATCTTTTTTGTCTACTGCCGTTCCCTTGAAAATAGTTATTACTGGAGTTTCACTTAAACATGTGGTAACTTACAAATGTTGTGGTTTATAAAATACGTAACAATTTGGTTTTGCCTCTTTTTTCTCTCCTCTTTCTTTATGATCGTATTTTGCCTATTTTAATGTGCACACAGCTGACTACATTATTTTTAGAGAGACCACCCCATTTATAAAAATTGAGTGCTCTTTAATTTGTGTTGGACTTTTAAGGATTGTCTGGCCTTTTTTCCTCAGTGCAGAAGTAAGGAGAGTTTCAGGTTTGGATTTTGTAAATGTGCATTTTTGCTGTTAATGTGCTGCAAAGGGTCTCATTTCCACCCCACCCACCCCCCATTTTTTTGATCAAACTGTGTTCACTTGTACTTCGCGTATTTTTTCTTCCTGCTTTTTCTTCATTCCTTTTTTTAAAAAAATTATTATTTTGCTGTTGCATTTTTTCCTTTTGCTTCTTTCCATTTCTGTGCTTTTTTTTCTATGTCTTTTAGGAAAATGAAGACTGAAATATATGTAAGTGACCAAAGCTATAGTGGTTAAAAACCGATAAAAGTAATTACACCTTCCTGGGTCTCTCAGTCCATGCATTTGGCCCTTCCATACATATGGTAATGGAACCCAAGAGTTTGCTTTATCTTCCCAGCTAGACAGATAACACAGGCTAGGTGTCACCCTCGAATCCGCTATACTCCCCTTTTCTTGAGGCCACGCCCCAATTAAGTGCTCAGGAAATCCAGATTAAAATCCAGTTGATGAACAGTGGATGCATTAGAAGCCAGGGAAACAGCTGGCCGCATAGATGTAGCTGATATATTTTTGTTGCAGTCACATACAAGAGAAAATAAAAAATAAATAGGTTTACATTTTTTGAAAACTGCCAGAGCATCGGTCCCTTCGCCATATTTCAGCCCCAATTTTGCTAAAAGACTGTTGTGGAAAAGGAAAGTAATACACGTTTATATGTGTGTGTGTGTGTGCATGCGTGTGTGTGTGTGTGTGTGTGCGTGTGTGTGTGCATACACACACTGTATATAGTAAATAAGATAATCTCATGTCTTGACATGATAGTTCCAGAGGAGAACCACTTCAAACATATGGATTTTTACTGACGATCACTTGTACCTTTATGTGGTGGTCTAAGGTTTCTGGCACTTTCTTTGTTAGTCAGGCTGGTGCAGTTGAGTGAACCAGAGAGAAGTGAAGCAGTCTGACTGCTCCGGGCACAGAGTTACGGGGGGACACAGGCAGGTTGTGCTCAGATTTCCTGTGTGCCTGCTTGTCCACTCTGTTGGAGGCGGAGACTAGGCGGATCTCATGTCTCAGACCAGACTTGCCTGGCCACATCTGCCACCTCGCAGATATCACTAGTCATACGCACACCCTTGAAACCGAGCTCCTTAGGGGCATCACCACACAGCACAGCGCGCTGTGGCCCAGTGGCTCACCGGGGCTGTGCCGACCACGTTGGGGATGATGACGCTCAGAGGCCCCTGAGACACGGTGCAGTGGGAGTCGCCACCGTGCACAAGCGGAGATGGGTGCCCATTTCACCCCGATTCTCCTCGATGATCCCTTTTCAAGTGGAAATTTTGCAAGTCGACTTCTGCAGCATGCGTAGCACAATTTGGCTGACAGCAGTTTCTGGCAAAAGAAATAACCAAATTATTATTCAGTCATGGGTTTTTAACAGCCGCAAAGCAAGTGGATGTTAACTAAATGATGCAATTTATTCCCTTCCCTCTTATTGCCAGCTTGCCTATTACAGAACGACTGCCAGTTTTCAATAAGTGGTACCCAGATGGTACTCGCATGCCGCCCACTTGGTTACAGAGCCGAAGCGGGGAATAACTCGGCAGACACTACAAGCTGTGGGTCAATTGAGGGGGAATGCCTGTTGCTTCACAGTTTTGCATATGTAAATCTGTTAATGTTATGTCAGTATTGTGCGGGCTAAACACAAGCATTGCCTTTCTCTGGGGGCCCAGCTGAACTTGGACCACAGCCCAGTTATACCGAGGCTCGGAGAGCGGAGCCGCGCTTTGAGGAGGCTGCACAGCCTGCTTCCCCCCACTCCTGCCTCAACGCTCTCGCGTTATCCGCAGCCCAGGTTGGATGCAGGAAGTGTCTGCCATAGGCTGACTCCATAATAGGACAGGCAGGCCCGGTTTTATGAGGTTGGATGCGGAGGGTGGAGGAGTGTGAGCGTGTGTCTATTTTTAGGCCAGCCTTCAAGACAGTTCCTTTGGCCCAGCCTGCGCCTGCCTGCCTCGCTCACACTCTCCTCTGTGTGTCTGCCACACTTCTGCTCTCCATTTCATCAACTGCAGATGTGGCACACAGCCGTCTTAGAAAAGTCATGAACTGTGTCGTCTGCGCGGCTTAACAGCCAACATCTGCTGCAGCGGGCTGGAGGGAGAGGCCGGGAAATCATTTTCGGGAATGCATTCAAGTGCGGCAACCTAGCCTCTTCCTTGGCCTGTGCAGACAATTATTTTACACTAATTGCATCAAGATAGCAGCTATAAAAACGAGATTCGAATCGCTCCCCCCCCCACCCCTCTCGTGAAAGTTGCAGTTGCAAAGGGTAGTCCTTTCTTCTTTTTATTGTGGTTTGTTTCTTGTTCTCAAAAGCTTATTACATTGGGTGCAAACAACAACAAAAATGCTATAAAAAGGCAAGAATCGTAATACGCTTAAGAGCTAAAAAGACCTATGGTGTTGGTTTAACCAATGAAAATATTCCTGCAGGTATTGTTAAATTTATGTGCCATATGAAAAACATTAAGGGTGTTGTTTTTTCATGGAGGAAAATGTTCATCGTCGAGCCATTTTGTAAATTATTTTAATGCTGCATTTCTGCTTCAACCTCGTGATTTTGATATATAAACCGGTTTAATGTTTTCTGCACAGACCCTGGCTTTTCTTAAATTTTATATATTGGAAAGCCCGTGTTTGTATTGGACCTTCTGGTTTCTTTCATATTGAAAATACGTCTTGCGTGGCCCAATGCCATGTGGCGAAGGAAAAGTTTGACGAGAGTCAAACCTTGAGTGTTGATTTTTGAGTCCTAAAAACTAGGCAGGGCTGTGTTAATAAATATGTAGAAGTCTTTTTTTTTTTTTTATGGTTTGTTTTTTAAACAGGAGTAGTTGGATAAGAATAGCTTGTCTGCACGGTGGACTTTCTAATACATCGGTCTGGTCTCAACTTTTCATCCACTTGGAATAGAGGCAACATTGTGTTGCATGGCCCTGTCTTTTTTTTTTTTTTCTTTCCCCATGCTCTCAGAGTAAATTTTGGTTAATTACGCATTCCAGCGTCTCTGATTCTCTCGAAAGATTTGTTTCTGTGACATTTTGCGGTGTCTGTTGTGCAGCTAGAGTAGCATGCTTCTCTCCTCACATTTCAAGTCTCTAGACTTTGTTCTGAAGAACCAGATGGAAGTATGCAGATTGTTTTTATCTTTTGTCCTTCACACTGTAACCTGATCTCCAGCATATCTAGACATCTAGCAGAAAATTTACTATTTGAAAGCAAGGAAATGATTTAGGACATGGACCAGCCAGGGGAGAAAGGGCTCAAGATGCACGTTATCAAAGCAAATCTCTCCACCCAACCCTCCCCCCGCCCCCACATGCTGCTTTTTGCTTTACTGAAGAGATGGTTTTTTGATCAAGGGTGCTGCCACATATGCCCAGATACTCTTCTTCCCTTTCCACCTGGGCTGAGAACTCGAACGCACCAGTTGGTTTGATAAAGGCACAAATGAAAGCTGATTACTTAATAATTGAAAGCTTACAAGAAGAGTACATTGGTAGAATCATAAAATTGGCAGTGGTTTTGCAGATGAGGGCAGGGTAATTTACTAAGACGGGGGATACTTCCCAACGTTACACATCAGGTTTGTGACAGACCCAGGACTCAAACCCAGTGTTGCTTTGATGGCTGCAGGAAACAATATAATTTCCAGATTTACATTACGTGTGGTCTTAGTGCCCAAATAATGGCAACCTTTTTGTTGTGGATTCCATACCCCCTTAATTTGTTGAGTTAAAAAGAGTAGGGACACTTGTCTCTTTCCAAACTGTCTTATGTGTGGAATCGAATTACTAACTACTACGAGGGTATTAGAATTAGTAACTGTATCAGCGTGTTAGATATTCGCTACCTGTAAGTATGTATAATAGGTGCTTGTGTCTGTATTTCTACACATTTCGCCTAGTGTGTATATTTTGGAGTTAGGTGATTTAAATTCCAGCTGTGGTGGTTGGCGTGACAGGAGACCTTGGGTCTTCCATTAATACCTCTAGGTCTCTGTTCCTCTGTTCTGAAATGGTGACAATAATAGTTGCCTCAGGATTGTGACAAGTTAATGAGATTATGTACACGCGACACTTTGCGTGGTGCCAGCACAACACATAGTATACTCCTCCTTAGTGAAAGTTTGTTACTTCAATTGATTGTACATCATCCTTGACATCAAAGGAAAGCCGTATTAGTGCATAAATACCATATATAGCCTTGCGTTTCAACTTTCCCTTTTGGAGAGTAGATTGGCTGGTGCTTCTTGCCCTCTCTCTCTTCCTCCTTTATCCATCTGGCACCTTCTGTTGCATTGCTTGTTTTACCTTTGGGTGTCATTATACATTGTTTATATCGTCGTCAAGAGGACTGGTGCTGTTTGCAAAATGTGTGCTTCCTCTGTTAGTTACCCTTACTCTCTTCCTTGTCTGCTGACATTTCTTCAACTTGTGAGCTGGAAAAACTAAAGAAGAGCTTATCAACTGGTGGAGATTCTTCACCAAACTTGTGTTCTTGCATATGACAGTGTTGCCTCGACATATCCCTGTTCTCTGCAGTCCACACCATTATAACTAACCAGTGACTTGAAGAAACTAATACCTGTGAGCACGTTTATTGCCTAGAATGGAAAATAGAGTTTAAGTACATACTGCTGTTGTTGACAACTATATTCATTCAGTGGGTTTCTTTCTTTCTTTCTTTCTCTCTCTCTCTTTCTTTCTTTCTTTCTTTCTTTCTTTCTTTCTTTCTTTTTTTAAGTAGGCTCCACACCCAGTGTGAGGTTGAATTCATAACCCTGAGACTGAGAGTCACATGCTCTACCAACTCAGCCAGCCAGGCACTGCCCAGCAGGTGTTTCTCGAGTGCCTCAGTATGCCCTGGATGTACAGGATGTGCCAGACGGGCCCTGCGCCTGCCCTCAAGGAACTTGAAGTCTGGCATGAATGTTGACACGTTGTATCTCCTTGAAATCCACCTTTACTTTCACCTTTGCTTTGTCTTAGGCTTTGGTCCTTTCTTCTTGCATATGGTCCCCCAGTGACTTTTACTATTCTACGTTAACATTTATAGTGATAAAAAAGATGTAAAGCAATCCCATTGATAGTCGCGTCAGAAATTATCTAGGAATAAATTTAATAAGAGGTACAGGACTTGTACACGGAAGCTACAAAACATTTTTAAAAGAAATTCACAGCAGCCTAAATAAATGGAAAGAGATCCTGTGTTCATAAAGTGGAAGACTTCAAGTTGTTATGATGGCAGTACTTTCCAAGTTGGTTTACGGGGTCAAAGCCACTTTGTATCAAAATGCCTAATGTCTTTTTTGTTGTGCGGAAATTGACAATTTGATCCTAAAACTCATATGCAAATACGTGTTATCTAGAAAAGCCGAGACATTTTTGAAAACGAACAAAGTTCAAGGACTTGCACTTCCTGATTTTGAAACCTACCGCAATAATCAAGAAACTGTGGTCCTAGAATAAGGATAGATGTATACACCGATGGAATAGAAGCGAGTCCAGAAATAAACTTACACATTTATGGTGAATTGATTTCCAACAAGGGTGCCAAGGCAATTCAGTGGGGGAAAGAATAGTCTTTTTAACGGATGGTACAGGGACAAGAGCGTACCTGTGTGCAAAAAGAATCAAGGTGGACCCCTTTCACAGCATATACATCAAAGATCTCTGTGGCAGAGCTAAATATATAAAACTTTTAGAAGAAATCTTAAGAGTGAATCTTCATGACCTTGGGTCGGGCAATTTCTAGGATATGACACCAAAAGCACAAGCCACAAAAGGAAAAAATAGATAAATTGGACTCCAGTATTTAAAAATATTTTTTTTAAAATTTATCTTTTGTACAAGCAAAGGCTTTTGCCCTTCAAAAGACTCTATTAAGAAAGTGGAAAGACAACCCACAGATGGAAGGAAATACTTAGAGATCTCATAAAGGTCTAGTATCAAGTATATATAAAGAACTCTTAACATTCAGAAAAGACAACCTGAGTGTGCCTGGGTGGCTCAGTTGGTTGAGCACCCCGCTCTTGATTTTGGCTCAGGTGGTGATCTCATGGTTCATGGGCTCTGGACTGACAGCATGGAGCCCACTTGGGATTCTCTCCTTCTCTCTCTGCCCCTCCCCTGCTCGCTTGCACGCGTGTGCGTGGTATCTCTCAAACAAACAGTAAAAAGAAGAAAAAAAAAGACTACCCAATTAAAAGATGGGCAAAATATCTGTATGGACATTTCTCCAGAGAAGATATACAAATGGCCCATAAGCCTATGAAGAGATCGTTGATGTCATTTGTCACGAGGCAAAGAAAACCAAAATGTCAGTCAGTAATTACGTCACAACCCCTGCAGTCAAAAACACAGACAACAGCAAGTATTGGTGAAAACGTGGAGTGCTTAGAGCCCTTGTGCGTTGCTGGTGAGAATGTAAAATGGTTCACCTGCTTTGGAAAACAGTTTGGAAGTTCCCCAAAAGGTTAAACGAGGAGCCACCATCCGACCTAGCAATTCCAGTTTTAGGAACGTACTGAAGAGAATCATGCCTCCGTAAAAGCATGTACGTTAATGTTAATAGACAAATTACTCTTAACAGCCAAAAAGTGGAAATACCCCAAATGTCCATGAACCAATGAATAGATAAGAGATGCTACGAACATAGCATTGACTAGAATTTGGCTGTAAAAAGGATTTGAAGCACCAATATCTACTGCAACCTGGAAGAAACTTGAAAACATTATGCTAACTGAAAGAAGCCTGCCACAGAATGCCGCGTATCGTGTAATTCCATTTATATGAAATGTCCACATACAGTAAATGCAGAGAAACAGAAAGTAGATGAGTGGGTATTGGCAGCTGGGGAGAAGGGGGACTGGGTTTCTCTTTGGGGTGGTAAGAATGTTCTAAACCTAGATTGTGGTGATGGTTTCGCAACTCCGAGTATACCAAAACCCATCCAGTTGTACAGTTTAAAAGGGTGAATTTTATGATAGGTGAGTTATATGTCAAAAAAACAGTCTCGATGTTTCTTTGTCTGAATTTCCTTACGTATAAAGTGAGGCTCCATGAATGGTTATTGAATGCTTCCTATCAGTACAGGGGTTGGCAGATGTTTCTGTAAGGGGCCAGATGTAAATTTTTTAGGTTTTGCAGGCTCCACCGTCTCTCACCACTCTCAGTTTTGCTGTTGTGGGAAAGTAGCCATAGGTAGTACGTACACACATGGGTGTGGCTGTGTTCCAATAAAACTTTATTTCCGGACACTAAATTTCACTTCCGTATACTTTTCACAGGGCACTAAGTATTATTATTTTTATTTTTTATTTTTTGCCAGCCGTGTTAGGATGTAAAAATGATTTCTGGCTTGCAGGCTATAAAAAGCAGATCATTGGTGGGATTTGGCCATTCAGCTGCGAATTTGCTGACCCCTGTGCTGCTGCCCTACTGCAAGTTTTAAATCCGTTTTCACAGACTGGAGAGGGAGGTATTTCACGGATGTCCCCACTTCACAGATGAGGTAGTGGCGAGTTTCAGAGGTTCGAGCACCTCACACACATAGTGTTGCCAGTGTTGAGCTTTGACCCCGTTTTGGTTATACACCGTGCCCCATCTTCCCGCCCGACCTCTCCAGTTCAGGCAAAGCTGCTTAGACTTGTCTATCTGTCCTGGTAAGCTCCTCTGACCTTGCCTCTGCTGCCCTCAGGTATCTTGAATCCTGCGGTCGTTCTAGAACGGCCACCTCCTTTGTTTGCACCTAGTGTTCCTTTCCATATTGCTAAGCCAGTACCCACGCTGGGCCCTGGGAAAAACAAATCCACCACCTTGCCTCCTTTGCAGACTTTCCTCGTGACTCACTTCTTCTGGGAAGGCAATGCCTCAGCCACCTTTTGACCCCCAATCCAGCTGGAACTGAGTCCGCCTTGCTGGCTGCTGTGCTCTCTCCCCTTATCATCTGTCTTTCGGCAGCCTAGTTGGCTGTGCACCATTTAAACGCTCTGCAGTGATGGTTTGTTAGAGCCTCTTTGTTTAATTTAGTGCCCAGAACTTGGTTAGAGCCTCCAGGGAAGTTAAAATGCCAGTGGCGCTTCGCGTTTAGAGGTCTCTCGCTCGCTCAGGCTCAGTGCTGCACTTGCCTTTTCCTGTTGTACATCTTGCACCTTTGGACCCTTGGCAGAGCACCCCTCCATGGCTCAGGTGGGCAAGAGGCAGAGGAGGTGGGGAGGTAAGTGACTTGTATGTAACTGCATGACGGTCGTCCTCGCTGCTGAGTGCGTCTGCTCCAGTTGGGAGAAATGGTACGTTGTATGTAAGACACCCTCTACTCTGTTCCGTGACTGCCCTCGACATACATCCATTAGGATGGCTTTGCGTCGGGGCACTTCAAAAATAGGTTAAATGGGACCTTTCCCACAGGGTGGCAGAAAGCTCTGTTACGCCTCTGCTAGGATTGTGTTCGTTTCTCAAACACCCATGCTTTACATTCAAGCATTTTCCTCTGGAAGCTTTGCTTTCTCTGCCCCTCCAAGATGGAGCAAACCACCCCCCCCCCACTTAATTAATTAATAAAAGGAAGAAGAAAGAAGAGAAATAGTTTAGAAGCGCTTAAGTGATTAACGTAAGCTCCTTATTTATGACTCATAATGTGGTTGAGAAAGGAGTCCTTCTGACTTTAGCACCATCTCCGTGTTAAGTATTTTGGAGCGTGTGAAGTACTGAATTCAAAGTACAGAGTATGGAAAGAAGCCTCTGCCAGTAGCAGACAAGGGTGACCAGTGTCAAGGTGAGGACGCTGACCATCTCAGCAGTTGGGTAAGGGGTGGTGCGAGTGGGTGAATTCTTCGCTTCCTGGGTTGCCAGTGAATCAGTGAGAGTCCACAGCTTTCCTTCGTTGACCTAAAATATTTTAAAAGTACTATTTGGACGAACTGTTTGGTTATAAGGTACAGAAGGGTATCTGCTGTAGTGATTGCAAGTCTGTGTCATGGAATCTGAGGGGAAAAAGTGGGATCCGGGGTCTCAGGAAACAAGACACCTTCTCTCTGTTGCGCTTCTTGCCTCGTTTTGAGTCGTGGCTCTGAGTTATTTCTCCCTGTCTCTCTGCAGACTGCCTTGACCGTCTGCAAATGGCCCCTTGTGACCGCCTCCAAGTGTCGCTCTTGGGTCCTGAGACTTGGAGGATGAGGATTCTGTCTTATTTGTGTCTACATACTTAGTGTTCTTGCCAGGAGTTTTGGTGCTGTGCTGTGGGTAGTTAATACACAAGCTGAGGAGAGAGGGAAGGGGGTGGGTATGGTGGTGATTAAAAGATGGCGGTAAGCCCTGGGATGTGGCCGTTAAGTCTGAAGGGAGCAGCCCTGAACCATCAGGAACTGGGATAGTGTCCTGTCCTCGCTCAGCTCCGTTGCTCACCGTGCTTCTGCTTTTCCATTCTTCTCTCTGCAGATGTGATCTCTGCTTCTCAGGCCACAACCTGCTGGCCCAGAGTCCTCAGTGGACCTGCTGTGGTCTTGTCTGGTGACATTGCATCTTCCTTGAGGGTTAGGTTCTGAAGGCAGCATGTCAGGGTAGAAAGGACGTCTAGTTAAAATTTCCTTTGAAAGTCCTGGAAATCACTGGCAAATGAGGCGGGATGCTCACAGTGTGTTGGGCACATGGGAATAGCTGCTCACAAAGGGAACATCAGATTATCAGCTCCTTTTGTTACGGGGCATTTGCTTAGAATTTGCACTTGTAGTAAAGATGCTTTCTTCACCCCCCTGCCTCTCCTCCAAGCACCAGGAGTTGCCTTTGTGTTAGGTAAGCATGAATGCAGGTGATCTCGCCATAGCGTGGTCCAAGCTCACTGGGGAAGAATTTGAAACTTCGAATTGGCCCAGCTCTGGCCATGTGGTGTTGTTCCCAGCCCAGCCAGCTCTGGCCCAGAGTTGTTGGCTCCATTCAGGGAGTGTCCATACTTCTAACTTAGGGTCTTCCCCTAAAAGAGATAGGAAATAAATAGTGAAATGAGTCTAGTGAAGTGCCAGTTGGAGTCTGGTCCCTGGCTCCAATGGGACCTTGAACACAGTATCTGAACCGCTTGGATGCCAATGTTCAGGTGCAGCTCCCTGACTCTGTCCCGAACTTGTTGCATTGGATTCTCTAGAGATAAAGCCTAGAATGTGCATTTTTTTCTTTTTTTTTTTTAAGTTTATTTATTTTTGCAGAGAGAGAGAGAGACAGAGACAGACAGAGATAGCACATGAGTGGGGGAGAGGCAGAGAGAGAGAGGGAGACACAGAATCTGAAACAGGTTCCAGGCTCTGAGCGGTCAGCACAGAGCCCGACGCAGGGCTCAAACGCACGGACAGCGAGATCATGACCTGAGTCGAAGTCGGAAGCTCAACCGACTGAGCCACCCAGGTGCCCCTAGAAGGTGCATTTTTAGTAAGGCAAGCCAGATGATGAATCTTATCCACATTAAATCTTGAGACTTACTGCCTTTAAGAGAAAGCTACTGGGCCGATTCAGCTATCTTTGCAGTACATATTTCTAACTCTAGAGGTAAATAATCATGCCCTTCTCTTTTTAGAACATTTGGCCTTCATGTGACACTGAGGTCTAGAGCTTTTTTCTCCATTCATTATGGGTTACAACCACCTTCAGTCTGTTTTCAGCAAGGTGGATTCTAAGCAAGGAATTTTGGATTTTGTTATTCTCATATTTGAGTCTCTGGGCGATCGCTTCTTATTAGCTAAAGACTTGATTCATCAAAAAAAGAGAATAAGACTGAGCTTAAAATTTGTAGGGTGTTTTGCATATCTTCTCAACCCATGCTGTTGTCCCTGTAAAACCATCAAAACCCCTTCTGCAGAATTAAAGAACTGGGCAGGGGTGGGTTTGGAAGTCCTCACAGAATCTGTCATTGACCCCTGTACAGTGTGGGTTTGAACTGCACCTAGGTGGATTTTTTTTTTTTATAGAACTATAAATGATTTTCCTTACAATTTTTAAAAAATTTTTAAATGTTTATTTTTGAGAGGGGGAAGGAGGGGCAGAGAGAGAGACAGAATCAAGCAGGCTCCAGGCTCTGAGCTGCCAGCACAGAGCCTGTCGCGGGGCTCGAACCCACGAACTGTGAGATCATGACCTGACCTGAAGTTGGACGCTCAGCCGACTGAGCCACCCAGGTGCCTCCTTAATAATATTTTTAGTAACATTTTTTTTTCTTCCAGTTTACTTGATTGTAGGAATACACTGTGTGATACATGTAACATACCACGTATCTCTGTTTTGGTTACCAGTAAGGCTTCCTGTTAACAGGCTATCAGTAGTTAAGTTTTTGGGGTGTCAAAAGTTCTAAAAGAAGTTTTGACTGTGCAGGGAGTCAGCAGTGCCCCTAGCCCCCCCCCCCCCTTTATTGTTCAAGGGTCAACCCCACGTACCTTTAGAGTACATCTTGCCTAATTAATGGTTGCGAAATACTGAAACAGCGTTGTATTTTTATTTCCCATTATGAAAACTGAAAATACTTCTACAGAAACCGAGTTCTCAGTGACTGCTCTCTGAGTATTTCTTAAAACTGGTGTGATAACCTTAACTTAAGGTAGATTCTAAGGTCTGTCTTTTTATTCATGTTCATTTTTGAGAGCGCGAGCAGGGGAGGTGCAGAGAGATTGAGGGCTAGAGGATCCGAAGGAGGCTCTGAGCTGTTGGCCCAGAGCCCTGTGCGGGGCTTGAACCCACAAACCACGAGACCATGACCTGAAGTCGGACGCTCAACCGACTTTATTATTTCTGGTTATTTAGTCTTTATTATTCCTGGTTACACAAGCAAAATGTATTGCCTGGGTCCTGTGCTTTGATTTGAAATACTTAGATATGACTCATTTTTGTTTTCTTTCAAGGATGAAGTGTGTATACCTCAGTACATCCTCTTCTCCCTCCCAAAAATTTATGCATAAAAACACATCATGAAGTTATTGCTAGATAGGTGGTTGGAGTGGCCAGTGTAAACTTACTTGTTGCTTAAGGCCCCTTCTGTTCTCTCTTCTGTGTGGAAGAGGAGGGCGGGGCAGGTGCGGAACTGGGAGAAGAAGCTTCCCTTTACTTTTCCTGCCAAATTCAGTATTAAAAAAAAAAAAGGGCCCCACCCTCTTTTCATCTCTCGGCACAGTAGGGCCTGCATTGGCAGGACGTTTTGGCAGCATTGAGAGTTTTAATAAGCAAGTTATTTTCGTAGATGGAGTTTTAGATTTCCTACCTTAAGGAAACTCAGACTGACACCAAATTAATTTCTTAAAAAGTCGTTCAGCTGGGACCGGTCTTGCCAACAGTTTTGGGTAAAAAAAAAACAAAACTGAAGGTAAGATGGTAAGCATCTAGGCAGTGGATTTGGCTGTGGTGTCCACTTTTTGGTGTTAGAGCCACTGTGTTCATAGTTTCTTCGCTGTACCGGGTGGGGTGGGGAACAAGTTTTGCAAGACGGGGGAAAGGAAGGCTGCCTGTAAATTCTGTGGAATCCTATAGGACCTGGGACTTGATAAAAGTATAAACAGATAAAAGGGAAGGTAGCATTGGGCGTGTGGAAGTCCCATTAATGAGCATCCCTTGCGTATCCTATTCTGAAACGCTAGAGGACACAAAAGCCATAGTTGGGCTGAAAATCCCTTGTGTGCTGCATTTGCCTACATGATAGAGTTGTATAAAATACCAGGTCTAGGGGACACTGGTTGAAGGATCTGCCCACTCACACACACACATTCCTCGTCTAGCACTTTCCAGGTGGGTTTCACTTTGTTGGCCCATCCCAAACGTGCTTGGCTTCAAGACTGTTACCTTTACCTCCATCAGAACTGATAAATCTGTTCCCTCCTGATTGGTCTTCCTAGGGATAACCTTGAGGTTACGGAGATCCGAGAAGAAAGGATTGTCCCAAGAACATTGGTATTATTTATTCCCTCTTTCCTAACAAGGCAGTGTTTTCTTCCTTCCTTCCCCTCCCCCCAACCTTCCTTTCTATCTCCTCTCTCTCTCTCTCTCTCTCTCTCTCTCTCTCTGTCTCTCTCCCCCCCTCTCTCTCTCGTTCTGTTTTGTGTTTGGCCCGGTTGTTCTTTAGGCAGACCTCCCGTTTTATACCAGGGTGGACTGGAAATGTATTTCTCTGAGCCTTTTTCCTTTTGAGGGTTCCAGTTTCTTCTCTTAGAACAATAGTACTTCTCTGCTGTAACTAGAGCCAGGCAGGGAGCTGAGTGGCTTCTTGCTGAGAGAGGCTGGCCAGGCAGCTGCCTGGGCTGGTGGGTAAGCAGCCGGCCCTTCCCAGGTGACCTTGGGAAGCCACAGCTTTGTGAATCCCATCTCATCAGGGTCCAAGAATTGAATCCTAAGCCTCGATTTGAACTGCTGTTTCTTGTGCTTTGCCTGAGCATTGGGCTGAGCTTTGGGCCCCGGAAGAAATTAATTTATGTGTGTCCCTCCTTGGAGGTGGAGATAGTGGAAATAAAGAACAAAGGTTTTATTCACACCTGGACTCTGAGTTAAACATGAGGAAGTGAAGAACCAGTTCTGGGCGTACTGTTTAAATTGGGCTATAGGACATCTTGACTCAGGAGTCACCAGCTGTTTTCATTTCCACGTGGGCCTCCAGTTTCAGGGGCAGAATGACAAGATTATTATAAGTTAGCTCAGCCCTTCGTCCTTCTCCTTGCCTGGATGGTGGGGCTTTTCTTGCGTGTTTGATCCATGTTTCCATTCAGAGTGGAGTCACATGGCACTGGGTTCAAATGGTAATCCTGCTAATGGACAGCACATTTTAGCTAAATTGCTTAATCTTAGTTTTCTGGTTGTAAAACTGGAATAATTAACACATTTACTTTGTACGGCTGTCATGATAAATGAGATAGTGCTTATAAAAGGGCTTAGCACAGTATGTGCAGCTTGGTAAGCCCTGAATTTCTGAGGAATTACGTTGTAAATAATGGCTTCTGGTCTAACAGTTTGCCTTCACAAAGGGGGTTTGCCGAAGTTTTTCCAAGGAGCAGAGAGACTTGGGTGAGACAGCATCCACATTTGTCCTTTCTCTCACTCTTGGATTTGATTTAAACATAAACAGGAAGAGGATATTGTTTTGGCTAATATGGGCACGCAGCGTTGACACGTACTAAGAGGCCTAGTGAATTAAGGATGAAAACCTTAAATTGATTTCTCGGACCGAAAAGTTTGCGTCAAGTCCCATCAGAACGCAGCCCGGGCCCTGGGGTTGAAAGGAGGCGTGCTCCTTTCCAGCGCGGCCGAGGGGTGCAATCTGATGTTGGGAGGTTTGCGTTTCTGGATTGCTTTTTATCCGTCGCAGAAAAGCCTCCTGCATGAAAACCTAAGTTGTGTCTTACAGTTCTACTTCGGGGCAAGGTTTCAGCCTTTATGGAGGTCTCTTTGGAAACGGGGAATGTTTCTTCAGCTCCTAGTTAAACCTTCCGTGAGTACCTGCGGGTTGCAGATCCTTGGGGCTTGAAGACTTTTGTAGAAAATGGCTTGTCAAGAGCACCCCTCCGTCTTCCTTCTTCCACGCCTAAGCCCCCACCTTCAAGCCCCCCTCGTGACTTTTTTTTTAAAAATTTTTTTTTAACGTCTATTTATTTTTGAGACAGAGAGAGACAGAGCATGAACAGGGGAGGGGCAGAGAGAGAGGGAGACACAGAATCTGAAACGGGCTCCAGGCTCTGAGCTGTCAGCACAGAGCCCGATGTGGGGCTCGAACTCACGACCTGAGATCATGACCTGAGCCGAAGTCGGACGCTTAACCGACTGAGCCACCCAGGCGCCCCCCCTCGTGACTTTTTAAGTTCCGTGAGATGGTCCACTCTTCCTTTCTTTTGAGTAAACTGTATCCTCAGTACCACACGTTTTTACATCTGCTTCCCACATTCTCCCCTTTTTCTCGTACTCAGGTAGCCACCCCCCTTCTAACTTTGTTGGTGCAATTTACGTGCTTCTTCGCATTATATTCTGTACATAAATCGAGGTAAATGAGTGCGAGTCACTAACTTCAAATTAATTTGTGACTTGTGCTCCCCGACAACATTGGAACGGAGAGCCGGTGGCCCACGTACTTTGATACTGTGAATAATATTTGAGGACATGAGAAGGTCAAACATTATTTATTATTTCTCTGAGTTTGCTTGATGGCAATCATAGCTCTGGAGAAGTCAATCAAACCTCTTGATAATTCTGTTTAGGCGGTATATAATTAGGCATTTAAAATTAGTTAAGTGTCTGTTTTGCTATGCACTTCACATTCTCTTTGGGAAAGCATGTTTACCAGATGACTTTGGGGAGATCTTTTACTTCAGCTTTTTCTTTTCCCCTGAGCTGAGAATTTGAAAGTTAGGGAATTCTTTCTACTTGTATTACCTGTTTGTCAGCAATTTACTGGAGTTGTTTTTATTTAACGCTGAACTAGTGCCGGGAGGTGTAAGCACAAACATGTTTTTATAAAGAGAACAAAAAAGAAACCACAATAGTGGCATCATTGTTGGGGATCTGCATTTTTAGGTGTGTGAGTATTTAAGAAAAAAAAATCCATGCACATAGTCCTTTTGCTTTTTTCTTTTTTCTGGCATCTCCGTGTCCTGAAAACACCATGGTCTTTCTCTTGGAATGACCCAGACTTTATAATCATTATGGCAGAATTGCCATGGGTAAATTAAGAAAAGGATACTGAGCAAATAAATACAGCAAGCTGTCATTTAAAAAGGAAACAAATTTATTTGAAATCAAAGTGTAGACCGCACAGGATGAAGTGTATAAACGTCAGGGTAATTTTGGAGTTCCAAACAACAGGTTTCCCCATGGCCTTTCATTTTGGATCCTTTGTTAAAGAATGACCTAACGCAGCACACACGGTTTTGTTTTTTTTTTTTCTGTTTGTTTCCACCCTCCCCGCCACACCCTGTTGCACAGATTGTCCTTTCATGAAAACCAAAATCTTATATTTATTTTTTACTGTGGTAAGCGGCCCCCCCCCCTTTTTTTTAAATTAGCCTCCAAGAAGAGGAACCCCCTGACCTGGGATTCTGGTTACCGTCTACCACTTCCATGCAGGGCAGTTCACAGGGTTGGACTCAAAACCAGATGTATAAAGAGTTTGAATGATGATGCTGATGATGCTTCGCTTATAGCTTTTAGCATTATCTGTGCTTTTTTTTTTTTTTTTTTAAATATAAGATCATCTACTTGAAACCTACACCTTGGATGTGAGCGTCAAAGGTTTTCATTGGTGAAGTGCTTGGTGAGGGTCGACTAGCTTGGGAGCACATCTTCAAAACGGTATTCTTTCCAGTCTGCTGGGTGAGAGTGAGCTTCTGGAAGGCTGGGACCATGTCTTAATTTAGAATTAGCCGGTATTCTAGTGATAACTCGAGAGAATCGGTAGCCATTGTTAATTTAATAAATTTTTGCTGGTGGGCAATTGAACAGTGGTCCTCCCCCTCAATGGTTACTGTTCTGTTCTGTTGGCTGTTCTGGTGTGTAATTGGGGTTGTTACTGTACCGGTGTGCCTGGCTCAGGCGATGAGTAGCGGCTTAAAGTCTGCCTTTGCTTTTCTTGTCAGGCACTGGACTCTGCATCAGCCTAGAAAAAGGAGCAACCTTTACTAAATGTTGCATAGAGTGTCGTGTGCCCATTAAGCCTAGGAGGGTGACCTCCCTCCCCTAAGAGGGAAGATTGCCTAGTTCACACAGTTGTATGGGTGGGGTGGCTGAGCCTGGGAGGTGGTGCCCTATAATACCACGATGCCGCATTCAGGGCTTTCTAATACATCCTGATGCAAATGTTAAGACTCTAAAATGATTCATTTGCTTCTTGGAACCCCATTTCTCCTCTGGATGGAATTACTTAACTGTATTACTGTTCTCCCCCAATGTTTATTCTTTACAGGCCTCTGTGAGATACGTTGTTTGTATTTAGAAGGTTACTAGCTGTGCATTTCAGCAGAAGTCATTTGTATCTGTTGACCTAGTTTTTAAGATTTCCCTGGCTGAGAAGGTCCACCTTGTCAGCTGAGGGAAGATTTGGGCCTCAGCTCTGGATCCTGACTTGATATGCACATGTGTGGGATCTGGCGGTGACCCAGGAGGAAGGGACTGGTCCTGCCCTTCTTCCATCATCATGTGTCACTGCCAGCCTAATGGTTGGTCATCGTGTTGACTGACATCAAGTACCAGTAATTCCCTCATTTTTTTTTAAACTAACAGTTTCTTTGTATTACCTATTTTTTAAAAGTAAATCATTTTCCATAGAAAAAAACCCTACAATTATTACTGTGATGAACAATCACTTGTCATAAGTTGAAGATGAAAATAAAAATAAATACAAGGGGGGGTGCCTGGGTGGCTCAGCCGATTGATGGTCCGACTCTTGATTTTGGATCAGGTCATGATCCCGGAGTTGTGGCACCAAGCCCCATAGCGGGCTTAGCGCTGGGTGCGGAGCCTGCTTGAGGTTCTCTTTCCCCCTCTCCCTCTTCCCTCTCCCCCGCTCACGTGTGCTCCCTCTCTAAGATTTAAAAAAATAAAATAAATACAAGGCCCTCAGTGAGATTATGAGGGGGGAGGGCACCAAAAAGAGGAAGATGATGGGGTCTTCCTCACTCCCTGTGTGTTTTCTAGCCTCGTCAATGGTATGAGACTCTGTCCATGGTCTCTACCGGGGCTCCTGTAAGTGGTTGTATACGAGAATCATTTGAGAGTTTTAAAATAACATGGCTTCCTAGAGCCATAGTTCCATTTGATTTAGAATGAGGACCTGAGGGGCGCCTGGGTGGCGCAGTCGGTTAGGCGTCCGACTTCAGCCAGGTCACGATCTCGCGGTCCGTGAGTTCGAGCCCCGCGTCAGGCTCTGGGCTGATGGCTCAGAGCCTGGAGCCTGTTTCCGATTCTGTGTCTCCCTCTCTCTCTGCCCCTCCCCCGTTCATGCTCTGTCTCTCTCTGTCCCAAAAATAAATAAACGTTGAAAAAAAAAAAAATTTAGAATGAGGACCTGAGATCTGACTTTTTCTTTTTTTAAGTTCCCTCAGTGATTGAACAGTTCGTTTTTATCTGACATTATCGAAAATCAGGGATTTCCTTAAAACAGGTTACCACTCCTTTGTAGAGGCCCGTGTTCTCTGTTGCTCTCTCCAGCCATGGAAGAATAGGCATTTCATTCAACATTGATGTTTCCTTTTATTCCTAAAGCTAATTTTTTTCCGCCCCAGTTTTGGCGAAATTATGTATCACTTGTGATCATTCATTTTAAAAATTCCTGAGCTGTGTGGCGCACTTTCATGAAAATTCATTTAGATAAAATTAGATATTATTGTTTAATGAGGTGGCATTTCAATTTAGACCTTGCATCAGGCATATACCAAGAGTTTTTTATGGAAGAGTTAGGTTCATTTGAGTAATAAAGGCTGAATCATGGGGGCTTTAATTCTTAATCGCTGTGAGGATTGTTATCCGTGGGATGTGAGCTGTCTTAGTGGTATTCAATCAAGTGTCCACTTAGCCATGACTGGAAGTAATTGCTCCCAAGTGGGCCGCACGGTGACCTGTTAATACTCGCTTTGACCCTGTGACCTTGTCTGCCCCATTGTTTAGGATTTTATAGCAGGCGAGTCTGCATTTCTGTGGGGTCAAGTAGATATCTTGAGGTCAAACATTTTCTGATTACTGCCTCGTCCACACTGTAAGTCGGCCAGAAGCTGTTGCATTGCTAATAGTCATTGCTTTGTAGTGGAACATGAACAGTTTGAAAATTGTCTTCCCAGCCTGCATGTAAACAGTTTAATATTTTACGGAAAGAAGTTCATCTTGTAAATTAGGTATGAATAATACATTTGTAATTACTCCTTGTGTCTTTAAACACTTGTGTCTTAATTGGCTTGCTTTTTTTTTTTTTTTTTTTTTAAATGTATTTGCATTTGCCAGCAAGTTAAAATTAACTCCAGTGGAAACCCAGCAAAGTCGGGACAGAGCATACCTCTGGTCCCGCTGAGACGTAACACTAAGTGAAGTTTTTGTTTTTTCTTTTAAAGTTTTTATTTATTTATTCATTGAAGTAATCTCGATACCCAGCGTGGGGCTCTCGAACTCACGACCCCGAGGTCAAGAGTCATAGGCTCTTCTGATTGAGCCGGCCAGGCGCCTCCAAACTAGGTGAAGGTTTCAATGCACCTGGGAGTTACATTCATTGTCTCAAACGTTTGTTTCTGTTGGGACGGTAAGTTGATTATTTCCTGGTTTGTTTTTTTTTTTTTATGTTTTCTCATTTCATGTCACCATGTTGTTTTGTGTTGCTATATGTTTATCAATAACTTAACATTTTTTTTTCCCCCAAGTGTCCCATGGACACGTGCGTCTCCATCTTTTGAGTTGCTAAGTAACCCAGGGTGACTAAAACTTCGTGGGTGCCCCATGTGGCTGGCCGTATTCTCTCCTGAGTTAGGAGAATCCGTTAAGTGAGAGTAAAGGGGAGGAAGTGATCTGGAAAGATGATCTAGACCAGTTTGGATTCACAGTGCTGTCACATCGGAGTCTCTTTAGGGCCCGCCGTCTCTGACTGTATCCATACCTTATCCCTTTACCTCGCTCTAGAACCAGTCACGCCATAGATTTTCCAGCAGTGCTCATGTGGAAAAGTACAACTGGAAAAAACACAAAAACAAAGGAAAACACATAATTAGGGAAGTTGACAGTGAATTTCAAATGGCACTTCAGGTCACTCTGGGTGTCACCCCCAAAGAAAATATTCTTAGGAAGAAAAATTCAGTGATCCTTTTTACTGTTTCAAATATTCCTTAAAATAATGACATCTTGGCTGCTTCTAATTAACCTAAGGTTAAAATATTTATGTAGAGTTTGACTTAAGAGAGAAGACTGTCTTGGCCAAAACTTAAGGGCTCTTGTGGTTCTTAAAGGTAGGTAAATCATGTCTCTTGAAGTGCAGTGATCTGTGCTATTGTGTTCAACTTTATTTTTTGGACTGTTTTGTTGTAGTTGTTTGCAAATTAAAGGTAGTATCCTTAAATACCAGATAGATAGCATGGGTCATTTGTCATGAAATTTGTACCCTCCTTGGTATACTACGAAAACATTCATTTTGCTACTGTGGAAAGGGTGAGCGAAATCCTAAAGATAGTGTGTGCACACATACCTGTGCAAATGTACAGAGAGTTCCCAAACTCTGTGTTGAGGTACCCTGGGCTGCAAACTCAGAGAGGCTGCTGGAGGGAAATCCAGTGGGATGTGGCATATGTTGGGCACTGTGCAAACTACTAAGTTCTTCACAGTTTTATTGCTAGATTGGGCTCTATTCCTCTTGATAGAGTCCTGTTTTTACATAGCTGGTTTTGAGCAGTTGCCGTGATAAAAAGCAAATGTGCCATGTGAAACATCAACATGGAACAGACAGTGAGGGTAGCAGTGTCCAATCTGATTTCAGAGTTTGAGGAGTTGTGCCGTATGCAACAGGCTCCTATGTCCTGTTCGTAACTGTTGTGTTAAGAATGAAATAAAAGCGCTTTTTTCTTTAAGTTTATTCCCCCCCCCCCCAAATAACTCTTCAGTTGTTAAGGCTGATAAAAGTTGTTTGGAGCTAACTCCTTAATAGATAAAATTGTTGTTTCTTTGGCTTGGGGAGAGTTGGGGGGGGGAGTGGAAGAGGAGTACCATGAAAAAATTGCTATAAACTGAAAGGGTTTGTAAACTCCTAGCCTATTTGCAAGAAATCTATCTGTATTAAAGAAGAAAAGGTGGTCCTGGCAGGCAGTTTGGAAAATGAGAATAAGCTAAATGGAGAAAATACAACCTGCCTTCGATGCTGCTACCCAGAGATAAGCACTCTTAATATCGTGGTGAAAAAACATTTGTTTTGGCTTGTAGGTAGCAGAACCCACAATGAGCTAGTTTAAGAAAAAAAAAGAGGGGGGGGCGCCTGGATAACTCAGTTGATTAAGCATCAAACTCTTGATTTCGGCTCAGCTCACCATCTCACGGTTCATGGGATCGAGCCCTGTGTGGGGCTCTGTGCTGATAACACAGAGCCTGCTTGGGATTCTCTCTTTCCCTCTCTGTCTGCCCCTCCCCATCTCACGCGTGCTCACATGTTCTCTCTCTCTCTCTCTCTCTCTCTCTCTCTCTCTGTAAATAAATAGTCATTTAAGAAAGCATTTCTTTTAAGAATAAGGAGGTGTCCCGTGGCACCCATATGCAGAAAGAAATGAGAACTGACACCTAGAGCACTTGTCCACTCTAATTCCCCTAGTCGTCTTTTTTGTTTCTGCAGAAATTAAATGTTTCAATGAAATTTGGTTTTGGTGGGAAATAGAATCCGGTTTGGAATATTCTCCTGAGTTCCTGTCTCTCACGTCAACTCGATTTGTAGTCCCCAAACGTGAGCTTTTCTTGGTCTCTCTTCTCTGTCCTGATCAAGCTGTGTGTTGCCATACATACTCCAGATACCCGTGGTCCATATTCTCTGTCCGCTTTACTGTGGACTCGCTCTGGTCTTCATCAGGCAAGTCAGAGGACGAAGGATGCTGGCCATGTTCCTTGTTAAGCCTCTTCTTTCTCTGGAGAGGAGGAAGGAGGGACATGGTCAGCAATGGAATCATGGCACCGAGGGAAACCTAGCTCTTGGTGTAGTGTGGCCCCCATCCTGAACTCACTGCTTCGGTGACAGCCTCCCTCCATTCCTTCCCTCCTTCCTTCCCAGCCTTCTTCTCTTAAACAGCAGAAATGTATTGTCTTACAGTCCTGGAGACCAGAAATCCCCGACCAGGATGTTGACAGGGTTATTCGTTCCTTCTGAGGCTGCGAGGGAGAGTCTGTTTGATGCCACCTCCTGTGGCTTCTGGTGGTTTTCCGGCCGTCCTTGGCATTCCTTGGCGTAGAGAGAGGCCACCCCCCGATCTCTGCCTTTGTCTTCATGTGGTGTTCTCCTGGTGCGCATGCCTGTGTCCAAATTTCCACTTTTTATAAGGATACCAGTCCTATTGGATTAGGGGCCCACCCTCTCCAGTGCGACCTCATCTTAGCTAATTACATCTGCAGCGACCCTGTTTCCAAGGAGGGTTGCATCCCCACCCACCTTCTCTTTCCGCGCAGCTCATGTAGTTGACTTTAGGAAAATTAAATGTGCAAATGCTGCGATTCCTCAGAATAATATGGAGCAGAATGCAAAACCCGCAGGGATTTGAAAGGAACACCGTGGGGAGGAGATAGGCCGTTGTCTCTCTTCGTTTCCCGTAGGTCTGCTCCTGCTTGTGACCATCAGCGTCTTCCCTTTGTGCTAATGTCAGACGCTCAGGTGTATGGTAGATGGGCACAAAGTCACAGGTCACATTTCTTTCTTTTCATATGACATCAGTGCAGAGCGTTTTGGTGAATATATACCAGTATATGGGATGATTGGCAGGGGATGGCATTGGCCCAGAATGATCCTGAGCTATGGTAGCCCTCTCAAAGCTCCCTAGTGCCACCTGCTATATTTGAAGTTTTCATACAAATTGCGTTTAACTCTCACTTCCAGTCTGGGCAGTGGGCAGTGCCTTTTCCATGTTGAGGACAAGGACAGCGAGGATCAGGAAAGTCACTTCTCTTGCTCAGCGTCACATAACTAATTCAGGATTGAAACTCAAGCCGTTCTGAATCCAGAGCCTGTTTTCTTTCTGTCTCTCTGTCTCTGACTTATTAAGTACCCCAATTTCCTAGCCTCTCTTGGAAAACATCATCACAGGAAAAGCAGTCTGGTGGTATTTCCTGTCTTTTGGGTCTGTCTGTCTCTCTTTCAACAGAGTAGAGTTTACCCTGAGAAATCGGGATATTATGAGAAAAGAAGTTTCCCTGGAGTGGATGTGCCAACATGGACAGACGAGCTTAGGGACCCTTGCCTCTGTCATTGGACAGCTGCCTGCGGGGAGCTCATTGTTTCTGGTGCCAGTGTCTCCGGGAATTCGTGCCAGGCACAAGGGTTTGCTTGCATTTGCTGCTGCGTGGTGGTGGGGATGTTTGTGGGTGGCTGTTTTTTATTTTGGTTTTGTTATCTGCCCTTTGTAGTAGTAACTCTGGCATCATTTCTTGCCGCTCAGATGTTCTCTGGTTTTCAAGCAAGGAGACTTGAAAATGTACCAAGTCAGAGGGCTGTGTAAAAAGTGGTGTCTCAGAGCCAAGGCCGAGCATTGGTGATACGTTACAGTGTCCCCTGGGCCTTTGTGTATGCAGTTCCCTCCACCTGGGGGGGGGGTGGGGTCCAAACTTGGAAGTTGACAGGAGGAAGCAGGCAAGTGAAATGCGTCAGTTGGGATGGTGGGCCCTCACCTCGTTGTCGCTGTGGGACAAATGTTAGTTTCACGTGGCCAGATCTCTCCTTGTGTCTTCCACAGGAACGAGAAAACTTAAATAAAAAAATGTTGAGTCTTGATTATTAAATGTTGGAAACTAAATAAAAGTGAGGTCTATCTAGTCTGCCCAAAGCAAAACACATTTTTGGACCACACTGGGCTCTCAGGTCACTGATGTGCAGTTAAAGATCTCTAACAGAGCCCCTGGCTCCCCCCCCCCCACCTTCTTTTTATTTCAGATTACAGTTTCAGGGATATACCCTGTCTGTCCCCTTCGTTGTAAATGAGGAGTCTTTCTCTGCTGCTGTCCTTCCAGTGGCCTAACCTAGTATTTATTTTCCTGAATTTTAATACTCCTTGTGCTTCTCTGTCATTCCCTGGACTCTGGTTTCTCCCCCCGTATGTCTCTGGTCTTGGCACGCAGCGGATACACCCTGAGTGATTGCCAAGGGGACCTTGGTGCAAGTCGGGGTAGCGGCTGGGGGTGGGAGATGGTCCTCCTTCCTCAACGGGTATGATTTTTCTTTCTTTGCTCATTTGCATGCATTTGGTTCGGTGTGGGTGGCAGAGTCAGGTCATCTCTGTGCTCTCAGATGGCAACTGTCATTGTTGATTATGCCATGTGACTTTACCTGAGTTGCTTTGGAGAAAAAAATAATAAATGTCATAGAAATTTCAATTGACTTGTCATTGCCAACCTGCTTTGGTTCCTAGAGGCTAAGTGGAGACGCAAGACCGACAGGTTTCTGATACATACTGTTCTCAGCATTTTGGGGATGCCTGACTTACTCATTCCTTTCCAGAACATTTTAGATTTGAAGCCATTTTCTTGAGGGCAGCCACACACTGACATTTTTAGGCCAACTGGAATCGTGGCGTTTTGTTGGCTGTTCTGGGAAATGTGGGGGAAAGGCCCCCTTCCATCCTTGTAAAGATGTCCTCAAATCTAACCCGAGTGACAGACGGGGACTATTTCTAATGAGCCGCCAAGAGGTTTGCATCTGATATAATCCTGCAAGGATTCCTGTGGAGTTACATAAGATGGGCTTTCCCTCCTGTTTGGAATGAGAACACTTAAAGGGGTCAGCCAGTTTCATGCTGGGAAGTCACTCTGCGCATATGCTAAGAAAATGGATATATGTTTTTGAAAAATGTGAGCTCTTTTCCATCATTGAAAAGGAATGTAAAATGATCTATTTTTCAAAAAGGTGTAGAAATTGATGAGGCAAACAGAAGTCTGTGAGTGGTTCATTTATGGGTTAGCAGAGAACATGTTCTGTGTTTCAGACACTCGTAATAAGATGAAGAAATGTCCCAAGATAATTGCAGGGATGTATGAAGTTTATACAGAATGGTGTGTGGGGGGGTGGGTGGTTGGCGGGGGTGTGCTCATGAGCTTTCTTTCCTTCTTTCTTCCTGTCCGTCTTTGTGTGCGTGCGTTGTTGTGTGTGTGTGTGTGTGTGTGTGTGTGTGTGTATGTATATATTTTTTTTTTTTTGCTTTTTTTTCTGTACTTGGTTGTAGACGTTTATCTAATTTTAATGTGACATCAAAAGATTGCGTGGTCACCTACCTGGCTCTTAGTTGGAAAACTATGCCCTAGGAATGTTTTGACATGTGTTTGTTGCATTTAACACAGGCTCCTTTGAGAAAGATACTGTATTCGGCAGGTCCTGGCCACTGCATTTATGAGAAAGTATTTTGGCCGCTGGAGAGAAAGAACAAAGCATTTGCTTATATCCCAGTGAGGCTGGTCAGCACCCTTACAGAGATTCAGCAGCAAACGCACATTTTGCCACGTAAAGCACCGTTCCACAGCATCATTCTGGGTTTTACAAGCCAGGGGGGAATTGGGCTTTTGATTCGATTCTTTGAGGCATCCCAAAGACTGAGTCTTTAATGGTTTAAGCCAAAGAATAGAATTAAAAGGACCCCAAATTAGGTAAATATAGGGGTCACTTGCCTGAAACCAGAGAAAGTGTGGGAACGTGATGATGGATAACCCAGGACGGAGGGGTGAATGAGTAGAGACGGGGTCCTGTAAAAAGGCCCATGACTTTTCAAGAGAATTCTAACTTTAGTTACCAGAAAGTTAGGAGGCTCTGTGCCTTGGCGTCAGACTTAGATTTATAGCTGTCTGGGCACTTGATCTGCATAGAGAGAATGAGAACTAGAATATGACATCTAAGCTACAAGGCTTTTCTGTGATGCTCTTCTGTAGATGGTCTCTTTAGGAGCAACTTGTACCTCCTTTTTGTCTCCCCAGCCTCTGCAGAGCTCACATATCTGTTCCCTCACTCTTTTATCCCCTGTTCTATTGCTACCTTCATATGTGCAGACACGCGGCCAGTTCTTGCCCCTTATTGTTTCCCCCACACGTTGTATAGAGCCTCGCATATACTAGGAGCTCAGTAAACATTGGTAGAATAAGGTCATAGAAGGAAGGAGGGTGCGTGAGCTAAGGTCATGCTAGCTGCTGTAACAGATAAACCCACACAGACGTACTGGTTCAAACTCAGTAGGTATTTTCCCCCTGACTGCCAGATCCTCTCTTCCAAGCCCTGTCTCCTTCCATATTACTGTTCTGCCATCTTCTGCCTTGGGTTTAACATTTTGGAAGTTTGAGGGGTGCCTGAGTGGCTCAGTCGGTTAAGCGTCCGACTTCAGCTCAGGTCATCATCTTGTGGTTCATGAGTTCGAGCTCTGCATCGGGGCTCTGTGCTGACAGCTCAGAGCCTGGAGCCTGCTTCAGATTCTGTATCTCCCTCTCTCTCTCTCTCTCTCTCTGCCCCTCTTCCACTCACACTCTGTCTCTGTCTCTGTCTGTCTCTCTCTCTAAAAAACAAACCAAAAAAAAAATTAAAAAAATAAAATTTTGGACGTTTGAAAAAAGAGCAGGGAGGATCGCATACGTGAAATTTTTATGGGCCAGTCCTGGAAGTAATGCATAACACTTCTACAGATACTCCTCTCAGGGAAAAAAAAAAATGTTCAGTGAAGGAGAGACCAGAGCCAAAGAGTCATCTGTGACTTTATGTTCTCTTATGGAATTAGATTATATAATTGTTGGGAGGGCAGGGGTAGTGTTTTCTATATATTCTTCTGTTTCATGATGTTTCTAAGCAAATAACAAAAGTGGGAAGGTTTTTGGTTGACTGACCTTGAGCTGGAGTTTTCCTGTCTGCAGAAGAATTGTGTTTGCCTAACAAGGGTAGAAATTTGGAGTCAGGGAATCTTTTTGCTGCCCATGACCTGATGAGATCATCTGGTCCAGCTGGCTGTATTAATTATGTTTTTTCGAGTCCTTTGAGAGATGCATGTACTTAGATAAAATGCAAAAGCAAAACAAACAGCAAAAACCACTGTAAACTCTCTAGCAAGATTCCCTCTGATTTCCCCAAGTAGTTATCCATGAGGAGAGTAAGTTGGGAGTTTTTCACTGGGGAGGGTTTATGATTCTACTATGAGTTTATCGTTTCTTCAATAGCTAGGTACTGAGTAGATTTGAAACTTTGAGGTCCCATCTAGTGCACCTAGTGGCTTTCTAGGGGACAGCCAGTACTGTCCTTTATAGACCAGGGGAATAGCACAGAGTGAAGACCAAACAGTCATTCAGTACAGGTAACAGCAGCTCCAAACACTGCCCGCTAATTTCTTTTTTTTTTTTTTTATCTTTGCAGTAACCCACTGAGGTTGGTTTCCCATTTTACAGTTGAGGAAACTGAGGCCTAGAGAGATTAAGTAGCTTGTTCAAGATGATGTGGCTGACTAAGCGGAGGAGCTGGAATGTGACCCAGGCAGCACAAGGCGAGTGTATTCTGCAAAAGAGAATGCCTCGTCTTCTAATAGGAGCAACATTTGACTTAAGGGAAAGGCAAAGCTATGCCATCATCACCTTGCACGGAACAGTGGCCGTTGTCTGGGAATGATTGGACGAAAAATCTCGATTTGATTGGAGCCGTTGTTCCAGTGGTAGTAAAATAAACACCATTTCACTGACAATTATTATAATAGACATTTCCCTGACAGTTAATAAAGTGGTATAGATACTACTTGATAATATAATCCCGGTTGCCAGTTTGACTGCTAAACCCAAGAAAGCCCTGGGCAGTGGTAGACAAATGCATTCTCGCATTGTTACTTATTTAACTCATGTCACACATGACTAGACAGCATTTTCATCATTGAAAGTGTTTGGTTATTGCCCTCTCTTTGACGCCGTGAGCCTATATGGGCTTGGACTTGTAGATGTGTTGTGATTGTCATCTATTTGTGTTTTGTAGTGCAGCGTCTCAAGTGTGTGTGCGTGTGTGTGTATTTGTATACATACATATATACACACATATATACTTTGGTACACCACCCTCAGGGTAGGCTAATATTTTTAGTCAAAGTAAAAGATAGTATTTTAATCCTCCTTTCTGACTACTTAAAGCTCTCTATTAAAAAATGGGTTATTTTCTGAGTACCAACTAGCATGGCTGACCTCGTTTCCAAATTGGGAAGCCATGTTTTTCTCATACTAACAATGCAGCTATTTGAAATCCACCGAGGGTGAAACAGAAAGCACGCAGTGGCTTCGACAGGTGACATAGTTGGCACTGGGTAGGTGCCTCACAAACGCTTGTTAAGACACTAAAAGAACCGATGAATTCACGAAGCAATTAAATGCATCTTCTCCTCGTTAATTTTTTTTTTTCATTTTTCAAGAAAATAACCAAGTTAATGTATTTCAGGAGTGAGATTAGGTATGAGCTCATTTAGATGTCAACATAATTTCAGACTTGTACAAAAGTTGTAAGAACTGTGCAAGGAATCTCTGTATAACCTTAGGTTAGATTCACCAGTGAATACTTGGCTCTTTTGGTCTATCCTTCCCTTCCTCACTACCTCCCTCCTTTCTGTCTCCCACATATACTCTCTCTCACACTCACACAATGTGTTTGCCTATCATCTTCCTTAATTGTTTGAGAGCCAACTTTGAGACCTCAGACACCTTTACCATAAAATACTTCGGTGAGGGGCGCCTGGGTGGCGCAGTCGGTTAAGCGTCCGACTTCAGCCAGGTCACGATCTCGCGGTCCGTGAGTTCGAGCCCCGCGTTGGGCTCTGGGCTGATGGCTCAGAGCCTGGAGCCTGTTTCCGATGCTGTGTCTCCCTCTCTCTCTGCCCCTCCCCCGTTCATGCTCTGTCTCTCTCTGTCCCAAAAATAAATAAACGTTGAAAAAAAAAAAATTAAAAAAAATAAAAAAAAAAAAAAAAAAAAATACTTCGGTGAGTATCTATTTCTAACATGGCTGTTCCCTTACACGACTACAGTGCACCTGTCACCTCAGGAGGTTGAACATTGATTCCAGGCTGTCATCTCACTTTGTCAGCGTGGCAGTAAAGTCTTCTTTGGCCATTATTTTCCCCGGTCGAGGATCTACTTCGCACTTAGCCGTCATGTCTCTTTTATAAGTTTGTACTTAATGAACATGTGATTAAACAGAATCTATGATGGAGTTTCAAATGAACAACACCGGCCATCTTTCTAATCCATTCTCCCAGCGGCAGACAAAATAGTTACTGAATCTCAGAGACCCAGGGTATCCTGACCCCTTGTTCCTTCCTTAAAAAACATGAGGACTGTTTTGTTGTTGTTGTTTTTGTTTTTCTGGCAACATTCCTTGATAGTAAGTCCCGGGGCCTCACAAGCCTAGCAGCGGAAATATTTTCCTTAGGTTGAATCAACAGAGGTGAGCTAGACAGTACTTAGATTAAGTGCTGTTCTCTTTACGGTGCTTGATCCTGAAGTCCCTGTTTTTTTTCTTCTGTGGCCTCACAGCCCAGAAGTTGCTTTTTCTGCTTTGCTCCTGTCTCTCCTCCTCCCTACACTTCTTTAATTTCACAATGGGAATTTGCAGTAATGTTAGATTGGCTCCGGCAAAGGCATTTTGATGACCCCTGTCTCGGATCATTATAGGAACTAATAAAAGCTTGGAAATGACCGTTACTCTGCATGCGTGATCCCAATGACTTGTGGCAAGCTCAGCTGTATAAATATGCGGGTTTTTTTTTTTTTTTTGCTGTGTAAATTTTGATCAAAGGGAAATGCATATACCATTTAGTTGAATGTTTCTTTTAAATTTGATCACGTCTGAGTGTAAAACAATAAACAGAAATAAAATGGCGTTGGAAATGGGAGCTTGGGGTTTGGAAAGAATGGACGTGTTGGACCGCGTGGACGCTTTCCACACCCACGTGCTAGAGTCAGCATCTTGTTCTGAAGGGCATGATGCTTTGTCCTCATATTCACACCCTGAGCTTTTTGAGTGAAAAGAAAACTTAAATGTATGTGGCGTGGCTATCTTTATGCTGTTGGATTAAAATTTTGACTTCTAGAAAAAAAGCAGTAATTGTTACATTTTCTTTTGAAGTGTGCTGTGGATCGGATTTTTATTCAGTTACAGTTTTGCATGCTTCAGGTGTGCCTTTCTAGTCTTCGGGCTGGGCATCTTGTTAGGAAGTGGAACAGAATGTTGAAGGAAGGGTGAAACAGGGCTGCCTGTGTTAGGCCCTTCCTGGGAGCGGAGAAAGTGAAGTGACTGCGTCCCAGATGGGAGAGTTGAGCCCTTTGCCTGGGTGACCCTCCTCTCCCCTGTCACCATGTGCAGGACATAGAGTGGTGGTGTCTGTGCCGTGTCTTTGCTGCATGTAGACACGTCTGTTTTTCTTCCTTGTTTCTGGGAGGCGAAGACAACATGCCCTGGCCTGTGGGAAAGACCATCTTCTCAGAATGTCCCCTCTTCGGGAGTCGTTCATCTCTTCAGTCATTCATTCAACAGGTAGTTACTGAGTGCCTGTTTTGCACCTGCCCCTGTTCTAGGAGCGTGAAGCACTTGAGCGGACAGAGCAGATGCTCACCCCTGTGGATGCTCATATCCTGGAGAGAGACAAAGGATGGGAACCGAGAGACGTTAGAAGTGCATCATGTAGTATGTTAGGGGGCATGTGCACGGGGAAAAGCAGGGTAGTGGGTTCGGGCAGTGTTGTGGGATAGGAGTGTGCTGTATTTTTATTTAAAAAATTTTTTTAACATGTGTTCATTTTTGAGAGACAGAGACAGAGCATGCGTGGGGGAGGGGCAGAGAGAGAGGGAGACCCAGAATCGGAAGCAGGTTCCGGGCTCTGAGCTGTCAGCACACAGCCCGACGTGGGGCTGGAACTCAAGGGCCATGAGATCATGACCTGAGCTGAAGTCAGACAACTGACTGAGCCACCCAGGCGCCCCTAGGAGTGGTGGAAGGTGTTCTTGAGCAAAGACTTGAGAGGAGGTAAGAGAGTTAGTCCTGTAGAACATTTCAGGCAGAGGGGATCCTTAATGCAAAGGCCCTCTGGTGCAGGGCATGACCTGTAAGACTGGGGGGCAGTCAGGAGGCTGATGTGACTGAGGGAGTGAACCAGGAGGAGATTGGTGGGAGATGGGCTCTGAGAGCTAACTGGGTCCTTGCCATTAAAGGACTTGCCTTGTACTTGAGTGTCCTGGTACTGCTGGAGGTACTGACCTAATGTAAATTTTAAGAAGATTCTTGCTGCTGGGTTGAGAGTAGACTGTGGATGCGGGTGGGGGCGGGGCTAAAGAAAGAGACAAGAAGAATTGTGAGGAAGATTGTATAATCCAGGGGAGAGGTGTTGGTGGCTGTGACCAGGAAGTTTGTAATGAAGGTGGGGAGCAGTGGTTGGATTTTAGATCTGTTTTAAAGGCAGGTTTCATGGGCTTTCCTAATAGAATAGATTCAGGATTTGAGAGAAAGATCCGAGAGGAGATTGACTCAGAGATCCCCGGCCTGAGCATGACTAGTAGGGTGTAATTGCCAGCAGTTGTGATGGGGAAGGATAAGGATGTGTGTGGAGGCTGTTTCTGGGAAGATCGAATTCTGGATGTGTTGCCTCTGGGGTAGCTAGGCGTCCCAGAGGACGTGTTGTGGAGGCAGACAGGTAAGCAGGACTGGAGTTGAGGAAAGGAATGTGGGTTGCCCTGTGTGCCTGCAGAAGCTGGAAATGCCTGGTAACTTTTGCCCAGGCAGATTGTTTTCATGTCACCCTAAAACTGACCTACTGGTTATTCAGGGATCCTCCTTTGCACTGCTAATCCCATGTGATCCCTGTTAAGGAGATGCTCAGTTTAGCTCCTGAAGGTGATGTTTTCTTGGCTTTAGGTGTTAGCTCTTGAGCTTTGCAGGGCTGGGGTGCTGGTGGCACACTCTCAGAAGAAGCTGTCACAGTCCGAGAAAGCCTGAAATGAATGCAGACCTAGAGACTGCCTTTCTCACCCCTCACTGTGGGAGGACGAGAGGGTACCCGGATGTGGGGCCGAGTGGAAACTGGAATCCGACTTGGCCGACTCCCCGTCCCGTTCTCTTTCTGCTCCACTGAGCAGTGAGCAGCTCCTGTTTGAAGAGGCATTCGGAAAGTGGATAATGCAGTGCTCTTGCTTCTTTCACCCATTTATCCATCTTTTCTCACCCAGGAAAAGTTGGATTGCATTCTGGAAAGAAGACTGCCATTGCTTTTCTGTCTTAAATGTGTGCTTCTTGGGTACTCATCAACAGGGCTAAATGAGACTCTTCAGGAACATCCATATGATGCTTTTGGTAACAAAGAGGTAATAGTTAGGGAGGGTTAAGGATTCATTTTCAGGTGGGGATTTCTTCCTCTGTGTGCCTCCGGTAGAGGCAGGATGTAGCTCTCTTGGCTTTCTGCTTTGCCTGTCGGGTATGTCTTCTCTTGGTTCTTTTCTGGAGAGGGGGCCTAGGCTGTACTGCCTGTCCCTAGGCAAGATGAAAGGCCATTTAGGGGCCAGGTATATGACCCTACCTTCAGGCAGGGCCTATATCCTGTCTCTAAGGTACCACTGGGAGGCAATATAGCACAGTCTGAACTAGATTCAAATCCTGGTTCTTTACTTAATTAGTATGTGACCTTGAGCACATTACGGAACCTCTCTGAGCCACAGCTTCCTTATTTGTAAAAGATATGTTCGTACATTGGAGATTTGTTGTGAGAAGCCAAATGAGAAAAATGTATGTCAAGGGCCAGACACTGCACTTGGCACATGGTAAGTGTAGAATTAATGCAGCTATTATCACCATCACTGCTGGCATTTCCTCCGATTCCTACCTGCGGCTTAGGCCAGTTTTGTTAAGATTAATTTAGTTTCCAAAAAAGATGTGCTAATTGGATTATTACATTTTCATGCGTTTATATTTATATATACACGCAGAGCTTTGAAATCTACACATGTATATATTTATCCATTCAAGTCTCTCTTGTAAAAATCTGTAAGAATTATATTTTTGAGTCATTGAACCATGATGAAATTGTTTTTCAAAAAAAGATTCGCTATAAGTGATCATTATGTAGGCCATCAAGATGGAGAATATGGTGGAAATGGAAGTTAAAGACACCATCAGAAAGAAGCCTGATGTTCATGCGGGGCTATTCGTAGAATACACATTTTTATAATCTGGATTTTTAAAAACATTGGCACTCGCCTGCATTGTTTAGGGCTGGATGGCACAGACAAGGCTGTTTTGGGGCTGGGATAAGTATTTTTTTGATTAATGCTACAACTTGTAGACTTGTAATCACGAGTGACTTATCAGCAGCTTTTCAAAATCTGACATTCCGCACGGAGTGCCCCAGTGAAGGAAAGTTAGCGCTCTGTGAATGCTTTTACAGTTGAATTCCACACACATGAATTATGACAAGTGAGGCGACTACTCTGTGGTTTGTTGTGTCTGGTCTGGTTCCTACTTTTAAAGTTGCAGTTGCGTTTGGTCATTTGAAGCTTATTTTCACAGTCTGGCCAAGCCAGCAGGGTCCCGGGGCTCTGTAGGGGACATAAACCGCCAGCCTTTAAGTTAGAATGCTCAGCAGATAAGCATTTCAAGACTGCATTGCATCATACAAAGGGACTTATGGGCTTATTTAACATATACTATTTGACTTAATTTAGATATTTAATGGAAAGAAAAGCCTCTTATTATCACTGAAGGAAAGACCTGCCAAACATTGTGAGGCTCAGTTGAAATATTATAACGGATGTACGGAGTGCAAATACATTTCACGGCCTTACATAATGGGGGTGTTTAATAATAGTTGTTTCTTTAAATTTAGCGCAGGTATCTTAGATATTTGCACTTTGTAAATTATATGCTGTGGATCAAGAAACTCCCGTTGCGTGTGTGTGTGTGTGTGTGTGTGTGTGTTTTAAAAATTTGTTTTAATGAAGTACGTACTGATTTTTAAAAATGAATTTCAACTGTGATTTATGTTTTTTTCATGAGCCCAGATTGGGGCGTCCATGCCAGGAATGAACACTTCCCATCCTGTCTAGAAAAACATAAATGTGAGCAGTAGCTGGATCTGCTGACCTGATTGGCCACGGCTCCACGGAGCATTTCACTGCGCAGGCATTGGCCTGCTGTGTAGATGGGGCGTCTAGGAGCAGTGGGGTGGTGACCTGTAACAGCTTGGGGAAGGCACACCTGGGTGTCTGGATGGAGACCCGACCACGTTGCCGCCGCGTGTGCCTGCAGCTTTCACAGACATTGTATGCGCTCAAATTGCCAAGGCACACAATCAGCCGAGTCCCAGTTTGATGTCCGCTCCTGTTTTTCCAGGACACGGGGAGCTGTTACGGGGCTGAATTGTGTCCTCCCTGCACCACCCCCCCTCCACCGCCAAATTCATAGGTTGAAGTCCTAACCCCCAGTATCTCAGGATGTGACTGTCTTTGGAGAGAGGGTGTTGATGGAGTTAATCGAGGTAAAATGAGGTTATTAAGGTGACGCCTCATCCAGTATGACTGGCGTCCTCGTAAGAAGATGAGATTAGGGCACAGGTGCACAAGAGGAAAGCTTCAGGAAGACATATGGCGAAGGTGGCCATCTATATATAAGCCAAAGAGAGGGGCCTCAGAAGAAACTAAGCCTGCTGACACTTTAATGTCAGACTTGTAGCCTCGGTAGAACTAAGAGAAAACAACTTTGTATCCTTGAAACCCTCTAATCTGATACTTGGTTATGGCTGCCAGAGAAAACTAATACACAAGCAAATCCCAAACTACAGGAGGGCGTGGGTCATTTGAAACCGTCTTTTCCATATTATGATCCAGTGTTTAAATATGGAAAACAGTGACAGGAAAACCTTTCCTGGGAAGAAAAGCTGTAAGTTTGACCAAATCCGAGTGGTGGGCAGGGTGGCCTTCCTGGATGCCGAAGCAATAATACGGGCAATGTGTGTTACAGTGGGCCGCTCCCGGGGCAAGGGTCCCACGTACATCATCTCTTTCCGTTCCTAGCACAATCCTCCGAGGTAGAATTGTGATCTCTGCCTTACGAGTGAGCAGACAGGCCGGGAGAGTCAGCAGGGTAGGAGCTGGGGTTCGGCCAGGTAGTCCTGCTCCAGGCCTGTCCGTGTTGTTGCCTTCCCAGTCCTGGGAAATTAGGGGTTAAAGAAGGGTGTTTGTCCGATCTCCTATGATGATTAGTGTAAAGAGACTGGGCGCCCTCCCTTTGGACGCGTTTTGGTCCCGTCTCCAGAGAGAGGCTGTCCAGTGCGTTGAGTGCCTCGACGGTGTCACTGGTAATAATAATCTTCACGAGTATTGCAGGGTACTTAGTATGTGTGAGCCCTGATCTAACTAAAACATGTACGTACTGCGTGTTTCATTCCCGAAGCAGCCGGAAGCAGTTCTCGCGAAACTTCCGACGGGTCCACACCCAGGGTTTCTGACCCCAGCCCCTGAGCCTCTCACCCCTGGGCATCACTGCCTCCTGCACAGGGCTGGTACTTGCCCAGCACTGGCATCTGTCACAAGGAAGGGGAAGAGGGTAGCTGATGTTTAGGTTTTGAAAACAGAAAAAAAAACTTCTCTCTTTTCCCCTTATTACAAAAGCAATTTATGATAAACGTAAAACATTTTAAAACCAAACCAAAGCAAAAATAAATAAAAATTATGTATAGTCCCATCCCCTCGTGAGAATTACTGCTCCTGCTTTTCTGTCTGCCTTTATAGTCGCTTTACTTGGAAATATACTTCCTGTGACTATAAATATAATAATATTTTCACGAGCAGCAACATTAGTTAGAAAAGAGCAAGGACTTTGGAATAAGACTTGGGTTTAAATCCTAGCGTTCTAACTATGTGATGTTGAACAAGTTACTTAATTTCTTTCTGTCTTTAAAACGGGATAATAAACAGGTAAAACTTACTTCACTGGGGTTTATAGTAAATAGTGTGTGTAATGTTCTCTTCTGTAGCAAGTGGTACACAATAAATACAGAAATCGTAAGTTTAAAAAGAATCAGTTTTTGTAGCTTAGCAATATATCATTCAACAAATGTTGGTGAACAGGTATGATTGGGGATCATGTTGCCTTCTGTGTCCTTGTCTATTTTTACAACCCTTTTATTTTTTATTTATTTATTTTTTCAATGTTTATTTATTTTTGGGACAGAGAGAGACAGAGCATGAACGGGGGAGGGGCAGAGAGAGAGGGAGACACAGAATCGGAAACAGGCTCCAGGCTCTGAGCCATCAGCCCAGAGCCCGACGCGGGGCTCGAACTCACGGACCGTGAGATCGTGACCTGGCTGAAGTCGGACGCTTAACCAACTGCGCCACCCAGGCGCCCCTTTACAACCCTTTTAAATGTCTGCGTAGTATTTCATCAGTATGAATCCGCTTGTACGTAATTTTCAGTGGACATTTATTTTCCCCAGCTTTCATGTCCCATAGGCAATATGGTGTTGTGTTTTTTTGCAACGTTGTAACTGAATTTTCCCCAGTGATTACTGTTGCTTGAGGATCAATTCCAAAGAGGAAGGGATGGACAGGAATGGCATGATTTGAAGGCTGTTGAAGCAATACCAACTCATCTCCTAAGTTCCCCTGACCCTAGCCATGCATGAGAGGGCCCGTTTCTTTCTTTCTTTTTTTAAAGTTCCCCGTGTGTTACTACTGTAAACATGTCCTTGACTTATTTCTTTTGGTAAGTTTTTGATGTAATATTAGATTGATGGATGCAAAAGAAAAATGGGGCCTAATTACGCTCTGTGGGTCACTGACTCAAATCTGGCATCATGAAGGAAGAACAGCGGCTCTAAGAATTGAGAGAGGAGAGATTGGGCACTGGTGTTCAATTAATGGTGTGGTCCACGCAAAGTTGAGGACAACACCTGTCATATAGGGAGCCCTTACCATGGGCCAGCTATTGGGTGCATGCATTCAACCCGTAATGTAATCTTGACAGCAGTACTGTGGCGGGGGGAGGGGGGGTGTGGATACCTGGGGAGTCTTTTTAGCCCTGTTTTCTAGATGTAGAAACAGAGGTTTAGAGAAGTTAGAACCAAAATCACAAATTAGGTTACTCTGTGGCAGAGCTAGGAGTTGAACTCAGGGGCTCAGACTCTCAGGTTCCTGTTCTTGTCCTGAGGTATGAGAAATGGAGATGGAACCAGAGACACAGGAGCCAGCGTAGAAACCAAATGAGAGCTGAACATGGCGGCTGGCTGGTGTCGGGCCAAGGGCAGAGTGGAACCCCTCAGGGTTTCTGGCTTGTTGGAAAAGAAGGAGGAACTTTGGGCAGACACAGGGAGACGGAGAGGAGGAGCCAGTGTAGAGAGTGTGACGTTTCAGATGGTATATACGGGGCCACGGAGACTGGGGCTGGAGATCTGCCAAGAGTTGTAGTAACAGCACTTACCCTGTTTTAAGGCTTACGTGCATTATTCCACTTAATCCTCAAATGACTCCATGTCATAGGACCCGTCATTACCCCTGGGTTGCTGCCGAGGAAACTGAGGCCCAGAGAGCTTGAGTAACTCGGTCTATGAGTGTCACAGCCAGAATTGGACCTCAGGCAGCCAAATTCTGATGCTCTGGGCCAAAATAGATCAGGAACTAGAATTCCATGGGGAGTTTGCAACCTGGGATGTATTTGTTGCAAGTGATCGCTCCCTGCTTTTGAATTTTGCAGCAGTTATTGCCTGTAGAATTCGGCTCGCAGGCCGAATTAATCGTGTCCTCCCCGTGACACGACTCTTATTTAAATCATGTACTGTTACTTAACTTCTCATGCTAGGAAGACAGCTGTGCTTGGATGTCCCTCTTCCCACCTCCAGACATGGGTACCACAGTTAGTTGGAGTTTGACTGAATTTCACTTGAGGAGTCTCATCCTGTATACTTGAGACAGGTGCCTTTTCTGGAAGGGAAGGGAAAGGAAGGGAAGGGAAGGGAAGCGTTATGGCAGGAAGGAGGGGATGGTGACCCGTTCTTCAAGTCAGAAGGAAATGAAAAACCAGAGAGGACACCGAAAGCAGCACTAGAAAGCATCCCTTTTGCACAGGCAGTGGAAGGACCAGATGGGTGCCTCAACCACCTGCCCTAAACCCCTCTCCTCCACGTCTCTGTTCTCAGTAGGGGTGTGCCATACATCTTCGAGGCCATGATACCCAGGCTCGCTTGACTCCTTGCTTTTCCCCTCCTAGGATTTGCCTGACTGCAAACAGGAAGCCAAGAACTTTAGCGGGGTACTCTCACTAAGGTTCTAACCCCTGTATTCCCATTTGGGCTCTGTCTTGGGAGCTGTTCCAGAGGTTCTCATGTTTCCCATTTGAGCTGTTGAAAGAACGGTACTCTAGTATTTGGTGCCATTCAGGGAGGAGGCTTGGCTTCGAGAAACCCATGCCTCTGTCACTTATAAACTGTGGCCTTGGGAAAGGATTCGCCTTCTCTGAGCCTCAGAGCCCTGTGGGATGGTCGCGCTTACTTGTGCCACTGTTGGAAGGCTTATAAGAGTCTGGGCAAAATGCTCAATACAGAGCACTGGGTGCTCTAAGACTGGCTGGTCTTAGAACTGGATGTCCTCAGGAGATTACCCAAAGGCCTCCCAGTCTGTCGAGCCACCAGGGTGAAAGGCCAGTGTGTTCCTTCTTGTCTTGTATTTACAACAGACATTTCACCACTTTGACTCTTTGACACTTTTGCTTGATGATTTGGTCCTAATCATCAGCACTTCTGGTCTCCTGAGGCTTTTCCAAACCATGTCATTCCAACCCCCTAGAATGCGCCCTTCTTTCTCTAAAGGAAATGTGGCTGTCGGATGTGGGACAATTGTTTTCTTCTTCTCTACTTACCGTTGTGATTAGTTTTTTTTTATTTTTTATTTTTTTATTTTTTTTTGAAACTCTGTGAGAATTGTCTGGAAGTTCTTCAGTCATTTCATTAGTCATTTAAGTTTTTTGGTTTTTAAGATTGAAGGCAAATTACTTTGAGGCAGTGGGTCAGATGGACGTGGCTGGCTGGGTAACCGTAAACCTGCTGAGTCAGCCGTCTGCTCAGACAACTAAAAGCCGAAGCATGTTTGATGACTAGTCACTGGCCAACGTCACGCTAACTCAGAACTTCATTTCTGCTCCTAAGTTGTGGGAACTTGGATGCCTTTGTGGGTTGTTCGAAAGCACTCCCAAGTATTATACTGATTGGATTTTGAAGCCTTGAAGTGTCGGTTATCCCCTGCAGTGGTGTTTTTGATTTGAGGCCGACGCATAATATCGTGACGTGGTATCGTTCGGAAAGGTGGGATTCACTGCCGTTAATTCATAGGAAGGGAAACCCAGGCTCTGGAAACTCACTGACTTGCAAAAGGTCTCAGACGGTTGGTGGCAAAGCTGGGACAAGGTTTGCTCTTTCTACTGACGGGTCATGCACTAGCCACCCTCCTGGGTTATTGCCCTTCTGCTGAAACTACCTGGGAAGCTGTTTATTTTGATTCTTCTACCTGGATTGGAGGGACCGTCTGAATGTCAGGGTTGGTGGTTGCCTCCAAATGCCCTCCTGACCCCCTGTCAGCACATTATTGCCTTGGAAGAGAAGTCTGTTTAGTGTGCGTGTTCTCTCTTGCCTCTGTGCTGTGTATGTCATCCATGTTGGATGGGTGAGTTGCTATATGGGTCCCTCAGTGTGGTAACATCATCTCCCTACAGTACCATACGTGATGAAATAATCATGCTTAGTAAATGACAATGTTTACCTTACTCTGGTACCACAGCCTTGACTGTTCTGTCATTGTTTTTTAACTTCCTCGACTTGGGCATGAATTTAAAAGATGATTTGAGGCTATGTGGGGATATTATTTGGTTTAACAAAGAATTTGGTCTCTATGTTTTTATTCCTTTAAGTAATTTGTGATTAACCTCAAAGGCCTGTGGTAAGATGGCTTTTGTTTCTAGTTGGAATATGGCGACACAGAAATCTCTTAGAAGAGAGATTTGGCCCAACTGTAGTGGAACTTCATGTTTCATCCCACAGAGTGAGTCTCGTAAACAGCGCTTTAAAATCCTTCTTCGAGACCGTTGGTTTCCTCAAAAAAAATCCCCCCCCCCTTAAATCTTTTGTGATATTTTCCTTCTTTTCCAGTAATGGAGGACTTTTCCTTTTTACAGTGTTAAGCTGCTATCTTTTTCTTAATTGTGAAGCAGGCAAAAGTCATCCCAGAGAACAAGTCTCAGAAGAATTGCACTTGATACTGTGACCCAGTTGGTTTCTTCATTCTTTGAAGAGTTGTTTTATTGCCCCTTCCCCCCACTGCAGTATTGTATACTGATTATTTAACCGTAACTTGTCACAGGCGATATAGGTCCTGTTAACAAGATGAGCTCTGATGTCCTCACACATAGCTTCCCATGGAAGGTTACCTCTTGGGGAAACTGAGGCTTGGGCTGTCTCCTTCCTTTTTCTACAGGGCCTACCATTGTAGTTTTTCCTTGTTAGTAACATCATCACTATGAATGTCGTTTTTGTTCTCAATTGATGGAGAGGCTTGCTCACAAACAAGGCATCTCAAGCTTTTTGTGAACAGATACATAGGGATTGTGTCTCTAGTGAAAGTGAAATAATGTAATTTGTTTTATCACCTTGAGTTGTTGACTGTGGATTGTCAAAAATACGTTTTGAAATTTAAAAGTGTGAAAAACAAGAGTGCTGGCCATCAAAAGAGCTCTCCCCTCAAAGTAAACATATTTATAGAGCAAGACTCAAAACAAAATAGTTGATCGTGATAAGGCCAGCCAATGAAAAGAAAGTAAACATGTTTACCACAAAAGCCTTATAAAGAGCCCAGATGGCATCTAGCTCTCTGTTCACTTGACTGTTCTTCCAGAGAGCTACTGAGGTTCCCCTGGGCCTTGGGGACAGAGACACCATTTGTCCTACCAGTGGGATACCCACCTTGTACAAGCTCTGCTTACTTAGCTTAGCCTAATTTGCCAGTGGGAATGGAATGTTAGTATTTTGAGCCATCGAAATGAACCAGCTGGGGAAGGTATTTGTGAAATTGAGCCTGGAGTTCCTGTGATTCTTAAGTAGAAACTTGTCACAGGTTGGATGCCAAGTTGGCTTTTGGGGAGTCTTCCTGGCTCCCTGAAAGGGCCTCAGATTAATGCCACATGTAATGACCTTCTGCCCCGGATACTATAGTGTAGGCATTGAGGATATAAAACATGAATCACGCCTAGCCCCGCCTCACCCAGTGGATTTTGGCGAAGGAACCAAATAGCTTGAATAAGAAGTTGGTAGAAAAGACAAGGGCATCCTGAGTGATGCAGGGCATTTCGGGGTACTGAGTACCATGGAGAGTGAGTGGTAGATGATGTAAAAGAGAGGAACTTGAGAGAGGGGATGCTGGATGAGGTAGTGGTGGCTTGCCTCAGTACAGTCCAGGAGCAAGTTCAACAGAAATGACCTGCCGAGAGGTGGCTCAGTGGGAGGTTGTGAGTGGATTTCAGATTTCAAGGTCTTAGAGTTGGAGCACTTCTGAAGGATGGGAAGATCCAAGTTTTGGCCATGCCCTTAAGTATAGAGGAAATGGTAATGTGGTTCATTAGCATTTAATGAGCCCTTACTGAATGTGGGCAAACATTATCCCAATTTTCAGGTGCAACTTGATCGGAGTTGCGCTAGTCAGTGGCAGAGCTAGAATGGGGCTTAGGCAGCCTTTCCACAGCCCATGCTTTCAGCTACTGCGCTGTACTGTGTGTCGGAGGGCTTGGAATCTTTTAAGGTAAGGAAGTTCAGATAACGAGGTGTATGTTCACTCATTCAACAGATTTTTTTTTTGAGTGTCTTATTTGTACCAGGCCTTATGTAAGCATTAGGCAGGCTGTTGGAAGGACCATCTTCATGGCTATTGAGGTTGATAGAAGTGGCCACACCGAATGGATCTAGACACAAGTTGTGAACCAGATACTAAAATACCTGAAACAATATAGAAGAGTGTCCTTGATATTCAGAAGTGAAAGCCATATGGCTGTGCTGGGAACAGTGGTTCCCTCTCATGTGATCATCGAAAGAAGGGTTTGGAAGGTTGAAGGATCATGGTGGAGAGAGACCATGGTTTTTTTCCTTGGAGGTAGATGATAGGCAAGGTGGGCTGTTAGCAGGGCAATAACTTGGTTCTAAGAAAGGGAATTGGTTGCTGGAAGTCAAGGGATGTTGACTGAATGGCTTTCTTCTTCTTGAAGGAAGAAGGAAAGTTTTGAGATTTTTCATGATGTTGGTAATGGAGGGTGGTGGGAAGAGGTGAGCATTGGAGCCAACGTGAAGTTTCTTTAATACAGAAATGGGATTTGGGGATGATCGGAAGGCAGCAGGATAATGGTGCTTTTTATTCTCTAAGAAGGGGTTCCATTTAAATCACTTATTTTCCATGGCAGGGTTTAGACATAAGTTAGGTTACTTATTGAGGAGATAGGGAGAAGGGACAGACAATTGCAACAGGAAGACAAGACTCCATGTTTTAAGGAGAATGTTAAGATTTTTAGTAAAGGAAGATCAATAAACAAACAAGCACAAAAGGTTTCTGGTAGAGCCTAAGTGAACTAGAAAAGTAATTACATGGAAACCATATTCCCCATGCATTCTAATTAACCTAGTGGGTTTACTTAAAAGCTTGTTTTTGAGCATAAATATCAAAAAGTCCTCTGATGAGTTGAAAGAAATCTTGCTAGTGAAAGTTAAACAAGAGAAGAATGGTTAGCTCTAGAGAATTTAAGTGAAGTCAGGTGGGCTTGCTGAAGCCAAGAACGTTTGTGCGGTTGACTCTTGGTTAAATTTGGCTGACCATTTTTACTAGAACTTTAGAACTTAGCTCTTCCGAACGAAGTTTATTTAGGGTACATTTGAGGTGATTATTATTTTAAAAGCAGAAGTATTATTTATTCTTCTTTTCTAAGCCTTATTAGTTGAGGCAGATTGGCATTTTATTTGTGAACTGACAACACACACTTTTTTTTTTTTTTTTTTTTTTTTTTTTTTTGCAGCCGGTGTGCTTTTTGAACTGGGTTCAGCATTGTCAGAAAGTTATTCACGGGAGTTGATGATGGAGCCTGCTCCACCCACTTCTGTTCCCTTTCTATTTTGGTGCCATTTGCAACAAAAGAAATGAAGTTAATAAATTAGAGAAGGATTGAAGCTCTCACAAATGCTGTCCTTCCCATCAGGTTGTGTAACCGATGAGACAGAGTGGGCCCACTCTTCCTGTAGCACATGGGACCTGAAGGAACATCCGTGTAAATCACAGGAGATGGCCTTGACCTTGGGGCTCCCAGGTCTTTTGACCAATCTGATACAGCTGCATTAAAAAGCCTATAAATATATACATTTGTGGTTGTGTACATTCATGTGTGCATTTGTGTATGTGTATACTCATACATACATGTATATTTGTATTTACATGTGTATGTGTACATACATACATGCATGCTTATATCCTGTGGCCATGTAAAATAACAGATTTAGCATTCCAAAGCCAAAGGAGGTCCAATGGACAGCATGTTGAATTTGAGTTCTGTGTCAGGGCCCCCATGGGAAAAAGATGGCTTTTATCTCTCCTTGGGCCTGGGAAGGACAAGGGAAGGGCAGGTAGTGGTTATGGGAAGGTGGAGACTATACGGAGGGGGCTGGGAGACGTCACCTTTCATAGAGGGACTCAGCCAATGTGCATTTCCCTGGAGGCAAGGGAGCCTGGGCAACGGATGCCCCATCTTCCCTGTCCTCCTAAGATGAGAAGTCCATTGGTTGTATCCAGCCGGAAGCCAGAGGACACGGGTATCTAGTGGTGCAGCCCTCCAGGGCACAGAGCGAGGTGGGGGGGATGATGGGCAGAGCATCTGGAGAGGCACATGGAAAACCACGTACTGTGTTTTGTTCTGTGAACTTCCTCGAGCTTGACCCTGCCATACTCACTCAGATAACCCGTGGGAGAGGTCAAAGTGGCCAACGATTTCCCAGGCGTTCAGGATGACGAGGATGTATCTAACGTCTGAGAGTGGTGGCATTGGAAGTGTGGTGCCTACACCAGTTGCACCAGCATCACTTGGGAGCTTTCTAGAAATTCTCAGGACCTAAACCTGGACCTATTGAATTAGCCCCTCTGGTGGAGGGGCCCAGCAGTCTCTGTTTTATTAGCCTTCCTGGGGATCCCGGTGCTTGTTCGAGATTGAGAACCACTGCTGGATGTGTTCAGGTGTTAGATGGTGGGCAGGTAATGCTAATTTGCTAAGATGGCCACTGTTAGCTTGCTTGGAAATGCCAGGGAGGGGAACGTGTTGTCTGTATCAACCCAGGACAGACTTCCCGTCCTCCTTTTGTAGGACGTTTCTGAGGATGCCACAGAAATGGAATAATGCATTGTATTTAGGCCGTGGGTGCTAATACCCAGTGCAGTTCATGCCTTTAATTTTCAAGTTGCCCTCAGCCATACAAGGAAGTACCAGGCCAAGCCCTAGACTTTTGGAGGTTGTTTTTGAAAAACAGATGCAAATACAGCCTGTGCGGTTGTTGTGTTCCCGGTGCCTGGCAGTGTTTGGTAAACAACTTGATTGCTAGGTCTTGGCCTCAGGGAACCACAGCTGCTCTCTCCAGCTCCCCGCAGACTTTTGTACTGAGCAAGGATTGCTTCAGGGAAAAATAAACAGGGGAGAACAAAACAAGTAAACATCACGGTTGTTTTGTGGCTGCCTCTACCTGTTTTCCTGGAGCTGTTTTGCAACCACAAGCCCTGGGCTTTGGTTCCTTACAAAAGAAAAAAAAAACAAAAAGCAAAAAAACAAGGCAAGACCCCACGGCATCCCAGGCTTCTTTCTCTGCGGTCAGACTGTGGAGGGGCCACGGGACCTGGAAAGTCTGGGTGGTGGCCCTTGCAAGAATATATGCAATTTTAAATATGGAAATTGAAGGGGAGAAGGCTTTGTTCTTTCTGATGACCCCCAAGATGACAATCTGGTTTTTCAAATCTCTAGGAAAACAGATTGAATATAGCACAATTAATGTTTCAGCTCTTCTAGGCTTTTCTCTAAAATAAGTTAATGGGCTTTTAATTTATTGCAGCTCCTGATTGGTAGGGTTGAGACAGGGTTGCTGCCCCCCCCCCCCCAAGGTGCTCTCTCCTGGGCCCTAAGGAAGAGGAAGGCTACAAAGTCCTTTTGGTGTATCAGCCTCAGGGCTCAGCCCCCTGCTGGCTGAATTCCTGACCCTAAAGTGGTGGAGAGCATTGCAGCGCCCCTCAGAGTGGAGGGACCCATCTTCATCGGAATTACCTGGGTGTCTAGTCGAAATGTAGATTCCTGGGACCTGAATCTCTGGACTGGAGGTGGGGGGGGGGGAGGCAGGAGTATGCATTTCAAGCTGGTGCCCCAGTTGCACACTCAGGTTTGCAGAACAAGGCCTTGGTGATCGATACCGCCACAGTGTAAATACGTGAGCTGGGGTAGGGAGCCTGTGATTTGTTGCCAGACTTTTGAATTTATTTTAAGAAGTTTTTATTTTTGAGACATGCACATCATTTTGATGCACTTACTTTTTTTTTCAAGTTTATTTATTTTGGGAGAAAGAGAGGGAGAGTCTGTGTGTGTAAGGGGGGGGGGAGGGGGGGCAGAGAGAGAGGGAGAGAGAAAAATCCCAAGCAGGCTCCCTGTGTGGGGCTCAAACTCACGAATCCGTGAGATCATGACCTGAGCCAAAATCAAGAGTCCGACGCTTAATGGACTGAGCCACCCAGTCACCCTGACGGATTTCCTTTTCATTGACTCATAAGTTCGTTATTTTGGCTCCCTCTTTCTAACTAAGTCAGAGAACCTTCTTCCCGAAATCATTTTCTTTTGGCCTAAATGATATACCTCTTTGTGAATGTCCTTCTAGAGAGATGGTGAACTTCTTTTTGTCTGAAAAGATCTTTATTTTATCCTCATTTTTCAAAGAAATTTTTTTTTCTGGCTACATAATTCTAGGTAGACAGTTTTTGCCTCTAGGCACTTTTCTGGGTAATTTATTTGGATGTCTATCTTTGCTTCTGTTTTTTTTTTTTTGTTTTGTTTTTGTTGTTGTTGTTGCTTAAATTTTTAACTTTTTTTTTATTTCAATGGCTGTCCTTTCTAATTTCTGGAGTTCAGAATTTTGGTTAGAGTTATAGAGCTTGGTGGAGATGAAATTCAGTTCTGGGGCTTTTGGACACTTAAAACATATACAAACAAACCATAGTGGTACATGGTTTTTATTCTCATATATGCGGGGTAACTTGAATGGTTTAGGAAATCAAGCAGGACAACACTAACCGTCAGACCCTTAGAGCACGGTGTCTTAGCTGGAAACCTGCAGCTTTTCCGAGCATGAATGAAGAGGAAAGCTACATGAACTCTTCCACCCCCCCTTCCACCCCACCCCCCGTGCTGCTTTTGAGGGTGACGTGTCTCCTCCTACCCACCTCCAAGCCTCTGAATATGCTACTTTGGTTTTGTGGCATGCCTTTCCCACCTCACCTTCCTTTTCCTTCTAAAACTTGTTCAAGATAAAGAAAGCCTTTATCTACCCAGATACCTACTATGTTGTTTTGTGTTCGCTTGTACAGCTTCTCTGTGCTGCTGAATTTCTCTAGAATCACTGACATGGAATGACCTCAGCAGTCATTTGGTATAGGGGTTGCAAGTTCCTTCCTTCTCCTCTGCCCCTTCCCTTCCCTCCCCTCCCCTCCCCTCCCCTCCCCTCCCCTCCCCTCCCCTCCCCTCCCCTCCCCTCCCCTCCCTCCCCTCCCCTCCCCTCCCTCCCCTCCCCTCCCCTCCCCTCCCCTCCCCTCCCCTCCCTTCCCTTCCCTTCCCTTCCCTTCCCTTCCCTTCCCTTCCCTTCCCTTCCCTTCCCTTCCCTTCCGTCTTTCTTTCTTGTTTGCTTTCTCTTTTCTTTCTCTCTTCTTTTTCTTTCGTTTTCTTTCTTCTTTATTTCTCTCATGCTGTTAAAAGATTAGCTACTATCTTTGAAAAATCCTGAAATTTCACAAAATGGTAATGATTCCTGCCTTTGTTTGTACTCGTGGAAGTTCTTGAAGCCCTGGGCTTATGTTTCTTTGTGGCAATAATTGGCTTTGGTGTGCACCAGCTGCCCTGTTTAGCTGCAAAACTGCTCGTCTTCCAGGTTGCTACCTTCCCCATAGCTCCCTGTACCTTATACACCTGGCCTATTTTGCTCTCTTGTCTCGTCTGTCTGGTCTCTGTGGGGTACGGTAGCTTTCCCTGTGTGAAACAGGAAGCTCAGGGTCAGAAGGGCTAAGGATCCTCTACAAGACCTTGCAGCAAGCTTGAGTCAGAAGAGTGTCTAGTGCAAGGCAGGCACTCAAATTGTATTAATGTATTGGCTGGAAAATACAGAGTTCTTGTGAGTGTACTTCGTAGAGTCAAGCCCCTGATACAGTGTGATTTTGGGCAAGTTACTAAGACTCTGCCTCAGTTTTCTTATCTGTGGATTAAGATTATAACATTGTCTACCGGGAACTTTGTTGTAAGAATAGAAGTAGATGCAGTAATTGTTGTCAAACACTTAAAACAATATCCAGCACGTAGTGAGTTTCCGGTCAGTAGCCCTTATTTTTTTGTAGGATGCTGAAGAATGACTTCTTTCGATGGTTGATTCATTTGTTGAGCTGGTAAATCTGTATTGAATGCCTGCTCTGAGCCAGGCGTTTTTCTGAAGTTTTGAAGTACAGCGATAAATACAACAGAGATGCTCCCTTATCTTGTGGAGCTCATATTCAAGCGGGGAAAACAAGCGAATACATGAGAAAAAAGTTTCTAGGTTATGACAGAAGCTCTGGAGAAAGCGAGTAGAGTGATAGCACTGAGAGTCGCTGGGGATCTAGCCTATGTAGGTAGGCAGGACAGCCTTCTTGCAGCGGCCTTTGCCCCTAAGATCCAGTGATCCAGAGAAAGCCATTTGTGTAAGGAGTAGGCTCATGGCATGGCGTTCAGCATGGAAAAGCAAGGGCTCCGGTCCTGAGGTGGAAGAACATAGCTTGCTTGGGGTGGAAGGAAGGCCACTGTACCTGTGTTGTAGCAGAAGATTGGGTTGGTGGCTGGAGGTGTCAGAGAAGTAGGAAGTGACCAATTTGCAGGGCCTTGTAGGCCACAGAAGGATGTTTGGTTTTTATCCTAACGATGGCAAACAACCTCAGCCCATCTCTTTTTGCTGTGTGACTCCAAGTTATGCTTATACACGCAAAAGTTCGAGAAACAGTCATGTGTAATACATTTGGCAGATTTCCCTCGTAGTTGGAACTGTACTCCCTGGAGAGAAATGGAAGCCTTCCATGGGCACCCAGGGGATGCTGTCAGCCACCCAGGGTGGCAGCTCACCAGGGCTGGGCACTAGTGCCAGGGTGAGAATTCTGTGCATGTGCGAAGAAAGCCCTCTCTGCCTGTAGCACATCTTCAGTGTTGATGGCAGATAGATGTAACAGTGATACGCGATAAAACTCTTTTTAATCAGGAATCTGAAAGGAGAAGCTAATAGCTTAGCTTGTTCAGAATAAATATACTTTATTAAAACAAAACAAAACAAAAAAAACCAAGAATGCTAAGCAGTAGAAGGGACTTGGGGAGCATCAGTTACTGCCCCGATCTTTGCACATGAGGAAGCTGGCATCCTGAGATAGTAAATGGCTTTCCTGGGGCCACACAACGGGCGACAATTATCAGGTTCAGAATTCGGGCTTCTCCACTTTGAGGCCTGTATATTACATAGTACGTTCTGTCTTGATGGAGATACCTCCCAGAGGTTCGCTCCTTCAGTAACTCCTGTGCATTTAAAAAATTATTTTGGAGGAGAAGTGTTCATTATTATTTAAAAATAATTTAAAAAAAAGGGGGGGGTGCTAGGTGGTTCATTCGGTTGAGCGTCCGACTTTGGCTCAGGTCACGATCCCACAGTTGATGAGTTCGAGCCCCGCATCAGGCTCTGTGCTGACAGCTCAGAGCCTGGAGCCTGCTTTGGATTGTGTGTCTCCCTCTTTCTCTGCCCCTCCCCTACTCATGCTCTGTCTCGCAAAAATAAATAAACATTACATTTTTTTTTAATTATCACTATTTAAATTTTCATGTTTTTTCATCCTCTAGGAAAGATAATTACTTAATAGGAAATGGCACACTTATCCATGTAATATTTGAGTTAAAACACCTTATTGTTAGCTAAGCACTCTATAATGGGACATGATATTTTTGTAATGCTAAAATATGTAAAATATTTTGCACCGAATCTAGGATAAACAAAACATTTCAGTGTATGTGTTGAAGTAATGGGTAAATGTATCTTTCACAACAGTATTTCCGGTTCATATTTTACAACATCACATTTGATATATTGATCTACCCTCATTTTAAAGGTGTTTTCCCCTACCTCTAGATTCTATGTCTGCCTTGCTGTTTTTAAGTTTAAGGAAGTGGTGGTTTTAGAAGCTACATCTTAGTTATGTGTAAAAAATATTTTTGTATTGCAGTGTCCCAGGACCTTTTGCTGACAATTCCAGTTTCCAGACAGAACATTTGGGCAATGGTGAAGGCTTCCAGCCCTTCTCTGATTTGCTGCCAACCATGAACGGGTGGATGTGATGCTTGCTGGCCGAAAGGGTAAGTGAACTTTTATGATTATTTGTGTGAAAATTCACAAGACAAAAAAGTGGCTGCAGGGGTCACACACAGTGCAGGAAATTGATAGAAGTCCTAAGTTCATCATAACAATTGCATACTGAGGGTGAGAGATTCTCATTTTGAAAGAAGGGAGCAACTCTGATATTTTTTTCTGCTGTTACCCTCTTGAATAACCCCTGCAGTGATCTGAGGATTTATCAAAGTCATAACAGGACACAGGAGAACTTATTTGTGTGTGTGTGTGTGTGTGTGTGTATGTGTTCATACTGTGAAGGGTGGGCTATCTAAATTATGAACCACATGCATAATTAAAAGAATAATTACTTTTTTGGTCCTATCATAACTCAGCAAAAAAAGGAGCCACCGTGGTATAAAAGTATAATGACCTCATCTTGGGTTTTAGAGGAAATTTAAGGCTGATTTGTTCATTAGGAAGGTCTCATCCCAAGCTTTCCACATGATAAGGGCTCTTAAGAAAGATACTGGACTCTCAAAGATATTCAGAAAGATGAGCATTTTTTTTCAATCATTGTTCACCTCACTAAGATACTAATTGTAGTTTTTAAGGGAGGTCAGAAGAGACTTGATGATCGTTTCCTCTTATATGTTTTTTCTGTATTTGATGGACTGTACCATGTTCCTCAGCAACCAGTGGCTCTTTTATAGTAACGAAGGAACAATTGTGACTTGCCTTTACAGAGAAAATAATTGGTTGAGGCCAGGTGTTGTGGATAAAAACTCTGACATCATCCACTGGTAGCTTTGTCATAGGAAGAGGTCACCTTTATAGGGAACCATCTCATTTCAAGTTTTGTATTCAGTGATTTAGTGATAAGAACCATTGGTGTAAACTCCATCTTGTTTGTCTTAGTGTGACTGTGTTTGAAACAGGTTCTTTTTAATGGAGGGAAGTGTAGTGAAGGAGAAAGAGAATTTTATTGGAAATTGGGAGACCTAATAGTTATCTGATATGGGACAGGTTAGTCTCTATTGCGATTTTCTCTTTCTTTCTTTCTTTCTTTCTTTCTTTCTTTCTTCCTTCCTTCCTTCCTCTCCTCTCCTCTCCTCTCCTCTCCTCTCCTCTCCTCTCCTCTCCTCTCCTCTCCTCTCCTCTCCTCTCCTCTCCTCTCCTCTCCTTTCCTTTCTTGTTTATTTATTTATTTAGTTTTGAGAGGGGGGAGAGGCAAAGAGAAAGGGAATCCCAAGCAGTTCCCATGATCAGTGCATAGCCTGAAGTGGGGCTCGATTCCACAAACATGAGATCATGACCTGAACCTAAATCAAGAGTTATACGCTTACCTGATTGAGCCACCTAGGTACCCCTGATTTTCTACATTTAAAATAAAGCACATAGGTTAGAGCATTCTATTTGTCAGTGCTACCAAGGCCTTAGAAGATGTCAATTTAAATGCCCTCATTTAACATTAATTTTTAATGTTTATTTATTTTTGAGAGAGAGAGAGTACGAGGAGGGGAGGGGCAGAGACAGAGGGAGACACAGAATCCAAAGCAGGCTGCAGGCTCCAAGCTGTCAGCACAGAGCCCAACGTGGAGCTCAAACTCAGGAACTGTGAGATCATGACCTCAGCCAAAGTCAGATGTTCAACCAACTGAGCCACCCAGGTGCCCCAAAAAGCCCTCATGTTATAGATGGAATAGCTGAAGCCCTTAGAGTCTAATTGAGCTGTCTAAATCCCTGGGCTTGGTCAGAACTGGAGCCTACTTCCTTTTGTCCTCAACGATTTTTGTCCTCAGTGATTTTTTTCTTGTTTATTGTGGTATAGAGGTTGAGACATCTAGCCAGTTGAGTAAAATTTCTCTGATAAGTGTCTCCTTAAGACATTGTTATACATTTAGTTATTTGGGACAGATAGTAAAAGATTTTACAGTTAGAGACCAATGTGACCTCCTTCTCAGTTCACCGATTAAAAAAAAAAAAAGCCCTAGTGAAGTAACTAAGGCAATTATTATTGATCAGGTGATCCTCAAAGAGCCTGGGAGCTCTAAAATTCACTTCCACGTAGGCTAGTTTGGTACTGTATTCTGCTGGAGTTTCAGATTGAGGAAAAACAGTCTTTTACCTTCCTGACATTTCTTCTTTAATTGGCAAGAAATAAGGCCAACTGTAAATGGGAACACATAAGGTAAGGGTGTCCACAGTGAGGAGAAATGGTAAGTGGAGTCGTGGAATTTAGAGCAGATAAAGGTCCTCCATCATCTTCCTGGGTGGTCTTGGGGAAGTCCTTTGATTTCTCACCTATGAAGTTCCTCTGAGGGCTTTCCACTGCTAAATAGCTATGATAGACTTCTGTGGATGGTCTGCAGACTAGTGAGCAGATAGCATGCGTTATGAAAAATTGTATCTTTTAGGATCCAGGTAGAGTTGAGACCAAAGCCGGGGTCTGTCTCATACACACATGAGAATTCATAGAAGTGGTTGGAATTCTGAAGGCACTGAAATAGTAACAAACTCAGGTTTGAGAATACCTGTCCTCTCTGTCGTCAGTATTGGGAAAGTGACTCAGTCTCACTATCATAAAATTGGTGTATGAAATTAAACAAAACCACATGAATGGATTAAAGACTGGGTTCATTTTATTGATTAATTTCATTGGGTGAGGCCTGCTATTTGAAAAATCATTCTGAAGAACTATAATGAAAATGATCTCTCTTCTGAATTGATAAAATTGAATACCAGTTTTTTTTTTTTTTTATTAAGGAAGTGCTTTATATTTATCAGATTGTAATAAACTGCCCTTCACTATGTTTTTAGTAGAAAATAGAAGTACCTCAAATCTGATGAGCTGGGGCACGTGTTCCGATTTTCTGTCCTTCTATTCTTTGTCAAAGCCCACCTCCAAGGTTTGCCAAAAGACTAATTCTTTTCCTCCGTGATGCAGTAACCTGGCTTTGCAGGCACTCTGTATCTGATAGTCCTTTCACTGTCAAAAATGTATCCACTGTCCTGTGGCTTTTTAGGACATTACAGTTTATTGAGTAACCAAAAGAAACACCAATTCATTGTTAACTGCTCATAATTTGGAGTCTTTAGGCTCGAAATAAACTCCAGTTCTGAGTGCAGTGTTTCATGGTAAATGTCCTCATGGTAGAACAGGGTCACAGTCACAGGCATAGGCAGCCAGAACAACAAATTGCTACTCACATGCAAGGCAGTGAAACCATCTGAGAAAAGGTTTGTGCAAAGAGATCATTACAGCAGATGTTTAAGGTAACAAAATGGGCGGTGTACTCATGTTATGCCGGTGATAACCATGCCTGCATAATACATTACCTTAGGTGCAAGATAGAGAAAAGGAAGGCTGAGTGCTTGAGGTCTCTCTTTGTGATGTAGTTCTTTAATGCCACCATTCACCAGCAGGGAATGAGTTGGCTCCTGTTTCCCTGGCGTGAAGCTGAAGTTGATATGGATACCTATCTGATGCACATCACGAGACTCCACGAGTGAAGAGTGGCTAAGTCTGCTGCATATTTAATAGGCAGTTAGCCACAGTGTTATTAATAAATGTGATAATAACAGTCTGGATTTGCATAGACTTTTCCTGAGAAGAGTTGAGTAGAGGTGGTGAATTGCTGGCTTGTTATTCAGTCTGTGCCTTGGCATTGCCCACTCTCTAGTAGTAAATTGTGTTTTGCTGGGGGATCTGGTGTAAGAATGTAGCACCAGGTGACATTGTTTTGTCGCCAATCGTTTTTCCTTACTTGCCCACAGTTACTTATTTGATCTCTCTCATAATGACATTCCTAGTTATAAGCTATTTGGATGAAGGAAAAACACGGGAAATAATTCTTCTCACTTAAGACTTGAGAATGGGCTATGTTTTGGCTGGGAGTTCCTTGCTTTTGTATAAAACTTGAGAATGTGTATTTTTTTTCATCGGTTTTGGGGTGCGGTGGTGGTGGTGGTGCAGCTTCCAGGAAGAGGTGGGGGCAGGTAGCAGGTGTTTTGGGACAGGAAAGCTGTCTGATGGGCTCCCCTTCTGAGCCGCGTTGTGCTGGAACCTGTCAGTGGGCAAAGCCACTTTGTTGTGTTTAAACTTCCAGGCCCTGAAATTTTGAGTTTGAAAAGTAATTTTAGCAATTTAATAAACTACATAATATGTTTTATAAGCTGGAGCGAATGATCTTAAGTATTTTGGTCCCTTTCATAACACAATGAACCTAATATTGGTAAAAATACAGATCTTCACTCACGACATAAAGAGTGGCTAGATTTAATAAGCAGTTATGAGTGCTGGCAGCTGCCTATCAGATTGTATAACTTGGGCTCCAGCATGCGAAGACAGTGTCAACTTACATTTTATCTCCGAAGTATTTTCGAGGTGTTTATTTTGCCTTTCTCTCCAGTCGCTGACCTAATAGAGGTAATGTAATTGGCTGAATATTTTCCACACAGCTAATTGGCTAGGGGCCAAGGTGGAAACCATTGTCTGGCTTGATGAAGATCAGAAATTAACATGACATTTACGTGGAGGTAATGGAATATATTAGTTGTGTAGTCATTCAGGATGGTGAGAGCGAGAGTGTCCATCCTTTCCCTGCCCATAAGCAGCACGACGAGTTCTGAGGATGATGAAGGAACCTCTAGTCCCCATCCCACCCCCATCTCTCCGTACTTCACAGCAGTGGCCAGCCAACACCTGTGTCAAATTTACTTTTCAGTTTTTCAGACAGAACTGTAAGACAAACTAATGAATTATTCCCTTTGTCAATTAAAAAAGAAAATCCACTACTATTGTAAGATGAAATTCCAATTAGAAGGTTGCATTTAATTCAGAAGCTATAACATTGTTTTAATGAATTCTGTTGGAGGTGACAGTTTATGTGAGATAAATTTATATGGTGTAGGTAGATATAAATTCATTGGATAATGTTAAACATGTTACTTCATATATATTAGCTGTGAAATTTATTTCTTCTCTAGTTATGTCCCCAAGGAGGTAGAGTCAGAGGGAAAAAACATATCTTCAAAGAAAGGGTCCTTTCTGTCCTTTCAGATCCTTGCTCGAAAACAGCCTTTTCTCACTATTATTAAAAAAAAAAAATCTGTTAAATTTCTGCATTAACTGAATTTATGATTCTTAGTGTATGCTATTTATAAAATTGAATATAGGTTTTATGATATAGGAAATTAGTCTAGGAATGAGAATATGATCCAATTTTGTAATAAAGGTAATCTGCATTTATATTGCAGAGATTTTCCATTCCTCTCTAAGCCCCTTATGGGATTATACACACATTTTTCTGGACATACAAATTCACTATAGAGTAAACTTTTAATGGATTGGGCAGGCTTTTGTTCACATGACATCTACACAAAAGCATCAAACCCTTGCCTAAATCAAAGGTGGTGAACATTCTTGACACATTTTGGATCTTACATTTCCCCTACCGCTGCCCCTTCCTGTGTCCTTGACAGACATCACTAATTGATCACATTCTCCCTTCTGATGAGTGCTGATTAGACCTCAGAGTTTCTCCACCTGAATTCCTAGAGGCAAGCTTATACATTGACCACTGGCACGAGTATCAGCAAAATAATGTCAATCCGGTGGCTTTTGACCAGTCTTGATGGTTTTCCTTTGTTTACCCAGTACTTACTCTAGTATCTGGCATCCAGCGGTTAAACACTATATGCTTGTTATATTAATGAGAAAATCTCACACACCACAGTTTTAGCAGTTATCTGGTTGTGTAACAGTTGGGCTTTTGGCACGTGTCTGCCACAATTGTGTGATGTGAAGTATTCGTTTTTCTACCTTTCATCTGGTTTTGTTGTTAACTCTGTGAAACATTATAGTTTTGTAGTTTTTTTTTTTTTTTCATTCTTGAGCTTTGGAAAAGATAAAAAAGAGACCATTCTCACCCTCTTGTTACCTGTGCATCAACTGAGGCTCAAACCTAGAAGGAAGTGGTGGGGTAAGAATGAAACCCAGACTCTCACTCTCCAAGTGCAGTTTCTTTCTCAAAGGGAGGAGCACACACATGTACCAGGTGCTGACCGGTGCAGGGCAAGTGCCTTGCAGTTTCCTTTTGCATATTAATCTTGGTTTTTATCAATACCCTGAAGCAGGCTGTACCAGGGAGGAAGGCATTCAACTATTATATTTCAAATGATATCTTCTGTGATGTAAAATTCTAGGAACTTAAATTACACTGCGTGTTGTTTTTCAACAATAATCTATTTTCTGTTAACTTGGTTCAAGTAACGCACAGAGACTGAAAGAAGGAAATTTCCACTTAGTCTCTATGCAGTGCAGGCTGCTGAGGTGCCCTGTTGAGAATTGCCATCGTTTTAATTCCTTCTTAAAGAAAAATGAGCAATTAGTGCATTTAAGCACCATTTAGTTAATGTACATTTTAATTTCATCGCAGCATATTGTTTGATTATTTGTGTGGTCTTGGTCCTAGTAAGCAGAGTTCTGGAAAGTGATTGTAGATGAACGTGTGAGTTGTTAACCTCTTGTCGCGTGTTGATGGGGGAGTACGGTCGGCCTTAATCAAGGATGACAACATCAGTGGGGCCCATCCTGGTCTGCTCTGATGCCGACGCTTGGATTTTCGGTGCACACTGTTCCGTGCATCCCCAACCACTTGATTGGAATAGGTCCTGAGACGAAATCTCGTTCATGCCTCTTTGCGTTCCGCGAGATTTATTAATGTTCGCGACAAAGAATTACAGCAGCCATTCATGGGGCGTTAGTTGTTCTAGAGTGGTTTGGATATTGCATGAGTTATTTCGTTCAAACAGCATCACCATCTTCTGGATGTTACCATTTTCGGTTTTCTTGTTGAGAAGACAGAAACCCAGTGCCTAGGTCGGTCACCTGCTCCGGATCACAGAGCAAGTTTTGTAAGTGAGGTTTACCTTAAGTTGTGCCACTTCCCAAGCCTGTGTCTTCACCACAAGGGCCTGCTGCCTCTTCGTCTCTGAATAGATTCTGTGGTTCCTCAAGGCCCTTTTATTTGATTCAGGCAGGGAAGATTTTGTGGCTTGTAGTTGTCTTTGTGGAAGAAATTGGAATCCAACTCATTTAAAACTGCAGCTTAATATACAAACAGGATTTTTATAGAACCAGTGATATAAAAGGAAATAGCTTCTTCCAAAAAAATTTTTTTTTCAGAAATATTCCTTACCTACTGGCCTTTTCCTCAGTCTAAAATCTCCCAGAATCATGCGGGTAGGCTCAGTGTTGTGTGCCTCCTTGAGTTCTCTCCTAAGTAAAGATGCTCCTGGTAGTGGCAGCTCGTGGGGTCCCTTACGTTGGAGGAAGTGAGTTTTTTCCCTTGATTCGATATGAACAGGCTACATAGGAGCAGCAGTCCAGTTCCTCCTGAGAATGGGTGCGGGAAGGCAGAACCTTGGCTGCTGGAATTTTGTTCCCAGGGCGAGAGCCAGGCATTGGAAAGGTCAAGTGTTGCTGCCTTGACAGGTTACTTAGGCCGTTTGTCTGTGGCCTACAGGGATGCCTGCCCTTCCAGGATGGACGTGCCGGCTAGATGGCCAGCACGCTAGCTCCCGGGATGCTCTGTGGACTTGTTTTTTTTCACGACACCTGCATTCAGTTATTATTGAAAGGATTCCTCTCTCCATATTTTTTAAGAGGCGCCCACTGGATTGTGTAGGGTGAAATGGCTTGTCATTTGTGATTTCCTTCACAAGTCTTCAGGAGTGAACAAATGGTGCAGCATCTTGATATTCTGGAATCTGGGTGATGGCTATCTGGGGCTCATTATACTCTTTCCTCTACTTCTTTATGTATCTGACCACTCTTATAATAAAAGCAGTTGTAGGTGGGCGGGGGTGAGGGGTTTGTCTGGCTCCTTACCTAGTCTGTCACTGGGTAGAACCAGGTCTCTGCCCCACTGTGCTCCACCCCACCTTGCCCAGCTCTCAGCTGCTGGTGTCATTTAATTGATACAGAGTCTTGGGGCAAGGAGATGCTAACCTAATCAGCCAAGAGTAAAGTAATTTTCTGGACAGTATAGATAAAATAACTTTACCTGACATATTTCTCTCTCATTCTCCCGTGGTCGGCGTTTGGAGGGGAGGAGATGGAACTTGAACTCAGGGCCCATCAGACTTTATTCTCCTTCACCTCTGAGTCCTTGGGGCCATGGTTTTCACAGTGCGGTCCCTCAGGATGCCTGGGAAATGTGTTTAATACAGATTTCCACAACCTCGTATGGGTTAAGGGGAGCATGGTGTCTGAAGTAATGGTAGATAGCCCCAGGTCTCACTCATTCTATGGCTGTGGCCAGGTCATGTATCCTCCTCAAACCTCAGTTTCCTCATCTGTCAAATGGGGGCAATGGTAGCATCTACCCTGTCGGCTGTAAAGTCCTTAATACAGTGCTTGGCCCCTTGCAAGCACTAGAAGTAGGTTACTTGGAACCCGTATTTTAACCTTTTTGAGACATTTGCAAATACACTGGTGTAACTGGGAATGTTAAGGATGTAGCAATTAATGCTCCAGGGGGCACTGTGTGGTGGGTATAATTTCAACCCTCTACGTCCTAGATGTGTTTTTTTGTAATTATTAAAAACATTTTAAAAATCAGTATTAGAATTTTTTACATAGATGTTGGAGAAAGAAGTCTGTCACCAAAGTGTATAAGAGTTGACAAGTGTAAATATGCAGTTAGACAGTTTCAAAAAACGTGTATTATTTACTGATCAATGTAGTGTCTCCTTCGGAGCCATTACACTCAGCATTTCCTGTCAATCTCGCCACGCTGGTATAATCAGACTATGGATATGCATATTAAAGTACAAGAAAGTTATTGTGTATGTGTGGTGGCAGCTTTTTAATTGTTAATAATGTTGCAGCTTTAAAAAGGTATCGGGATCGTTTACTGTTAGGATGGTTAATAGCCCTCAGAATTGCATGAGAAATCAGGCGGCGGGAACACGTGTTACCGATCGGCTGGTGTCTGTGCCTCCAGCCAGTGCTGCAGGTACCAACGGAAGGTTTTATCTGATCTGGGTGCTGAACACTTGGAGATTCCTTATGCTTTTCTTTTTACTCCTGCTTTTTTTTTGGTGGGGGGAGGGGGACTTGCACTCATGTAAGTGTGTGATGGCAAAAGGCTGGCATAACATCTTTGTCCCTATCAGGGATCAGCAAACTTTTTCTGATCACGGTAGTAAATTTTTTAGCCTTTGGGCACCGCAGTCTGTTACCGCTACTGTCGTGCGAAAGCAGCCGCAGACGACCCGCGAATGGGTGGGCATGGCTGTGTTTCCAATAAAATTTATTGACAGACAGTGCAGTTTGAGTTTTGTAGAATTTCCACTTGACACGAAGTAGTAGCGTTAATTTTTTCCCAACCCTGCAAGAATGGCGAAACTGTTCTTAGCTCATGGGCGGCAGGTTCAGTTTGGCCCCAGGGCCTGTGGTTTGCCGAGCCCTAGTCTGAAAAAGATAGAGCGCGAAGCCATGCTGGGGATTCACTTCTTTGTTCTTGTTCTCTGATACTTGAGCTCTTCACTTTCTGATGAGATAATAATGTCTTCATTTTTGTACCCATCTCATCTGGAGAGAAGCTCTTCTATGTGATTGGATTATTTATTGATTGAGGGTGAGAGGTCTGTGTGTGGGGGTCTCCCTCCTCCTTCCTGTATTTAAAAGAAGAGAAATATAAACTGGAAGTAAAAGTGAGGCCACGGGTAAAAGATGAAGTGAAAGGGAAGACAGGTCAAGGAAGAAAAGTAGACCTTGAAAGTGACGTGACCTCCATGTCTCTTCAGTGCCAAGCACTTTCTGAGGTGGGTCATAGATCCCCCAGCAGAATTGAAGAGGAGACGCACGTGAACATTCTCGAGAATCTGAGAGTTAGGTAGGACTTTTAATATGTCTTACACGTTCAGTACGTAGCCAAAACTCTTACTCGTGCGTTAGGTCTGGGGTGTCTGCAAATACTCCTTCAATGCAACATTTAATAAAATTGAGACATTTAAGGAAAAATACGAAAATTATTACACAGGTGGTTCTTGGGGATGGCAGAACTCTGAGAGGTGCTATTGAATGATTAAAGTAGGACATTTTCTTCTAAATGTCCCTGACTTTGCAATGAGGGAAATGGGGACCAGGGCACATAGAACACATGTGGGAGACCAGGGCTCATTGATTTTCTGTAACGAATTCTCTAGAGGACAAGAATGATAAAAACGAAACAAAACAAACAAACAAACACAACGAGTGAAAGCACCCGGGAAGGAAGACGTCTTAAATTAGGGTTCTCGCTCCATTTTGTGTCGAAGATTTTAATCTTTTATCTTGTAAAACAGGTGTGTGAGGGATGTCGGGACAGGGGTGAACGTGGACAAGAGTGAATTCGGGGAGTGGAGCATTTTAATCAAATGCAGGCCAGGTTATAACACAGTATTGAGTAAGGGAAAAAAATGTACCATCAGGGAAGAGAAATGAAAAGGAAGTTTTTCAGGAAAGGCACAGGAGAATAATCTAGAGCAATATTTTGTTATCATGTGTCATGATAAAATTGGCTGGGATGTGAAGGAAAGAAGTTTCTGATTTTCAGCATGCCATAATTTATTAACCAAGGTATTGTTATTGCAGCTGGGGAATAAATATCTAGAAAAGACGGACCCCTAAGAAGCAAATATGTCTTTACAGAAATGTGCATTGTAATAGAAAATGTAGGAAGTGGCAGAGAGAATACAGCAAACATAGAATTGTGTTGAAAGCCTTGCAAAGGGTTAGTTTGTTTGTTTATTTATTTATTTATTTATTTATTTAATGAAAAATAAATGTATCCCATGATCCAGACCAAGACGTAGAACCTTTAATGTGTAAAAAACAGCTGAATGTGGTGATTATGAACACAGGATGTTGGCCAGACAACTTGGGTTTGAATCCTGGCTCTGCTACCTACTCACAGTAGAATCTTGGGTAAGTTACACTGTTCTGTACCTCAGTTTCCTCACCTTTAAAACGTGAATGAGAATAGCACTGAACTGGAGCTACATAACAAAGTACGCATTACAAAAGAGTTGGCACATAGTAAACTTTCAGTAAATGATGTAGGTAGCTATTAGCCATAAACTATGCCCTAAATTAAAAACAGAAGGTGCTTTTGGATTACTACAGCAATCTGCTATTATGTTTCTGTAGTTTCCCAGGATACATATTTTATGCATTTTTGTATGTGTACCTCTGTGTCCTAGTGATATACATCATATATGTTCAAAGACTCGTAGACATTTAAAAAAATTTGTTTTAAATGTTGTATTTATTTTTGAATGTGGGAGTGCGAGTGGGGGAGGGACAGAGAGAGAGGGGAACAGAAGATCCGAAGCAGGGTCTGGGCTTACAGCAGCGAGCCTGATGCGGGGCTTGAACTCACAAGCTGTGAGATCGTGGCCTGAGCCAATGTCGGGTGCTCAGCCGACAAAGCCACCCAGGCACCCGAAAGACTCCTAGATACTTAGTGTGCAAAGCAATACTGAAGCCGATTGCTGTCCCCATGCGTCTTGTGCCTCAATCTTTGAGGCTGTGTTGCTGCTACACGAACTCCAGACTATCTGAGTAACTCTGGGACGCTCAACTTAACATCCTTCGGGAAGCTCATTTTATCTTTGACCAATCCTTAGGGCTAGGAAGTTCCTTCTTAAATTGCACTAAAATCTACGGCCCACAGGCTTGCCACTTAAATGTTTGCTTTGGTACCTCAAGATTCTACAAAACCCATCTCTTTTTTTAGAATTTTAAAAATGTTTTATTTATTTTTGAGAGAGAGAGAGAGTGCGTGTGTGCTCAGAGGAGAAGCAGAGAGAGAGGGAGACAAAGAATCTGAAAACAGGCTCCAGGCTCTGAGCTGTCAGCACAGAGCCCGATGTGGGGCTCGAACCCATGAACCGTGAGGTCCTGACCTGAGCAGAAGTCGGATGCTCAACTGACTGAGCCGCCCAGGTGACCCAGAACCCATCTCTTCTGCATGAAAACCCATCAGTTATTTTCAGATGGGTCCGGGGTCCTTCTTGAGTCTTCTCCAGGCTCAGGACCCTTTTTGCTTCTTCAGGTGTTACCTCTCCTGTTTGGTTTTAGGTATCCTGTGACCACCTTGGTTGTTTCTCACAACACCTATAGTCACAGGGACATGTTTTTTTTTTTTTTTTTTTTTCCCTATGTGTCTACATTTACATATAATTCACTTAAAGTTGCCTCTTTTTTTTGACAAAACTGTCTTTATCATTTAGAAAGGGAACATTTTTGACTTTTCTTAACCCACTTCTTAAATTCCAAATTTGGGAAGCTGGCACGTGAGGAAACCGTTGCTACAGAATGGTAAATCTTCCCCTGAACTCAGCGTGCTGGAACAGGCTTCGTTTCGTTCCAAGCCAAGTAGCCGTACGGAAGTAACAGTGACACCTGTGGTTCTTGGCCCCTGTCGTAGCACCCTGCTGTGTGTGACTGCCATGTGTCACATAGGCTCCCTCAGTCCTCTCGAGTATTGAAGCCTCGGGGTTGTGAGTCTGATACAGTTGGTATTCATATATTCAGGTGACAGAGGCAGTGCTAGGGTCAAATTGGAGACTCTGGTAAGATAAGCCCAAGAGGAGGGTTTTTTGTGAAGATGATGGGACTGGTGCGTCCATACATCCTTCATCCACGTGAAGGGTTCTGCATGCTACTCAAGAAATCATGTAGTTTCTGGCCTCTTTAGCTTTGCCCCTTGTTTTAATGTGCAAAAATGATTCAAGTCACGTAAGAATTATCCCCCTTTTTTGGGGGGGGGGGAGGCCAGTCCGCTTTTATCCCACTGAAAGAATTGAGTAATTCTTTCTTTCTTTCTTTCTTTAAGTCTATTTATTTTTGACAGAGACAGAACGCGAGCACGAGCTGGGGAGGGGCAGAGAGAGAGAGAGGGAGACACAGAATCCGAAGCAGGCTCCAGGTTCCGAGCTGTCAGCACAGAGGCGGACGCGGGGCTCGAACTCACGAACCGTGAGATCATGACCTGGGCCGAAGTCGGACGCTTAAGCCGACGGAGCCACCCAGGCGCCCCTTGAGTAATTCCTTTTAAAGATACTGTTCTTCTCGCTGGGCTGGAGCCTCCCGCCCCCACACAGTGGGGACGCTCTACTTGATTCTCTTTCAGCTTTCCCCAAGTGACTTCCTCCCCCCCTGCTTCACCAAGACTCCCAGCGAGGAAGCCAATCGCAGTGTTACCGACAGTAGAAAGATTTCAGAATGCCTTCACGGGCCTGGGTAACTTGGGGGATGGCTGGGTGCCTTCTAGGAGACTTAACACATTTCCCGAACATGGAGCCTCACCATGGCAACAGCCATGTCACATGACACATTGGTGACACGTGTAAGGTGCTGCCACAACTCATCCCAGGTTGCATGTCTGTGATTCATTGTTTCCACTGACACCGTGACTGCAACTCGCAGTTGGAAGGTTGTCTGGTGTTCAGTGCCATTAACGCACACTGACTCCCATGGCACACGGAGGGCTCAGGGAAGGGAAGCATAAATAAATAAGTATGAGCTGTAAACATTGCCTTCATTAGCTCTACTGAGAAATACGTGTTCATCAGTCAACCTCCTTGCCACTCACATCCTTCTTTTTTAAAGCATATTTTGTTGGTAACACCTTGCAAGCTCAAAGATTTTATTTTTAATCATATTATACCCATTTCCACTTGGCACACTTCACCAGAGAGAGTTCACGGTGGCCCCTTTTTCGTATTTATTTATATTCTTCTCATGTAGCAGATTTATTGACGAAGGCATGATTCTGGGAATATTTTTTTTCCCCTCATTGTGCAACTTATTGAATACTCTACATAAATCACTTGGTAGTATTTCGGGCCCATTGCTCGTGTGGAGGGGCCTGAAGGTTGGATGATACCAGAAGACTTTTCTAGAGGTCCAAGATGAGTGGTATTTTAACATATTTTAATTTCTGAGTGATTCAGTGAGTGATTAAAAAAGTAGATGTGGAATCTGGAAGACATTAAAGAGATGTCAGGGACAGACGGATTTTGATTTGTAGCCTAATGAAATGTTTTGCCAACTTTTAAAGATTTTTTTGAGAGTAGAACTTTAATCATTTGCTTGTGTTTCTGGCATGGTAAGGTTATTCCTGTTTCTGTTACATGATGAATCCAAAGTGAAAATGGGATAATTTTTAATTAGCAAAATTATAAAACCATTTGCAGCCAAATGTTTCTTGTCTTGTATAAACTGTGAGGTTTCACATTTTACTTTAATCATTTTAGGAAATTTCATTCTGAAGATCTATTTCAGTTGGTATTTTATGTATGGGTACAAACCCTCAATATTAGAAATTACCTTGTAATATTCTTTTCCCGATATTCTTGTCACTTGAATAATCTGACAGGGTTTCGGTCATGTTTATTGCTTGTATCTATTTTGGAGGTGTCATGGTTACCTGAGTTGGATGTAGCACTAATATGCAAATCAGTATGATGAATGCAAGGCTGAATGTTACAAGAGAAATGGTGTTAGGAGGTTAGAAATGTTTCTTTAATTTTATCTTGGGTGATCTTGTATGTTTCAGAATTGCTTTTGCTGAGGTTACCTATGTAATTATTTGAAGCAAAATATTAGTTGACTTTGTGCTATAAATATGTGAATGGAGAGTTATTTTAAAATTTCTTTTATGAAGGAAACGAGAATAATGCGCCAAGTCATGGCAGCCACACCGTTCCCGGACTTTGCGTTTTAGGGTGCTTTGATCCAATGCTTTGCTGTCGATTCCGAGGGTCTTACGTTTTGGGGGGGCTCATTAGAAATATACCTGAGAATAAGAATTCTTCGGAGATAAGAAGGGATTGAGTGTTCAGAACTTGAGGATCTGGGTAGATCGGGCGGTTGCAGCTCCTTGAACTTCTATCTATACCTGCTTGTTGGTTGGCCTGGAGGTGGGCGGCTGGGGCCTCTGCCATTTTCTGCTCTTGCTGTGGGATCCTCTAGAGGGTGCTGTGTCTCACCTCACCGTGCGCCCATTGCCGTGGGACGGAAAGATGGTGGAGACTAGCCAGGGGAAGCTATACCTGCAGCACCAGCTCGAGGCCCTCATCTTTAGCCATTTGTCTTTGACACATCACAGGTGTCGCTTACCAAGAAGCAGGAGGGAAAATGAGATAAGTGTCAATAAATTTCCTTCAGACTGAGTAATTCCTTAATGAAACAGATTCTTCAAGCAAGAGATTTCCCGGGGAATATTGCAGGCCTAATAATTCATTGGGCAGCTGTGAATCAGCCTGAAGGACAGGAACCTTACATTAAAAAACAAAACAAAACAAAACAAACCCTCGATTCATGGTGTTATTTTCATCCAGAAATTAAGGAGTCGTTTGAAGTTTTTGGAGGTGAAAGACATGTACGTTCTATAGGAATTACTGAGAACTCCCATCTAGATCTGGTAAAGACCTTCCTTTTAGAAGTAAACATCAACCCAAACAATAATGGTAATTTTCTAAAATAGAATCAGGTACGAGTTTCTTTAGGAAATCTCTTTTCTAGGGACATGGCAATATGACCTTGGAGAATTGTGCTTTTCAGTACCCAGTGCTGGTCACCTGTGGCTGCTGGTCATGTGGAGCGTGTGTCCGTGGCTAGTCTGAATTGAGATGGGCGAGGTGTAAAGGACACACGAGGTTTCAAAGACACTTGGTTACATGTTGAAGCGATAGGATTTTGGATCCATTGGGTTAAATACAATATATCTCTGAAATTAATTTTATATGTTGCCGACCTTTCTAACGTGGCTGTGAGAACATTAAAAATTGCATACGTGGCTCACTTTGTATTTCCACTGGACACCAGTGTTAGAGAACCTACCAGTTCCATATTTCTAAAATCAGGAATCTTTTTATGAAATTCTCTTCCTTGAAAAGGGGATCAAATGTTGGTCAAGTTGAAAAACACTTGACTATTTTATCAAAAAAAAAAATTAGGGGTGCCTGGGTGGCTCAGTCGGTTAAGTGTCTGACTTCAGCTCAGGTCGTGATCTCCCGGTCCGTGAGTTTGAGCCCCAAGTTGGGCTCTGTGCCGAAAGCTTGGAGCCTGGAGCCTGCTTTGTATTCTTGTCTGTCTGTCTGTCTGTCTCTGTTCCTCCTCATCCCCTTCTCCCCTCCACCCCTGCTCTTTCTCTCTCTCAAAAATAAACAAACTTTAAATTTTTAAAAATATTAAATGGGGTGTCTGGCTGGTTCAGTTCATTCAGCGTCCGACTTTGGCTTAGGTCGTGGTCTCACGGTTCATGGGTTCAAGCCCTGCGTTGGACTTTCTCCTGTCAGTGCAGACCCGCTTCGGATCTTCTGTCTCCCTCTTTCTCTGCTCCTCCCCCACGTGTGTGTGGCCTTGCTCTCTCTCACTCTCACAAAAATAAACATTAAAAATGAGAATGTTCTTCAAATTCACTTCATTTAGTGTAAATGTACCCCAGCAATAAATAACCCCTCATGGATTATAATCTGGGAGAAAACCACTTGAAGTCACTTATAGCCTGTGAATACCACACTGACACATCCAGTTAAAGAAGTCAGTTAATGAACTAGTGATGTTTGCATTGAATGCTAGCAGATAATCTGTTTTTTTTTTAATTGTCCTCTGTTTTGTCGTGTATACCTGTCCATCTCAAATGGTCACATGTCCATATATAAGCCCAAATATGAGAGAACTCAGAATCTCATTAAATCACAAAATAATTTACTGTAGCATACCTCCACCAAGAGGCACTTTTTCTTTGAAGATTGCAGTGGGAAAAGGCATCATTTTTGCATTTTAAATGGCCACATTTAGGCTGACATAAAACATAAGATTTTCAGTGTTTACTATGACATTCCTGCTTACTTAGGTCCTCTCTGATTAGTGTTTCCAGACTCTTCCTGCCTCATGAGTGGATATGTACTTTCTTCCCCTTCCCCCCACCTCATTGCCATTAAGGTCTTTTTTTTTCTTTTCTCTTTTTTTTTTTAAGGAATCTCTGTACCCAACGTGGGGCTCAAAATCATGATCCTGAGATCAACAGTTGGATGCTCTTCTGACTGACTCAGCCAGGTGCCCCGCCATTAAGGTGTATTTTGTTAGAAATGTTTGAGACCAGACTTAGTTTCTAACCAATAATTACCTTTAAAAAATTACGGCTGCTATTTCCATTGAAAATTTAATAGTGGTGTTTTATCATCTTAGCCACCTTAATAAAAACGCTGGGCATTCACTTGCACCTGATAGGAAAGTTCCTACCCTTTACCAGTGCAGGAAGGCATGGTGACAGCTTCAAGGGGAGGGAAAGATCTTGAGTTAGGGTGATGATAGTGGGCACAGAAGGCAGGTACGGACAGATGGTACAGAAGTTATAGCAAAGAATGGAAAGATACGGGGAATGCCTGCAGTAGGGAAGGCATGGGATGGAGAAGGGAAAGTAATGACTTTGAACTTGGACCCGACAGTGGATGGCAGTGTGCTTACCAGAGATGGGAAACTCAGCGATGAAGACTTGGGTAGGCAGGGGCTGTAAACTGTTGACTTTAATTTGCAGTACTCTGGATTCGGAAGTGAGGGTGGAAAATCTGTCTAGAAATACAAGGTGATGGTCGTTAATTTGTCTTTTTTGGGGAAACTTCTACTTTTGGCGACATTTATTCAGGTGTGGTTATACTGCAGTATTTTTCTATTCTAGACCTCTTTGGGCCAATTAAATGTGATTGTTAAGATTTTCACTTTCGTCATAAAGGATACCATACTTATGCCACAGAGGGGAAAATCGCTAATTTTTTCACTGCCTTGAAACAAGAATTGAATATTTTAGTCCATCTCCTACTCTTTTCTGGATGCAGATTAAAAATTTTTTTTAATGTTTTTATTTATTTTTGGGACAGAGACAGAGCATGAGCAGGGGAGGGGCAGAGAGAGAAGGAGACACAGAGTCTGAAGCAGGCTCCGGGCTCTGAGCTGTCAGCACAGAGCCCAACACGGGGATCGAACCCACGGACTGTGAGATCATGACCTGAGCTGAAGTCGGACGCCCAACCGACTGAGCCACCCAGGCGCCCCTCTGGATGCAGATTTTAAATAAATACCTAGTTGCAATCACTTGTGCTAGTCACTTTGCGTCCTGCTTTCTCTTGGGTAATGTTATCTTCATCTCCTCAGAGTATGCTTGTTGCGATTGCTTTTACTGACTGTGTAATAGATCATCTGGACATTGCACAGATATTTTTGAGGTGCCTTCCATGGGTCAGGGCCTGCCTTATGTCCTTGGAATGAGAAAAAACAGTTTCTCGCCCCTGGAGGGGAGCTTATTGGTGACTGTTTCTCAGGGGGTGCCACTCCCACTTGAGATATTACCATTCTTTTCATCTGTGCCATACCTTCCGCAGGGTGTTTAGCATCCTTGGTGTTTCTCCAGTCATTGTGACAGCCAACATTGCCCTCACATGTTCCAAATACCACAGTCCCTGGCTCTTCAGTTGAGGATCGCTGGCTTAAACCATAATTGGTTTACTCTTTTCCTGCTGGACAGTACATTAAATGTTGGACACGAAGGTCGGTTACCTTTTGTTCTTTTTCTTTCTTTCCTTTGGTGGTAAGATGGCTGTGTGTCACTTGTATCTGTGACTGCCTAGTCACTGTAGAAAAGGCCCTGAGTGGGATGGGTGATTTTCCATTCTACCTTGGTACCTTAGGGTTCTGCTACTCACAATTTGGAGACACGTTTTGACAGTCTTGGAGGAAAGGCGTATGCCATAATCTCGATGAAGATCTCCAGTGGGAAACCTTTGTTTCTCTCTCCTAGTAGCTTCTTTTCCTCCACATGCATCCCATCTCACACCCCAAAAGGTAAAGTGAAGTATACTTTTGGGGAACATATATTGGAGAATATCTAGAATATTCAGAACCTTTAAATCCTGGTTCTGACACTTAATAGCTGTGTGTCCTAGTTATTTAACCCGAGGGTACCTCTTTTTATCTTCCTTTATTACATGATGGTACATACCTCAGAAAGATCTTGGGAGATTGAATGAGCTGTGTGTATGAGGGGTTGGTCTGTGAGCTAAAATGAAGACCAGCATTTGGCTACGGATGTATGGTGATTACAAGCCCAGGCTCTGAGTTCAAATATCTATTTGTTTTATTTTATTTTATTTTATTTTATTTTATTTTATTTTATTTTATTTTATTTTGAGAGAGAGAGAAAGAGTGTGTGAGCTGAGAAGGGGCAGAGAGAGATTCCTAAGCAGGCTCCATACTGTCAGAGCAGGGCCTGATGCTCTGGGTTCAAATCTTGACTCAGTTACTTATTAGCTGTCTGACCCTTTCATCACTTTGCTGCTCTGAGCACTGGTTTTCCCATCTGTAAAATGGTCATGCCAAAAACGCCCCTCTTAGTGAAGACTCACTGAGGGCATGCTTTAGTGCGATGCCTGTATATGGTAATACAGGTTATGCTAACGGTTAGGGAGTTGGGCTAAGTGGGATTACACAGAGGAGTCCTTTCCCTTCTCTTCTCACTTTCATACTGGGAAAAACCGGTCTGCCCAGCCAAATGTTTTTCTTACATATTGATGTTATGCGTTAAAATAATTAAAATGAATAAAATACCTTGCTGTTGGTAAAACCATGAACTTGTGTGTCCTTCTTGTTTCTTCTCTGTACTTGGCTTCTTCCTGTTGGAGTTCTGGGCCAGTTTCAAAGTCTTGAATGATGGGTCAAAGAGAGCAGTTCTGCCTCAGGGTTGGCATCTGTTTTTATATCATTGGGTCCAAATATCATGTATTGAAGCCAATAGAGCCAATACCCAAAATATTTGGTTGGTGAACGTAATTTAAAATGAGGCATAGAAAACACGGGAAGAAAGCATCTGATTTGATTTCGCATAGAAAAAAAAAATGGAATGACCTTCCAAACTTTTCCTGAATTTTCTTGAACCGCCTTGATTTTCCCACTTGCTGTCAGTCACTTTTATATATTTTGTACTGGGTGTGAACAGTTCTGCATACTGTATCTCATAAGCCCAAAGCCTTATTTCCTCTGAAGAATAATGCGCCACACGTAAATGGCAGAATTCCAGGGATCTGGAGTGTGAGAGTGATTCTTTGGCATTAAAAACAAAGACCCTGACAGAAAAGTATGTCGTCCACAAAATAAGTATTCCATACTTATAACTCCTCCCCCGACAACAATACGACCCTAAAGGCAATGAAGCAGACAATACATAATGAAAAACAATAAAACATAAGTTCTACCATGTACTCTTAGTGACTCACTGACTTCATAATAACAAGTAAATGTAATTACCTTTGTGCGTCTTCTACCATTAGGCAAACTGTAGGCAGAAGGAAGGGAAAACTGGACTAATAGGCTTGTAGAACACATTCAGCTAAATCCTTAAACCTGGGAGTCACCTGGCGTCACGCTGTGGAGTCTTTCTTGGCCTGGTCGGATGGAACCGCTGTGAGTCATCTGAACGTGGTTCTTTGAGTCGTTCACCCGGCAACTTTGTAGGGCTGCTGCATGTGCTGCGTTTGGACAATTCTCAGGATATCGGGGATTCAAAAGTAGCCCAGGAACAGAACTTGACAGTGTAGCTTTAAGGGTGGCCTGTCGGATTTTTACTTTAGTATTCACTTGCATGGCTGCCATAAGCATCAACCTAGCTTGTTATCCTTCTGGGTGAAAAAGAGTGGAATCACTGCTCTGGATTTGGCTAAAAGTTAAGACCCTGCGGTAGTATTGAGTCCTGTATGAGTCCTTTTCCTACATGGAAAAGGCTAGTCGGTGTATATTCCAGGCTTTTATACTAGTGGACTGGACAGTGTTTGATGGCAGACAGCACCTTTGGGTCATTTTGGGTACAGGAGAAAAATATTTAAAATGTGGCAGACTGTTATCACTGATAAATCTTCGTCACTTTCCCCTACTCTGTTCCTTCATAACACTCGTCGAGGTCTGTCACTATATATATTTTTGTGTCTGTGGTTTCAGTGTCCATATTCCCGTGTGGGCTGTAAACTCCATGAGAGCACAGACCACGTCAAGTTCTTTGATCACACCCCCGCCTCGCGTACACCACAGTAAATAGTGGTTGAATCGGTGTTTTGTGTGAGCAAATAAATGTGATAATAATAAAGGTGAACGTGTATTTCATGTTGGAATGTAACAGATCCCTGGTGAAAGGCTTCCTGGGATTTCTCCCACTTGATCATTGCCACTTCTTTGGGTGGTTACTCTAATTGCTCCCCTTAGAGAGGTAGGAAGCTGAGGCGTAGGAACATTAAGGGACAAGCTCGCAGCCATACGGCTGTGACCCCTGTTTCAAACCCAGGTCTGTCTGTCCTGGCAGCATGAGCCGCGCGGGACGCGCGGATGGCTGAGCGGTTGCTGGCTCCTGAGACCTCCTGGTGCAGTTGTTCACAAGACACGTGCTCAGCATATTCGTCTCTGCGACACTGAGAGGTATTTTTAAGGAAACCCCGTCCGGATTTGATTGTACTTGCTAAGAAAGAGGAATTACTTCTGAATAATAACAACAGTGGTCACACCAGTTCGCCTGTGGATCAGGTGTTCTGCTTTTTAGATGTGTTAATTCATTTCATCTTTATAACATCCCTGTAAGGTGGAGGCTTTTATTATTCCTGTTCTGCAGATTGAGGAAACTGAGGCTCAGGAGGGTTACAGAAAGGTTACCTCACTTCCCGAGGGTCACACAGCCAGAATGCAGGAGAACAAATTACTACCCCACCGTGGGCCTTCTTACCAAAGGACTGTAGGAGCCAGGGACTCAAAATATCCATTTGAACATCTTGTGAATATTTTATTTTTATTAGTCTGTACTATTTTGAAATCAGGTGGCAGCAGGAAAGAGATTGCCAGGATTGTGGATTTTCGGGAGTTGCCAGATGACCCTTCGTGAGGTCAGTCCTGTCCTGCAGATAGGGCGCTGCCTGCAGGGACTTCCTTGAGTTTTACAGGTTTCAGACCCACGAAACCTGCCGGAACTTGGATAAACTAATACATGTCGTCTCTTTGTAAAATTCACTAGGGGAAACTGACATTTGAGAAACTTCCAGTGAGAAATCTGGCTTTCAGTTGGTGATGGTCTGCGGCTTTTCTGGTCGTTAGCTCTCTGGCTTTGAATTTTGGCTTCTCCTTCTTTTTCTTCTCAATTACATTCTCAGCAAGAGAATAGATACCCTAATAGGACGATCAGAGCCCAGTTAAGATTTCATAATTACCAGTTGGTAATTAATCTGAATTTCAGTGCGTGCTAAGTCACCCAGTAGATGTTATTTTCTTCATCATACTTGCATTTGAATCGCAGGAATGACTCAAGAAATTTGAAGAAATTTGCTTCTTTCCTCAATTAAAATGGAGACAATTTTGCGCCTTTTTTTTTTTTTTTTTTTTTTTTTTTTTTTTTGTGGGAGGACCAGCTTTACAAGAAGGTGACTTAGAAGGAGCTGGTTTTCTGGGAAAGAGATTAAACTACAGAGTGGTCCTAAATGTGTATTTTAAATAATGCTGACATATTTTGTTGATGCTGGCTATTTTATTTGATTGCTATCCGTTCTCAAGTCTTCCCTTCCTTTTTCCTCCTTTGAAATCTGTTGGTTACTATGGAAACAGTGTTGTTTTGGGTTTGGGTGGAGCTGTATCCACAAATGCGGTATAAAGTCATTTATAAAATGGGTTAATATTTATTCTGGCTGGGCATATATGGAACCTGATGTAATGATAATCATGATCACACATGCAGAATAAATTTGCACTTTTATTGTTATTTTCTTAGTCTGTCTAAATGTGTGCAGTTTTGCTTGGAATGCACTGTCATTTCCTCTCTGATTTGGATTTTGCCATTTAAAAGCCAACACCCAGCACTGGTGGAATTGATCTGAGTTGTAAGTACTCCATGGGCCTCAGACGTTCCCTGCGACCAAGTTTTCATTCAGGAGAATGCTTGGTGGGATATCTTTTCTTTCAAGTCTTGTTCCAGCACCCACTTGCCAACTTGGTCATGCTCCTTTTTCTCCTCAAGCAGGTCGTCTAGGTGGCTTTGCCTTCAGTAACGTGGATGCATTTGGTCCCTCCCCTTTCCCATTTACTCTTGTGTCAGCACTGCATTGCTGGTGTTAAAGACCTTGCATGACTCAGGATGTGTTAATGAACGTATGGGGAGAGATGAAAGCACCAGTGACTTGTTCAGCCCCAGGTGGAGGACAAGAAAAGGGTAGGGATTTTGGAAAGGTTCCAGAGATGATCAGTGAACGTGATGAAGGGTGAAGGAATAGGATCTTTGTGGAAAGGTTAAAGGAATCAGAGCCATGTAACATGTATATGTGTGGGGGCATTTTGTTAAGGCTTCGTACACAGGAAAAGTAATTATAAGGAAGGGGATGTTCACCCTTTGGCCCTCTAAAGACCTACCATTAGGAAGGCATTAACTATGGCAGTGCAGTTGAGATTACTGTGTGATGTGATAACATGACAAGAGCCTTTTAAAGATGGCCGGACTCCGGAAGAGGATGCCACCAAAGAGAAATGTCGGGGCCCCTCACCTTGATGTCAGTTAGGCACACTTGAGGCAGGTGATTTGGTGGCTAGTTTGCAGAGCCTGTTGGGACACCGAGCAATGACTTCGATGACCCCACAGAAGCTCATTACAGGCTCTTGAATTCATGTTGATATTGTCTTATTGTGATGGAATTTTTGAAATTCATTTTTCAAATGTTTTGACGGACAATTTTAGCTCTGCAGAAATGAACACAGGAATATAAAACATTGCTCCAACAAGGATTAAAAACCCCACATAGTGAAGACTGTTGGGTTGGTTTCCTGATGTTAAATTTAGCAATGCTGTCTACCTTTATGATACCTCAAATAGCGTTGGATCTGCTTTTCAAAATTCATTCAATTCAGAAGAGTGCTGGTAGATCTTGAATAGACTTGTAGGATATTACATTTGGAAGGAACCTTATGGGTTGTCTAGATCACTGGTTCTGCTGTCTACAGCATCAGTATCACCTGGAAACTTGTCAGAGGTGAGAATTCTAGGTCTTATCCCAGACCTACATAGTCAGAAACTCTGAGGGGAAGAGATCCACCAGTCTTTGTTTTAGCAAGCCTTCCAGAATGAGCACAACTCGTCTTGACCATCCCTTGTTCACTTAGAACATTAGCACAGTAAACTTTGGGCTCATTGACAATCTGTGTCATCGTCGTCATGGTGACCAATTAACCTGGCTTAGGAAAAAGAAAGTATTTTAGCCACAGTCGGACTGCCTCCAACTGTCTTGTATAGATATTTTTTTCCCTTTAATAGAAAAACTGCCTTAACACAGCACAGGGCCCACCTTTAGCAAAAACAAGGAACTTCTTCCTGTGGTAATGGGCCACCATGTCTCAGGATAATGTATTGACATCATTTTTATCAGTCATTTCCTCTTTTTTAAATATATTTTTGAAAAGGTTTATTTATATATTTTGTAAGAGAGAGAGAGTACACATGCACACGAGTGGGGGAGGGGCAGAGACAGGGAGAGAGAGAATCCCAAGCAGGCTCCTTGGTGTCGGCCCAGAGCCCAGCACGGGGCATGGTCCCACAAGCCATAAGATCATGACCCGAGCTGAAATCAAGAGTCAGACGCTGAACCGACTGAACCACCCTGGTGCTCTAGTCTTTGCCTTTTTTGGTGAGAGTCTGTCCATCCATCCATCCATCCATCCATCCACCCACCCACCCACTTGCCTACCCACGTGTCCTTCTGTCCCTCCATTCAACAGATCTTTGTGGATATCCCACTTTGTTCCCAGGCTATGTAGTGAGTGGAGCAGAAGGAGGACGGCGGTCACCCTCTGAATGGTTACTGGTATCTTTTCTTTCCCTCAGATTTGTACCATTTGTATTGCCCAAAGCCCAAGTACCCAGTTACCTCCTTAACATTTTTTTTTCCTTTTGTATTTTTGGCCTTGGGCTTTTTAGCTCTACAGCTCACTAAATTCTACCACAGTAATACATGTTTTCTCATTGAAGCTAAGTGTTTATTAAATTGAAAAGACAAACAAACAAAATATATTCAAGGATAAGCATCCCTTGAGAAACACAGAAGTTCTCGTTCCTTACCTTGTATATTGTGTTTGGGTTGGTACTTCTCTTGTGTGGAATTATATGGTGACAAAAAGGAAGACACAACCTCTTGCCCTAGAAAACCCCTTCATGGCCCTCCAGATGGGGGGATGTATCTTTTTTTTATATCCTCCCAGTAGACTCCAGGGTGTGGCTCCAGTGCCCACACTCACCGCTGACTCAGCATTCCTCCACGTCCATTGTCTTGTGTCATTTTCTGCACCCACCCCCCAAGCTATTTTCTCAATGGAAAAGGAAGGGGAAAAAAATTCCGCTGAAAACAATCCAATCCTGATCAGATTCGCATAGCATAATAAACGCTTGTTTGGACATTGCTTGGACTGTCATTTTAGCAAGAATCTTCTGTTTGATTAAATAGCTTCTCTGTTATGTATTGAACAAAATGAAATGTATGTCATAACAGATATAACTAGATGATGACAACTTTTCTTGACTGTGAATTTCATTAGAGATATACATTTGTGTTGTATCCCTTTGAATGACAGAAGTTGACAAATAGCTGTGGAAAGTTGTTTTCTAGGGAAAAGTTAGCAGCTCGCCCCGATCAGATTTTCGCAGCCCTAAGACAAGAATAAAGGCAGGGTAGAAAAGCAGGAGAGGTTGGAGGTTGATGAGTGGGGTGAGGGGTGGAGAGAAGGTAACAGAGCCACTCATGGAAGGTCTGGGGGAGGCTGACGGTGAGCTGGCGTTTCTTTGCTACCGGTTACTGTGCTCATAGTTGTTAGCTTTATAAATGTTTACATTTACCCGCCCAACATGTTGCTGGCATGGGTTTGATCATTTACTTACTTTTTGTGTACCTGCAACGTGCTAAGTCCTAGACAGTGCGAATGAAACCAGGCAGAGTCCCTGCCCTCATGGCAGCAGCATTCTGCGAATAAAAGTACGATGTCATTACCATCTTAAATGATACAAAACAGAGGTTTGTGGGCTCTCCCTGGGGGATTCTGGAGAAGACTATTCAGAGGGTAGGCTCCGGAGCCGGACTGCTTAGTTTTTAGGTCACTCACTAGCTCTCCCATCCTGGACAAATCTGGAAGCATGCTATGCTTCGATTTTCCCATCTGCCAAGTGGAGAGAATATTAGTAGCCACGTCATGGCATTATTTATGAGGCAGAGGTGACAATTCTAGGCAGACTTTCTTTCAGCACTTTTGTATAATAACTCCTTCGATAGATACACGATGAAAAAAAGAAATCCTATGCCATAGGTACTCTTACCTCCATGGTACAGATAAGGAGACTGGGGTTTAGCTGTAAAACAGCTCCCATGAGGCCATGTAAGGAGAAGCGGTCGGAGTGGAGATTAGACATGAGGCAATCTGGCTTTCACTGTCCCTGCTTAGCCCCCTGCCTGGCACAGAGCCCTCCCTCTGTCAGTGCTCCTAACACACAGTCAGGAGTCAGGCTTCCCCAGGGAAGTGACTGTTGAGCTGAGATCAGAGAGACCACTTGCTTGCTTTCATTCATTCTTGCACTCTGGGGGCGCGAAGGATAAAGCAGAAGTGGAATTGATTCCCGGCACTACCCGTGGAGAAGGGCTATCTTGGAAGAGCCAGGTGGGGAGGGCGTAGCACTGTTTGGTGCCTTTTCCAGTTCCCAGGAGCCAAAGGCATCCTGGCCCCGTTCAATTCCCCGAGGAGGAAGACGGAACAGTGCTAACTTGGTCTCTGATTCACCTCCACCCTCCCAGGAGAGCACTCTGAGGAGACTTTCAGGGTCCTCCCCTGTTTTAGAGGTTGCCAGCCTTTGACAGTCCACCGTGAGCCCCATGCTGCAGTGAGCCGGGCATCCCCGGGGGTGCACATCACCTGCTCCTCACTCAGTCCTGCGGGCAGTGACCTTGTTTTCTTAAATAACGCACCCGGTGACAGATTGGTAAGCTGGACTCCCCAGCTTTTGTAGCATTGTATGTTCGATGCCACTTCTAAGTGCTGCTCCTGCGGGATCCCCTACTGCCGGTTCCCTCCTCCTTGTCCTCCTCGGTAGTTTCGTTATTACAAGATATATGCCTCTGTAGGACATATTCTTCGTTCTGGACTTTTCCCATCCGTAACAGGTGTAGCCAGCCAAACCTTCAAGAAGGTGATGAATTGAACAGAGCTGTGCTCAGAGGTCAAGGCACAATAACAACACTCTTGTGACTACTTCTGTGCTTCCATCTGACAGTGCTTCAATCCAGGCATCGCAGAACGTTTTACAGACCGTAATTGAAATTATAGCACCCCCGTGAGGTAGGCCTTATTATCCTCGTTTCTGGTGGGGAGAGAGTCCGGCCTGGAGAAGCTAGTATCCCCATTCACATGGGGCCACTGGGAAGAGCCCGACTCATGTGGCCCCTGACTGAGGGATGCATTCCCCAGCCAGCCTCTCCTGAGCAGGGCCTGAAGTATCCTGAACCCACGGCCACTTGTTAGGTGTGAGTTTTCGCTTTTTCACCGGTGACCTGCTGGTGGAAATTCCCCCGCCCTGTAGTCATTTGCGAGGTCCAAGAGTGGCAGAGAGAGAGGCCTTCCGGCAAAGGGGCACAGAGTCCACGAGTGGCAGCTTGGGGTTCAGTCGAGCACTGGAGTTTGAGGCAGGCATTGCTCAGGTGAAAACACTCAATCAGTTGATGAATTGCAGGGGTAGGAGGTGGGTCTGCATGCCCGGCCATTGGAGACAGCACTTGGGGGAGGAGAGCAGCCTTCTGGGCCACCTTGAGCCGTAAATACATGTCACCTGTATGTGTTCGGGGGTCCTTAATTTGGACCAGATGAAACCACATCACATAGAGATTTAAAAGCACTTTGTAGGTGGTAGCTGGCTTGAATTTTCCATCGTTGGATGACTGTGGAATACAATGAGACGAAATGGAATTCATTCTGAGTGAAGCCCAGATTTCCAACACAGATGAAATGATTTCCCTCTCACATCTTAACTGATTTTTAAATACGATGCAGAATTTGGCTGAAGACACCCTGTGAAATTCCAAGTGTGCGTCAATGGGTTCTCACCTATTATATTTTGTTGTAGCCAGTCACACGGTGACTGGAGCTCACCGCATGGGAAACTTTGCCCATGGAACCGGCCTGGCGCGAAGGCATGATTGTATGAGGCCCTGCGTGCCCCCTGAAAAGCCCAGAGCACTCCTGAAGGCAGGTGGAAGGTGTTGTTTGAAGTGAACCATATTTTATTTTTCTCAAGAATTTCTTAAGCTGATTCCGTGGCATGGACATTTAAACAGAGTAACCGGATTCCACTGCTTGACCGACATAGGTTTATACATTCTTCATTTTTGCCCCCATTTCGAACAAGGTAGTAAATAATTTCGTTTCCAGGCAAATAACATGCCCCTTTTTCTACCCTGGCGGGTCTAGTTTTAATGAGCAGTCTGCTTATCCAGTAGTACATTAGCAAAGTGTTTCCTGATTTTATGCAGCAAGCGTTTACGTACGGTCCTGTAGGGTCTCTGTTTTGATGACTTTCTCTGATGACGAAATATTTCAGGTAGACACTGTTAAGGCAAGGCTGTCTTAGCCCTCAGGTAGTCTTGGTACCGTGCCCCCTGCCCAACCCCCCCCCCCCCCCCCCCCCGTCTAAAGAGAGGGTCAGTTCTTTTGGAGAAGGGCCAAGAGCCCGTTTTGGGTCACTCTCCAGGAGACTGCTGAGCTCTGCCAAGCTCCCCGGAGAGGATTACTCTGATGTTATGAAGCCACAGAACTGTGGTCACCACGGTCTTGAAGACTGATGCCGTATCACCACGGTACCTGCGATGTATGTCTGGGGTCGGGTGCGGTTGCCACAACCCTTGTCTCTGTGCAATTTGTCAACCTGTGTTTTCAGACGTGATGTTAGTTTGACTTTTTACACGGGACGAGAATAAGATCATCAGCCCACCTCATTCTAATATGAAACAAAAGCCATTGTGACTGAAATAGAGAGTTCGATGTGACTCACTCCGCCATAAAATATGCTTTGTACACGGAGTTCCAAAGAGATTTATAACTTTCAGACACCATTTTATTTTAGCCGGTACTGATTAAACTCAAGAGTGGACAAAGTCTCTTTGAGCCCCGAAAATTGAAAGTAATACCTCCCTCCCCCCCCAAAAAAAACAATGTCCGAGTTTTGATGTTCAAAGTCACAGATTGCTGGATGAAGCTGTTTTGTGCATCTCTTTGTTGTCATTGTACCAGCTGTTTCTCCCTCCTTTAGCTTGTCAGAGCTACTCCCACCAGCCCAAGGCAGCACCATCAGACGATTGTATGAAAGGAATTTGATTTAATTCTCCATATCGTTCTTTTAACTAGAGACGGCGTAAAATCAAATTTGGCTAAGCTTACAAGGGCGCCATTTAGAATGATGGATTCTCCCAACTACCAGCATGTAGTGTAAAACTTTTATTTTCCCCTTTCTTTATTTTAGGTTAAACATGTCTCTCGGAATGACTGTACTGTTGACAGTATGTATTTCAAACAGGCTAGCAATGCCCTCTGCTGTAATTGGAACTTCCAAAAATGAGATGGACCCCAACTTTTAAAATATTATTTATGACCTTAAAACCCTCACTCAGACTTTTTGACTAGGTAAATGGCTTGCTAATATCAAGAAGATTGGGGCTGATTTATTATTTTAGGATCTTCTAGCACGTTACCTTGCTCCGTAAGTCCTGATGGCCAGGAATGTTGTAGAAAATGAAGCACGTCAGCTTTCATTTCTCATGAAAATTGAAATCAGCTTAACTCTCAGATTAATTATCTAATTCCTCTGAAACCATACATGTTTTCTGTGTGTGTGTGTGTGTGTGTGTGTGCTTTTCTTAAAAACATTTGAAAGCGCATGTGTCATTGTAACAGTGCTCAAAGTGGGGGGCTTAAAATGATCTCATTTTGAGGGGGACACTTATCTGCAATGATGAGACATTTTAAAAACTCTCTATATATTATGCAAGGGACAGAAATGACGAGGGAGATGGTCTTTTGGCATTCTGTGACGGTGACAAAAATCTTTATTAATTGGCAGTAGAAGAGAGCTGTGTTAGAAGAAATCGAGAGATCGCTTCATGTGTTGCCCTGGAGGAGTAATTTTTACACCTTGTCCAGTATTTAAATACCTCTCAGCTGCGAGATGTCCATCTGCATACCCTTCCTGGGTCTCTAAACTAGTGTATGAGGCATGACCTTGTAACTTGCTTTTTGTTTATACATCTGTCAGGACAATATGTTATCTTTCCTTAAAAATGCAAACGTGCTCCCTGCAATACAGAGCTCTTCAGTCAACAAATAAATTGAGGTAAAGACTGTACCTAATACCCATTTAATTTAAATTCATTTTATAAACATAAAGACGCCTTTTAAGAGAAGCTTTAATTCCTACTAGCACCTTGATTTGTGGTTGCCATGGAGAATCAAATCTGTCATTTGACAAGAAAAGTCACCCATTTATGACAGCACTTTATCTTGTCTCTCCAGGGGAAGAAAATGTCAAAAGTGAGAGCAGAAAAAAAATAAAGCCTTGAAACACCAGAATTTCTTGATTTCATTTTTATTATTCAGCTATCATATCCTTTCTGATAATAGCAACTTGGTGAAAATAAATAATGTTCCTACAGTAAAATCAAATATTTCCTATTGGAATGGACAAGGTTCTTTGTGACTGTCAGTGCTGTGAAGTCTGGCAAGAAATAGTGTTATTAGATAAACCTACGGTGCCCAAATCCCATTTTCTTTTCATTATAGTGTCAAAATAATTATACCTGTGTAATTTGGGTAAGAAATTGCAGAATAAGTAAAATGGTCCATTGCAAGAGATTGCTTTACGCTTGTGTTCCTTACAGGGTGGGGTTTCTCCCAGCTGAAGAAATAAATGCTGGGTGAAAAGTATTTTCATTTGAATAAAGATGTAGAGTAGGTCTTCCATATTATTTGCTAAATGGGTAGGTAAGTGCTGTGTTCTGTTACTTTTCCCACACACCTATTTTTGCAAATCCGAGTAAAAAGGTGGAATATTTCACCTGGTCACAAACCGGGATTTTATATTCTCCCAAAGATTTAAAAAAATATTTCATCCGACCTCATGCTTGCCTGGGCTGTTGAAAGTGGAGTTCTACTTTAAGAGGTTGGAAACATGTAAGGTTCTGATCCAGATTGGATCCGCTGATTCCTTACAGCTTGCCATGTGCCTGTGTATGCTGTATGTGAGTACTATACGTATATGGACACATGTATGTTGGAGGGATATTTGCTTGCCTGTTACATTCATAGTTAAACTCTCTTTTGTGAGATTTGCATTGCATTAAACAAAAAATGTTGGCGTTCCGCTTTGATAAGCACATGAAAATAATCTGGGCTGCATCTTTCTCGAGGGGCAATGTTTTTGATTGTTGGAGTATTATACAGCTTGATGTGGTTCTGAAATGAAGTAATCTTGTATCGATGAGATAGCATTGTAATAGCAAGCCCTTTAGTGAAGATTTAGTGTAAATATCTGACTGGTAGGGGAGCTGGTTTCTGGAACAGTTGTGCTTCTGGGAGATTACGAAAATGGAGAGAAAAGAAAGGGCTGAACTCTCATTTTCCTGAAATTGGCGCATGGTGCTCGCGTTGTAGCCACTGCTAGTTGGGATCTGCTACGTGAAGCCTCTGGCCCCACGGTTCCTGTTCTGTGCGCCCATGCCGGGGATGGGAAGCACGGTGTGTTTGCTGCAAAGAGGAAAGTGGAGAGACAGAATGACTATGACTTGTGGCAAACAGTCCTACCCATAAACATCAATAACAACGTAATTTACACACGTATCTTTTGATTGCCTCAATCGTGCGTGCTGGACAAACTGCGAATTTTACCCAGTGGTTGAGCCATTTGCCCTACTATTTGTGTGCACAGGAGTTCTCAGTTGCCTAAATGTGAGTCTTAGTGCTCTAAAGTATGCTTTAAAGGGATATGCTCTATTTACGAATCCGCAGATGCGCTACAGTTCTGAATTAATGCTGTCTTGTTGTTTAACATCCCTTCCCTGTGTGGTCATCTCCTTTGATAAAGTTGTTACTTTCATTTCATGGAGATGCAAATGAAGGTGTGGATAGTTCCCCCGTCAGGACTCTGTTCTCTTCTATGATCACTGAGTGTATTTGTTGTGTATACCTGGCAGAATGTGTCCACACCAGCTGATAATAAAATTGCAGTGTAGCACCATAATCATGATTTACGTAGATGCTCTAGGATTGTGTAGATAGCAATGAGGAGGATTTGCTTGGATTCAGTGTGTCTGAACATACTAGGTGGGGTGGGTTTTTGGGTTTTTTTTTTGTTTTTTGGCTTTCATTTTATCAGATTTTTAATTTTTAAGATTATATTTTAATCTTACTAGTACAACTTTCTCTGATTTCTGATTTCTATGAATTTGTGAATGCTTTTCTTTATCTTTTTTTTTTTTTTTTTGGTAAGTTTCATAGTGAGGATTAGCAAAGACATTTAAGAACGTGGTACAGATGTGTGAATGATAAACTCTGGCTTCAGCAGCCTGGAATTCTGTTAGCACACTCAGATGCCCCTCTTTATATTCTAGTATGAGAATCCGTGTTTGTGTGTTCTGCTTTTTTTGAGGGTAAATGACACGTGTCTGAGATAAGTCGCCAGGACACTCTTTTTCATACGGGGCATTTTCTTTAGCAGTAACCTACAAACACCCTTTCTTTAAAAATAAAGCTACTAATGTTAGTTGACATAGATTTTTTTTCACAGAAACCAACCCTGACTCTCTGGTATTGCATGGGTTGATTTTAAGAGGATTGCCCTGTTGTTAATAATAAAAAGACTTAGCCTGTCTGGCCCTTGCTATAGTTGGGTCACTGTGTAATTTAGGTATCTCCCAATATGTCTCTGAAGTAGGAACTGCTATAATGTCCATCTTCCAGGGCAGAAACTTAGGTTTAAACAAGATAAAGACACTGTCCTGAGTCCCATAGCTAGGGTGTATGTGGAGGAGATGAGATTCTAACAGCCTGCTTTCACGGTCCCCCAAGGGAAAAACAGAGAGGGCTGCGGGTCAAAGGAACACTTAAAATAAACTTTCGTCGCTATTGTGATGCTATCACCTCGTATAGAACATATCATTTCAGTACATCGTGAACTAACTCTCATGTCTGAAAAATTAAGAGTTTACAGGAAAAACCGGCACTTTCCTTTGAATGTAGCTTCTTGGCTTCTGCAATAATGAAAGTAACAGAAACCCTTATTTACATTTCAGAAATAGTTTCCTCAAATTTCCTGTTTTGCCAGACTTTTGTGTGTCCCCATCTCTTTCTCTTTGTTCCTGCTGCCCACATGTAAAGCAAGAACAACTAGTTTGTCGGTTTCATCAAGAAGTGTGTGTACTACAGCTCTCCTAGGGAAGGGCTGTTGCTGCCGCCCGAATTCTGCAGTAACCAAAGCAAGGGCAAGTGTCGTTCTTTCCACAGACGGACATTTTCACAGACAGGCATTAACGCCTCTCCCTGAGCTTGGCATGACTCTGTGGCTGTGCTTTTTGGAAACGCTTTGTCCAAGTTACTGTACCTCAAGGCTTGCTTTGTTGTTTTATTATTGTAGTCAAATTATAGTCACGTTTTAATCACTTAACTGAAGGAAAAAGAACGCTTTGGACTCAAAAGTGAATTGGTAGCGTTGATGACATTGTTCTTGCACATCCCAGCAGATCTGCAATGGTCGATAAAGAAAGCATAATTGTGCCTGAAGTTCCCACTGCATATCTGCCTGTAACTGTTAACTAATAGTGCTTTCCTTTTTTTTTTAGGTAACCTGCATCGGGGAAATTGAAACCGTTGGAAGTACAACCCTTTAAAATATTTTGACTTCTCGTATTAATGAAAAACATTTGGGTTTCCTCCCAACTTAAAACTTGGGGCTTTAAACGCGTGAAGTTGAGGGAGGGACTCAGAAGCAAAAGCATCTTGCTTCTTTCTCACGTTGCAGTTAGTTAATTCTTTGAAATACCGACCCATTCAGCACTGAAAAGTTCTCATCGTCCATTTGATCCAGTTTGTATCGCAAGCGGTGTTTTCTTAAACATGTCAGGAGTTTTTATTTAGGACCCCTTTGAGAGCTAGTTTTCAAGTTTTCTTTAATTAACCGGGAAGTGTGTTTAATGACTAAAGGCTAACGTGGAACCGGTTATTTATTGCTACTTGTTACAATCAGTTGGTTTGGTTCTAGATAAAAAGTGAGTATTGGATTTAGGGGCAGTGCTTTCGCTCGGTAGCTGGTCTGTTTATTTGGAAGGGGTCTGTACATGCAGATGCATTCTGGGTTGTATGCCCCTCCATTTCAGACGGGGGTGGGCTGGGGTGGGAGCCGTGTGCTGGTGCAGACATTTCCATGTCTGCCCGTCATTTTCTAAGAAGAGTTGAGCACTAAAAGCATGTGTATGTGTTACTGAGAATGCACACATTTCCTTTAAGAAAGTGACTATTTTTAAAGAGATAGATATCATTCATAAGAATTCGATAACGGTGTCCTTGCCCCATTTACTCTGGGGCATGTATAAAGCTATGACATGCTTTTTGAAGTTTTTGCAGATTACGCAGTTGCAATATGTTGATCATTTTAGCAATAGATTAAAACCAGGCCGTAAATCTAGCACAGAACAAGATGCCCATTCGAAGCTGTGCAGGTGTTCTTCAACTGTAGTAGACCCCAGGACTGCCTTAGTGCCAGTGATTCTGATGAAGCCAGTCTGAGAGGGGACCTAGAAATCTGTTCTTTTTTTTGTTTGTGTTGTTTTGTTTTTTATAAGCACCTTTGGGCTTCAATTCCACTGGAAGACAGAGAATCATCCTTACCATCCATTATTAAGAGCAATTGCATCAAAATTCCTCTACAGCAACATTCCTCATTCCTTGGTATGTGGGGACTCAGCTGTGGATGTTGTTAAAATGCAGATTCTGAGTCATTAGGTCTGGGGTGGGGCCCGGGACCCTGGATCTTTAATAAACTTCCAGGTGACGTCCATGCTACTTGCTTGGACAACACCCAGGACCCCAAGATTCAATCGCTTATGTTACGGAGTTTTTGAAAAGGAGGAAAAAATTTAAAGCAACTCTTTGGGTACTCTTGTCTGTGTGGTTTTCTCCTGAACACCTGTCTCTCTCTTCCTCATCTCCTGCTTTAGCGTGCAACCTAAACACTTCACTTCTTGTGAAAATACGTATGATGTTCTTCATGTATGTGGAGGCACAAAGATTCTAGGTTAGCCCCAATGACCCAGGCTCTGATCGTCCTGTAGGAGCCTAGTTCCCTCAGGTGGATGAAGGGAGAATTAAGTCTCTTTTGAGACACTTTCTCTTACCTCTTCCGTTGCTGCTGCTACGTAACAGAGCGGAGCGAATGTGGTTCTGAACTCCAGGGTCCCTGGATAGGGGCATCTCACAAAATGGAGGTGAGAGAAGAAAATAGTCCGCCTCAGGAGTTTCCTGCTACAGTATAAATACTTGCTTTGTGAAGGATTTGACGGTAGGAGACATGGTTTGGTGGAAATCTTAGAAGTCACGCCAGCCCTGCCTCAGAGTTGCAGCCTTTTTTGAGCTCGATCTGTTCATTATCTTAAGCACAGATACTTGGTTCATACAGAGTTTGTAGGACTTTATCTCTTTGCATGAAAAGAGGTGAGTCTTTGCTTGAAGACTTTTTTTTTTTCTTTTTGGCTGTAGAAGGTGGAAGCTCCTAGGATGTTGGTGACTGTGTTTAGCACATATTTGTGAATTCCCTTTATTCCAGGGCACTTGGGAAGAGGAGTGTGACCATTGAGCTCACCTCTAGGTTTCAGACACATTTTGGGCATCTTCTTTCATCCGTCAGACTAGGGTTGTAGATCCTGAAGGTAATGTGGGTCATCTCAGGAACTTTGGACAAGATCTCTGGGTTGGAGGGTGGAGGAGGTTGGTTTCATTTGTTAAAGAGCAGGAGTTAGACTTTTAAATGAGCTTTATGAGTCCATTGGTACCAGGCATTCTCTGCCTCTTATGATGAAATCTTATTACAGCCTATCCTTTGATTCAGCTTATGGGGCTGCCCAGATCACACTGTGAATCTGCTTTAGCTGTTAGGATAACCAAGGTAACCAGTTCTCAGAATATCCATTTGCATGTGTCATTCAGCTTGAAGAATGTATCTGATAATTCATGTTTTGAACCAATAACTCCCTTGCCTAGTAGACGTTAGGAGACTGGGGTTTGGTAGGGATGAGATTGGGGGGAGGGATCCTGCTTTGTTCTAGTTGTCTGTGTTTAGCTAGCTGTTACTGGCCTTTGTTGCCAAGCTATGTATGTATTCTTCTTCTTCATTTTTCCCTTTCTTAGGAAAGGAGGAAGTAGGCAGTGCGGGAACGTTGACTGATAACTGGCTTGAACATCACTGAGTGTACTAGGGTCATGGAATTTTGGTACCAGAAGTAACTTGAAGTAGCCTGTGGTCCAGGGGAGTCAAGCTTAATTTGTTATGGGGCCCCCACAAGGGATTTGAAAGAAGTAAGTAAGCCGGTTGGTTGGAGACAGTGGAGAACCAGATAGCATTGCTGTTTCACTCCATGCAGGTCGGTTTCCAGGACTTTGGGCCACGTTGCTAGATCTTCTGAGTTGTCTGGATATGCTAGAAAACAGAGTAGACGCTTATTAGTAAGAGTGGTCTTTGAATGCATTGGAGATTTGTTCATTTATCCATGGGGACGCCACCGAGTGAAAGAGGAAGGAAGGGAGGGAGACCAGTGTGTGGAATTCATTTCCATTTTCTGGGAACACCAGCTGATTTTTTTAGCAATGGGAAAGCTATCAAACAATAACATTACATTGTAGTTGATTTTGGGAGGGGGACAGGCGCTCCTGCTGTCTGACCATCAAAGAATGACAGGTCTTGACCAAAGTACTGGCCACACTTAAAATAGTATGCCTATTCTTCAGAGTTCAGCCCTTCCAGATTTTAAAATGTAATAAGAACCTCCTTTGGGTCAGTAAGCCTGAAGCTCATCATTTATCCCAGAGAGAGAATAAAATTATACCTAGATACTCATCCACTGCTGTGCCAACTCCGAGTTTTCCCTGTCTTGCCTTCGTGGTTCTTTGGATCTGCCTGTGTTATTAAAAAATGAGGTGTCATTGCATGAGAATCCATTGGTTTTCCAAGCTGCTACCTATAAACCTAACTGCAACTGAATAAATACATTTACATTTGCTCTCTTGGCTTGGGAATTAACCCGACACTTAAAACTCCTGACTACTTATTTAGTCTTGAGACTGAGTTGTATAGTGCATCAGGAGTTTTCTGTATGGGAGAGCTTTTCATGTTCCCTCTAGAGTTCACTTTGATGGCATTGTTTCAAGCGATACAGGGTGGTAGGTATTAGAAATGGATATAAATTCAACTTCTGGAGGCTCCAAGGGTGTTTAATTTTAGCGACCTCACAGATAAGATTTTTGCAATTGCACATACATCTTTACCTTATTGGCACTGACTTTTGCCACAGAGAGGTGTGTGACCACCTGCACAGGAGAAGCACGCCTTCATAAATGAGAGAGGTGTAATTCTTTTTTCTTGGAAAGCTGCACACTAGGAATCTATTGTTTTACTTGTGAATTACCAACCTGAAGGTAGCGCGGAGTTAGCACATACATTTTTATTTGGGGTTTTGGCAACTCCCCCCTAGCCAGAGCATTCTCCCCCCATTTGACAATGGCTTGGTAATTTAACTCTTACACAAATGAGCCTCAGTTTGTCTTTGTGGTTCTAGTATATTCTCCTCTTTTTCTGTTTGTTTTTAAAATGTGGAAAGGCCATTTGATGTGTCGGTCCCTGTGTTGAAAAGACGGTACACCCCTGATGCCATTTCACCCTGTCTGTGCCTCCCACTAGCTTCTCCTGAGCATTTCCAAACTCCTGGCGTTGTAATTACTGTATTGTTCATCAGGTTAAATTGTATTTAATTGGCTTTGTGTGTTGCCTCTTTGTTTCGATGAAAGGAATATTGGGGGTATTTTAAAAAGCCCATTTAAATGAAGCTCCATCATTTAAAACACATATAAAAATTCTTTAAGATGTCTTTTATTCTGGATCTCTTTATCTTCCTTCACAAGCTTTCTGAGAATAAGTAGTGCATGTTGGGGTTTATCTTTGCTTTTATGTGCTCTAGCCACATGCTTAACATTGAGCACATTTGAGTTGCATTTCATTGGGCTCTCAGAATCCTTTTATAAAGGGACTGATCTGTTAACATCACCCTCTTTAGATCTAGCAGACAGGATGTTCCTCCATACAAAGAAGTGCTCCCAGTCTTTCTGGCCGGCTGGTAAGTGAATGATTTCAGGCCTGGTGGGCAATACTTGTGTCCATGCGTAACACAGCCCGACCACAGTAGTAGGCGGCTGCATGTAATTTTGAACTCCACTCATTGAACTGTAATAAAACAATATAAGCACTGCTTGGGGGGAAGATTGGATGCAGTTACCCTTACACAAGGCTCCGGCATATGAAAGCAGTGCTGGCTGACAAGAGGATTTTGAGATTTGATTTTGATTGAATTGCAGAATTGAACAGGCCAGGAATGTCAGTGGAAGGCTAAACGCCTGTAGTGCCATAAAGTTTTATTCATGTGAGGCTTTCCAATATCAAGTAGATGGATTATTGGAAAAGGTGTCAAGGGACATGAAATGGAAGTGCCCAAAACATAAAATGTAGGCAGGAGGGAAAAATTACTTCTTGCTTAGTATATAATTAGGTCTAAAAAAAAAAAAATTCCATGAAATTGTTTATTCTCTCCACCCCTCCCCCCTTCAAGAAAAAAAAATGACCAACTCATCGTACGACTTATTTTATTCCTTCAGGAGAAGTTGAATTTAACGGCATTTAGGTAGAAGCTTGTCTTCTGCTGTTCTCTACTTTCGATCACAATTAACGTAGAGTGATAGGCTTTCTTCCCAAGAGTAGGGGCGGTAAGCCAGGAGTATCACCGCGCTGTAGACTCCAGGAACTCTTGACGTTCAGAAATAAGACGGAGTCGCACATCCTAACACGCCGACCGACCGCAGAGCTCCTCAGAGCGTGCGATCGTGCCTGCGGTTTGCATGCACAGCTGATACCATTGTTCGTGGGGCATTCGAGAGCGGCGTTCACTGGTGGCGATGTAGTGGTTCTACGGTGAGGTTCCAGACGAGGGTGAACGGGGAGAGCCACGTTTCTCGCATTCTCTGTCCTGGTTCTTTATCCGCGTGCAGGGTTTCTGCTCACATCATTAGTGAAGCACATCTAAAAATTTCCAGCGTAGAGGTACAGAAACACCTGTAGGTTTTCCAGTTTTGAATGTTTGTTTAGCATTTCTAACCAAAGCAGTTTCGGTTAAATAATCGAAATTAGGAATATATCCACTTTGACTCTACTATGCAGGTGTGATGTTTCTTTGTCCTCCTCCTACCCCTTGTTCTAATGTATTATGTATTTAGAAACATGTTTATTTGTAAATGAGGCTTTGTGAGGTTCACACCTTTCTGGAAAACCAGAAAGGAAATTTTGAACACTGAGGGCCTTACGTTTTTAAAGACCCCTTTCCTTTTAATGCTGAATTTGAAAGAAATGGCATGCCTTAAGGTTGAAGTTCACTTTTCGGTTGGAAAACTTGTATTTACCCCATGTTCCGTGAGATCTGTGTTAGAATGTATTTAGTAATACTTTATTATTATTTAGTTTTTCTAAAAATAAACTCTATGAATATTTAATCAAACAATGACTCATTTACAAGCAGCCCTTGAAAAGAAAAAAGAGTCCTCCATTTGAGTGGTCAGATTGCACGATCAGTAAGTGGGCCCTTTTCATTTGATGTTGCATTTCCTCCTCCTCCAGGGTTTGGGCAAAAATGATATCTGTGACTGGGATGCTCTGCTGTGTGTGTGGGAGAAGAGAAGAGGTTGTTTAGGAAACGTTCACAGAGTTGCACAGGGCTGCCTCTGAACTTGGGAAGATTCCAGGAAACGGCCCCTTGCCTACGCTGCTCCCGACTGAAACTCTGGTCTTTAAGGAAGAGATGCATTATAATGTTACCCATCAGTTTACATCTTGGTACCTCCTTGCAAGTTTACTGCCACACATACAGGTGCATGAAAGTCACATGTGGCTTCCGTGTCCCTTAGCCCTGGACCAGTCTGAGGCAGAAGAGCTGCCCGGGTGCAGACTTTAAGGAGGCACTTAACCTCGGGTGCTGGCCTTGAGCTTGGTCCAGTTTTGAGAGTGAGCGCCTCCTTGGGGTTTGTACCTTGCCACCTTGATCGCTTCCCCTGGTTCCGTGCCCTGCTGTAATCCTTTCGGAAGGCTCCTTTGGGGCTGTGGTTTTGCAAGAGAAAAAAAACCCCTTGATCCAAGTGAAGCTCATCTACCTGTTTGCTATTTCTGTAATCTACCCTATGTTTCTTATCACCATTAAAAAAAATGTGATTATACAGTATTTGATGACTGTTTCCATGCAGCTTCCCCGAACTGGCAGGCATTCTGTTTCTGAACTGAAAAGCAATTTTGCATTAGGTCTGGCCATAACATGTCTTTTTTTTTTTTTTTTTTCCCCTTTGATCCCGTGGAAGCCAGGGTTTGACATTGGCTAACTTTGCATGCCACACACCTTATTAAGTCGTACGGTTGCGAGTGGCCTCTGTTAAAAAGACATGTGCTAGCATTACCACATTCAAGTTTGCTAAGCCGGTTTGGAAGGATTAATAGTTGGCAGTTATTTGGCTCTGAAATTGTGGAAATGGTAATTTGGTGTTCAAAGCAGAAAAGTTTGTAATGGGCATCTTAACTCAGGACAGTAAACAGTTGGTAAGAATGTTCTTTGCCTCTGACACTATAGCTACCTCCTACTAGTTACGGATTTCTTGTTAGGCGCTCTCTTTGAATTCCTTCCATTTCATTCTCAGGAAAACCTAGTTTAGTAGGTTCCATTATTACCTACTGGTTTACAGATGAGGGAATCACTGCTTGGAGAAATGAAATCATTTGCCCAAGTTCACAGCTCAGAAACAACAGAGCCTAACCCTTGAGCTCTTAATACCAATGCTCTTGACCACTGCATAGCCCTTCCATTTATTGGCTGGGGACATTATTATAGGTACAGTCTGCCTTTTGGAAGAGGTACTAGCATTTCCCACTTAAATATTGCTCCTATCTTACGAGCCAACTACCTTGCCTTTGCAGAACCAGCAAAGCATTAAGCGCCCGTACCGTGTGTTTATAGACACAGTGGAGCAGGATTTTGTACGTTTCTTTATGGAAGCCGTTCAGAGAGGAGTGTGTGAGGGGAAGGCAGGCCGTGGGAATGCTTAACTCTGGGTAGGGGAGAACGATCTACTGATAGAACAGGAGGTAACTGTCAGTCACTAAGATTGAAGTCTTACAAGGAGCCCGTTTCTGTACTGGGGTTCCCTCCCCAAGGCTGGCAGCACTCACATTCCTCAGCACGGAAGTGTTGTTTGGATCCGTCAACCCATGAGGGGTTCTGTGGGGTCTGGCACTGACGGATGTGCCGTGTGTCTGAATGAAGCCTGTTTCGTAAAGCTGAAATTGGTCTGAGAAAACTGGAAGAATGAGTCACTTCAGGTCCTTCTCTCACAACGTGTCTCCACTTGTTCCTGGTTGATTGTGAAGCGTTGAAATTTCTCTGTGATCCTGAGCAGGACAAAAGGGAAAGAAACGGATATCTACTTTCCCTCATCCTGGTGAGTATGCAGGTTTAATCAAAATGCATTAAAAAAGCTAGATTCTTTTAGAAGGTCTCTTCTTAGATCTCTCATAAAGCGCATCTTAACTGGTAAAGCACTTTGAGCCTGGATGGCCTTCCTTTTAGCAAGCTTGCTGTTAACGTGAGGCCTCATCCACACTTTGTTTTTTTTTTTTTTTTAAGTAGTTCCTCTTGATGGCTGTGTGGTGACTGGAATGTGGGCCTTGATGGTTTCACGTCTCTGTGAGTGAAATGTATAGTGGGCAGCGGAGCAAATTGGCGTTCTGACATCATCGAACTAGGGCCCCTCACCTGTCTCCTTTCAGCTGCACCGATTCCCATTTGGATCTCACTCTCACTGCATGGCATCCGATTGCCAGTCACTGCCTAGGTACCTCCCTGCCTCAGTTTGTTCATCTCTAACGTGGGCATTATTCTTTGTAAGCTCTTTGGGAAACCCCGTGAACTCATTTGGTAATGTGTGGTGCAGAGAGCCTGGTCCTGCGGTGGCTACGTATAAACAGCTGTCGTTATTGGTATGTGTGTAGACATAGGCGTAGGCAGAGGTGTTCAGGCCACAGATATATTTTGCTTTACCTGTACAATGTTCTAAATAGGGTATTTGAATTTATCCCTTACATTCCCTGGGATTTCCTCCGTAGGGCCCAGATTTCTGGTTTCTTTTCACAAATGGAAAGATGTAGGAACACCAGCCTTTTTCCCCGGGCGGGGGCCAAGGTGCCCATTTAGATAGGGCTCGTCAAGCTGTTCTTTTAGGGATGTTTCCCACCGTTCCATGGTGCCTGGTGCCCTGCCTGCCTTTTTTTTTTTTTTTTTTTTTTTGAGCAACCGCCTGGCCCCTGTGAGCGTTTTGAGTTTGCAACCCCGATAGAGAGTGCGTCCTGGAATGTGTGTACTTGTGTACGTGAGCGTGTGGACGTAATCAGTATTGACAGTTGCTCCCGCTGAGAAATGTGCAGCTAGATTTCTGCAAAGTGCCAGGTTTTTTAATCCCTTAAATGATTTAAACTTTCTGGAAGCTGTGCATCCCATATAAACAATGGGATCCATAGAAAAACATACTCATCGGAGAATTACAAGGCATATAATTTTGTCTTTAAATTCTTACGAGTGAATTGTAGGAACATGACTTCATAGGAACCTCTGAGACATGACAGCGTTTTAATAACACTTCGCTGCTACATGTGATGCTTCATTTTTACTTTTATTAATTTTTTTTTTTTCCTTTGTGTGGCAGTGGCTGCCCGGGGGCACCTCAGCTCTGTCCAGCTCCACCCTTCCCTGCCTCGGGCAAGCCGCCTGGTTGCCTCCTTCCCTAGGGCAGAGGCTCCAGGGGCATGTCCTGTCTGCGAAGGGTTTACGAGGTTCACCCACCCACTCCTTCGTTCTTGAACATGCTTTTTCCCCGCTCGTTACCTTCCCTGCTGCCACCACTGCACGGGCCCCGGCATTCCCACAGTTACATTAAAAAAAAGAAAAAAGGAAGTCAGCAGTGCCCATGAGCAGCAGTGGCTTTCTTGGAAGCCAGCGTCGGCCGGATGGCAGAACCCCCGTTTCCCCATCGGGCTCCGGCTTCTTGGAGAGGAGCAAGAGCTGTCTTCTGTTCTTGCCTTCATTCATTTCCCAGTTCTTTTCAGTAGGTATTTGTCGAGTGCCCGTGACGTGCCAGGCAGTGGTGCCATCAGAATGCTACGAAAACACACCCGCGACTTGGTCCCATCACACACAAGTGAAAACTACAGGGAATGTGGCAAAGAAGGGCCCTAAGGAAAGGACCCGTTGGCTCTTTTCTTGGAATGCCACGGAATTCAAACAACCTTAGGATCTTAGGACTCACGAAGCTCTCCGAATGGAGTTTCATCCTTCTGTTTCAGAAACTTTGGGAGGTAGGATGTTCCGTGGGGGAAATCGAGCAGGCAACACACCGGGGCCGCCATCTGCATTGCCGACGGTGTGTGCGGCACCTCCTCAGTTGTGCAGTGCACACCCTTCTCTGCTGTTCGTGGCAGCCCTGACTCAGACAGAACTGAATTTGAGTTCTGTGTTTTACCACTCGCTGTTGGTGAACCAGCACGTGTTTCCTTAGCTCTGCCAAATGTGGTTTCGTCATCTGTAAAACGGAAGGTTACTTGATCTGCCTCACCGGTACCGCAGGTGAGGACTGAGGAGAGGAGGCAGGCATATCGACGGCTCTGGCGTAGTTCGCGTCTGCAGCGGCTTGGTCGAGAAGCAGCCATCATTGGTACAGGAAATAAATGGTCTCCTTTTGCATATCTTTCCATCCCAGCCACATGGTCTGCACTTTGAAAAGGATATCCTTCACGTTCGTTTTCCAGAAAATTGAGGTCACCGACTTGTTTCCTTCTTGCACCCCCTGCCCTGCAGTCTCCATGGCCGCCTCCCCCGCACCCCAGTCCCTTGGGCTGAGTTACAGCAGAAGCACGTACAGAGCACCCCCTTGCCAGTGTCAGTGGGCTCTTTGCAGCACGCCTGTTCGATTTTGGCCGCTTATCTGATCCAGGGGAGAGGCCGCACTCCCCAGCCCTGGGTAGGCCAGTTGTGGGCTGGCCGGTAGTAATACAATTATGAAGGTTAACAGGAAAAAGTGGGGTCCAGGAGCAATTCCAGGCAGCTGGCAGTCTTGCTGAATTGGAAGCTCCCCACCAATGAAAACGGCAGCAAGAAGCAAATTAAACCTCCTATCTGCCATCTCACTCTCTTTTCCCCCTTTCCTGTTTGGACTTGAAAGGCGATTGGAGCCAGGGCCCTGACAGTTGACGGAAGTGCTGCAAGGAGAGAGTATTTATTTACAGTGAGTCGTGGCGATGCTTGTTCAGGATGCGGTTTCTTGCAGGAAGTTCTGTCCCCACCCCCGGGTTTGATCATTTCTCCAAAAAAAAAAAAAAAATCCTTGATTGTTTTAGGCCTCCGCTCTGACATGGAGCAACACTGTGTAACCTGTCTGTGCTTGGAGGGTTTGCCGAGGGCACCCTTGTAGGAGGGCCTACAGCAGGGCAAGAGGCAACCAGTGGGCCCCGCTCCCCCCAGATGTGTTTGGGCATGGCAATAACCATTAGGCGTTTAAAATAGGGAAGTAGGCCGAGTACATGTACTGTAAGCTGTGGTTGGCGTGGGCCATTCTGATCGTTAACAAAAAAACAGTGCCAGTTGAGGTGGTTGTACTGGGTGTTTCAGAGAGAAATCTCTTTGAGGCGAAGTCAGAGTTACAGTGTTTAGGTTGTAGACGCTTGGGCTCTAAATGAGTCTGGGCTGGGCCAGCTGGTGAAGCCCCTCTGAAGGAGGCTGGGTGCCCGACTGCTGGTCCAAAGTTTGGGTTACCTTTTGCCTTTTGGGAGCCTCGTAGAACTTCGGGAGAGAAGGGTGCGACGCAAGCAGTTTATTCTAGCATTTTCTTAAGTTAGCATCCTATAATACTGGATGATTTTCTCATAGACAGAGAAATACTCTCTGTTCGTCATTAAAACACGTACACGAGGTGAGGGAGAATCACAGAAGGATATGAAGTGGAAATTACATCGCGCCACTCCAGGTTTTCCAGTCATTTCTCTAGTTGTGGAAATCACCAGGGAGCAGCACCATCAGCATTACCTGGGAACTTGTTAGGTACAAGTTCTGGGGCCCCAGGAGACACCTGCAGAATCAGAAAACGCGGGGTGTGGCCTGGAAATCGGTGTTTTCTGGAGTCTTCCAGGTGATCGTGGTACTCACTAATAATTGAGAGCTGTAGACTGACCCGAGTGGCTTGCGAACTTGAGTGCCCCTCAGAGTCACCGCAAGGGTGGCTTGTTAAACCTACCTGCTGGAGCCCCACCCCTTGAGATTCTGATTCAGTAGGTAGCTTCTGGGGTCTGAGAACCTCCTTCCTTAATTTCTTACATCAGCAGTATCATCATCCTCCTCTGCCAAGCCTCCCAGCGCACCATTCCCCTCCCTTTTGGAGTTCTTTTTTTTTTTTTTTAATTTTTTTTTTCAACGTTTTATTTATTTTTGGGACAGAGAGAGACAGAGCATGAACGGGGGAGGGGCAGAGAGAGAGGGAGACACAGAATCTGAAACAGGCCCCAGGCTCTGAGCCATCAGCCCAGAGCCCGACGCGGGGCTCGAACTCACGGACCGCGAGATCGTGACCTGGCTGAAGTCGGACGCTTAACCGACTGCGCCACCCAGGCGCCCCATTGGAGTTCTGATATAGTGATCCAGGATATGATAAATCCTGACTTTGGGAGTGGCTGTGGTCGTTGTTAAAAAAACAAATACAAAACACAAAATCAAAACCATGGAATGGAAGAAGTGTCTCTTTTTTTTTTAATTATTTTTTTATTTTTGAGAGAGAGAGCAAGCATGAAAGGAGGAGCAGAAAAAGAGGGGGCTACAGGATCCACAGCAGACTCCAAGCAGACCGCAGAGAGCCCCATGTGGGGCTTGAACTCACGAATCGTGAGATCATGAACTGAGCTGAAGGCAGATGCTTAACTGACTGAGTCACCAAGGCGCCCCAGAAGAAGCATCTCTTACTTGTTGAGGCCATGGCTCATTTGGTGCATGATGATACTGACAATACAGGGGACCTTGGCAACCGTGTCACTTTCCCCATATGTCCCCAATGCCCAACTCATTGCAAGAGACTTTTGTGACTGATTTAAGCAACTAAGGAATTCATCCCTCCTTTTCAGAAACTCTTGTAAGTCTGCCAAAATTACTTGGACCTTCTTAAGATTCCGAGGAAATTGCAAATGTCCTCCTATAGGTGTCTTCCCCAATGTGTTACTTGATATCTTATTCTATCTTTTTTTTTTTTTTTTTTTTGGATTCTAAAGATCTTTAACCATCTGTGAAAGGTGCTAGTTGGACATAATTTTAAGCTGATCAGCTTTATTTGTAGAATATGGCAGACAAAGGTGACAGGTTTCATTCCCCCGCCACTCCAAGGCTGTGTTGCAATAGACAAGGTTTATACAAAGACACGTAAGATGTATGTGGTCCTTGGGTCCAGGAACTTGCAGTCTGGTTCGCTGATGTTTCAGGCTTACCGTGTAGAACTGGTGTAGAAGGAAGGCCAAATTGGGGTTTATGGGAAAACTTCACAGAAGTGGTGCCCTGAGCTTGAGTGGGGTCTTGAAGAATGAATAAGAGTCACCCAGGTGGTTCAAGAGGAAGAGTATGGTTATAGGCAGAGGCAGCAGCTAGGGATCTCCTGGCTCTGCCTCCTGAGATGTTTCGTGTTTGGGAACTCTTCCAAGAGGTTTGGGAGTGACTTCTTTTTCTTTTTTTAAATTATATTAAAAAAAATTAAACTGTAATTAACATACAATATTGTATCTGTTTCAGTATGTGCATAGTGAATCAACAATTGTATACATTACAAAATGCTTACAATAAGTGTAGCCACCCACCATCTGTCATCATACAATGTTATTACACTATTTTGACTGTATTCTCAATGTTACACTTTCCATCCCCATGACTTACAAATTTTAAAACCGGAAGTTGGTACCTCTTAATCCCTTTCACTGATATTGCCCATCCCCCCCCCCCCCCCCCCCCCCAGATAGGAGTGACTTCTAAACTGGGAGATTCTGGTGAAGATTCTAACAGGAACTTAGCTGTTAGGGCCCTCTTGATGCAAATAACATTGGGCGGAATGGGAGAACTTTATAATATACAAACCTTTATAACATATAGCAGAAGAGTTTTTCCTGAAACTTTCCGCTTGAATCTGACAGTTCTTCCATCATTTGTGTGGGGATGACAGGATGCCTCGATGCAGGAGGGACTCGGGTAGGAAAGAGAATTGTCTGGTCTAATGGTTCCCTGTGTCGGCCTTCTCCACAATGTGTCCTCTTGAACTTTGGTCTCATGACGTGCTTCTCACAAGAATCCTAGAACGCTCGGGTTTAGGAAGTAGAGTTAAGAATGCCACTCTGGAGGTCTGCCGAGCTGGTTTAAAATTCCAGCAGAGGCCTTGACTTTGGACCAATCCATGACCTGTCCAGATGTGTTTCCCTGGTAAAGCTGGGGTTGTAGCGGTAGCTCTTTTACAGTAGTGAGAGCATGGCGTGAAGTATAATGGGGAGAGAGCATTTAGCATCGCACTTAGCAGATTAGTAACTGTTCCCTCTGCAGACTGCTCAAAGGCACGTGTAGAAGGAAGAGCAAAACTCACCACAAACCTGGTGGCTGAACTCCTAGGCCATTCTAGAGCCGAATTTTGTAGCCTTGACACGGTCGATACTTGGGGCCAGAAGGGTCTTTGTTGTGGGGGCTGTGCTGTGCATTGTGGGATGTGTTAGCATCACATCTGCCCCTGTTCTCTGGATGCCAGGAGCATTCCCTCCTGCCCCCCGCCGTGTGACAACCAAACTGTCTTTAGACATTGCCACACATCCCTTGGGGGATGACAAAATCATCCCCGATGAGAACCAGGGATCTTGAGTGCCGTGTATCAGGGGGGGCATGCCATGATATGCAAGTTTATTTACCCTGATGGAGGGACAGCTACACCAGCTCTCTAATTTAGAATATGGAAAAAGAAAACCAGGGGCAGCTTATAGAATGGCTTCGTGCTGTTGGCTGCAGAGAATGCAGTGAGTTTTTAAAACATGCAGCCAGTACTTACTAAAGTCCCGTCCTCTCACCAGGAAAAGGAATCCCCAATGGGCATTTTCAAGGCTTTTCATTTAATACCAATTTCACTTCAAAACCCCAGGAACTGTGTCTTTGGGTTTTTTATTTTTCCAAGATTTCTTTTTCTTTTTCTTTTTCTTTTTCTTTTAAAGGTTTTTTAAGTTGTGTGAAAACACATGTAACATAAAACTCACCATCTTAAACCATTGTAAAGTATACAGTTCAATAGTGTCCAGAATATTCGTATTCACACTGTTGTGCAACCAGTGTCAACAACTTTTTCTTCTTGCAAAACTGAAACTCTGCACCCAGAAAAAACCCGACTTCTTCCAATCCCCCTCTCCCGGCCCCTGGCAAACACCATTCCACTTTCTGTCTCTATGAATCTGACTACTCTGGATACTTGAGAATATGTGGAATCCTACAGTATTTGTCTTTCTTGCAACTGGCTTATTTCACTTTGTGTCATGTCCTCGAGGTTCATCCCTGTTGTAGTATGTGCCAGAATTTCCTTCCTTTTAAGGCTGACTGACATTCCATTGTATGTAGAGACCACATTTTGTTTATACATTCATCCACGGGTTGACATTTGGGTTACTTCCACTGTTTGGCTCCTGAAAATAATGGTGCTGTAATTCTAGGTGTGCAACTGTCTCTTCAAGTCCCTGCTTTCAGTTCCTTTGCTAGGTACTCACGAGTGGAATCGCTGGATTGCGTGGTAGTTCTGTATTTTCTTCCTTTTGCCCTTTTTTAGCCTAAGGAAGTGGAACCCTCTGTCCTCCAATTCCATTCACACCCTTCCTTGAAGCTTTTCATTCCGTCACTGCTGCCCTCGATTCTTTTTCTTACCCCCTCTTTGTGCACGTGGACGCAATGAAATGTGAGAGACCCTTGCGAGGCAGTGGGCAGTGTTCGCAAGCAGCGGTCAGGCACCCATCAATAACCACACCTGATCGCTTTGTCCTCGGGATCCCTGCTGCTTCGCTGACTTCTCTGTCTGTGGAAGTGTGTGGCGTGGCCCCTCTTTGCCCGTCTGACTCCGCGTGGACACTCACATCCTTGTGCAATTGAATGAAGCGGTGAAGGGTAAGACATGTTGTAGGAAGAAGGACTTTTCTCCAACAGTGCTTTGGATAGCACCGTGTAGCTCCCACATTAAGGCTCCATTCATTGCTTTCGTCTGAGGGACTCAATATCCCAGCTGCCTTCCATGCAGCCCCACAGTCTTCAGAATTTCCAGCTGGGTGTCACCAGTCAGGGTGTGGAGGGATGGATGGAACATGTAATTTACTTATAAATATTCCGGTTCTGCCTTGACATTCTCAGTGTAAGAAAAGAGGAGAGCAGAAAAGCAATATGTTGAAAAGCTTGTATCTATGGAGACTGCCTTTTTCCACCCATTTTTTTTTTTCCAATTAGACAGAAACCTCCCTAAATCTATGTAATTCTCTTTGCAGAATGGGCCTACCAAGCCTTGTGCCTGAGGACTAGACCTTGGCCATCAACACCAGGGGTGTGAAAGTGAGGTGCAAAAGGCCCAAGGGAGGGACAGTCCCAGTAGGTGAAGATGTAAGTGGAGGGGAGCCTGAAGAAGGTGACCGGAAGTCGAAATCTCTACTGTGCTATGATGTTTAATCCTTTTGTGAACCAGGGGTTCCTCACTGATGGCAGGACGATGGAGAGTCAGCAGAGATAATGGAATGCACAGAGACCGATGCCACAGCAGGTTCCTCTTTAAAAGTGGATAAATAAAGTGGAAATAGGACTAGTCTTGCTGTTTCACATTTTTGAAAGTAATCCAAAAACATCAATTCTTTCAGGCCAGTGTAGCTTGTGTGAGACTAGGTTGCCAGAAAGTGAAGAATATGGGACAACATTCATTCATTTATTCATTCATTCAGAAATGGATTTTTTAATAGTCAAGAATCCAATGCTGAGCAAAGACAGACATTGGATGCATTTTCTTGAAGGTCATACATATTTCTCTTATTTTACTTTTATTCCAGCATTTATGTGGAAATGGTAGAGGTAGATTCCAGTGCTCAATCATACAAAAGGACATTACTTGTGAAAATACGTCTTTGTCGTGGTTTTAATTCCTTTTCATTTTGACTCCTCCCTTCAGAGCATCTTGGGAGCTTTCCTTGGGTTCCCTTCCACTCCGTCTCATATACAGAGTTTCTGTTGGGAACAGGCTTTCCTTTTTGTCAGCAAGGCGGGGGGCCGATCCCTTTGGGACAGTTTCCTTTTTTCTCCGATCACCTTTCTGGTTTGCGTCTCCTGTGTCCCAGTCAGAGGCATCCGCCCTGATTCCTGGTCTGTCGGGGCTTCTTTATTCTTATTCCAGCCGTATCACAGGGCTGCTTCTGTGAGCAGAGGATAATCCCAGACTTGGGAGCTCATGCCCCTGCACACTTGGGCATGAGTTTTTTGCTGGGTTGAGAGACAATGGCGGGCCATTGCAGAGTCGTATGATGCCCTCTTCCTTGGGGAACATGCAGCCCACCCTGCTGCCCACCTCTACCCGTTTCGATGCCTCTGCCATGCCTGATGGACTGGGGGAGCCTAGTGGGGAACTGCTCTTGGCTTTTGTATGCCTGAACTCTGTTGTGATTTGTTTTCGTACATTGTTAGAAGTAGAACTCTTGCATCAGAGACACTGCAAAATGTTAGTATAAAATGCATTCTGTTTTTCAGAAGCATGGTACCAAGTTTCTTTCCTATCAGCTTTGCATGTAAAGGCCTATTTCCCCAAACACCACTCTACAGGATATTCTAATTTGATAGGCGGGAAAAAAAAATACTGTCTTAATTGGCATTGTTACGATGGGTAGTGGGGCTGAACGTTTTGCTTCCTGTGTTTTAGATAGGGCCCAGAGTTACATGCAGTTAGGTTGCTATAGTAGACTTTTGCGTTATTCCTGTATACACGTCCCCACTCTGGCTAGTAGAGACTCAGAAGCAGAATCTGGTTTCCAGGTATTTCGATGCCTTCTTGTTATCGCTCTCCGAGGACAGGGTTTGGTTTGGGTTATGACGGTAGCTGGCTTAACACTACTGCGCTGATGAAGTTAATCCCTGAAAGTTTTCTATTCTACCCTTTTTAGTATTATAAGAGGTTATGTGGAATCGATATATAAGGGTTTTATGCAAATACATGGCATTGTAATAGGGACCATATTTTATGAATCTAAAACTAGGATTTCCAGTTTTATGAGAGTGAGTCATATTTATGGGGACAATGGATGGGATATTTGAAATGTGGATGGTAGTGTAAAATCCAGAAGGTATTATCATCCTAACAGCTGGGATGTCCTACACGGGCGTCCTCAGATGATGGGTCCTTCAATATATTAATTTGTGCCATGCAGAAACTATAAGCTGGGGAACACTGGTGTGTACCAGGCAGAATCTCTTTTATTTTTAACTGTTTTCAGACTTCAGTATAGTCATATGCATTATTGATCTCAGAGGGAACTCTGAACATATGTAGAGGTTTCCAACAGGAACCTTTTTGGTGTTAATGTGAAAGGAGTTGGGGGACAATGCCTTTTGACCTATTGAAGAACCCATACCAGGAATACAGTTTGGGAAACGTTTCATTGGAATCATTATAAATTATTACGTGGTGGGGTGCCTGGGTGGCTCAGTTGGTTAAGCATCAACTCATGATTTCAGCTCAGGTCATGAGCTCATTGTTCATGAGAATGAGCCCCACCTCAGACTCTGTGCTGACATTGTCAAGCCTCCCTGGGATTTTCTGTCTCTCTCCCTCTCTCTCCACCCCTCCCTCCAGCCCTCCCTCCCCCTCTCTTAAGATAAATACATAAAGATTAAAAAAAAAGTTTTTACATGGCATAAAGTCATACTCTCAGAGTTAAAATCCAGAAGTGTTTTTTTTTTTAAGTTGTGGAATAAAAGAGTACCAATATATATGTACCAATATGTAGAGGGTTCTCTCTTTTCCTTTCCATTTTCTTTTTCTTTTGACCCTAATGTCTATTACTTTAAGCTCTTAAGAAAAAAAAACAAAGACAAGACTGAAAAATGATCGTGTGCGTGTGTGTGCCCATACACCCAGGAGTTAAACTCTTGCTGTGGAAATGAATATTTACTGCTCTGGAGAATGGCTCTTTCCCAGAATGAAAGGTAGCCAAACCAGTCTCATTGCTACATTTTGTTTGATGTGTCTTAGTCTTTTTTTTTTTTTAATTTATATATTTTGAGAGAGAATGCACAAGCAGAGGAGGGGCGCAGAGAGAGAGAGAGAGAGAGAGAGAGAGAGAATCCTAAGCAGGCTCCCTACTGTCACTGCAGAGCCCGATGCAGGGTTCGAACTCATGAACGGTGAGATCATGACCTGAGCCCACACCAGGAGTTGAATGCTTAACCGATCGGTTGAGCCACCCAGGCACCCCTGACGTTTCTTAGTTTCAAATATCATTTAGTAATGTCGATTTATTGACTATTATATGTAAGACAATGAGCTGAGGAAGAGGGACAGGTGGAAGTTTCTTAGATTCCAAAAACTTCAGTTGAAGAGGAGAAAGAAAAACTGAAAAATGAAGAAAAAAATGGAATGATTTGTCAGTTTAAAAGCAGAAGCAATGTCATGAAGCTGAACATAAGGGCCGAGATTTGGTTACTTACTGCCTGGCTGTAGTCAAAGGAGAGAGGCACACAGAGAGGTGAGAGGGGTCTGTACAGAGTCCAGGGTTTTAAGCTCTTTTGGGTTCATGGGTCCCATTTTGAAACTGAAAAGCTCCTCTGTGTGTGTGTATAAAACAAAAGCCCACTTTGCTACCACCCTAAATGAAGAAGTTTGACTTTTGGTCATATTCCCCTCTCCTCTGTTACCTTTAAGAAATAGAACATTCGTGATAAAAGATGCGTTCCCTTACCCCACAGCTCGGGTCTGGTCCTCTATCCCCACATCCACACAAAACATCCCTCTCATAAAGTTCGGCTGTGTCCTCCTTCTGGGGTTCCTGTTTTATGTATGTGGGTGTCCAGAAAGGATATATGAGGCTTTTTGCACAGTATTTCTTTACTTTGCATAATTGGCATGGTGATGTGCCTGTGCACTAATGGTTTTTAAGGTATGGCCTCAGGCACTTCCTGCACCCTGGAAGCCCATTTCTAGACTGTTTTGTAGAAGATGTTAGGACTTGAGCAGGTTCTAGAAAGTGCATCGTAAGGTGCAGCATGCCAGGGGACTCCCTAGAGCAGAGGCAGGAGGGAGGCTCTCTTAAGGCTGTCAGCCTGCCTGGGACTGGGAGCGGGGGTAGGGGGGCAGGTCCCCCGGGGCCTTATAGAATCTGGTTCCTGGCCCTCACTCTTTCCCATAGCTTCCACGTGGCATTTAACACATCCTTCCTGAGGGGTGCTGATCTTTTTAAGTGTCTATGTCCTGCTTCTTCACCTGGGCAGTAAACTCCTTACAAATCAAGACTCTGATTTTGATGTCTTTGCCTCTCCTCTTGGTGCCTTACCTAAGAAATATAATACTTTTTTTTTTTTTAAAGTACTGTACGGCAGAAACATTCCTTGTGGTGTTAGGTCTTTAAATAATTTCCAGCAACTAAACTTGAGGCATATGAAGATAAACGCTTGCAATTTAAGCCATCCAGGAAGCAGTAACGTGGCTCGGGCTTTCGTTTGGCATGGATATGCGGCTGGTGATCACTGAGCTTCCCTCCTGCCCTCGGGGTGGCAAGTGGTGCAGGTACATTTTTGGTTGCTTGTGGACCAGCCTTCACACCCATCCAGCCAACCAGGAAAGGGAAAGCTCACATGGGGGCTTGGAGCTGCTCTTGTGAGTAAGGGAGAAACTGATTCACAGGGATTCCGCATACACAGCGAGGCCAGGGAGGATAATACCACCACCACCCACCCCTGCCCTCGGTCAACGAGGCAGGTTTTACATTGTTTGTACAACTGTACGTTTTTAATGTGTGTTTTTATATTAGTTTACAGCCTTTCTCTCCTCCCCCCGCCCCCCCCCCCCCGACCCCAGAACAACCAGAATGGAACCTTATTCCAGGTGTCCATTGCCTGCCCTCTCTCTGATGGGGGATGTCAGACAGTGAATGTGCAGGGAAGCCTTGGAACGTTTTTTATTCCTCGTGGTTGACCCCATAAAGTTTCCCTGATGGACTGTGTGTGTCCGTGACGGCAGCAAACACAAGACATTGTTCTCTTTGGACCGACACATTATAGTGTGTTTGTGTATTTAGAGAAAAAGAAATATATCAAAAGTCTGGCGCCTGCTATTTGATTTTATAGTCTTAAAAACAATGCCTAGAGTAGTTGTGCTCATGCGGCTGACTTGATATGTTTTCTTCATGGTCCTTGTATACCAATAGTCTGTGATTTGTCTTTCGCTGCCTGATGGGTGAATTCTGACCTACAAACCTACCGTCCTTACTGTTGTGCTTTGGATTTGTCCCAAGGTGGGACATTAGGGACACGACAGGTCACTTGTCAGTAATTTTTTTTTTTTTTTACATTTATTTATTTTTGAGAGGCAGAGACAGAGCGTGAGCAGAGGAGCGGCAGAGAGAGGAGGAGACACAGAATCCGAAGCAGGTTCCAGGCTCTCAGCTGTCAGCACAGAGCCCGACGCGGGTCTCGAACTCACAAACCCTGAGATCATGACCTGAGCCAAAGTCGGACGCTCAACCGACTGAGCCACCCAGGCGCCCCTTTGTTGCTTTTTAAATACCAGTGCAGTGACAAGATGCTCAGGGCACTCTGACCATTAGAATCATTCAAGCCCACTGTTATTTTATCCATCTTAAAGCTCAGACGCTGGTTCATCCTTGGAAGCATTGCAAAGAATAGCTTCTCAGCCAAATCATGTTAAAAATTTTTTTTTCTTTTTACATGTTCACATTTCCTGTCAGAGTTGAGTGCTGAATTGCTTTGAAGGCTAGGCTTAGGAGTGCCACGCTGAAGCCTGAATATGAATGTAAATGCTGAGAGTTCTGGCTTTTTGGTGGGGGGCGGGGGCACAGTGCTTGAGGACGGGGGTGAGGTTGTGATGAAAAGCTTTGTGCTACAGGCACCCGGTGAGCCAGCCCAAAACCGCTTGAAACCAGAGTTGGGATCCAGAAGCAGCTCAGGCCCTGCCCTGTTCAGTGCAGCGTCAGCCCAGGGGGACCCGATGGAATAGGAGCAGATTATTAGACAGGGAGGGACAGGAAAAGGAAGCTTCCAAAGGGAGAGAAGAATGGGGGTCATTGGGCCAGGGCCCGGGAGGGGTGCGCCGATTGTACTCTGAAAGCAGGGAGGGGCGCAAGGTCAGAAGCTGGCTCAGGGCTGGCGAGGCAGGGACCAGGCAGGGGAGCTTGGGAGGAGACGGAAAAACCAAGTAGCTGGATGCAGGAAAGGAACGAGGTAATGCAGGGTCTGGGCTGGGCTGCTGTTGTGCACTGAGCAGAGGGGTCGAGGTTTGACCCTCTTGCGTGTCATCACAGGTTGTGCTCAGTGCTCTGTAGGAACTGACGCTCCTTCAGTACGGCAGTTCAAGGGCCAGCCCTTTTGGGGAGTCCCTCCGACACAGTGCTCAGCCCTCAGGAAACACACAGCAAATAGGTTTTCTACAAGCAGGAGCCCTTGGGGGACCCTCTGCCTCTCCTGTAGGTTCTCTTAGCTTCTCCAGTGGTTCACATTTTACTCCCCAGGTGCCAGGGAGGGGACGGGAAGTGCAAGACGGTGGGGTTTCAGCGTAGTCTTTCTTTTTTTTTCCTTTATGGTTTTGCTTTTCCGTGTAACTTACACGACAAAGTCAGAAGAAACACGTAGAAAGAAAAACGGTCTGGAAAAGGCTATGAGGTTTGGGTTCTGAATTGGACCCAAAGTCGTGGGGTGGCTTTGTGGAAAAGTCGGTCTCCATTCCTCTCTGGGTGTGTTTATTACATACGAAATGAGGACTTTGCAGTAAGGAGCTCATAAGTTTCTTTTAACTTTAGCAAATGCCCTTGGAAGATGTGTTTGGTTGAAGTAACCATTCGAACCAGATGGTAATAAAGCCATCTGGGACCAGGTGGGCCAGGATTTGAATCCCTACTTCACCACCTACTGGCCTGTTGAGGCCTGCAAGTTACCTTATCTCTCTGACTCTCAGTTTTTCCATCTTTAAAATGGGCAAGAGCCACTGCATGCATTGAGTGCTTGAAGCTGTGGCTTAGCCCACTGCCTCGCCCCGTATGAGCCCTGAGACGCATCTGCTCTTACTACCCATCTGGAAAGGAACTTAAGTCACCAAGATTATTAATCACAAAGGGACTTCCTGGTTAGCAAGCACATGGTAGCACGTTGCTTCTTACTCTTCACGGCTTCTCTTTTTCTCGAAACCTTTCTCGATTTCCTACTCACCAGCCAGAGAAATGACCCTGAACTCTTTGCTGCCAGGGGAAATTTGTGAGGCTCCTGAGGAGCTGGTTTGTCCTTGTCTGTGTGGCCTTTACCGGGCTCCGTTGCCTGTCTGTCTGCGTCCCCAGACCACCCGGGACACTTAGAGGCAAGGGGTGTCTGTCCTGGATTCCCATGTCGCGCTCCCGTCCCTGCATGCTTCCTGCCACCCGGCACCTTCCAAATGTTTTGTTGCCATGAGACTGAAGCGTTGGGGGACAGTGTCTGGGAAGGTGTTGCGTGGAAAGAGGGAGGGCCTCTTGGCACGGTTCCGGCGTTCTCTCCGGCGGTTGTGGCTGCCTCGATGCTCCGCAGGCAGCTGGGCCTGTGACCCGTAAGGCATTCCCCTGTGGACATTCTCGCCCCAGAAACGTGTGGCTACCTCCCCCGCAGCCTAGGGAGCTTGGGTGACAGACAGACACCATAAGGCAGAGTTTTGAGCCTCTCTTCCAAAGTGGCAGAATGCAGTACGTTCTCTCTGTTTCCCTGGAATCTGAGCAGGTAGGTTTATCTTTTAGACCTAAGTCTGAGAGCTTCAAGTACAGAGGACCGCCAGGATTAAAAATTAAAATGAAACATTTCGTGTTGTTTTAGAGAAAAGCGAATTAAAGAAGGAACCAAATAATTTCTAGGGTAGAGAGCAAAGGACAGGTCCTGTTGCAAGTGATAACTACTCCCCTTTTTTTTTTTCCCTCTTTCTTCCCTTGAACTTGGGATCCCTGTGTATCTCAGACAAGCATCAAAACCCAAGATTCAAATCTGTTACTGAATCCATTCCAGAAAAGCGGGGAAAAGCTACCAATTTGTCATCTGCTATAAAATTTCATAACCTTTCTTTTTTTTGATATTTTTGTACTATTATTCACTCGGCTTGAAATTCTGCGCCAGATTTGTGCCTGCTCATTTTACTATGTGTGCGTGGCTGTGGTCTTTATTTTATAAGTAAGGACTGCCGGGTTGAGTTAGCAGTGCCCAAAACGCTCACACTGCAAGTCCTCTAGGCAGGCTCTCTGTGGTTTGAGGCTCAGGCTATTTTTGGGTACGGTCAGGAGGGAGCTGGTTAAAAACCTGACTTGCCTGATTCCCAGGGTGGTCTTTCTCTGCCGGGATCGCGGTCAGTATAGCAGGAGGGCAAGACGAGCAAAGCTCTTGTGTCACTTCCTGCGTGAGATGGGTTGGATAAGAAAGAGGAATCTTCATCTGTCCAAGTTGCCAGCTTTTATAGCTTCCCAGGAGAGCAGAAGCAGCTTGGAAAGATTGTGAATTTTGTTTTTCACTGGATATGCAAATATGTATTGAGGAATGCTGGTAATGGGCTTGTCTTGTGGCTTTGGGATGGGGAACACAGTACACAGACTTGTGTGCTTTCTCGAATAAAGCGAATGAAAAGGCCGTCTGCCAGGTGAGTCAGATAGGGCACCGCGGAGGTGTTCAGCTGTCTTTAGACGACAACGAATTTTGAAGACAGCGACTTCCTTGGAAAGTCTTATTTTGAGGGTTTCACCAAATTTCGGCTCAATATTTAGTTAACACAGACGAATCATTACGGAACATGTTAATTCTGTTTTTCCTTTTTTATACAATCAGTCTACCATTCCCTTTCAAATACAATACTCTCAGGTTTTGCTCCTAAGCAGTTTTCTAACTTTCTATTTCTATTTCAATATTTTCTGCCACCCAGACATCAACAGATGGACAGGGACGTTTCACTACCTCCCCCCATCCTACCCCCCCCCCACCCGCACCCCCCCCCCCCCGAAGTTCTCACGAGCCACACACACAAGTGCCGAGTTCCGCCTGGCTGCCTGCTTTTTGGCACAGGCCTTTGGTTCCTGAAATGCTCAGAGCAGACCAAAAAAACAAAAAAACAACAAAAAAAAAACAAAACCAAAAAAACCCCAGAACTTTCTCAGGTGAGCCAGTCCAAGAATGTCTTTTTTTCCTTGAAAAATAGTTTCCCGCTACACCCACTCACCCACCCCAAAGCGGTGAAGGCAGATACAGTCCGGACTCTTCCATAGCTTTGCCTCAGTGCCCCCTTAGAAATGGCGTCTCCTTGGTCTGGGGGTCCCCGCCACGGGCCGGGTCGCCAGGGCGTACGTGAACCATACAAAAGCCCAGGGGCAGCCCATGCGCAGCCAGACCACACCCCACCTCCTTGCCCGGCCCGTGCTGTGGTTCTGATGCCTTCTCATCGGGCTTGCAGGCTGTAATAACGGAAATAGCAAAAAAACGTCAGCCGACTCCTGTCTGCGTGTCGGCACTAGTCCAGGGAGTTTCAAAGGGATGCTTTATTGATTCTGTAATTGCACAGGAGAATGGACAAGCTGAGCTGAACCTCAGGGCCAGGAAAACCCCTGCTCCACCAGCAGCTCCGGATGAGCCAGGGTTTGGAAAGAGCTCACAGAGCCTTTGCAACTCAAGGTGAAGTGCACTTAACCCTTTGTCTAACGTGTGCCCCTTCAAGTTTCTTTCACGCGTATGTGTGTCCGGGCCACATCTCACCGTACGGATTTCAAATGTTTCATTTCCTTTGAATCTCATGCCTTTCCCTATTCCTCTTTTGTGATTCTGCCTCTCACAGTGCTCTTGGCACACCTGGGGTGTGAAAGATAGTGCATCCAGGAGTCTCTTTAGAACAATGGACTCTCACTGGCCACTTCTCGTGAAATAAAAACCATAAAGCAGGCTTCTGAACAAGACTCATCAAGATACAGTAGCCCATTCTCTGCTAATAAGCGGATTGCTTTCCAGACCTGAAGGAGTGGACCAAGCTGTTTTGCCAACACAATTGAAAATTAGCTCTGTAAACTTTTCCTGCTGCCATATTTTGTACTGGCATTTGTATCTGTACTGTTCCCCTCATTTGGTTAGAGAAGGAAACAGTTGGAACATGGACATTTTTAAAAACCAAAAAGGAAGTGCAAAGGACTTGACAGAGCGTCTCCCTCGGAGACGGGTTGGAGACACCTGACAGTTCTCAAAATTGCTCCCTAACATCTCCCCGATAGCCATCGTGCTGTGGGGGAGATTGCTCACTCCTTTGCTGCCCTGTTCATCCTTCTGAGGGTTCATGGACTTTGAGTGCAGACAGGACAGTCTCACTTGCCTGCAAGAGAAAAGAGGCCATCCCCTCATCACACAGTACTCCTCCTCTTGATTGAAAGCCACGATACTGATGCCTTAAGGTGGGACTTTGCCCTGACTTAAAGTCTCCGCAGTCTCCCTGTCCCTCATGGTTCAGTACTCACCTCAGTATCGAAAATTTTGAGCTAAGGCTTTTCCTGGATTCCAGGTGCTTGTTTTCAAGTTCCTAGAAGATTAAAAGATTCCCATCCTCCCTCCCCCAACCTCCTTACTCCCAGATCTTTCTCTCTCACTCTTTTAATGTTTATTTATTTTAGAGAGAGACAGAGCGCGGGCAGGGGAGGGGCAGAGAGAGAGGGAGACACAGAATCCGAAGCGGGGTCCAGGCTCCCAGCTGTCAGCACAGAGCCTGACACGGGGCTCGAACCCACGAACCGTGAGATCACCGCCTGAGCTGAAGTCGGGACGCTTAACCGAGTGAGCCACCCAGGCACCCCTCCAGATCTCTTAGTAGACATTTCTGGGATGGAATTTGTCATCTTTTCTTCTGTACGGGCACACGTAATTCCAGTGCCGCCTTTCCAGTCGCTCGGCGTGAAAACCTAGGAGTCCTCTTTATCATTGCTGCCCCTCACTTGTCATATTCCCTTAGTTGCCAAAGTCTCTGACTTGATTCTGTGCTTCTCATCCTTTCCCTCTATTCTCTGTGCTGGGTTTTTCCTCTCATTCAGTCCTTCGGTATGTTTTCTGCATATTATTGTGGTAGCCTGCAGCTCACAGCGCTGCCTCCATACGTTTCTGTTGGAACAGTCTGAATCATGTCACATATGTTTGTTCAGAACCTTCAGTGGCTCCTTTTATTGACAAAAGAGCCCAGATTCCTCAGCCAGGCATTCCAGGCCTTCTGTGATCTCCCTGCACACGCTCCTGCAGCACAGTTTCCGGTTATCCTTAATCTCCTTTCCACGCCCCCCCCCCCCACTCCTACCTAGCTCCCCTCCACCACTCTTTTCCTCTCCCCGTGTGGCAGATGCTTTTTCTCCACTGTGCGTTTTGAATCTGTGTATTAGTTCATGTATTCCGCAGCCACTGATTGAGTTCCGTCTTAATGCCAGGTCCTAGGCTACGTAGTAGATACATGGAGACAGTGTAGCCGGTGGTGGTTCCTGCCGTTGTGGTCTGTTAGATGGAGAGTCAGATAGTAAAGAAGCCAAGAAACACATGTAAAATGGAGTGATTATATACATAGAAAGAAGTGCTTCTCTTGTTTTAAGAGACAGTGAGAGAGAGGAAGCTGTTTTAGCTTGTGTGGTGAGAGAAACACCACCTTTCCAAGAAGGTGGTATTTAAGTGAAGGTTTGGAGGCTGGGACAGGCCACCGTACCTCGAGCTGGGAAAGAACATTTTTGGTAGATCGGACGGCATGTGCAAAGGCCCTGAAGTAGGGTCTGCCTAAGTCTTAAGTAAACTGAGAGATTCTGCTCCTTCTTCTGTTGAAGTTTTCGTTTTTCTTGTGCCCACTCTATTCCTCCTCCTAAACCACTTTGGTTTTCCTTTATAGCACTTCTCCATTTTGCCTCAGATTAAATCTATTGAGTGAGTTTCACTAGAATGAGGACAGTGACTCTCTACTGTACATTTCCATTTCTCTTACTGGTATCTTCCAGAGGACAGACTTCCATCTAATGGGATTTAGAGATTATTTGGTGCATTGTTTATCGATGTTGCAAATTGGGTTTGGTAAATGACTTACTTTCAGCCAACAGTGGAGTTTATATTACTCACTGTGTCCCCTGGCTTGTTTACCCAACCATCCTGGACTTGATAGAATCTTTTCAATCCTCAGACCTTCCTGCTCTTCCAGAGTACCTTGTTTTCCAGCTCATAGGTCAAGAGGAGTTGATGTTCGTTACTATCCTCTTTCAATTCCCCGTGGGATCAGAGAGCTGGCACGATCTGAGGCTCATCTGTGCTTTGAGCCTGGGGTTCATGGGAGGCTTTTTTCTAGTTCTGGGCAGAAATTTCGGTGAGCCAGCATGTTGGTCAAACTCATCTGGCCTACAGACTATGGTCTTGAACGGGCCACACTATTGATTGATGTGGTTCAGCCATATGTGGATGGCTGAATGTGGTTGTGATCCTGGAAATTTGTTAAGAGTCTGAATGAGCCCAGTTTAGTGGGCCTCCCGTGTTGGGTGAATGTCATGGTAGAGCAAGAAATGGGGGCAAATGTAGAGATACTCATAAATCTCATGTCTTTTTTTGGTTCTTTTTTTTTTTTTCTTTTCTTTTTTTTTAAAAGTGGTTTGGCTGCCTTGCCACACAGAACTATAACTTGGAGCCCCCCCCCCCCATTTAAAATAAACAGAAGTTGAATTCTAATGGTTGGCCAGGGGCATGAATTCAAAGCTCCTTCTTCTTGTTTTTGCATTGAACACATACTTAGTAAGCACTTATTTTGCCAGGGACTCTGCTCCGAGCGGAGGAGCCGTTATTCACCAGGGGGTTGAGTGACTTAAACTCAGAGCAGCTAGTCTCTTCTCCTCACCTTCCATACTACAAGTGGCCTCTTGGAACAGAGTTTGAAAACCACAGTCTGTGCTAGCAGTAAAATGAGCACACCTTGTAGGTTATCAGCTGACATTTACAAGTTAGCATATTCCTATTCTGTTCATAAAAAATCCACATTAGTGCTTTTTACCTTTTTCTCAGTAGGCACTTGGGAGTATAGGAGCTGCATTATGCATTTGCTTCTACCCAGGAAAAGTCCCATTTTTTTTCCCTCTCAGTCACTCCTTACCTCTTTTGTTTGACTTGAACCTTCCTCCCACCCCCTGCCCGGTAGCTGTCTGGTGGGAGTGTTTTGTTTTTCTGGTTGGAGCTTTGGTTTTTTGAAGGCAAAGCCTGTGTCTTCTGCTTGAATCCTGCAATAGTGAGCACAGTGTAAGCACCGGTTACTCAGTGAATCCTGAGGGTCAGTTTTCCAGCTCAGCAGTGACACCATGCTCAATGTGTCGTTCTCCGAGACGTACAGGAAATGAGTGGAAAATTTGGACTGTGGGTTTTTGTGGGATTTGAAAAACCTGCTGTTTTTAGATTCCTATTAAGGTACCACTGGGACTTAGCAGCCATTTATGATTCTTAGGTATGTGGTCCCCGCTCCAAATGTATAGGCCTTCCAGCACCCATGGTTTGGGATGGTAGAAATATCATGAACTCAGAGTTGAGAGGAGCAGACATTGAATCCTATCCTGCCTGGCGCTGGGGCACTGGGCGAGGTGCTTATCTTGGTGCCTTTCTTCGTTGGTGACATTGCAAGTTTTGTGGGTTTTTTTGTAAATTATTACTTTTTTTAAACATATATTCAGTTTTGAGAGAGAGCTTGTGCACACGCGAACCTGGGAGGGATAGAGAGGGAGAGGGAGAGGGAGACACAGAATCCGAAGCAGGCTCCGGGCTCTGAGCTGTCAGCACAGAGCCCGACGCGGGTCGTGAACTCGTGAACTGTGAGATTGTGACCTGAGCTGAAGTCAGCGCTTAATTGACTGGGCCACCCAGGTGCCCCGTGACCTTGCACACTTCTGGTGAGGACTGTGAATGAGATCCGGGATGTGCTCCAGCCAGCACCCGCGATACAGCCAGAGCTCGCATAGAATGGACACTTTCCTTTCTATGGCCTGCAAGCCCCAGAGGAAGTGTAGGATCTTCTCAGTTAGCAGAGGAGGCGCTTCTCTGTGTCCGCTGGCCAAGGTGACTGTCCCCGCTTTACTAACGTTGGGTAGACTGTTATTAAAGCATCTCTCAGCCCTGTTCATCATTACTCATTTCACAAGGTACATGTCCTGGCAGAGGAGTCAACATCTGGTTTTCTGGTGCGTTTTCATAGTCTGTGGGTATATTTAGGGCCACACATGAAATCCCGTGACCCAGGACAAACTGATTGAATGCAGCTGAAGACACACATAGAGTCGGGAGACGTAGTGTGCTTTCCTGCCAGGCTGCAGCCGGACTGAATGGGGGAGGAGTTCGAAGTGCTCTGGTGCTCAGGAAATGTCCATGAAAGACACACAGGCCAATCTGGGAAGCTCTTGAGTTGGCCCCGTGGGCAGCTGCCCCTCCGTTGCTGGTTCCCTTCTTCTTTGTGCCCATTTTTTAAAACATGTCTGAGCATGGCCGCCGCCAGGAGATGCTCCTTGTGTTAGCAGAAGCCAGTCTAATCCCAGATGTCCTATAAAGTTGAACGGTTTGTGAGCGGAGGCAAAGGGCACACCTTTAGGACTAATGTGTTTTTCCTTGGCAGAATTCCAGGACAAGCCTGTGTCCTTGCCAAAGGAACAGCACCTCCGGGCCTGTGACTGGGATGTGCTGAGTGGCTGGGTTAGTCGGAGGGGTGGGAGCCAGGGGCCTCCTTCTCACCAGTGGATGCACGCTGGGGCTTGCCAAAACTCTTTGTGTTTCTCCACTTCCGTATCTGTGAAATGGGGTTAATAATACCCAGGGAAGGAGAACTCACAGGACTTGTGTGCATTCATAAGCTTACCCTGGGAAACCACTTTGAAGGATGGGAAACTATCGAAAGTCTTGAAGGTATTGTAAATGTGCACGATCCGAGGTGCGTCCGTCTTACGCCTTTGGTTTGCCCGTTGCCACCAAGGGGTTGAAGGCCTCAGATTCTGGGGCTGGGGGTTGGGTTTCACGTTGTAGTCGCCTGCCTCTTGATCCAGTTTTAATTTTTTTCTGAGGAAATCATGGCTTGTTTTCTGAGGTCAGACACCAGAACTTTTACTGGAGTTCTGGTTTACTTTCTTCCCCCTGTGAAAGGAAGGAGAGAGAGACAGAGAGAGAATATGTCTGCCTATAATCTGTTTGTAACTTTCGTTGAAAGTGACATCAAAGAGTTTCAAGTCTTCTGTGGCCAAGAGGGAGGACTGTTGCCTTTTTGTCTCTAATGGTCCAAATCTGGCCACTCGATCCTTCCCAGAAGTGTGAGTGCTCAGTAGTCTTATCGATGAATTACTTCCGTATCTAATGGAGGAACTTGTTGCAACCTGGACAGGTAGTAATTTTGGTTTTCTTTTCGATTATTTTTCCACGCTTCAGATTCATTGGAAACATGTTTTCAGCCTGGCTTGGGTGGAAACCTGTTGTTAGTTGTGGGCTCTTCTGACCTCACTGGGAGGGTGGGAACGGAGGAGGAGATCAGGCAGAGGGACTGTATATCCTTGTAGCTCAGAGTGGGATCCTGGGTCAGCAGCATCAGCATCACCTGGGCGGGCTTGTTACAAACGCAGAGTCCACCGTCCCTCTCCGGCACTGAATCAGTCTTTTTTTTAAACCAAGATCACCAGGTCGTTCATATGTATGTTAAGGTCAGAGAAGCACTAGAGTGTTTTAAATTCTGTGCATTTTTTTTCGAATCGCAGTAAACAGAGGGAGGTGTCGGTGGTTCTTGGTTGAGAGGTTCATGTTTACGCTGATGCTCTTACATGCCCCCTTCTTCCGAAGTGTCTACATTATCACTCCCCTAGATTTCCGACTTCCTTTATGTGTTGTCCTTCACTTGTGTTAGAAAGCTGTGAAGTGTGACTGAAACTAGCGGGTGAGTTAATGTTTCCTGTTCCACATCACACCATTAAGATGTCGAAATGTCTGAAAGAAGACGCTCAGTACCCAGATCGCTCAGTGACTGCAGACGGCTATAAGAACTTGGGCCGGGTTGCTTGAAAATTTCAAAAGGAAGCGTCTCATGAAATGATGAAATAGGAAACTGAGGCCGTGTCAAAAGGGGATCAGGTTATGACTTGTGCGCCATCAGCAGCGCACAGGCAGCTGGGATGCTGATCATAGCCGGGTTAACCGTGGTCTGGCTTTGTAGAGTTCTGGCAGGTGGTGACCGTTTTAAGAGTAAGCCTGCCATGTCAAGAGAGGGCTTTGGGCGGTGGCTTGGTAACATCGTACACTTGGATGAAGGAAGAGTCAAGCCAGCCCCTCTTTGGACAGGAGGTGCCGAGACCAACAGCCTCTTTGTTTCTAGGTCAGCATTCGTTATGCAGGTGTCTCTATCCTGAGTCTGGCTGGCGACTGATGTTTGCATATCGTGGTTGTCTGAAAATAGCATGAACTACAATTTATTGTCATGGCCCTCAGATAATTTATGCTTCTTTGAAAAAAAATGTCAAATTATATAAATCCCAAATTATTTAGGAAACACGTGCAATTTTGGTTGCCTTATTGAATAGAAAGATAACTAGATTGCCCTAGCATAGAGAAAATATTGAAACCACGTGTAAGCTTTATTCTCTTTTCTGAAATTATCAACAGGGCATACATTTACCTGAGGGTAGAGGATGGCAATGCCTAGTTAAATTCACCTCTAATTTGTTTAATTTTTTTTATCTTGATGTCAAAATTGAGGAAAATGATACTCATTCTGTTTCTGCAGTTTCGTTCTTCTTTTGCTCACTCTAAGGTGGTTTTCCCCCAAAGAATGTATTGTAGAGAGCTTTTCCTTAGGAAACATCTCTCTTTGGTAGTGATGGTGACGGGTGTCCTTTGGAATGTCTGTCTCTTTTAGATTGGTGGCTTCCTTTGTGATATGAGTATGTCTAGTCTCATCTCAAGGGCCGTCCTAGGCTGAGGCTTCAGGAAATTTTGACATCGTGGAGTTGGACAGGCACGTGTAGACCCTCATGCTGGACCTTGGGCTCACCAGACACTGGTTGGGACAGGAGGTAGAAAATTAGATGAGTAGCACCAGCCAGGGAAAGCTTCTTTATTCATAGCTGCCTTGGATCCCTGTTTACTTTCCTGATCAGCCCCACCTTGGATATGGCCTGGTTTTATGCACATGTATATGTGTAGATATGTACAGTATATGTACATACACACAGTGCATGCATTTGTGTCCACGTATGTAACTGTGTGTATGTTTCTGTATCTGTTTATGTGTATATGTTTGTATATGTGAACTTTAAGGGCATAGACAGATATGTACCTTTTCAGACATAGGTGTATATGCTCTTATGTCTATATTTATGCTTTTAAAAAATTATTTTAGGGAATATCCTGATAGAAGTGTTGGGGATGCAATATATTTTTTTAATTTTTTAAGATTTGTTTTATTTTTGAGAGAAAGAAAGAAAGAGAGCACGAGTTGGGGAGGGGCAGAGAGAGAGGGAGACAGAATCCAAAACAGGTTCCAGGCTCTGAACTGTCAGCACAGAGCCTGATGTGGGGCTTGAACTCACGAACCACAAGATCGTGACCTGAGCTGAAGTTGGCGCTTAACTGACTGAGCCACCCAGGCGCCCCAGGGATGCACGTATTTAATCCACTACACAGATGAGGACAGTGAAGGTCAAAGCAGTGCAATGACTTCATTAGCCTTCTGGTGGAACTAGACCCCACGCCTCTGCCTTCCTACTGTATGCTCTAACATGATTGGACACTTTCTCTGTCACCTCTTTAATGCACTTACGAGATGGCTTGTCAAACTCCAGACCCTCGTTTTGGCCATATATTTATGTGTTTGGAGTACAGTTTACTTACTATTGCTTTATGTTGCTTTTTAAATATATATTTATTCATTTATTTATTTTTAGATGATATTTTTTATAAAAGGACACTTCAGAATTTTTTTCATTATTGGAAAACTAGTATGATGGTGGACCATAAAGGAAACTGTCAAACATCTGAGTATTAAATATATATGTGTGTGTGCGTGTGCATACACGTGTGTTTGTGTGCACACACACCCATGTGTATATATCTCCATTTGTCACCTAAAAGCACCCTGTGTACCACCCATGGTATTTGCATTGTACTTTGAGAAACATTGAGTTAGACCAGAAACCTCCACATTAGTTTGCAAATGTTGTGGCATACTGAGAGATCCATCTCTAAAGGTCATTGCCCTTACTACACTACTGGTGGGGACTAAAATGTTGGTGGAGATCCAGTTTCTTTCATATCTTCTGATAGCAGGTGTTAGGTACAACCTCGAATAAGATCAGTCCAGTCTCATAAGGACCTACGACGTTTGGAAACGTCTACTTGTGATTTTTTTTTTTTCACAGCTATGCTGCAAGGGTTGAAGCTGTTAATTTCAGACATCGTTTTCCCTCTCATTCTCCTTTCCCCTTATGTGTCATTAATTTCTGATTCCTACATTCTTAGGTTAACCTTTAAAATATGTATATATATGTATATATACATACATGCATGTGTACCCACACACACATATACGCATATATATATATTATTGATTTAGTAGATACTTTCTTAATTCTTTGTGCTGATATTCGCCTCGAGTGAATAACTGGAATAAAACATTAAGATTGTGGTTGCCCCAAATTAATTTTTTGGTTTTGTGTTTATATCCTGTCTTTGGATTTTGGAATCTCAGGTGGGCATGATAAAATATTGTGGTTCTGACAGTTAATAATTTCTCTATTAGCTTTTTTGAGTGGAGGAGGAAATTGAACTCTTTTATCACTTCAAAATAATAAAAAAAAGAACCAGTATTGAATTATTACATTATGTAAAATGGAAGAAGGAAAAAAAATGTTGTTTTTTGTCTCTGCCATTTGAACCCAGCGCCCTAAAATGAATGGCACGTTTAAGTTATACAGCCCATGCCGGAAAATTCAAGAAAAATGCCGCTTAGCCCTTGCTTTGCTGTGTTTCCTTTTCCTGTGCAGGAGAATATGCAAATTGCCTTTCTGTGGATGCTCTGTCACATCCTTGTAAAGGTTCTGTGGGGATCCATGCATCTTGCTGAGTTGAGCCTTGTGCCAGCTCTGAGAGTTTGATTGTTTTTGCTAATAGAGACAGATTTTGTCATTAGAGATACCCAAGTGTGATGCTGCCTACATTCTTTTTGAGTCTCTGGTCACAGAAATCCCTTTGGCTTTAGGTGCAATTTAGTAGAAACACACACACACACACACACACACGCGCGCACACACACACACACACACATACACACACCCCTCAAGCACACAGAATTTGACTGTGGAATTGGCAAGGAATAAGTGAGCCAAATTTGGCCTGTAGAAATTAACACTGGCAACTTCGTGAGTAAAAATTACATGAAAAGCACTCATGGGGGAAGGAAGAAGGAAAAAAAAATCTAGGATAACAGTGCAACAGACCACGTTTCCTATCCAGTCTGTCTTCTCAGGGCTGTTTGTCTAAACAGCATTGCCATTTTTTCTAAACAGTACTGCTGGTGTCCTCGCTCTGTAATATGAAGTGAATCAACTACACAGACCAAATGCTCGTTGAGTTGAGAGTTCCTTTATTTGGCCAAATTAAACCCAACAACCTCAGCTCTGTCCAAACTTGTGCTAGTCTAGGGCCAGCTAAGATGCCTGTCCCCATTTGCAGTTCTGCAGAGAAAAACGAAATGATACATTAACCGTTTCCTGTCCCTTAGACAAGGAGGAAGTTAGCTCCATTAAAACTAATCAATTTTTTTTTTCTTGTCTCTGCAAAGCTGGAAATATAATACTTGGAGATTGTCTCAGACATAAAAAAAAAAATCATAAGAGACTCCATGTGGGTTTTTGAAAGGTGTAAGTAGTGATATTACAGTTTTGTGTGGGTGGTCCATTATATCCCCCTGCCACCTTAGCGTCTGCTAAAGAAGACAGTCCAGAAGCACAGTGCTTATTTTTAGGGCAGTTTGGAATGGTTTACGGTTTTGGTTTTGGTGCAGGGTTTTTCATGTCCTGGCCCACAAGCTCAGATACAGAGATCATTGGAAGTCTAAAATCAATAACGATGGAACACAGCCAGTGTGAAACAGATGCTGAAATAAACCATCTGTAAATTCCATGGTGGACGGGAGTTGGGGCTCAAAATGTTTATTTGCATCCTGTGGACTGCTGGAGTAGCCCCGAGGATGCTGCTGATCTATACCATTTGCCTTCAGAACTCTCTTCCTTCCAGCCCCAGCTGTACCTGCTTTCTTATGTATATTTGAAGAATTGCTTTGGGCATTTTGTAAGGACCTTCTCTAATTTTTGTGTATACATTATTGGGAATCCACTGAATAAGGGTGGATTTTTTTCTCGCGGACCGACTGGTCCCTCCAGTCAGCAGCCTGAGCGATCTTTTCACAATGTAGATATGATCATGTGTCATTCACCTGTTAAACACTAAGCTGAGATCCCTTTGCTGGCCTCCGTCTACCCTCATGATAAAGACCGAGTTCTGTCCAGGATCTCTACAACCTTTAAAGTGTGAATTCTGATTTCTTCCCCCACCTTTATTTTCTCTTGCAACCATCCTGGTTATGTCTTACTCTGCTCCTTGGTGCCACAGGGTCTTTGCATATGCTGTTGCTTCTGCCTGGAGAATACCTCCCTCTCTTCTCCACCTGGTTACCTCCTACCTGTCCTTCAGCTCCCTGCTCAAGTATAACCTCATCAGGGAATTCTTTCTTGATCTCTCTAGTCTGCCAACATCCCTCTTAGACTTTGTTCTGGTCCCGTAAAACTCTACCTTGTGGCATTTATCTTAATACAGTTTATGTGTATCTTTGTTTCTGTCTTCATTAATGCCAGTCTTCTCACTAGCTCCAACAGGGGATAATATCACTTCCCGGGTACTGTTGTTCACTAGTCTCTAAACAATGCCTGGCACAAAGTAGGTATTTTGTAAATATTTCTTCAGCAAATGGCTATAGTAGTTGGTCTATTGTTCCTATTTTGAAAGATATTGGAGTCTCAACTTTCTATAATTTTGAAAACTTTTGAAGTACTATTTTAAAACAAAACCAAGTAATTTATTCATAAACCAAGTATTTACGCTCTAAGTCGTTCACTCTGGTTTCTAAATTTGCCTTTAGGTTACAGGGCTGAGGCTCTTTTTTTACGGGGGTGATTATGTGTTTTGTGGGGTGAAGGGCAGTTTGTGGTTGTGACTCTTCGAGTCAAAGATTCAAACTTTGGATACTAAAGCCTGTATTGGAAACAACAACAATAACTAATTTGTGAGTTTTGTTCTGCTTACACTTCCCATCCCTAATAATGCTCCCCTGTCCTTAACTTGGTATTAGGGAACCATATATGTCCCCATAGCCACATCTAAGCCACTTACAATCTCCTGAGCTCGCTGTCTGTACCTGTGAAATGAGAGGGTCAGATTACATGATACCTAGGTTCCCTTCTGGCTCTGATACACTAGGTTTTATTTGTATAAGTACTGGTTCTCACATCAGAGACCCAGGTTCAGAAACGTTTCTGTGTCTGCATCTTCTAAAGCTTATGTGATTTCATGGAGGATTTAAACATTTTTTTTGTTTTCAATATGAGTGAAACTTATAATTTATAGATTGAAAAATTATTATCATCCTTAAGGAAACTATTTTTTTTATCACTGGGATCCTCATTGCCCCATTTTTTTAAAGAGCCTTTATTATTGTTTTTTTAATGTTCATTTTTTGAGAGAGACACACACACACACACACACACACACACACACACACACACACACGGACAGAGAGTGAGTACGGAAGGGGCAGAGAGAGGGAGACACAGAATCTAAGCAGGCTCCAGGCTGTGAGCTGTCAGCACAGAGCCCGATGCGGAGCTCAAACCCACAAACTGTGAGATCATGACCTAAGCTGAAGGCAGACGCTTAACTGACTGAGCCACCCAGGCACCCCCTTTTTTTTTGAGCCTTTAAATAGGTGATGTATGAGAAAGTAAAATATTCTCTTGACAGATCAGTTTGGGCCGCACTTGGTTTCTAATACCCATATGTCCCTAATGAATTTCCAAAAGGTGGGGGCATTGTATACTTCATTAGTGGAATGCGGATTCCATGGTGAGGAATGCTATTGTTTGGAATACACGTGTGCATGTGTGTCCTGGGGGTGGAGGGAAGGCTTCTGGTGCAGATGCCCTTAAGGTACGAATAAGAACTTAATGTTGTATTTCCAAATAGCTGGATTTCTCATAGGGTGTGATGATGGTGGACATTGAGAGTGACCTTTAATTTTTTTAAATGAACACTAACAACAACGGTAAGAAAGTGCTAGGAGAATATAGCGTTCTCAGAACATGGCAGTGGGTTAGTAACGCGAGGCCAGGTGCAGGATTTGAAAACTAAACCGCCGCGCTGTTAGGTGGTGCTGATCCATCAGTGAGTGCTCTTAAAAACTTCCAGGAGCTGATCTTAATTATCCTTTTTATTTCATGTGCTTTGTGATTGTTTTACTACCCTTGATCCCTGGCATTTCATGGGGCTATCCAGTCTCACGAGGCTACACAGAAGTACCTTTGAGACCCTGGCTTCTGCCTTCTCCTCATGATCTGCTTGGTCTTCCTGTGCCCTCCATTTCCGGCCCCCAGCACAGGGCTGGACCGTGTCCACAAGGCTCCATGAGCCGCTGTCAGCATAGTCCTGGGAGCTGAGGAAATTCCCCCTCAGCTGTTCCCCTTTTAGTAATTAGAAATAGACCTTAATCTTAACCAGTAAGTCCTTCAGCGAGCTGACAGATGCATCGGTGGAAAGACTGGGGGTGCCGAGAAGGTGCCACCGAGATGGGCATTGCCTCCATTCTGCAAGGTTCCTAGGCTTCCAGGGGCAGAGGCCGGCACCCAGGTGGATAGTGACCGAGCGCTTGCTGATGAGGATAACCCCAAGTGGGTTGTGGAGGCTGAAGACTGTTGAACTTGGGTGCTGTAAACTCAGTGCCGTGGATTGTTCTTAACAGCTGGCGCAGATGTGAGCCTGGGATCAGGAAATCCCTGTCACTTCCCAGTGACACTCAGGGAGGTGATTGGAAATGGTTTTAGAAGTCTGTTCTGAGAAAGAGTTGACCTGTTAGGAGACAGTGTAGAGGGCCGGCAGGACTGGCGTTTGGTTACTTCTCTGTTGCCCCCTCTCTGCCCTTCGTGGTCAACACTCTCACGGCTGGTTGAGTATAGCTTCTCACCAAGCGACCACTGCCCAGGGAAGGGTGCCTCCATGGCTTTGGGTATTTCTTTTCTGTCCTGCATTCTTGCTCCTTGACCTACCTTCCTCTTCTCATCTTTGTCTCCTTCCCTTCATTATATATCTGTTTATTTCACAAAGAATAAATGCTTACTGCTAAAAAAAAAAAAAAAAAAGAGAGAGAAAAAAACAAGAAAAAATGCATATAGGTAACGAGGGGAAAAAAACACCAAAATTGTTACTAGTAACGTTTTGTGGTATTTCCTTCCATTGTTTTTTCCAGGCATGTGAGAGCACACACCCATATAGAGTTTCAAAAATGAGCTCACACTGTACATGGTGGTTTGGTTTGTCTTTTCTATTTAAAATATATCATGGGGCTTCCTCTGATAGGCATCAAAAACCAAAATAGATGGATGGAGATATATTAAACCAAGGGGAGCAGAATGCTAATAATATGTAGCATCTAGGAGGTGGGTAAGTAAGGTTTACTCAATAATTTCAGTGAAAGCACAGGACATAAAGAGTGGACATCTGGCTGTATCATTATTACAGGTCATATGGCAGCACTGTATTGTCTTGCATGGGTATATTGTCATTTATTTAGCCAATTCCGTATTGGCTGGATGTTTAGGTTAGGTGTGTGTTCCAGCGGGGGTGATAGGGGGATGTATGTGTGTTTTAGTTAGCTGAATAGCTAGTTGACTTTTTCCGCCCATCCTGCCATCTCCGTCTGTTTTCAAGGGAATGGAAACCGTGTGTAGGAATTTGGGTAGCGACTCCCATTTCGTCAGGAGACAAAAGTACCTTTGAAATTCTTACTGTTAGTTTTGCTCTTAGTGTATAGACAGGTGGTACATTAATTCTCTCGTTGGTTTGCCTATATTAAGCAGAACAGTATCTTTAATTAGACAAACATATTTAACCCAAAATGTGTTTATTCTCCCCTGTCTATTTTTTTTTTTACTTTATGGACACTGCGAGTCGCTCACAGTGGTGCTCAGGTGCACACTCGGAAGGTAGAGGAGGGGTGGAATCAGGAGACAGGCAGACAGTGGACTTCACCAGATAGGAAGGCATAAGCCCAGGCTCACTTGGGATCACAACCCCTGTGTGAAGGACCCATCTTTTCTTCCCGTGTCCTTTCTTTCTGTTCTTTATCCAGGGAGAAGCTATGGTAGCATCATTTTGAAGGATTCAAGAGTGATGCATCCCTGGGTTAGCGTTTGCCTCCGGGAGTAGCTGGGCTCTCCTCTGCCCCATCTATGGTTGCCTTTTGTGTTACGCTCCAGTCCTTGGTCTGGCTCAGTTTGGCCACGGTGCCATGTGGTGTTCCTTTCCTAACAGAGTCGGAGCATTGAGTGTGCGACAGAAAAGGCATCGGGGCCCCCTTGGATCAACCAGAATGTGAAGTACGACAGGCACTCCAACCGCAGAAACCTGTCCTTCACCCCACTCTGTAAATCTCATGGTCCTTTTACACAAAAGAGTTTGGGGAGATAGTTATCATAAGCTCCAGAGATGTTTCAGACAAGGCATTTGAGACTCAAAGACATTAAGTAACTTGCCCAGGGGTGCCCCTGCAAGGCCAAGTCTAGGGTTCTCCAGATCCTATAGGCCATGCTGCCTACTCCTCTTGGTGAGGGTCCTTAGGATGTCGAATAGATTGCCGCACAAGAAAAAGAGCCATTTGTCTAGAAAACACTGGCCATTTGAAGACTGTAAGAGGAGACCGATGGCCTCAGGGCAAGACACTGCCCTGTTGGGAAGCACTTGACCTTTCTGTCCTAAGAAGAACATTCACGATCATTGCTGGGAACTTTGGTCTTCACACGTCATTCATGGCGTTGGGCATTCTGATGAACGTTATCTCACCTCTCAGTCAGTGAGATGGATCTTACAGTCTCGGCTGCTCGCTCCCTCGGATCCACTCCTCCATGAGAGGTGGCAGCTTCCAGAAGGATGAAGTGACCTGCCCAGGATCATAGCCGTCAGCATTGGAGGCAGTATTGGAACTCAGGTTTCCTTCACTCCTAAGCTGCCCCTCGTTTGTCCTCCCCACCGGAGGACGTTAAGTGTTGATCGCTGCTCTTCGTGGGTCGGGTCCTTCTCTGTAAGAGAGTTTGCCTGCCACCTGCCAGCCAACTTCACATAGTCAGACACGATGATGAGAAGGCCGTTCAGCTCCTGGAATTCCAGGACGGAATTCTCTTCCCTGCAGGGACACCTGGAGCAGATACGTAAAATATAAATACACGAAGCAAGAGGTTGCAGATTTGTAGGAATCTTTATATTGTGTTGTCTCAAATGTAACCACCCGTACTCAATATACGTGGACTTAAAAATTATTTTACATCATCTGATACTTCTCGGACAGTGTGCGAATTCTCTTCTGTGTCTTTGCACACGTTGAACAACGGAGTCCCTAAAACTTGCCCTACAACCCTGCATCTCTTGTAAGGAAAGTCTTGTCTGTGTGCCCTGTCTGCTACACATACGAAGCCACGTGTGACAGGAACAGTGTAACTCCCGTAGGCTTTCAACATTAGCAGTAGGTGAGAAAGTAGACAAATACCAACCCTTCTTAAGAAAAGCCATATTACAAATGTTTGTTCTGGGAAAAAAGACAGTTGTTACTTTTGTTACGCAAAGGACAAAAATAGGATGTGTATTTCGACTCTGAAAAAGTAAGGTATCAAGTGACAAAGCATATTCCAGTTGAAGTCCTGATTTTTCCATGAGATCTTTCTCTCAGACCTCAGAAGCACAGAAGTGTACATTTGGGGACATTTCTGAAAAATTTTAAAATATTTAAAAAAATAGTACAGCAGGGTTTTCCATTTGTTTCGTAATTCCTTTGGGAATATATATGTATGAAACATTGGTAAGATGTGTGCGGACAATTTTAAAAACACACGAGTGCATTTTGGGGTATGCAACCCCAGGGGTGCACCTGTTGGTGAAAGCAGAAAGCACAGTGCTTCTTTTGAGTAAAGTAGCATCAGGAAATAGAACTGACAGTTGGAAGCACACCATAATTTCTTGGCATATAACACGACTTCGAAACAAAAATAATCATCCACCTGAAATTTATAAATGCTCTGTCTCAGGTACGGAAACCAACTTTTTACCTTTTTCAAAAGATTGCGGACAGTTAAACGGGGTAAAAATAGCAAAAGATCAACAATATCTCACAGTCTGCTTTCTAGTCTTCATTATTCTTTTAAAATGGGGAATAATGTATCGGTACAATTAGTGAACATTGTAACGTGCCCAGCACTATGTGTGAAGCTGTTACGGTATCATCCCTGAAACTCTTGAGTGGTAAGGCCTGTAACTGGCCCTGTTTTACAGCCACAGGAGCCAAGGCTCAGACAGGTAGAATTACTTGTTGGAGCTGCACAGCTTTTAAAAGGCACTTTTTTTTTTTAATTTTTTTTTTCAACATTTTTATTTATTTTTGGGACAGAGAGAGACAGAGCATGAACGGGGGAGGGGCAGAGAGAGAGGGAGACACAGAATCGGAAACAGGCTCCAGGCTCCGAGCCATCAGCCCAGAGCCCCACGCGGGGCTCGAACTCCCGGACCGCGAGATCGTGACCTGGCTGAAGTCGGACGCTTAACCGACTGCGCCACCCAGGCGCCCCTAAAAGGCACTTTTAAAGGCAGTGAGACTTGAACCCAGGCAGTCTGACCCCCACAATCACCCAACTACTGGGATATGTTACTTCAGTGTTTTTGTTTTAATTTTTTTTCTCTATTCACTTCAGAATATCCTGAGATCTGTTTGTCGTGAGGGAAGTGACTCAGACTTAGGTCTCTTTTCATCCAAATAATAGGTGAGCCTTAGTATGATCGTACTATGGTGGACAGAATCACAGGCTTGTGGCCCAGTACCTACTGATGAGGTCATAGAGGCCTGTGTTATCGGCCCGCTCATTCATTCATTCATTCGCTTGTTCATTTGTTCACTCAGGAGATATTTCCGTGGCAGTTACGTTCCACCTACTGTTCCACACACGGGGCACAGAGCAGTGGATAAAACCAATCCCTGATCTCGTGGTGCTTATATACTACTAGAGAAGACAGAAATCATATAAATAAATGGTATGTCCCTTGGTACTAAGTGGTCTAGAGAAAATACATTAGGACAAGGAAATGGAGAATGTGAGTGAGGGGTGTATTTTACCTAGGAACTTAAAAAATTTTTTAATGTTTATTTTTGGGAGAGAGAGAGAGAGAGAGGCAGAGCGTTAGTGGGGGAGGAGCAGAGAGAGAGGGAGACACAGAATCTGAAGCAGGCTTCAGGCTCTGAGCTGTCGGCACAGAGCCTGATGCGGGGCTCGAACTCCTGAGCCGCGAGATCATGACCTGAGTCGAAGTCGGGCGCTTGACTGACTGTGCCACCCAGGCTCCCCGTTTACCTAGGAACTTTAAGGAAGTAAGGGACAGTGAGACAAGAGGGGGGCGCTTTGAGGATTTCTGAGGGAAGAGCATTCAGGAAGCCAGTGAGTGCAAAGACACTGTGGTGAAAGCATGCTCCTTTCATAAAAAAAGCATACTATTCACAGTAATCTGCATTTGCATATTCCTTCCTGATTGGATGATCATTTATTTCTCTGGGGAATGTCATTATCCATCCGTATTAAATGATCAGGTCCCAAACAACCTAAACATAGCACTTCTGGTTCCATAGTTTTCGTAAATACGGAATATAGCCCAAAGGATTTGTCCAGTGATTGTATCTCTCAGATACATCCTTTCCTAGCCAGCTGAGTGACTTATTTTTAGTGGACTGTGGCCTTATCCTAGGAATTGGAAAGCGAGATCTACATGTTCTATGCGGCAGTGGCTGTAATAGGCTGAGAATCTGGTCCTCCTGCTTCTGGTTACCCCTCTAGAGCAAATAGAAAGGATTGCCTGTATGTTCTGAGAATGAGTGACTAGTGCATTATGGCAGAGGAAAACATCTTTGAATGGTTTTGATCTCAAATCTAAAAAGGTTTCACATTAGTCAGTGACATGTTATTCGATGCTGTATTCTTAAAATTTATTTGGCAATAGTTTTGCAGATTGTTAATATCGATCCACTGGAATTCATATTTTCTTGATGGAAAAGTCTTCTGAAATCCACGATTTCCTGCTGGACATTCACAGCAAAATGTATATTTAAAACCCTTGTGAGTGTGCGCATGGTAACAGCTCTGTGGAAGCCTGATTAGCTGGTTTCCAATTTGCCAGATTTTAAGTTTTTTTTTTTTTTTTTTTTATACCATTCTTTCTTGTTAGGGAGAGTATAAAGGCATCAGAAACCCACTCACAGCATTTCATTGCTGATATCCCTCAATATAGAATAAACAATTAAACTGATTTGAGTATGAATTGTCTGTGAAATATTTCCTTTATGCCCGGCAGCCCTATGCAAAAATTTCCGCCTGTTGCAAATTGAAAGTCTTCAAGTTGCAAACCCCCCTGAAGAACGGTTTTGATAATAGGGACGTTGTCAGACCCTTAACTCTGCCGCACACTGCCGGGAGCCTCCGGAATAACGTTTAATGTAGTTGTCGGGCAAGGAGTCGGTGGCAGCAGTGAGGATCCCTGCTTGAGTGCTCCCTTTCCTGACGGGGAATATAGGGCAGTGATCAGGCGGAGGGTCTCAAAGGAGGTCTTAAATCACTGGGTAACATGAAGAATGGGAGGTACACAGGCTGCCAGGGAAGTGGCCACAAAGCTCCTGACTTGCAGAGAGACAGATAATTCCTGTATGAACACCCAGATGACTGGGAACCTATTCCTTATGGATTAAACAGTACCCGAGGGCACTAAGGCTAATAGGAAATGCTGAAACGGAGATTTTTGTGGTCTCTATTTTTGTACTGTTTATGATCTGCCAGCAGGGATACTTCACGGCATTAAAGACATGGCCAGAAAGCAAGAAGATGTATATGTACACACACACACACACACACACACACACAGTTCCTCCATATCTCACAACCCTGATATCACATATGGCCTTTGCGGACGAAGTATTGTGTGTTGTTTAGTCTTGGAACTTCTTTTAAAGATAGGATGTCATTTACAATCTTCAGGCCATATGTTTACTCAGACTTAAGAAACACGGGCTAATCTTTTTCTATTTTGAGGAGTAATAAATTGAAAAGATAATTACATAATATGGTGCATAATGTAACTCTGGCTTGAGCCATATGTGTTTAATTTTAGAGAAACATGCGTGATGACAGGTTATGAAGGATGAAACTATTTTAGTCTTTTTAGGGATTAGAAGCATGATTTTTTTTTTAAAAGTGTCCTTTATCCCCCTCACCCCTTCCCCTGAAAAACAACCCAATACACAAACCCAAAGAATAGCACCCTACTGAAAGCAGTTTTTTTTTTCTTTTTCTGGTGGCCACTGGCAAAGAATCTAAGTAAGAGGGCATATTATTTCCAAGCTCTTGTAAAATGAGATGCAGGCTTCTGTGTGCTGGGGGGAATGGGTAGCATGCGGTTCCTAATGCGAGAGCAGAGTGGAGATGCTGCATTTAAAGTCAAGCAGAAATTTCTCATCTTGAGTATCCAGTTAGAAACACCAGTTATCTCTTCCCTTATTGAACGTGATAGTGTATCTGATACAAAATGTCATGGTGGGAGAGGTGCAAGATTTTTTTTCTTCCTTCTGCAACTATCTCTTGAGTACCTTTGATGCTCCACCCAGGACACTTGGTACCTAAGGTGCAGAGTCAGCTAAAATACTGTCCGTAAAACTATTAAGCAAGCAGAAGCCTCGTTGACAGAGACCCGCTTTCAGCGACACTTTAGAATGTGTCACTTTGCCCAGGATCCTGGCCTGGAGCAGGATTGTCAGGTGGGGTGGACAGAATAATACCCCCTGAGTATATCTCCATCCTGGTCTCTAGAACCTGGAAATATGATACGTTACGTGGAAAAAGGGGAATTAAGTTTCCAGGTGGAGTTAAGGTTGCTAATCGCCTGACTTTGAATGGGGGAATTATCCTGGATTATCCCATGAGCTCAGTGTACTGGCAGGTTTTTTTAAAGTAGAAGGAGAGACTGAAGAGATAGAACCAAAGAGAATTAGAGCTGACCCTGCCCACTTTGCTGCTTTGGGATATGGAGGAAGGGGCCACATGCCAAGGAACGTGGGCAGCCTCTAGAAGCTGAGAAGGGCAAGTGAGGAAACAGATTCTCTCCTAGCTCCTTCCAAAGGAACACAGCCCTGCCAACACCTTAATTTTAGCCCTGTGAGACCCTTTTTGGACTTGTGACTTCCACAATTGTAAGACAATAAATGGGCCTGTTTTAAGCCCGTAAGTTTGTGGTAATTTGTTATAGCAGCAACTGGAAACTAATACATTGGAGGAAGACCGCGTGCCTGCCGTATGGTGACTAGATCGGATGTTAGCGAACATGGCTGCCTGTTAGAATCCCCTGGAAGGGTTTAAAAATGCTGATGTCTGGGGCGCCTGGGTGGCTTAGTCGGTTAAGCGGCTGACTTCGGCTCAGGTCACGATCTCGCGGTCCGTTGAGTTCGAGCCCCGTGTCAGGCTCTGTGCTGACAGCTCAGAGCCTGGACCCTGTTTCAGATTCTGTGTCTCCCTCTCTCTGACCCTCCCCCGTTCATGCTCTCTCTCTGTCTTCAAAATAAATAAATGTTAAAAAATAATTAAAAAAAAAATGCTGATGTCTGGATCTTGGGACCCTGAAACTCTAATTAGTCTGGGGATGAAGTGGACATGGCCATTTTGTAAGTTCTCCAAGTGACTCAGATATGCAACCACACAGGTGGAACACTGGTGTAGGGTGTCAGCTTTGGCATTGGATGAACCTGACTTCCTGTCGAACACCTCCCTTGGGCCACCTGGGTGTGTGAGCAAGCTATTCTCTTAGCCTTAGTTTCCCCTTCGGTTATGTGGGGATACTGTGTGACCTTCTACCTAGGGCTGTGTGATCCTGACTTATGGAAGGGCATGTGTCTTTCTCATGGTTCTTGCTCAGTAAATGATAGCTGCTGTTTTGACTCTTCTTACAATGATTAGGATGCACAGAGGCAGATCCCTGGCTGAGACAGTCCTAGGCACAGAGCCTGGCCGATGTGTATGGCTTGTATTCACAACTGCCTTCCAAAGCAGCTGCTGTGATTATACCCCTTCCGTGGAAGGTAGAGAGCATCAGAAGAGCATCAGAAAAGTTAAGCAGAAAAGTTAAGCAGGAGCCTGCACTTGAACCTGGGTGTCACTCTGAGTTTGGGGCCCTGCTTACCTACCCCTCCTGAGTCGTGCAAGGCAGATGTGTAGGAATGTGGAGGGTGGCAGCTGCCTGCCCTTGAGGCCCCTTTGGTGGCATTTCACAACCCATTGCCACTGTCAGTCCCCGGGCTGGGGGTGGCATTTTCCACTGGATTCAGTCTCTGCATGATAAACCATATTGCCCTGTTGCCTGCTGTCAAGGAAAAGGAGGTTGAAAGCCATGGGAATGATGATTCTTAACAGTTATAGGCTGTTTGCCTCTGTCTGCCGTTTAATCTAATCTCAGGTTCAGTTGATACTATTGATTAGGTTCTTTTCAAAACCGTATGCGGCCTACGGGGCTTCTCCGCGTGGGGTAAAATGTTATTCTTCTCCTCCGTGAGTTGAGAAGAAAAGGTGAAAGTATACAATTAATTTGCCTGCACTTTCTCGCAAATTGTATGCTGGATTTCTGTGAAATGCAGTATGGAACAATATTCCAGGCAAATTATTGTTATTTACTGTGACTTTTGCCTGCGTATTTAAAGTCAACAATTATGTTTCCTTTCTGTACTTAATGGCCTTTGTACAACATTTTTAGAAACTTGGTCAGGTGTCACTAAGAGAACCTGAGCTTTGACCCTGTGGTTCTTGGGAAACAAGTTAACAATATCAGAAGTAACAACCAAGTCCTGTTTCCAAAGGAAATAGCCCAACACATTGGGGCTGGCTTACCCCTCCCTTCCTTTAAGGTAGTTAATTTTCTGCAGGCCCTTGCCCAGAGTCTCTTTTGTTTTAGGAAATGCATAATCTTTTGTCATCCTGGCTGTCAGTATCACTGAAGACAAATAGTAAAATTGAATTTGATAATCTTAAATTCTTTCTTCTTCACATAGCATGCATTTGGATGGCAGTTCTGTGGTCTTTGGAATTCTATCATTCCTTGGGTCCTTTAGAAAGGAAACTTTGAAAACTGACGTATAGTTGACATAGACCGTTACATTGGTTTCAGGTGTACGACATAGTAATTTGGCAATTATATACATCATACAATGCTCACCAGGATAAATATAGTCACCATCTGTCACCATACGGTGTTATTACAATATTATTGACTATATTCCCTATGCTGTACTTTTCATCCTGTGACTTACTTATTTTATAACTGAAAGTTTGTACCTCTTAATCCCCTTCACCGATTTCCTCATCCTGCACCCCCTCCCCTCTGGCAACCACCAGTTTATTCTGTACTTACGAGTTTATTTCTATTTCTGTTTCTTTGTGGGTTTTTTTTTTTTGTTCATTTGTTTTTCATTTTAGGTTCCACATATAAGTTAAATTATATGGTATTTGTTTTTTTTCTGATTGATTTCACTTAGCATAACAGCCTGTACATCCGTCCATGTTGTCACAAATGGCAAGATTTTGTTCTTTTTTTAATGTGTGAGTAATATTCCACTGTGTGTGTGTGTGTGTGTGTGTGTGTGTGTGTATGCATGCATGCACACCACCTCTTTTTTATCCTTTTTTCTTTTTTTTTTAAGTTTTTTTTAATCTTTTTTTTTTTTTTTTGAGAGAGAGAGAGCAGTGGGGGAAGGGCAGAGATGGATGGAGACGGAATCCTAGGCAGGCTCCATGCTGTCAGCACAGAGCCCGATATGGGGCTGCGACTCACGAAGTGGGAGATCGTGACCTGACCTGAGCCGAAGTCAAGAATCCTTTTTCTGCCAGTGGACATTTGGGCTGCTTCCATACTTTGGCTGCTGTAAATAATGCTGCAGTAAACATAGGGTGCATATATATTTTTGAGTTTGTGTTTTTGCTTTCTTCAGGTCAGTGACCAGAAGTGGAGTTACTGGGCTCTTTGGTAGTTCTGTTTCTCATTTCTTGAGGAACCTCCATACTGTTTTCCAGAGTGGCTGCACCAGTTTGCATTCCCACCAACTGTGCCCTAGGCTTCCCTTTTCTCCACACCCTCACCACCACTTGGTATTTCTTGTCATTTTGATACTAGCCACTCTGGCAGGTGTGAGGTGTGATTCTCATGTACATTTCCCTCATGATGAGTTATGTTGAGTATTTTTTCATGCGCTTGTTGGCCATCTGGATGTCTTCTTTGGACAAACGTCTTTTCAGGTCCTCTGCTGATTTCTTTTTTTTTTTTTTAACGTTTGTTTATTTTTGAGAGAGAGAGCACGAACTGGGGGGGGGTGGTGCAGAGAGAGAGGAAGACAGAGAATCCAAAGCAGGCTTCAGGTTGTGAACTGTCAGTGTAGAGCCTGACGTGGGCTTGAACCCACGAACTGTGAGATCATGACCTGAGCCGAAGGCTGATGCCCAACCAACTGAGCCACTCAGGCACCCCTGCCGATTTTTAAAGCGAGATTATTCGTTTCCTTGGTGTGGAGAGGAAACTCTTTCTGTTAGAGGTGGGACATCTGTGTATCACATCAGTAATTGTTCCCTAACCCCAGCCCGAGTCCCAAAGTGATGTCCTTTTTGTGGTTCCCTTACTTTGATCGCAGTTTAGCAGCCATCTGCCTGATGGTTTTCAGTGGTGAGCTGCATTTTTTTTTTTTTTTAATGCTGTCTCCTGTGTGGAGGTCTGTGCAAGGTTGTTTTTCTATCAGGGGCTCGTCGTCCTTGCCCCCACTGGGACTGATGGGAGCAGCTTCTGTCCAGCCACGTGTGCACATGCCAGGGTTTTGTGAATTTGAAGAGATCCAAGTTCATTCTTCCCAATTTCCAGGTACTACGGATTATGACATTTCCACCCAATAAACAGAAGGGAAGACCTAACATGCCCCTGAACTAGACTTTTGAGAAACTAATCTGGCTTTGCTTCCACGGTGTGTTATCTGATGACTGTGTGTAAAAAGACTACCTGATGGAATGACTTTGAAACCCTCTCCAGAGGCACTTGACACGGGATGGAGGAGGTGCCCAAGATGTGCAAAAGTTAGAGGCAAGTACAAAGACCAGCCGTCATCAACCTGTATTCCCTCCACCTCGAAGGACAGTTGTTAACATTTCGTCCTCTTTGTTTATGTTTGTATTTAAAAGGAATACAGGGTTTCACCTGTGGCCTGGATGCCCTTTTGTCTTTCCCCTTTTTATCCTCCGAAGCCAGTGCCATCGGGAGTGGGGGCTCCCTCACTCCACCGCATTTTTGTACGCTTGCTTACACACAGAGAGCCTTCTTTTGAGAGTGTTTGGTTTGTAGTTTAGCCTCAAAGGACATTGTATCCTTACTACCCTGTGCTTTTTTATTCAGCCTTGATTTTGAGAACCATGAGCGTCGATCTGTGCAGGTCTAGCTTACCTCGCCAGAAGTCTACACGATGTTCCGTCATTGAAGGATGCGTTGTGCTTATTCATTCCAATGTCGGGGGACATTTATAATTTTATTTTTATTGCAGCGAACAACTCTGGCATGCATGAGAGCTTCCTTAAAGATCGAGAAGCAGAAATCCTGGGACACTTGAGTGTACTTACTAAAGTGTACTGGTCCTCAGTTCCGAGCTTGTCTCCATGGCACATTGGGAAGCATGGCGATGTATCATGTCTTCCCTCAAGGAGCCTACAGTGGTGAGCAGGTGGCGGAGGGTAGCTCTCTGTGCCCAAGAACTGCTTATTTGGGCTGGACGGTATTGGTGCCCTCAAGAGGAGGTCATGGTCTGCTTAGACTAACCCTGGTCTCTTGTGACGGACAATTCGAGTTGCGTTGTGTCCACTGATTGCACCTGTTTGAGGAGCAAGATCCCACTATGTTGACTGAATGGCAGTCAGGTAGTGGCACGTTTTTCTGTTTCAGGTAGTGACACATTTTAGAAAGGGAAGGCATCCCCCAATTAATCCAGCAGGAGAGCCCAGCAAAAGGTGTCCTGCACGCAGCCTGGTTTTGAGCTTTCTGAGCTGTTGCTTTTGGGGGGCTAACAGAGCCCCAGAGAGAAATGTTTGAGGCAACAGCACACAAAAATTGAGCGAACGAAAACAGAAATACAAGAATAAAGGGAGGAAGAATTTCTGAGTGAATGAGGCCTTTGCTGCTCCTTCTCCTCCTGAGGTGTGATATGTAGATCTGTCCCGTGCTTAGGCCTGACAGCTTGTGGGGACCAGATGAATTTTTCAGTCAGCATGAGAAATGCCATCCACACCAACTGATACCCTCCCCTGGCAGCTGCCTCACTATCTTTTATCATTCCTCTTGATCCATCATCCAGAGAATGCTAGAAGGCACGAGAATGTAAGTTCCAAATAGGAATCGGTGCCTGTTTTCTATCTTGGTTTATTTTCAAAAACCTTTTTGAACTTTTGAACTGCTGGTACCCACGGGCCACTGTGCAGGGGAGTCGATAAATAAAGATAATGTTGATGTGAGTACGGTTTCTTTCATATGTAACTAGAGAAGCATGTGAGTTCCAGATAAGCTTTTCTTAGAAAAAATAAAATTCTAAATGTCAAAGTTTTTTGAGTGGGGGTGGCAAGGACTCCAGCACTAAAAGACCTCCTTCGACCTGAGCCCAATGAAGAGAGACTCGAGCGGATAGCGTGTAGGTAAATTTGACTGAAGGCCCTTCTGTTTTCATTGAACATAGGCTTTCCTCCCACTTGCGTGTTCTCTTAAAGCCTCTGCTTACTCAAATTTTACTTTTCCGTGTTTGCCTGTAATGGTCACTTTCTAATTCCTCCCCCACGATATTGAGAAATGGGGGAGTCAACCTCTCACACAATGTGGGTCCTGGCTGTGGGAGTTTGTTCTTTTCTTCTGTTCCGACTTCTGGGAAAATAATCCAGCTTCTGTTATTTCACGAGCATCGTTTGAAATTGGAGGTTTTATGTTCAGATAAAGGCACATGTGAAGCACCGATGATACGTAAATAAATGAAACAGAAAAGCCCTGTGTTATGAACACCTCATCCAATTAGGCACCTGTTTTTCAGATTGTTTATTAAAGTTTTGAGTTAAATAGGTTTAGTGCCTTGGTGCCTAGGGTTTTATTAGCCCGTGGATGATGTTGATAACGATATTGGAAACAGAAGTGTAATATTTCCCCTGCTTGCCAATTTTTAAAATAATTTTTAATTTTAATTTTTATTTTTATTTTTTTTTTTTTTAATTTTTTTTTTCAACGTTTATTTATTTTTGGGACAGAGAGAGACAGAGCATGAACGGGGGAGGGGCAGAGAGAGAGGGAGACACAGAATCGGAAACAGGCTCCAGGCTCTGAGCCATCAGCCCAGAGCCTGACACGGGGCTCGAACTCCCGGACCGCGAAATCGTGACCTGGCTGAAGTCGGACGCTTAACCGACTGCGCCACCCAGGCGCCCCTAAAATAATTTTTAATTTTTAAAAATTTTTTATGAATTCAGCCTCACGCACCGCCTGCCTCCCCCCCCGCCCCCAGGAAAACATGCACTGCCAAGTGCAAGGTGGAAACTAAAAGCTTATCATTTAGAAAAAATGTCCATATCTGGAGATACTGGTCATAATTTTTAACATTAGGTGAATTAGATTTGGCATCAGTATTTCACATGTTAACTTTTTATCACTGTGTCTACATCTGAACTATTTTTGGATTAACAGATCGATAAGGAACATGGTAGGCATTTACTACATATTTGTTGTATTAACAACCGGGCGTTTTTCAATGACTTGATTCAAAGCTCATCTCACGTAGAGATTTCACAATTCAATAAACATCTGTAAGAAGTGGGGAGGTCAGTGTCGCTGGCTGAAGTTAACACATGAACTGATTTTGCTCTTGCTAAAGTTTGAGCACGTTGCCGTCCGTTTTTGTTTTGTTTTGTTTCATTTCTGTCTTAAGTGTTTTAGGTACGTGCTTTTAGGTAAGTGTTTTAGGTGGAGATACTGGTAAGAGAGGATGTTTTTTCATGTTCCACCTCAGTAGGCTCTGCCGTTTATCCTCAGTTTACCTCCCCACCCCCCACCGCCCCTTTCTTCTCCCTCACATGCCAATAGTGACTCACTCTGGGTAGATGGTACAGCTCTGGTCTGTGCAGAATCGGGCATTTGATTTTTATTGACTTTGGAGGAATTGGCAGAGTTTTTAGAACTTTAGCAACCCCCAAATAGTTACTTAATTTGAAACCTGCTGGAATTTTTTATTACTAAACTACATGGTGGGAGGTGGTGGGATACAGGATGAATGACCCATTAAAAAAAAATATCTCTATAGCAGAATGTTTTTCTTTACCACTTGGGCTCCTTAGAGAATGTATTACCTTGTGGGGTTGGCTCCTGGGGCGATGTGTGCATGTACATACCATGGTATACCAAAGTGTGTTCATATGTATATGTGCGCACACACACACACACACACACACACACCTATGGTTGCTACATTTTCTAAGGCCGAGTAACTCAAGTTTTTTTCCTAACACAAAAAGTCACTTCCACGAAAAGTTGCAAAATAAACATTATAATCAGCGAGGCATCACAAATAACTTTTATGTCTAAATCAAGCTATTAAATGCTTTTTTATTTTTAAGTAGATAGGGGAATAAAATAGCTACATAGTTCATAAAGTGGTATGCCATTACTGCCTGCTGTGCCCAAGAATTATGCCAGCTTTTTACACTCATGAAGTAAAAGCGGATTAGAACTGTGATCAATGTATTACCCTATATTTCTTATTGTGCTTTATATTTCCTTTTTGAGCACCTTTGTAGGCTAAATGGCTACTAATGACATAATTACAATTGTTTGTCACCACCATAATGCATGATTTCCTATCTCATCATGAAGATGTAAGTTAGATAAAAGAGGAGTTTTGGCAGGAAGACAAAGTGCAGTGATTTATTAAAGGCCAGATGTGGTTGTTAAAAGCTTTTCTCCAGAAGGCTCAATTGAGTGATGTGAAATAGGAATGAAATCGCTCTACACACCCAGCCTATGGCTCTTGGTGTGAGTGACATAGTTGCTCATGAAAGCACGACGAATGAGCCACATGTTTTATTGTTGTGTACAAATTTTACGTTGGAATTTAAACAGGGCGAGGAAGGTTCAATGGCAAAGTCGGTGTTTAAAGGAAACTCGTGAGACTCGAGTCCTGGCAAGATTCTTCAATTTGTTCAGTGCCTCGTAGCGAGAACCGAACTGTCTTAACATTTCTGTCCAGCACTGTTCAAAAAGAGAGAGGGGTTATGCGAGCATTCAACGAGATCAGAAGCAAGTGGAGACAAGATATTACTTACACGCTGTTGACATATATATCGCACACGTAGACTCAACATATATACACTCAGATTCGATAGATGCTTCTAAGGGAAAGGCACCGTTTCTGGTTTTAGTATTATTTGCACATGCAAAGCTCTGTTAAAATAATGTTAAGACCCTGGAGTGATAGAAGCTATGAGTGGTTTGAAGAGTGTTCTCAAGCTTTTAGAGAAGGAAAAGGGTGGGGGAGAAGAAAATGGTTATTTCTTAAAGTCATGCTCTGGTCAGAAGGTAGTGATCTGTTTCTCTGTACTTCCTCTCTCCTCTCTTCCCTCCCCTCTCCCCCTTCCCCCACTTCTCTCTCTGTCCTCTCCCTCCCCTTTCCCTCTCTTCCTCACCCCTCCCCACCTTTTCTCCTCCTCCTTCCTTCACTTCCCTGTAAAATTTTATACAGAGGAGAGTTACATTGTAGGATTGGTTCTGTGTAGTGTGGAACTTGGAATTGTGCGGGACATGGGAACTCTCCTGCCTCTTCCAGGGTGGATAGAAAAGTTACTTTAAATAGTATAAATAGAAGACCGAGACTTTTGAAGAAGAACTCTGTGAGTGGTGGGGGGGGGGTGTTCATACTACTGTGACCTGCCCTCCTCTCTTAGTGCAAAGCACAAGGTCCGCTGCACGTTTTCTGTCACATCCTGTAGATTTGTTGTGCTCGGCGATTACATGTGTACTTGTAAAATTACTTAATGCTCATTCCCCCATGTCCAGGAAGGGATTGTCCTGTCCTATTACCTGACACATAATGTACATTTGGGAAGTATTCGGGGCGCCCGGATGGCTCAGTCGGTTGAGCATCCAGCTTTGGCACGGGTCGTGATCTCGTGGTTCCTAAGTTTGACCCCACATCGGGCTTGCTGCTGTCAGCAAGGAGCCCGCTTCGGATCCTCTGTCCTCTTCTCTCTGCCCCTCCCCTGCTCGCTCTCTCTCTCTCTCTCTCTCTCTCTCAAAAATAACTAAACATTAGAAAAAAGATGTATGAAAAAAGGACATATTTATAGACTCAATCAAACGAACCACGTGGACAGTAGCCTGCATGCTACGTATCACTTGGAGATCGCTAGCCAGTCCTTCCAGATAAAACTTTCCCAAACTGTAAATACTTGTCCACAAAATTAATAGAGCAATTTAGGTGGATTTTTGCCATGCCCTTAACTTGAAGTTTGGAGCCTGAGAATCCACTTAGAGTCAGTCCCTTCCGAGTTGATTTTTGTCTCCCAGGCACCTATCATGTAATTCCAGAGACTGCCACTTGATGGCTCGTGCCCAACCCTTAGACCATTAAGAGAAAAACGTCAGAAAAACACACGTTTTATCCACCCCCGACTGTGTGTCTTTCATTTATGATACACATTTTCTTTATGACTCCTGTGTTGACCCTTAGAAAGAAAGAACCAAAATGGAAATGCAAGGAGTTACGTTTCAGAGACATTGAGCACTTCGGACCAGCGCTGTCTCCATGGGCTTGAGACGTGTGAACCCACCCCAGGGCCTATGCTCAGAAGGGCCCTGCCTTTGCTAGAATGCACTGCTGTTACCATCTTGAAATTTTTTTAATTTTTTTTTTAACTTTTATTCATTTTTGAGAGAGAGACAGATTGCAGGTGGGGGAGGGGCAGAGCGAGAGAGGGAGACGCAGAATCTGAAGCAGGTTCCAGGCTCCAGGCCCCTAGCTGTCAGCACAGAGCCCGACGCAGGGCTCCAGCCCACGAACCGTGAGGTCATTGCGTGAGCCGACGTCAGACCCTCAACCGACTGAGCCACCCAGGAGCCCTTTGAAATTCTTAATAGTTTGAACAAGGGGCCCGCATTTTCCTTTTGTGCTGAGCCCCCCGGTTTATGGGGGTGGCCCCGCCCATAAATGCATGTTCTGTCATTGTAACCACATGTGACTTTCTGTTACTTGAAGCCAGGTTGGCTCAGGACTGGTCTCACCTGCCCGTGGCTCCTAAAGGCTTTTTTGAGCCTCGGTTGGTGGGAACCCTGCCCTCCCTGGACACAAGTGAACAGAATAAGAGTTGGGTTTTATTTTTTTTTTTAATTTTTTTTTTTTCAACGTTTATTTATTTTTGGGACAGAGAGAGACAGAGCATGAACGGGGGAGGGGCAGAGAGAGAGGGAGACACAGAATCGGAAACAGGTTCCAGGCTCTGAGCCATCAGCCCAGAGCCTGACGCGGGGCTCGAACTCCCGGACCGCGAGATCGTGACCTGGCTGAAGTCGGACGCTTAACCGACTGCGCCACCCAGGCGCCCCAAGAGTTGGGTTTTAACTCAGACGTCTGGGTTCAAATCCTGGCCCCATAGTGGGCAAAACGACTTCACCGTTCCCGGCTCAGCTTCCTCATTTGCAAAAAAAGGAGATGATCATAACACGCCTAGCTCATTAAGCTGGAAGTGAGGGTCAGATGAGACAGTGTGTGCACACGCTCCTTGGGTGCCCTGAGCACTCGGTCCTGCTGGGTCTTGTTGCCATCGCTGGGCAGCACATTTCTGGCTACATGTGACACTTGCTGCCTCCTCCTGCTCTTTGTGGTCAGTGCTCCGCTGAAGTTGCGGGATTGTCCCTGTGCTTCGATGGGCTAACATGTCAGCCCTCAGGGTTCCGTGAAGCCCGGTGCCAGAGTTCCAGGGAAGCCTTGCCTCGGCTCTGCTCGCTGTGTCCCCCTGACCAAAGCCCTGGCTCCCGCTACTCCCCTCTGCTCCCCCCTGTATGTGGGATGATTCATGAGCACGGAAGGGATTTGCGTAACCAAACTCAGTATTCTCTCACCCATTTCTGTTTCCCAGCGGTTCAGAGATGTCTCTTACTCAGCGTACCTTTTGCAGACCATTGAAAACACACCCGAAGCAGACGAGTAACTTGTAACTAAAATCCCCTCCCCCTTTCATGCCAAACATTGACCATATGAGAGGCACTCGGGTTCTCGGGGAGGGAGGAGAGATGTGTTATTGGGGATGGACGTGCTGTGGGATACGATCCATCCCTTCACCTAACAAATGTCGGGTGTTGTTGTAAGCACCAGAAGTGCAACCATTCACAACACCGCAAGACCCTTGCCGTTGTGTGGCTGACATTCTAGTAGGGAGCAGGTATTAAAGACCGCAAAGAACAGTGTCAGAGAAAAGTGCTGTGTGGAGAAGTAAGACAGGGCGGTGGAGTAAGACTGCTTCTGGGCCACTGTAGACAAGGTAGCCAGGGAAGGCTTCTCAGAGGAGGTGGCGTTTGAGCTGAGATCCGAATGGCAAGAGGGAGGCAACCAGGAGTAGGGTGGAAGGTGAGCGTTGCAGACTTGGAACAATCGGTGCTCAGACGCTAAGGTGCCACGAGCTTGGTGGACTTAAGGAACACAAAGAAGATCATTGTGGCTGGAAAGAGGTATGCAGGGTGGACAGGGGAAATTAGTTGGGCAAGAGAATTAGTTGGGGCCTGATGGTGGATAAGGTCATGTCACCCCTGAGCTTTGTTGCTCTAGCTATTATTTTCAAGCTAACAGAGAACCAGGAATCTGTTCAGTCATCAGCTGGGTAGTTAGATCAGTTAAGCAACCTCTAGGCCTTAACTGGAAGGAAGTAGATGATGTTACCTGGATTTGTCCACTTTAGTTCTTTTTTCTAAAATTTTTTTTAATGTTTATTCATTTTTGACAGAGAGAGACACACAGCATGAGTGGGGGAGGGACAGAGAGAGAGGGAGACACAGAATCCGAAGCAGGCTCCAGGTTCTGAGCTGTCAGCACAGAGCCCGACGCGGGGCTGAAACTCACAGACAGCGAGATCATGACCTGAGCCGAAGTCGGATGCTCAACCGACTGAGCCATTCAGGAGCCCCCGCTTTAGTTCTTGAAGTAAGAAGCATTATCTGGGGGTGCCTGTGCTCAGTTGGTTGAGCGTCTGACTTTGGCTCAGGTCACGATCTCACAGTTTGTGGGTTTGAGCCCCACATTGGGCTCTCTGCCATCCGAGCAGAGCCTGCTTTGGGTTCTCTGTCCCCCTCTTTCTCTGCCTCTCCCTCTCCCTCTCCTTGCATCTCTCTTTCTTTCTCAAAAATAAACATTAAAAGAAGAAGAAGCAGCATTATTATTATTATTATTATTATCATCATTATCTGAATGGAGCATTTGGA